>NC_056733.1:132052600-132737600 GCF_019279795.1 Protopterus annectens
ACCTTTCAGAAAACCAAATTGCGTGGGATCTAGACTTTCCCGGTAATCAGTTGTCCGTAAATAAATAAATAATGTTGATGCTAACGGTGATAGTTTGAGGAGCTGTAAGAAAATAAATATTATGGGAAAGGAGGATAAAACATCAGTTAGATCTGCAGGGAGAGTAATATCAGTGCATGAGCAGTGTTATGATAGATGATGCCTGATGAGGCAGCAAGTGCAAGGGGTATAGTGAGCACTTCAGTATTTATTGTGACTGGTACAGAAGGAGGGGAAGGGTCAGGAAATTATATATGACAGGAAGTGTTATGAATAATGCCGATTATCAGATAAGGGCTGAGTAGGAGAGGAGCATGTTTTATGTAAATGTAGAGAAGAGGGTTTGAAATATTGGTAGGGGAAGGATATGAAGCAAACCTGAATGGAGCTTACCAACCCAATACACTGTAAATCCAAAACCAATCTGTGAAATCAGCATAGAGCCAACAAGCCTCACTCAGGTCAATACTCTTTTAATTGCATATGTAGGAATTGTGGCTACAGCTTAAAAAAAGCCTAGTTTGAGTAGTAGAAAGGAAAGGGGTTAAGCAATTTGGCACCTTTGAGCTTGAAGTGCTACAATTATAGTAACAAGTAGGCATGAGAATACTTAAAATGTGTTACATACCACTTTGTGCTTGGAGAACAACTAAGTATTGCTTTGCACCACAGTGAGCTGTATAGCAAGATGTGGAGTGCAAAGACTCTTCCTGAGATTGCTGAACCAGGTACCATCTTGTGTATTAAAGCTAATTATGTTTTAGCTGTACTACGTATGTGTGATACCTGTTAAGTATTAAGGACACAAAAATAAGTTATAAAAATTAGGTATTCCAGTTGACAGTACATCAGATCTAGTTGCTTCAAAATTAGTAAGAGTCGAGAGTTCAGAACAAGCCTAAGATTTGCACTTGATTAAACAGTACTAATAGGTACAATGTTGTGGTCACAGTTTTTCAAGTAGGCATTTAATAAAGCAAAAGCATTATGTAATTGAGAATGGTACTGAAGTACAGAGACAAAGATTATAGACAACGAGAGGTAATTGATTTGTTAGTAGCACATTTATGGAGACTGTCCTTAATTAAATAGGTACATATGCAAAATACATCATTCAAGCAGTTTAGGAGCTAGGGATACATAGTTATAAATCAATTTTGTTAAAAAAAAACTCCAACAGGGTAGGAAGAAGACAGGGCAGAAGACAGGAGAGGATGAGGAAGATGGACTGGGATAAGAATCAGTAGGGCAGTGGGTAGTATCACAGCTGAGCAGGGGAAAATATATCAACAGATAATGATAGCTGGAGACAATGCCACCAAAGCAAAGCAGATGCCACTACCTTCACTGCAGTTCAAAGTAGTAAGATGGAATACATGTTAGTTGGCAGGTGTGTAAGGGCAGGGATACTAGTGATCTGAGTTGGGAGACCAAAAATGGAACAGATGGGAGAAGACCTAAAGGTACTGAGAGAGAAAAAGGCTTGCACTTGGGCTGTTATATGCAGGTAAATCAGTACTGAGTAATACAAGTCAGAAGAAGAAAACAGAAAAACTACTGCTTGAAAGGTTAGATCTCCTGAGTAACCAAAATGACCTTACACAGCCCAATTCCATTAACCTCTTTCTGGTTTCTGACAAGTTCCTCTGTTTCCTTTGAGGCCACTGCAACTCAAGGAAAGGGATGCTGCAACCTCTGGTGAATTTTCACTTCACACAGTCCTACGTGATTATTCAAGAGTCCCCATATAACTCCCCATTTTATTTCACCTTTTCTTAGTAGTTTGAATTGACTATTTTTTTTTTTATTTGTGAAAGTCATATTTTTAACTGAATCACAGACTTTTGGAGTCATAATACTTTCCCATACCACCATTTAAAAAATGTGTCAGTTTTATAAATGATAATACTGTATGGTTTATTAATAAAATGTGGTTTATTTTAAATAAGATCCATTACTTCATGTTTGTTTTTCTTGGCCTTCATGCATTTTTCAGTGTGTATTACTGAGTAGGAAACTGTTAATGTCATTTCCTTTTTTTATTATGAAAGTTTTTTTTTTTGCTTGCTGTATTTGTATTCTCCAGTAACTAAGTTACAAATATGTTTCATATACTTGACTACAATAAAATAGATTTAAACATAAAATAATGGACAAGTCTTCACCTACCTTAAACTGTCATCAAGTGAGCTGCTTCAAGAAACAGAGACTACTGTTCTGAAAATTCATATAATAATTGAAATTATATAACATTTTTTCTTTCTAATTAACAAGTCTATATATTTTTTTCTCTCATTGTCAGTCCTGTGGAAATATCTATAAAGGACTTTCACAGACAGGAGCATGGGGTTGTTTTGATGAGTTCAACAGGATTTCTGTTGAGGTGCTGTCTGTCATTGCAATGCAGGTGAGAATGTTAGCAGTCATATATTTCAAAGCAGTATTAAACTATGTGTGTCATTGTCAGTTGTACATCAGAATATTCTATTATGAAATTATTACCTGTATTTTATAACTTAGCTGTATTTCATCCGTTCATGTCTTCACAGTGATATGCCATACGTGAGGGGTATTGGCTGGATTAGATTTTGCATAAAAGTCAATCTCTCTCTGGTTAGTTTTGAATCTCTCATTGCATAGAAAGGTTGAATTGAGTTTTACCTTGATTGCACAACATGAAAACTACTGAAGTGGTTATTATGAAAGCTAAAGAGTATGTAAACTGCAACACTGTAACAGAAGTTTTCCAGTTGATACTTACTAGAATTTTTGTAAAAATAAAATATGTAATAGAGTGTAGTGTGATAGGCAGCCATTCACTCACACACATGCATGAGTAATATGGAACTTAAAGGTCTAAGAAAAAATGGAAGGTATGCACCAACAAAAGGAGTCAACTGAATCTTACATTTGACATGATGAGCTGTTTAAATGCAAGTGGAAGCCTGTAGTTTATTTAAGAATGAGAATGTCACAACCAGTAATATTGAACATTTACAGTGAATCTTTTATATATGTATGGGTATCATTCACACTTTTGAATCAGCTGCTCTTTAATAGAGTGAATGATGCTGAAATGACACTGAGTGTTCTAGTCATCAAAATTTGAAGATTTTAGAAGAGTGGAACTTTGAATGCATGCTGGTAAGGTTTTGTGGGTTTGCAAAACTAATACCAAAATTTTCAGATATTTTAAAGGTTTTGGCATTAGGAGGTGTTTGTGCAAGAATATTTGGTTTAAGATTAGATAAAGTATAGGGATATATTTACTGTTTTACGTGTGTGTGTATGTGTGTGTGTCCATGTGTCTTGTGTAGTTGTAGTCATACAGAAAAGGTTTTTATAAGGTAAGGTGCAGGGTTAGGTTTAGCCCTCATTAGTGCTACTCTGGCGACCAATGCATCAAGTTAACTCAGACATTCTGCATTCATTCCCTCACACATACAGATATCCAAAAACAGACACACACACACACACACACACACACACACACACACACACACACACACACACACACACACACACACACACACACACACACACACATATCTCTTACCTGCCCCTGAGTTTACATAGGATCTCCATTTTTTCACTGTCCCTTGTAAATCACAAATGTTTATAGTCATGCAGTAATGCCAGACATTAAAGTTTCATTGTTATTGTTCATTACATGCATCTGGATTCAAGACTTGTTACTCTATCGACTGTTTAAGTGGATTACAGTAATATGCATAAAGACTCTCTGATGTCGTCTAGTGATCCCACCAGCTTTGTCCAGACTTCTGAAGCATGTCTCCCATATGTCATGGACCATTACAGCCAATCAGTAGTGGCAGACATCAGTCTCATCCTATTTGATGTCCCTAATATTCTTTTTACAGTAAAACCTTAGTTCCATTATGTTTTTAAGTGGATTAGGGTATTATTTATGAGTGTCCCTGGTGTTTTGTGTCCTCCAACAGTATTGCAGGAATTGATTGTTGGTCAGTGGAAATTTAGAGATATGGCAGCCACAAATAGCTCCTCACACACACATTAAACACACAAATGCACTGTACATTGAACTTCCTCTACCCAATTGCTCTCATGGACACACTCACACATTTACCCCCCCACACACAACTACCCTACATATCCCCTAAATAACTCCATATTATGACTACGCAGGCAGACATACAGGAGCGTATACACACACACACACACACACACACACACACACACACACACACACACTCACAATCACCTTGCGCCACTCACACCTCTACATACAGTTACACATACAGTCCCCAATACATACGTACATGCATATACACCCCGACCCTACCTATCCAATAAACTCCAGGACACTTGTCTCTAACACTTTCTACCACTGCTGACCCTCCGCATGTGTAACTGTCCTAATGGACTATAAGAACCATTGCAGGTCCCACGTCCAACTCAACCTTATGTTTTTTTTTGCCAATGAATAACCGACCTTCTCAGGCTCCCAATTCCAAGCTTTTTTTTCCAGCCTAAGAACAGCGATCTCCAGGCTCCTAACTTAAAGCTGTATGAAAAGGTTAATTTTTTAACATACTTTTTGTTAGCACTCCACTAGGCAAAGTGATTAACACCCTTACACCCCCTCATTGGTTATCCAGACTAAGCCTGTGACCCCCACCATACGCCCCTCAGTTGCTAGCTTCCTGTTTGCCTCCAAACTAGCTCCAGTACTCTCAGTCCTCCACTTGTCTGTTCTCCTCTCTTGACTTAACAGGAAAGTTTTTTTTCATATTACCTTCAAGCCTTTGTTAAAACTGCCTGTTGTGCTGCTTGTATCTCAGTCTAGCTAACTCTGTGCCCTCCATAAAGCACAGTCTTCTTCCAACAAAGAAAACAAATTAAAGAAAGGAAACATCTTGTAGATTGTCTCTGGAAGACTCCTACCTTTATGGACTTGGGGTAGCCCCGCTCCATTTGCCCTCGCCACCACTAGGGCTCTCTCCACTCCCCTACCTTGCCCCTATTACCCATCTGCCCCCACTACTTGTAGATTTATTCCTTACCTCACATCACCTGACTCTCCTACCACACCCACCACCCAGTCACAGTGCATAAATCCTACAGCTGTTGGCCACACCCACCCTCCACTAAGACATCATCCCCCACTCCTCCTCCCAACTAGTAACTAACTACACTTCTTTTCTCATATCCCTACCCTCCACCCATATACACACCCCTTGCATGACACACACCTCACTTACACCATGACACAAACCTTCCACTCCCAGTAGCATACCATCCCCATACTTCTGTTTTCCCTAACCACCTTTCTCTACTTATTAACCATGAGTACAACTTACACCACCCACTAATCAGCATGCACTGGAACAAATCCCCCACCTTTCCTCATTCCATAAGCAACCCCTCCTTTCTCAGTCATACAACCAGTCACCATTCACCCCTTTCTCTATCACCTCACCTCCCCAATCCACTACACTTTACAAACCAAAAAACACCCCAACCTCAAACATCATCTACTAATGGCACTCTACCTTAAAACCATAACCAACATTGCAGCCCAACTATTGCTGGGAGGGGACATCCACCCCAACCCTGGTCCAACAAATAACTCCAAGAACACACCCAACCCTAACCTCCCTTTCAAACACAAACCCACTGATATACTTATACTTAACCTAAACATTCGGTGGTCATTACAGAGACATGGCTTAAATCCCATGTTAAAGACAACACTATAACCCCCCTGGCTATATCATATTAAGAGCAGATAGACCACAAATAAGTGGACGTGGCATCACCCTTCTCTACAAGTCCAACCTAAAAGTCCAGCTCCTACAAAAAAAACTCCAAATTTTGACAACGCCGAAACCCTGTTCTCTAAACTCATATTAAATCAGCAAAAGCAAATAAACTTGCTCACTATCTACATTCCACCAGGAAACAACCTTAATGCCCTAAAATCCATACTCCACTGGACATCCCACTTCCTCTCCCAAGAAACTGTAGTCTTAGGCGACACCAACATCGACTGGAATACCATACACTCATTAACAACCACCAACCACATAAACCTGTACAACTTCACTCAATTCTTATACTCACCCACAAGAATTGACAAGACCACTAAAAGAGAATCCATCTTGGATTGGATCCTCACTAACCAACCCAACATGGCTCACCAGTGTGGGACACTACCTGACTCCCTCAGCAACCACAATCCAACTTTTCTCTTTCGGCACAAAATTAAATATACCACTCTACCCTCCCTACTGCAAACCCGATCCCAAAGAAACTTCCCCTCAGAGCAATTCTCAGAAACCCTAAAATACTGCAACTGGTCCCCACTAAAAACCCTCTCCCTTGATAATGCAGTAGAATACTTTAATACCACATTCCTTGAAGTTCTAAACCAAATAGCCCCACTCAAAACAATTAGGTTAAGCAGCAACCCTACCCCATGGCTACAGAAAGCTATTATGATCCTACTCAAGAATAGGGACAAAGCCTGGAAAATCAGGCGACAACACAAAACACCTGAAACTAGACAAAAATACTCAGAACTTAGGAACAAAGCAAAAAAGCAGATCAAGTCAGACAAACAAAACCACTATATTTCCCTACAAAGAAAATACAGCAACAACTCACAAAAATTCTGGGCTGCAGTGACCAACATCCTCCAGCCTGGAAATGCTACTACACCACCACCAAACATTGAAGGCCCTGACCATAACTTATCTTCAGGCTTTAATAACTATTTTACTTCCTCAGTCCTGAAACTAGTGAATGGTATGTCACCCACTATCCATTCTCACTCAAACCAGTACCAACATCAACCATTCAAAAACTCCTAGCAAAACTTAAACCAACCACCCCTGCCACCGACTACCTACCAGACAAATATCTCCAAATTGCATCCAAGGCCATTGCCTACCCCATCTCCCTACTTATCAATAGGTCCATTTCCGTGGGCACCATACCATCCTTGTGGAAAACCTCCTATATCATCCCGCTCCACAAGGGTGGCCCCTCCACTGACCTCTCCAATTACCACCCTATTGCAATCCTATCACCCCTATCTAAAATTCTAAAAAAATGTATCCACCACCAGCTCCTCACCCACCTACTAACCAACAATCTATTATCTAAAACCCAACATGGATTCAGACCATCCCATAGTACTAACACAGCCCTTATCAGCTTCCCCAATACTATAAACTCACACAGGATATGAAAAGGGAAACTGGTTTCTGCCACCTTCCTAGACCTATCCAAGGCATTTGACACAGTTTCCCATAGCAAACTCCTTACCCGCCTCTTGGAGCTCAACCTTGATAACTTCTCCCTGCAGTGGTTTAACAACTACCTAAGCATCCGTTCACAGTCTGTCAAGTGGGCCAACACCCTAGCCCCCTCACTCCCCGTCACATGCGGTGAACTCCAAGGCTCAATCCTAGGCCCCCTTCTCTTTAATATATTTACAAATACTCTCCAACTAGCAACTACCAAAGCAGATATTGTTCAGTATGCAGATGCTACAACCCTAATATGTTCAGCATCCAACATCCATCTACTACAAAGTAAAGCCCAAGAATCCTTCACTGAGATAGAGAACTGGCTGAACAACCACCAACTGATACTAAACCTCAAAAAAACACAGTTAATGCTATTGCATCCAACTAAACACTGAGATCCCACCTTCACCATCCTATCAGCCAATAACACCCTCATCACCCCAGTAGCTGAGGCTAAACTACTAGGTGTCACTATTGACCAACAGCTTAAATACAATAAACACATATCCCAAACCATCTCTAAAGTCCATAATAAACTAGGATGCCTGTACTGTAGCAAACAGTTCCTCACCCCCAAAACTAGGTCTACCATAGCCAGAAGTCATATCCTATCAACATTGCTCTATGCCTGCCCAGTTCTAACCAAAATCAATAAATCTGACCTGAACAAACTATCCACTTGCTACAATAAAATAGCCAGGTTTGCTGCCAATACTAAATCATGATGTTATGTAGTCGGCTCCGATTCGGCCTATACTACAGCTCGAGAGCTTTTACTGGCTTGATGCTAGCCCCTATCCCATGGTGCCTCATGGCAATTCCCAGATCTCATTTGCCGTGAAAGCTTCGAGGTTGTGTCTTACTGGCTCGTTGGCTAGGTAAAATGATTTTTTACTTATTTAGTCCTTTTCTACCACCTTTTTCTATCTAATATATATCTTAATAGTTTCTTCTGTATTGTGCGACTGTTTTTGAAAGTTTTCAACCCCTGTTGCCCCCTTAGGACTGTATAGCCCGTTTAAATTAGAGGGCTGTAGTGCCTGTTTAAGTTAGAGGGCCTTTCCTCCCTGTGTGTGTGTGACTGTTTAAAAAAAAATAAATAAAATTTTCTTCTTCCTTACACTTTTATTTCAGTGCTTAACAATGTCTAAAGATAAAGACAGGGATCACAAGGATCGTCACCCTTTGGGCTTCAAAAAATGCGACAGGTATGTGCAGAAAATGTCTCTTACAGACAGCCACACCAGTTGTGTATATTGTGTGGGCGAAGCCCATTTACAGGAACCTTGCACCTTCTGTCACAGCTTTAGTACAAGAGAGTAAAACGAAAGGAAGAGAAAACTTATTGACAGGGGTCTCATGACCAGTTCTTTCCAGGAACAGCTGGAACTTGGTCAGGCAGCTCCAAAATCTTCAAAGAGAAAATCATTGGCCCCGACTTCGGAGCCAACCAAAAAGTCTAAAGCGTCAGAACCAAGGAGTTCCGGTTCCGACTCTGCTTCATCTTCGGTGCAGTCCATTCCATCGGTTGCAAGACAGTCTTTGGTACCGAAGATTTTGCCAGACATCGAGACTGTATCTCCTAATTTGAGATGATCTATTTTGGAGAGAAGGAGGTCTCCTTCAGTCTCCACCAGATCCTCCAGGACCCTATCAGATGAGGACATTGAGAGGGTGGTGAACAGGTTGCTTTTGGATCCAACTCTGGCTAGAAAATTGACCCCTCCAGACCCAAAGGTCTCGGAGCCATCCCCAGTACCGATCACTGTTCCTCCTCCGACTGCTTCGCTCTCAGAGCCTATTACATCAGGTTCCTCTGTCTTCGACCCTTTGGCTCCGGGGATTCAGCCTGTTTCCTTGGAGCCAATAGCTCTATCCTCGATGGCTCAGTCTGGAGCCAAGGGTTCTGGGAGCCAATGCTGTCATGTTGACTCCGAGGGGGACAGTCACCCTGTGTTCTCTTCGGAACCGACCCCCCCCCCTCGGAGCCTCGGCTCGACTCAGCTCGGCTCCCACTTCTGCTTCGGAGCCGTTCCCTTTTGCTGGGAGTCGACCATCCACCCCCTCAGAGTGGAGGTCTACTTCAGAACAGGGGGGAAAGGCTTTTGAAGCTATAGAGAAGGCTTTATCCTCTGCCAAAGCCATCCCTTTGGAACCTGTGTCCCACCAGCAGCAGGCAGCAACCTCTTCCCCCCCTGCCACCCCCACATCGTAGGATACCAGAGGCCCAAGTAGCCCCCATTGGAGATGCCCCCTCTTCCGAGACCTCCCCAGATTATCCCACTAGAGAGCTCCCTTGGAAGAGGTTATGTAAGAGGAAACGTCAACTCCCCTGAGTCTGTCACATCAGACACTGATTTAGAGGAATCAAAAGGGTCCCCTAGATCTACCTCTGAGGATGTCTCCTTCTCTGACATCTTAGAAATTCTTACAGAGGAGTGATTGGAAGACCTCTAACCCTACTGAGGATGAATCAGTGTATCTTGAGGCCTTTGGCTCCCGACCTTCCACCTCTTGGGTGACACTGCCTTATGACCAACCTTTTGGGGTCATTTTGTGGAAAGCATGGACCTCTCCAGATTCAGTGGACGCCGACCCGAGGAGGCCAAACAAATTTATGACAGCACCTGAGGACAAGTCTTTCCTTAGCAAGGGAGTTCCAGTTGATGCTATGGTGGTAGCAGCGGCCACCAAGAAGGAATTATCTGAGACGTCTTCTAATATCCATCCTCCTAATAATGAGTCCAGGACGATGGATAGGTACGGGAAGCGTACTTTTTCTTCAGCGGCATTTACACTAAGATTGCTGAATTACCTGACTCATTTCACTCGTCTTCAGAGGGATCTCCTGAAAGGGTTAGGAGATACCCTCCAGGGTTCAGTAGCTCCAGGTTCCATGGACAAGGTTTCTGTGCAGCTCTCCACCCTTACTTCCATAGCTAACTCCTCCATGATGCTGATTTCATATGCGGCAGATGGAGCGAGCAGGGCAGCCGCAGCAGGAATATCCCTCAGGAGACATTCGTGGATGTGTGTCTGTAATTTTACGGAATCCTTCAAGTCGTCCTTCACTAACTTTCCCTTTGATGGTTCATCTCTTTTTGGACCCCAAGTGAAAGAGACTTTGACTAGGTACCTCGACCCTGAAGGGTTGCCCGACTATCTGTCTCTGGAGGCAGTCCGGGGGTCGTATATCGCTGTCTCCAAGCACCTGGCTAACTGTCACTCAAGATCATTGGGTACACACAGTAATATCCAGAGGTTACCTGATTCCCTTTATTTCCAAACTCCCAACAAACCGGTCTCTTCCAGCCGTACCACCCACCCAACTAGACCGTGCAACATCAGAGGTCATCTCGTTGCTGCAAAAAAGAGTCATCCAAGAAGTCCCCGCAGAGCAAGTAGGATCCGAAACTTACTCTTGATTCTTTTTAGTTCCAAAAAAGACAGGGGATTGGAGATCAATTCTAGATCTCAGCAGGCTCAGAAAGCATGTAAGAAAATCAAAGTTCTGAATGGTCACTCTGTAGTCGATATTTCCCTTTATCAGGAACGACAACTGGATGTGCTCAATCGATTTCCAGGATGCATACTACCACATCAAAATGGACAGGTGCTCCAGGAGAGCTTCCGGCTGGGAGCCAGCCATTTTCACTTCAGAACACTGCCCTTTGGCCTCACTACAGCCCCCAGAGTGTTTACTAAATGCATGGCAGTGGTAACGGCGCACCTGAGACGTCAAGGATTCCAGGTGTTTCCATACCTAGACGACTGGCTCCTCACTGCTACCACCAAGCATCAACTCATAAGGACCAGGGACGAGACTCTACCCTTGTGCGCCAGCCTAGGCATCACTGTCAGCTTGCAAAAGTCAGTCTTATCTCCCTTGCAGCATATTGTATATCTAGGCTCAGAATTAGATACAACCACCATGTCAGTAAAGCTAACACAGGAAAGAGTGGAATCTCTGCGCAGTCAGATCAGATCCTTATTAAACAAACAAAGAGTCCGGGCCAGAGTAGTCCTTCAAGTCCTAGGGACAATGGCTTCCACCATCTTATTAGTTCCTGTTGCTCGCCTACATATGAGGATTCTCCAGTGGATGCTGTTTGCACAATGGTCGATGCAAGACCTTCCATTGCCACACCAAATATTAATAACAAATGCATGCAAAAGGGATCTGACATGGTAGTTGCACACGAAACAACTTGTCATAGGTCGTCCACTTGTTCCTCCCCAAGAGAAAGCAGTTTTGACCACGGATGCTTCCCAGATAGGGTTGGGGGGGCATTATCTGGGAAAGACAGTCTAAGGTACTTGGCAAAACCACGAAAACCACTTGCACATCACTGTTCTGGAGATGAGAGCGGTGCTATATGCGTTGCAAGCACTTCACAGCTCCCTTCCCACTAGAACGATTGTGATTCAGTCAGACAACATGTCTGTCATGTGGTATATAAACAAACAAGGGGGAACAGAGTCTTACCCGCTTTGCAGAGAGGCCTTAAGAATTTGGAAATGGGCGATGGATACTCGACCCTTCCTGATAGCAACGCATATCCCGGTGAAATCCAATGTAATATCAGACAAACTCAGCCGAGCAATTCTGATGCTTCACGAGTGGTCCCTGAATCCAATGGTTGCGAAAGAGATCTTTCATAAATGGGGCCAGCCTTGCTGCGATCTATTTGCCACTCACCTGAACCCCAAATGCAGCAGCTACTTTGCCCTCATTCCCCATCTGGGAATGTCACCCAGGGATGCTCTAGTTCACGATTGTCCCCTGGGGCTTCTCTATACCTTTCCTCCCTTTCCACTCATACCCAAAGTAATACAGAAAGCAAGACAGTTGAGGAGTTCCTTGATCCTCATTGCTCCTTACTGGCCTCAACAAGTTTGGTTTCCTTTCCTGTGGCCCTACCTTTTGAAGGAACCATGGATTCTGGATCCATCTCCAGATCTCCTGATTCATCAGTGGGGACAGTTCCATCCCTCCATCCACACCCTCAAGTTGACAGCATGGCTGCTCCAATTCCACATATAGCCAGGTGCATTCCCTTATCCCCAGCGGTCAAACACATCCTAATTTCATCCCATAAACCTTCCAATCAGAAACTATAATGTTAGGTTGTCTATCTCGCCTTCATTCTTGCTGGATGGGTTCGGAGCCGATCCTCGGCTCCGACTCGGCCTTTTTCCTAAAGCTCGAGAGCTATTTACCGGCTCGAGGCCTCCCCTTATCCCACAATGCTAGGCATCAGATACCCAGATCTCGTTTGCCGCTTCAGCTACGAGGTTGCGATTTTTACTGGCTCCAGGTCGTACAATTCTTTTACTGCTGTTTTACTGTCAGTGTTATTATATTTAGATATTCTTCTCTATTAGTTTTATTAGATTGTGTAGCCCCTTTAGACCCCACTTAGGATCTCCTTTTCTGTTGTTACAGAGTGTTCTTCCCTCCCCACACTCTGGGTTAGTGTTAGGCCTGTCTCTTTATAGTTTATATATATATATATATATATATATATATATATATATATATATATATATCTTTAGATAATTTTTGATGTTAAGTTTTAACTGTTGTAGTTATAGTGGTATTGCTACTGTTAGTTCTAGTGTGTGTGTGTGTGTGTGTGTGTGTGTGTGTGTGTGTGTGTGTGTGTGTGTGTGTGTGTGTGTGTGTAGTGTTTTAAGCACTAGTTAAACTTCCCTTGGTATCTCTTATTATGTCTAAAGATACCAAGGTTTCAGGTTTCAAGAAGTGTGACTCATGCTGTCAGAAGATGTCTCTGACAGACTGTCACACTTCTTGTGTTTATTGCTTGGGCCCCCTACACCTGCAGGACTCTTGTTCGGTCTGTCATGCCTTCAGTCTGAGAGTCCTGCAGGAGCGTAGGAATAAGCTCATTTTGAGGGGCTTGTTAAAGCCAGAAGGATCCCCGGCCAAGCCTTCGTCGGGGAAATCCTTAAAGCCCACCAAACCGTCGGCTCCCTGTGCCTCCTTGTCGGTTCTGGCCAGAACCGACACTTCGAGACCTCAGTCGGCTCCGACTTTGCTATCGGAGCCTTCTCTGAGCGAAAAGCATTTGAGGTCCCCCTCTTTAGAGTCCGTTTGCTTGGCTCCCAGGTCCCCATTACTACAATCGGAGCGGAGCCATAGATCCCATTCCTCTCAGTCCTCCAGGCTATCAGATCATGACTTAGAGAGGGTGGTCAGTAGGCTCCTAAAGTCACAAGCACTGGCCAAAATGTTGACTAGCCCTTCTCAACGGACTGTGGCTATCCCTGTTTCTTCAACAGTTCCTCCTCCGACTCTACCACTGTGTTCAGAGCTGGAGCTTGTTGGGGCTCGAATCGTCGGAACGTCGGAGCCGATACCACAACTTTCATCTCTCTCGTCGGCTCCGATCTATTCATTGGTTCCGTCCTTGGTGGGATCTGGGCGCCGAGACTCCCTCATCGGTTCCGAGGGGACGAGTGGCATCAGACCCTTGTCCAACCCCGTTCTCCCTCTTGGGGCCTCGGCGCAGGTGAACTCGGCCCCGACATCGGCCTCGGAGCCATCTCTCTCTGTGCCGGGAGGGGTTCACGTCTCTTCGGAGCAGGGACCCTCTTCTCTGCCTGATAGGGGCACCTTTGAGGTCATAAGAAGCATGCTGACTCCGGTGTCGGCTCCCCCATCGACACCTTCGGCTCCTCCCCGTATGGTGCCTGCGTCGGTCTCTGTCCACCCTCCTGACCCCAAGTGTGGAGAACAGGCGCTCCAGGTAGCCCCATTGGGTGTATCTTCCTCTTCCGAGGCCTCCCTTGATCATTCAGAGGAGCCCCCTCAGAAGAGAAAATGTAAGAGGAAACATGTTGTCTCCCCCGAGTCAGTCACCTCAGACACCGACTTGGAGGATTCGGAAGGGTCCCCAAGGTCCCCCTCTGAGGATGTCTCCTTCTCAGACATCCTTGAGATCCTTAGGCAGAGGGGGAACTGGACTGCCCTTATCCCTTCCGAGGACGAGTCGGTGTACCTGGATGCATTTGGTTCTCTCCCTTCCACCTCCTGGGTGTCTCCGCTTTTCGACCCGCTCATGGAAATGGTGGCTTGGAAGGCGTGGACGGCCACGGACACAGTGGAACCAACTTACTGCAGGCCCACAAAATTCATTACAGCCCTGTCCGACAAACAGTTTCTTACAAAGGGTGTCCCTGTTGATGCCATGGTGGTTGCAGCAGCCACTAAGAAGGAGTTGGCTGACCCTTCTGTACCTGACCATCCACCTAATAAAGAATCTAGGACAATGGACAGGTACGGGAAGCGGATGTTTTCCTCAGTGACTTTTTCCATGCGGTCGCTGAACTATCTGTGCCATTTCACCCGCCTTCAAAGGGATCTCCTTAAGAAACTGGGTGATACCCTTCAGGATCCATCTGCTGCGGGGTCTCAGGAAAAGATTAACTCCCAGCTGGCGACCCTTAACTCTATAGTCAACTCCTCCATGCGGCTCATTTCTTATGCAGCCGATGGGGCGAGTAGGGCCGCAGGCACAGGCGTGGCTTTGAGAAGACATGCCTGGATGCGGTTATGTAACTTTGCTGACCCCTTTAAGGTGTCCTTCACCAATACCCCCTTCGATGGTTCAGCTTTATTTGGACCACAGGTGAAGGATACCCTTACCAGGTGTGAGCAGGAAAGCAAGACTCTCTCTGCCATGGGAGTCCATTTTTCTACTCCCTCTAGACCATACCCTAAAGGTCAGAAGAGTGGAAAAATGTGGTTTCACAAACCTCAGGGAGTCGTGCCTGACACACGTGGCGAGTTTCCCTCCAGGGGCAGAGGAGGGGACAACAATAGATGCCGCCTGAGGGGCAGAGGGGGTCCGCAAAATCAGGGTAGCAGGGAAGCTTTCTCTGACAAACCCTTTCAGCACCCCTGAGGGGCTGCCCGACTGTCCACCCTCGGAGGCAGTTGGGGGAAGATTGTCACTGTACCCAGAAGCCTGGCGACTCCTCACACAAGACAAATGGGTACAGTCTATCATATCCGAGGGTTGCAAAATCCCCTTTGTTCACACCCCCATGCAAACAAACAGATCCTTTCCAGATGTTCCACCCGGTCTAAGGGAACAAGCAGTACTAGAAATTTCAAAACTGCTAGAAAAACGAGCCATTCAGCCAGTCCCAGCAGACAAGCAAGGATCCTGGATTTACTCCAAGTTCTTTTTGGTACCAAAAAAAACAGGGGACTGGAGACCCATTTTGGATCTCAGCAGGTTAAACAAGTCTGTTCAAAGAACGAAGTTCCGGATGGTCACGCTTCAGTCCATTCTACCCTTTTTGGGTCTGGACAACTGGATGTGCTCCATAAACCTTCAGGATGCGTACTACCATATCAGAATGAACAGACGCTCCAGGAGGTTTCTCCGCTTCTGGCTGGGAGCCAGTCACTATCAATTCAGAGCCCTGCCCTTTGGTCTCACCACAGCCCCCAGGGTGTTCACCAAATGTGTGGCAGTGGTTACGGCTCACCTGAGACGGCAAGGATTCCAAGTGTTTCCATATCTAGATGACTGGCTCCTAACTGCTTCCACCAGGCATCAGCTAATCCGAGCCAGAGATTATACCATCCAAACTTGCTCCGAGCTAGGTATCTCTATAAACTTCGAAAAGTCTGCATTGTCACCTTGTCAATCTGTAACCTTTATAGGCGCCATATTAAATACAAAAGAACTGTCAGCAAAACTTCCATTAGAAAGAGTATTAGACATTTGCCGACATGTTCAAACGTTACTAGAGTGCAAGAGAATTCAGGCCAGATTTGTACTGAAAACCTTAGGTCTCATGGCAGCAGCAATCACATTACTTCCCCTGGCTCGTTTTCACATGCGGATTCTTCAGTGGATGCTTTTTACCCAATGGTCCTTTAAACAGCTTCTGATGTCTCACAACATAATAACCACCCCATCATGCAAAGACCACCTTTCTTGGTGGATGGTCTCCCCTCAAGTTTTTCAGGGCAGACCATTTGTTCTTTCTCCTCCGGTTGCCACGGTGACAACAGATGCCTCCCATATCGTGGGGGGGGGGGGCATTTTCAGGGCAGGACTGTGCAGGGCACTTGGCAACCCCTAGAGTACCATCTGCACATAAACGTCTTGGAGATGAGAGTGGTACTTTTAGCATTGCAAGCTCTTCAGGACTCTACCTACCAGGATTATTGCAGTTCAGACGGACAATATGTCAGTAGTGTGGTACATCAACAAGCAGGGCGGAACCAGGTCCTATCCCTTATGTTGAGAAGCACTCCGACTCTGACAGTAGGCGATCTCCTCTCAATGGTTTCTGATAGCAATGCACATCCCCGGGAAGTCCAACGTCATAGCGGACAGGCTAAGCAGAGCAATCCTTATGCCTCACGAGTGGTCTTTCAATCAGTTAGTAGCGGACAAAATTTTCCGCAGATGGGGTCAACCTTGCTGCAACCTTTTTGCAACCCTTCTCAACAACAAGTGCAGCGACTTCTTCACTCTCTTCCCCCTCCCAGGCCATTCCCCCAGAGACGCTCTAGTTCGCGATTGGCCCCGGGGTCTTCTCTATGCATTCCCTCCCTTTCCCCCAATTCCAAAACTGATTCAGAAAGCGACCGCTTTGGGATCCAGGATGATCCTCATTTTCTCCTTACTGGCCTCGACAAATTTGGTTCCCATTCCTGCATCATCACCTGCTGGAGCAGCCCTGGAATCTGGACCCAGTACCAGACCTCTTGATCCATCAGTCGGGCGGGCTGCACCAATCCCTTCACTCTCTCAACCTCACAGCTTGGTTGCTCCACTTCCAACCTTAGCCAGGCTTCCACATATTTCTCAGCCAGTGAGTGAAATCATACTTTCTTCGCACAAATCTTCTACTAGGAAGACTTATGCTAGTAAGTGGAAACGTTTTTCTTTCTGGGCAGAGGCTAGAAAGATAGACCCCTTTACATCCCCTGTCCATAATGTTTTAGATTTTTGGCGGAACTTTTTCGAGCAGGTTCCTCGTCTGCCACCATTAGGGTCCAATTGGCGGCTATCTCAGATTTTCACGTTTGCCTATCAGAGTCCAGTATCATGTCCTACAAACTTTGTAAGGCCTTTCTTAAGGGGACTATTTTACTTAGACCCCTGGTTAAAGTCCCCCCCCCCTCCGTGGGATTTGAACTTGATATTAACTTCATTTAATCTCCCTTCTTTTGAACCTGCGGCTTCTTGCTCCTTAAAGTTACTCTCCTGGAAGACTCTCTTCTTAGTAGTCATCACCTCAGCCAGAAGAGTATCGGAACTTCAATCCCTTTGTATTTTTCCTCCTTATCTTATTTTTCACAAAGATAGAGTTTCACTCAGGACTAATCCTTCCTTTTTACCCAAAATACACTCGGAGACAAATCTCAATTAGGCTATTGATCTTCCTGTCTTTTTTCCTAATTATTCAAACAGAGCTGAACAAAAGTTACACTATTTGGACGTTCAGAGGCAATTACGTTTTTATTTGGACAGGACCAAACAGACAAGAAAATCAGATCAACTCTTCCTGTCCTATGCTAAGGGCAAGCAGGGCCTGCCAGTTTCTAAGATAACCTTGTCCAGGTGGCTGGCCTCCATTATTACCTTGATCTACCAAGTGAGACATAAAGAACTCCCTACAAAACCAAAAGCTCATTCCACTAGAGCATTGGCTATGTCGGTAGCTTTTCAGGCTAGACTTCCAATGGAATCTATTTGTGCTGCAGCCACATGGGCCACTCCTCATACCTTCATTTCGCATTACAAGTTGGATGTGGCCTCCAGGAGTCGAGCTGATTTTGGTTCCACTGTGCTCAAGAGTCTGTTTCAATGAGCCACCCAAGGCTAAGGTGCTAGGGACTCTGTCCCATCCAGCAAGAATGAAGGCGAGATAGACAACTTAACATTAAGAAGTTATGTACCTACCATAACGTTCCATGTTAGTTGTCTTCATCTCGCCTTCTTTCTTGCGTCCCACCCTCCACCCCCCTAGCCTGGTTAGGACCGAGAAAAATCCCTTTTGAGGCCTTCTTCCTATGGTTGACTCTTTTTTTTAAGTTATGTCCTCCTCTGTAGCACTGTAGGTAAACCTTGTGGTGGGAACAGGTTTTTTTTCCCATGGTGTTAGCTCTACCAAACGAGATCTGGATATCTGACACCTAGCATTGTGGAATAAGGGGAGGCCTCAAGCTGGTAAATAGCTCTCAAGCTTTAGTAAAAGGCCAAGTCGGAGCCGAGGATCGGCTCCAAACCCATCCAGCAAGAAAGAAGGCGAGATGAAGACAACTAACATGGAACGTTATGGTAGGTCCATAACTTCTTATTCTAGCAAATGGAAAAGGTTTTCCCTTTGGGCTACAAATCGGGGCTTAGATCCATATACAGCTCCTTTAGAATCCATTTTATCCTTCCTAACAACAATTTTTCATGAAGGAGTGGCAGCTGCTACAGTTAGAGTTAAATTAGCTGCCATTTCCAATTTCCATTTTGGTTTCATGGGAAATCCAATCATGCAACACTCCCTCTGTAAAACCTTCTTAAAATGAGTTCTTCTTCTTAGGCCCCCAATGAAACAACCTTTAGAACCCTGGGACTTAAATTTAGTCCTCTCATCTCTGATGTCTGCACCCTTTGAACCATCCTCGTCATCAGATTTAAAATTGTTATCATGGAAAACCTTGTTCTTGGCAGCTATAACATCAGCTAGGAGAGTCTCGGAACTTCAAGCACTAACTAATCAACCTACTTACATTATCTTTCACAAGGATAGAGTCTCTCTCAGGACAAACCCTTCCTTTCTTCCTAAGGTATGCTCAGAACACAACCTGAATACTACCATTGAGCTACCTGCGTTTTTTCCAAGCCACTCTAATAAATCAGAATATAGACTTCACCAGCTAGATGTCCACAGGATACTCAGATTCTATATACACAGGACCAAAGAATTCAGGAAATTTGATCAACTTTTTGTTTCCTTTTCTGACAAAAGGAAAGCCTTACCTGTTTCAAAAGTTACTCTTTCAAAATGGCTTTTGGAGTGCATATCCTTTGCTTATCAACAAGCTGGTAGTCAATTACCGTTAAAAGCTAAAGGTCACTCTACTAGGGCTGTAGCTACTTCATGTGCCTTTAGATCTAGGCTCCCAATTGATATTATTTGTGCAGCAGCTACTTGGGCAAGACCACATACGTTTGTCACTCATTACAAACTGGATTTGGCCTCCCGGGACAGGTCATCCTTTGGGTCCACTGTGCTGAAGAGTCTCTTCGCTTGAGCTAAAGGTGCTAGGGACGCTGTCCCATCCAGCAAGAATTATGGCGAGATAGAACTTCATAACGTAAAGAAGTTATGTACTTACCATAACGTTCCATGTTTGCAGTCCATCTCGCCTATATTCTTGTGTCCCTCCCTCTAACCCCCTTCCTGTTTTTGGGGGATCTAGTGGACCTCTTTTTGGGGCTGCCTGACTTTGCTTTTTATTGTGCACCTAGAATGGATTACGTTTCTAATCCCTTGCTGTATTTTTACAGCTTCTTTCTTATTATTACTACCTGATAGGTATTTATTACTTTCTTGCAAACTAGATCTGGGGAATTGCCGTGAGGCACCATGGGATAGGGGCTAGCCTCGAACCAGTAAAAGCTCTCGAGCTTTAGTATAGGCCGAGTCGGAGCCGATTATCTGCTCCAAACCCATCCAGCAAGAATATAGGCGAGATGGACTACAAACATGGAACGTTATGGTAAGTACATAACTTCTTTTTCCCACCACTGTCAATCCCTACTTACGCTACACTGGCTAGAATTCCCAAACCTACTGTGCTACCACCAATTCATCATTACACATCAAATCCTATACCAACCAGAGAGAACCCCTGCCCTGGCTGGCATAGTAAACTTCCACAACTCCAGTTGGGAACTACAATCCGGCAACAAATTTTTGATTGAGGTCAGTCCATGCAAGAACAGCTCTGGAGAAGCTCTATTCTCCTATGAGGGTGCTAGAGTGTGGAACATTCTCCCACCTGACCTCAGGATACAAACTCTTGCAACCAAATTTAAAAAACACATGAAAATCCACCTCTGTTGTAACCCTCTTTGCTATTGCAAAGACACCCCCTTAAATCCCTCCAGTCTACAGGGCGACCAATCTATGAAACCCCAGATTCCTATGTGATGCTGCCACCTAGATGCTCTGTACTTTTAAGTCTTGCAGTATATACCTACTTTCGAATACCTCATGTTCAGGTATTACTTCTACTGCTAGACTAGGAATCTCCTAATCATGTCAGGAGTTCTGCTCATGCCTTTTAACTGTAAATACTGTAAATATAGACATGTCTTCTTAGTATGTTGAGCTTGAATTATTGTACTATTATTGTAAATTCTGTGATCTTCTGACTGTAATATGCTGTTTGTTTGAATCTTCTGTCTTTGTACCTCACATGTTAACATATTACCATATGTATTTGTATTAAATTTCTTGGAGCTTTTCTCCCCAGGACTCTGCTGAAAATGGACACCTGCTGTCCAGTCAGATTTTATCCTGGTAAAACAAATGTTAAATAAATAAATAAATAAAATACAATAAATAAAACAGTCCCTGCCACTGAGAGTAGTGGGTGTCTATGAATTTTTGGCAGAATTAAATAACATGGCTAGAGGTAAGGAATTGCACAGCAGAGCAGTTTTATGTATCTCTCAGGTGCTTAAACCATTTTCAGCAGGCACTGCCCAGGGATAGCACATGGATAATGATGTATGCCACTTCCCAGGAATCCCTCATTAGCATTTGAGGTAGGTCAGACAGATAGATCCCCATAGTGCTGCATCTCTTTGTGGTATAGCACTGTGTTAGGCTTGTCTCTGAATCAGAAGCAGTTACTATCGGACGTAAAAATGGTTTACTACTGCTGGTAATGTTTCTGAATCTCAGCCAAGGTGTCTTAAAATATTGATAGTTTTCCTGGTCCTAGGGAGAGGAGTTAAACATCACTTGTACTGCATTGTTTTACTAATAGTAGTTTTCATTCTCACATCATAGAATGCCAGGAAATGTTATTTTATTCATTGGCTTGTTGATAATTTTGATCTCTTTTAGCAAGGGTCTTATTTTATATTTTTTTAATGACTGAGAGATGATCCTATGCTCAGTGTAAATTTCTTTTGATAGGTGATTTATCCCCACTATGCCTGATGACTAGCAGCTTCCTCCTAATGGTCTTGAATCTATTCATTCCGTAGTTAGTGGCTGCTTCTGCACTGCTAGTGAAGGGGAAAGCTGTTGGGAATGGCTGTTATCTGCATAGCTGTGGAAGGAGGTGGATTTCTTTTTTATGTCCTTTCATCTGCTGGCTGATATACACAATCACTTGTGAAAGAGTCTGCAACTCATTCGCCAATGCATTTCCATGCCTGCTTACTGAAGGCTACTATAAGAATGCTTTTCAGTATTTCCTGGAACATGTTATTGGCCCATTGTGCTTCATACCACACCTTTATCTCCAGTAGGTGCCACCACTGAAATGGGTCAGACCATTTCCCCCCTCATTATGGGTGATATAAACTCTGCCACTCATTCCTATCTTGCCTTCCTGACCGCTCAAATGCATGAGTCTTTAATCATTCCCAAGTCATCCGGGTTGCTGACAGAACTTTATAATCATGTGACTTGGAAACAACCTTTTCAAATAAAATTAGGACCTTCATTGTAGAATATGTTGCTGGTTAAATGATTTTTGTCTGTTTAACCTTTGAACATTGAAATTTTCTGTGTCACTTTCCCACTTGTCTTTCTGTTGTGTTTGAATATTTTAACTATTTCAGAGTTAAGTAAAGGAAAGAAAGTGAAAGATGGTGACAAAAATATTTCTAGGATTCTCTTTAGCAGGCTTTGCATATGATCCTGTACTTCTGTGGTCCTATAGGTTCATAGGCTAACTGCTCTTGTGGGCCATTTTAAGCCTAGCCGGTTACCCCCATGAGGATCAAACTTTGTACATGTAAGGCAAACACTTTAACTATTATACCGACCTCCCAACCTACCCGAGATTGGCTATTGAATAAGTTATTTCAAATGATGTCAATATTTTGAGGGCTCTGTCTGAAGTAACTCTTAATTTCTACTCAGAAAAGTAACATTCAGTAATCCAGAGTTTTACCCAAAATAACTTCTGAGTTTGTTTCATAGAAGTTTGCCATTTTTGTTTTGAAATGGAATCATATTTTTCTAATTTTAATAAAATGATCTCAAGTCTTGTTAAAAATGGAACCAATAGTGAATATGAAGACTTAGAAAAGAAACTTGATGAGGAGGATATTTCTTTAGATTATTAAAATATTTGTGTTGTTAAAGCACTTTCAGTGGAATTTATTCACAATGTCTAAGAAAAGTAAAGGTTATCTTATTCTGTGCCATGTGTTACTTCGGCCTTTTTGGCACCTCCCCAAATGTAAGCTGAATTAGGTTTTTTTTTCCTTTTTCTGAACTCCCCAATCATATCTTTAATAAGAAATCTCTGCCATTGTGGTCTGTTTTGTGTACATGCAGTGATTAAAGTTGTTCAGGCTTTGTTTTATTCTTTGCAGTTATTCATCTGAGGAGTTAGTATATGAAGCTGTGAAGTGTGAGAGTATGCATGTTTGTGTATTTGCGTGTAGAAGGGGAAACTTCTTTATGGTAGACACAAGGGAGGGGCTTATCCTTGCAAAAAAAATGCTTTTTACCATTTTATTATTTAGTCGAAGTTTTGGCTGTTTTTTTTTCTGGTTGAAGTTTCAGCATTCTAAGTCTTGAAACAAAGGAAGCAGCTTTAATAGAATACATTTTACACAAGCAACTTTCATTCCTGCTGTTTTTGAAAGGGCTTGGACAGGTATTATAATTTGTCTCAAGATTTTGAAAAATGGCTTTGATCCTTCTCCCCTGAACTGACCTTGACAATGTAAACTGGTGTTAGATCTTTCTAGCCATTCTGGTAAAGACTTCATAGGTTCATAGGTTCATACTAGGCTGTCTGCCCTAGGGCATTTATAAGCCTAGCCAGAGTGTGTTTGGCTTTCGCCACCCATTTTAAATGAATTTTGCTATGCCCTTTTTCGAGGTTAGTATACTGTGCCTCTGTCTAACAGTGACACAGAAGTGATACCCGGGGTAAACGTACTGTCTCCCATCCACTCATCAAGATTCCTCTTGAAGAGAGTCAATGAGGGACTCTGCCTAACCTGGACTGGGATTTTATTCCAGAGTGAAGGGAGCCTCTGGGTTATGAATCTGTCCCTCCAGCATGTCCTATTTATTTTAGTGCTGAGGTTCAAGTCTCTCGAGCACGTAGCTCAATGGGATTTGGATTTTATGATGCATGTTTAGCCAGATAATTACATTTTTGGCCCTCTGTCAGGATGTTCTTCGTGTTTCACTGTTGCAGTCATTACATTTGGGTAATCTTGCTGGTAGGTTGCCCTCAGTCGGCCTGAATTCCAAAGTCTTGGGTCCTGCGTTGGCTGTTGTCGCCCCTTCCCTGATGTCAGGGGTATAAAAGAAGCAGCCGACTCCATTTTCTTTAGTCTTTCTTGCCGCGCAGTGCCCGAAGCAGAAGCAGTTCACAAGTACCGGTCGGCCAACTCCTGAGATTTTCGAGTTCGAATTTCAGATCCGACGTCTTCTATAAAGCTAAGTACCCCGTTGGGGAAACTTTTTTCTTGCTCCAGAACCGATGTCAGAAAAAGTTAATAATTGTATTTCTTGTGGGAAGCAAATACCTCATAAGGACTTTCATTCTTACTGTATTCCTTGGCTAGGCCCTGATCATAACTTTCTGGGTTGTCGGTTTTGTGCTAGATTTAACTAACGCACTATTAAGCGTCGGTATGATTTTGCTTTAAACTACTTTGGACACAGGTTTAATTTTCCAGAAAGGTCGTTGGAAAGCCATCTGACTACCGGAGTTCACAAAAAACACAAAGAAAAAGGAAATGAAAGATAGCCGAGGCCCAAAACAGACAAATAAGTTTCTCCTAAGCCAGTCGACGGTTCGCCGGTTCTCAGTGAGGTGCTTTTGCAGCCCCTGACGACCACTACTTTAGAGTCGCAGGCTGCTACCGACTCCCATGTGGAGTCGGCCATGCCACTGGAAACTCAAGGTATTGCAGCCTCGGACGCTAATCCTTCAGATGGGTCCAGAGCCGCTGAGCAGGCACCGACTTCTGAGGGTGTATTCAGACCCAAACATCTATACATTAAACCGACTTCAAAGGCAAAGACTAAAGCACCTTCATAGGCAAAGAAACGAACTCAAGAGCTATGTGGAGTGGACAGGCCTCCATGCCCAAAAAACAGATGCTCAAAATGGCCGAAGACTTGATTACCTTGATCAGGGGTTGCCATCCCCCTCCTGATTACCTTGATCAGGGGTTCCCATCCCCCTCCTGATAAGCGGCCTAGGCAAGAGACTGACTATGAATCTTCAGATCAGGTTTCCATTTCTTCTGATTCCTCTTCTGATCAGGAATATTCTTTTCCCCCCTATGAGGATTCTGATGCTGAAGACTCCATACCTTCAGCTTCTCCTCCTGAGGACTATTCTTTTGGGGAAACCTTACATACCATGAGGGAGCATTTTCACTGGGAGAGCCAGGAATTTTCAGAATCTAAAAAGAGGCTCAGGGATTTCCTGTTACTACCTCAGCACAAGCCACTAGCCATCCCTCCTGTGTTAGACATTGTAGATGATGTGTTTTCGGAGTCTAGCCTTATCCCTGACTCCTTGCCCCCAGCTCCTGTTAAACCTGACGGATATTAGAGGGTTCCTGACTCACATAAATTCCTTTTTAAAAACCCTGCTGTAGACCCAGAAACTATTTCTCAGGGTCCCAAGGGAGTTGAGGCTTCCACTGCAAAAAACCCTACCCCCTTCTGACAGGGATTCTAGGGCAGTGGATAGATGGGGAAAAAAGGTTTACACATCTGCTACCTTGGCTATAAGGGCCTTAAACTGTCAGTTTCATATGCTCAAATATCAGCAACATGTCATGGCATTGCTTAAACAGAAAATGTTGTTAAACTCTGAATGTGCAGAAAACAAGGAAATGCAGGATATATTGCATGCAGCTGAACAAGTTGGAAAGCATACTTTGCAAAGTGGTTTTGATTCTTTAGAGGCCTCCTGCAGGGCCGCAGTTACAGGTTCTGTATTTAGAAGGCATGCTTGGTTAAAGGAACAAAATCTGCCTGATCATGTTAAAGTTAAATTGTTAGATGCACCTTTACAGCATGATACTTTGTTTGGTGTTAAGGCAGAAGAGGTGTTAAAGAAAATGGAGGACAAGGCTAAATCTATGCAAACGGTCAAAGATTTCTTACAAGTACAGCCACCTAGGTTTAGTAGACACTGGCCAACAAAGAATTGGTCCTTTCCTGTGTCAGACAGACCTCAAAGGGGCAGACCCAGACACCCTATAGGAAGATCCCAGGTGCAAGGTTCATACAGGTCAAAGCAATGGGGTGCTTCTACCACCAAAAGTGGAGAAGACAAATCACAACCTTACAGGAAACAGTCCCAATGACTTCCCCCTACCTGCACCAAGCACTTATTTCCTGGCAGCACCCTTAGGGGGAAAATTAGCACTTTTTTTCT
This sequence comes from Protopterus annectens, assembly GCF_019279795.1. Taxonomy (NCBI): domain Eukaryota; kingdom Metazoa; phylum Chordata; order Ceratodontiformes; family Protopteridae; genus Protopterus; species Protopterus annectens. Next base: position 132,078,599 of record NC_056733.1, read on the forward strand.
CAAAATTGGCACATTATAACCCAGGACAAATGGGTTCTAAATATCGTGTCACAAGGCTACAAGTTCCATTTCCGTATCCTGCCAAAGGCAAATGGCTGGCCAGATCTGCCAAAAAAATCAATGGGCAGAGGCACAAAAACAAGTCTCATCCCTCATGGACATGAGGGCCATTCAACAAGTGCCAGAGCAAGAGCGGGGACAAGGATTTTATTCAAGGCTGTTCTTGGTACCCAGAAAGGACAAGGCCTGGAGGCCAATACTGGACCTTTCGATTCTGAACACATTCTTGGATATACCAAAATTCAAAATGTTGACTTTGCAGCAGCTTCTGCCCATGCTGGTCAAGAACGCTTGGCTTGTAACTTTAGACCTAAAAGAGGCATACCTGCATGTCCCAATCAGACAAATATGCAGAAGATACCTCAGATTCAAGGCTGGCTCAATGCATTACCAATTCTCTGCACTGCCCTTTGGCTTATCTTCTGCGCCCAGGGTCTTTACAAAGTGCCTGGCACCAGTAATTGCATTCTACAGACTAAGAGGAATACAAGTATATCCTTACTTGGGCGACTGTCTCATTCAAGCAGAGAACAAGGACATCCTTCTACAGCATCTGGCGTTTGTGAAAAAACTTCTACCATGCCTAGGGTACACAGTCAATGAAAAGAAATCAAAACTAGTACCCTCTCAAGAGATAATATTCCTGGGTGCAAGCTTAAATACAACTGCCCAGATGGCTTATTTCACGCCAGACAAAGACAACTGACTACCTATTTCAAAATGTTAGCAACAAAGGCCCAGTTATCTGCAAGAAAAATTATGCAGGCTTTGGGCTTCATGGCATCTTGCATCCTACTCATTCCATATGCAAGACTGCATATGAGGAAACTTCAATGGTACCTAAAAAGTGTTTGGACTCAACATTGCCACAGCCTGGAAACTATAATTACTCTCATTCCCTGCCTGCAACAGGAGTTTCAATGGTGGGCAAAGGCTTGTCACCAAAACAAGAGACAGCCATTCACATTACCCCCAGCCAGGCAGATACTAACAATGGATGCATCAGATTATGCCTGGGGGCCCCACATGGCAGGAAGATGCATTCAAGGAACATGTACCTCAAACCAAATACATCTACATATCAATCAAAAAGAGATGCTAGCTGTTCAACATGCCCTGACAGCCTTCAAGGACCTACTTCATCCAGGACAACTACTGACAAAGACAGACAACACCACGGTCATGTGGTATATAAACAAGCAAGGGGGCACACATTCTTGCCCCCTTTGCAGACTAGCCATGACTTTGTGGGACACAGCATTGACTTACCAAGTACATCTGCAGGCACAATTCCTGCCAGGAAGGAAAATACTCTAGCAGACGAACTAAGCAGAAACCTCATGGATCCCCACGAGTGGCAGCTGGATCCACAAGTCTTCAGTATGATAACAAGGAAATGGGGATGCCCGGACATAGATCTATTTGCCTCCCCTCACAACTACCAACTAAAGAGATTCTGCACAAGGATTTATCACAGACAAGCATGGAAAGTGGACGCCCTATCCTTCAGCTGGAAAAACCTATTAGTATATGCCTTTCCCCCTCTGCCTCTCCTCCCCAAGGTACTCCTAAAGGTCAGACAGGAGAAGCCAAAGATGATACTGATTGCACCAGACTGGCCCCACCAGCACTGGTACCCAATATTAAGGAGCTTGTCTCAATGCCCAGCTTGGACCTTACCTCAAGTACCGCATCTACTGTCCCAGCAAAACAGTCAGATCCTGCACAGCCAACTCGGGACTTTAAACCTGGCAGCATGGCAGATAATGTAGTCATACAAAACACACCTCTCAGCAAAGCTGTGATGAATGTCATTTTGGAAGCCAGAAGGCCTAGTACTAGAAAATCTTATGCTGGAAAATGGAAGAGATTCTGTGCTTGGAACCAGGCACAAGGAACAGATACATCTGTGCCAAATATTCCTCAGATTTTACAATACTTAACTGAGATGCAGGACAAAGGCCTATCTTTATCATGTATTAAAATTCATGCCTCTGCCATTTTGGCTTATTATAATACAGAGCCACCAATCTTTTCTCATCCCTTATTAAAACAGTACCTCAGAGGAGCCAAAATTTAAGGCCTCCAAGGAGATCTCCAATGCCTGCATGGGACCTCAACTATGTCTTGGAAAAACTCACCCTGCCTCCTTTTGAGCCAGCTGCTGCTGCTGATATAAAGTTTTTATCTTGGAAAACAGCTCTGCTCCTAGCAATAACTTGGCTACAGACACTCATGGCTGTGGAACCTTTTATCAATTTTTATCCGGACAGGGTCTCCCTGAGGACAAACCCAACATTTATGCCTAAAGTGGTGTCCACTGTGGCTCTTAACCAAACCATTCATCTGCCAGCTTTTTATCCAAATCCACAGAACAAGGGGGAAAGAATTCTGCATTCTTTGGACGTACACAGACAGCTTAGATTCTATTTGGACAGAACCAAAGTTTTCAGAAAGACAGAGCAATTACTAGTGGCATATGCTGCAGGATCACAAGGAAAGGCCGTCTCAAAGCAGACTATTCCAAAGTGGACAGGCCACTATTTGTTTCTGCTACTTATACCATGGCAAGCCAGTGCTTAAGGGCATTAGGCCACATTCCACCAGAGCTGCAGCCACTTCAGCAGCCTTTCTCAGGGGAGTACCAACCAAAGACATTTTAGACGCAGCTACTTGGAGTTCAGTGCACACCTTTACAAAGCACTATCATCTGCCACTCTACTCTAAATCCAGGGCAGGCTTGTGAAACACGAAAAACATAGTACAGTTGTGTACACTTACCATAAATGTAGATGTTTGAGTGTATTCACTGTTGCAGTCCAGGTTACCCACCCAGCGTCCCCCCTTTTCTTCTGATGGAACCTATCTTTCCTTCTCTGATTTATACAACCTATGTGGTGTATTTGCTTGTGGATGAAGGTAAAGTTTATATTGCTGCATGTAACTTTATATATATATATATATAAATTTTGGCTACCCTTTTAGGGGGCACCTGACATCTGGGGCATGAAATACTAAAGAAAATGGTGTTGGCTGCTTCTTTTATACCCCTGACGACCTGACGTCAGGGAAGGGGTGACAACAGCCAACACAGGACCCAAGACTTTGGAATTCAGGCCAACTGAGGGCAACCTGCTAGCAGGATTACCCAAATGTAATGACTGCAACAGTGAATACACTCGAACATCTGCATTTATGGTAAGTGTACACAACTGTACTTTTTGGGCCTTTTAATGTTTATGATTAACTATCTAAATTATATTTATCAGCTTATTTATGTAGCTGCTACTTCTTTGTGATGTTGAGAAGATTTGTTTGGTTGTGCAATCGGAACGTTTCTGATGTTATAAAGTCTAACATTTTTAATTCTCCTCTTAGTATGGATGTCGTATTTGGGCCTGCGGCTACAAAGATCCTGAAATAGTAGGATGACAAAGGTACATTAATGACTCTAAGATATTTCAGGTATGCAGGTTCTACTCTAACAAGGCTGCTTCTAAATACTTTAGAAGTAGGCCAAATGAAATCCCAGCCTAATAAGCAGGCCCCCTAAAAGAAAATGGTAGGAGAATAACAGTTCTAAACAAAATAATAGAAGCAACTTTCTCAATAAGAGTCAAGCTTCAGCTAATGAATGACTGTGTTGGGATTCTGATCACTTTACCCACACCTCCTGCCCCAGTTTCCCCACCTCTGTTATACCAACAGACCCTCAGTCCCTTAACCTGGAATCAGTTTCAAACAGATGGGTGTTGAAGATGATTCAAGAAGGATTCACTTGGCAATGGGTGGACTTCCCTCCTCCTTTCAGTGGAATTTCCTCACAACCACTAAACTCGACAGACCTGTTTCCACCAGGGCTGCAACATATGTTAGAAACAGGGGTCCATAGAAACAGTACCTGCAAATCACATGGGCAAAAGTTTTTTTTTTTTTTTTTTTTTTTTTTTTTTTTATGAAGGATATTTCTGGTGCCAAGGAAAGAGCACATGTGGAGACCTGTATTAGATCTGTTTTTTCCTCAACCTTTGTATGAAAGTTCCAAAATTCAAGATGTTGACCCCACAATCGGTGCTTACACTGCTTCCAGACCATTGTCTTATGGTAACATTGGCTCTCTAAGACGCATATCACCACATATCTAATGCTCAGAGTTTCAGGAAATTTCAAAGGTTTACTGTATGTGAATCAGATTTTCAGCACTCTGCATTACCCTTTACGAGCTTCACTGCACCTCAAGTATTCACAAACTGTCTAGCCCTAGTGGTGGTTCACTGCAGATTGCATGGCATTCCATTTTTCCTTATTTAGATGACCAGGTTATTTCTGCAGAGTCTTCTTCCAGTTGCTTGGAGTCCTTAACAAAGTTCCAACCTCCTGTCATATCTGGGATTTCACTTGAACCTACAAAAGTTTTGATCACATCCTCTCACAAAATTGTCTATCTGATGTTGTTAATCTTCTTTCGGGTTTGGTTCTGAGCCCTCGGAACCAAGTCGGCCTATTACCAAAAACTCTCAAACTAAGTCTTTACCCAGAATGCCCTTCTCCCTGTTACCCCAGATCTTGTTTGCCGAGTAGCTGTAAAGCCGTGTTTCAGCTAAGCTCTCAGCTAAGTGAAATCATTTTTGATATTTGTGTAAACATTTTTGGATATCTTCATATTTTACCAAACCTTTAGTATTGCTAGTGTCTTTTCTTCGGTCTAACCATATTCTTTCCCCTCTACCCGTTGTTACTGTTGGTAAACTCTAAGTACCATTGTTGGTATGGCCTTTTCCCTTACCCTTGTGGTGATTCTTCAATATCATAGCTGGTATTATTTCTCCTGTTTAACCTGTTAGCTTTTATCTTTATTCAGGTGTTTCCCTTTCTTCTCTTCATACAGTGTATTGTTATATTGGTGATTTTCTTGTGATTTTCTTGTGATTTTTTTGAACGGATTTGACTTCACTGTTGTTGGATTATACAGTTTGTTGTGATGTCCTTTTTCTACCAAGATGTCGGATAAGGAGGGTACTTCAGGCTTTAAGCATTGTACTTCTTGTAAGGGCAAGTTACCTAACCGTGATTTGCATTATGACTGTGTACACTGTTTGGGAGTGGCTCACTTTTCAGTGCAGCCTCCATGTGATATTTGTCAAAGCTTCAGCCAACGCACTCTTAATGAGCACAAAAATAAACTCATTCTGAAAGGGTTACTCAAGTCTCCCTTCTCAGAGGCAATTTCTGCGATGTAGGTCTCAACCCCTCCTTCTAAGGACAAAAAGAGATCCCATTCTGTTCCTTCAGTCTCAAAACCTTTGATACCGGTGCCTGTTTTGGCACAAGTCCTGCCTCTGGCACCGATCACTGATCTTACTGTGCCTGTTTTGACTTTGGCACCTGTAGCTACTTCGGATCAGGGCACACCTTCGACTACGCCATTAGTTTCCATTTTGGAACCGACTGTTTTGGCTCATGAGTGCCTCTTCAGCACCAAGCATTGTACCGACCCCACTGGATCTGACCCCTTTGCTTCTGGTCTTGAAATTAGAGACTTCAGTGCTGGCAGACCTTGCACCATGGACCCATTACTCCCTCTCCGTAGACCCATTTCTGGGCCAAGCATATAGCCCATTCCTTGAATGTCCTGACTCTCCATCTGGAGTATCCACTAGATCCATTTGGAGCCTTTCAGAACATGAAGTGGTGCGTCTTGTGAGCCAGCTGTTGGTAGCCAGGGGGATTCCCTCACTTTCTAAAACCCATCCACCTGCAGGACTTGGGTTGCCTTATTCACAGAATCCATCTTACACTCCTCATTCGACCATCTTGGTTCCAAAGCCTTCTGCTCAGACATTCTTCTTGGAACCTATCACCTCTGCGCCTATGGTGCATCTCACTCTGGCTCCGAGTTTGTCTCTTTAGTCTTCGGTTCCCACCGAACCGGTCCTTTCTCAGTCTGGGGATTGAGGGATGGGCATGTCGACCTGGGGTACAGTGCCGACTCTATCCTCAGTTCCTTCCTTGGCACTGATGGCTGCATCCATGCTGATCCTGCTTGAGGGTCCATCCATGGGGGCAGGTACGTCGGAGCAGTGTGTGACCCCAGTCCTGAGGTTGTCTTTCTCGGTTCCGGGCTCCCATCCCTCTTTGGGCAGGCTTGCCTTTTGCGCGATGGAGAGGGCTCTTGCTTCTGGCAGCACTCCTTTGATGTCGGAACTCCAGTTTTCACCCCCTGACCTACAGCTGTCACAGACCACCCCCTAAGACACCAGGCAGAAAAGCCTCAAGACATCCCTTTTCAGGGTACCTAATCTTCCAAGACTTACTCAGAGACTCCCACTGAGGAGCCCCCTCGAAAGAAGACATGCAAGAGGAAGCACATGGACTCACTTGAGGAGTCTTTAATGGAAGACATGGATTACGATGATGATGAAGGGTTCTGACGGTCACCTCCTGATGATGTCTCTTTCGGAGACATCCTGGAGATGCTGAAGCAAAGAGGTGACTGGAAGCCCTCCAACCCTTTGTCTGAGGAGTCCGTGTTCCTGCAGGCTTTTTGTTTCTGGCCTTCTACCTCTTGAGTAACCCCGCCTGCCGATGAGCTTGTCCAGCTTATCGTACAGCACGTGTGGAAGAACCCTGATTCTACGGAGGTGATCCCCTGGAGACCAGACAAAATTCTTTCTCCTCCCATGGAGAATCTGCACTGGTCCAAAGGGTTACCAGTTGATGCTATGGTTGTGGTGGTGGCCACGAAAAAGGACTTGGCTGAGGAAAGTCCTGCTGTCCACCCACCCAACAGGGAGTCCTGGGTAGTGAATAGCCTTGGGAAGCGTGTTTTTGCAACAGGGACCTTTGGTATATGATCCCTGAATTATTTGGCACATTTTGAGGCTCCAGAGGGACTTGATCTCCGAACTCTCTGGGACGCTCACATGACAGTTGTGTGAGGTCAGGGACAAAGTGGCCTCCAGCTAGCAACCCTGCAATCAATATCCAACTTGTCCATGAGGTTGCTCTCACATGCGACTGAAGGGGGCGGCTAGAGCAGTGGGTTCAGGCATTGTTATGAGGCGTCATGCCTGGATGCGCATCTGTGACCTCACGGATCCCTTCAAGTCTTCCTTTCTGAATGCTCCCATCAAAGCTTCATCCTTTTTTGGCTACAAAGTGAAGGACATGCTAGTCAGGTGCGAGCAAGATGGAAAACCCTGTCTGCCACAGGTCTATGGTTTTCCAACCCTCAACGTACCTTCTCCAGGAATCAGAGGAGTGGGAAAATGTGGCATAAGAAATCTGAGTCCTTTCTGTGCCGTACGTGGTGATAATACTTCCAGAGGCAAAGGGGGTACCGATTCTGGAAGATGCCCCTATACTGGCAGAGGGGGTCCTCACAACCAAGGCTCCAGGGACTCCTCCTCTACACAGCCTTATCAGTGCTCCTGAGGGGCGGCCCACTTGCTTACCTCTGGAAGCAGTTGGGGATTGTTTCTCTCTGCACCAAGCTGCCTGGCAATCTATCACCATTGATTGTTGGGTTTAGAATATTATCACCAGAGGTTACACAATTTCCCTTTCTTGTCAGCCAAAATTTCCAAGAAAACTTCCTGACGTTCCACCCAGTCAAAGGGAAGAAGCAGCTTCAGAGATTATAAAGCTGTTTCAAAAAAGCGTCATCCTACCAGTCCCACCAGACCATCGTGGATCCGTATTTTAATCAAGATTCTTTTTGGTGCCAAAAAAGACAGAGGACTGGAGACCCGTTTTGGATCTTAGCAGCTTAAACAAGTCTGTCACCCACACCAAATTCCAGATGATCATGGTTCAGTCGATCCTTCCCTTTTTAAGAGAAGATGATTGGATGTGCTCTATAGATCTCCAGGATGCTTATTACCACATCAAAATGGACAAACGCTCCAGGAGTCTGCTTCGCTTCCAGCTAGGAGCCAGTTATTACCAATTCCGTGCCCTGCCATTCGGTCTCTCTACAGCCCCCAGAGTGTTCACAAAATGCATGGCAGTGGTAACAAACACACTCATGGTATAGATGGCACCCCTTTTATCTCTTTACACCTCTGCAAGTCTTTCCTCAAAGGAACCTCTCATCTCAGGCCTCCTCTCAGACAGCCCATGGAACCATGGAACCTCACTTTAGTCCTCCAGTCCTTGACTCAAAAGCCCTTTGAGCCTGCTGCTAAGTGTAATCTAAAGTTTTTGTCTTGGAAGTCTTTGTTCCTGGTAGCCATTACCTCTGCCAGAAGAGTTTCAGAGCTGCAGGCATTGTGTATCAAGAGGCCCATTCATAAAGACAGAGTGTCACTTCGGACAAACCCATTATTTCTTCCCAAAGTTGTTTCTGAATTCTCTATTAACTAGTCCATTGATCTGCCAGTGTTTTTTCCATATTTTGCCAGTTGAGGAGATTATTGCCTTCACACCTTAGACGTACATAGACAGTTAAAATTTTACCTAGACAGGACCAAACCTATCCGTAAATCTGAACAACTTTTCATCTCCTTTTCAGGACCCAGAATAGGAGAAGCTGTTTCCAAGGTTACATTATCAAGATGGCTAAGGGACTCCATACGTGTCACCTATTCCCTCCATAATGAATCCATGCCAAAAGTTAAAGCCCACTCCACTAACTCTATGGCAACTTCTATAGCATTCCATTCCAGGGCATCCATGGATGACATCTGTGCAGCAGCTACTTGGGCTAAGCCTCATACCTTTATCAATCATTACAAATTGGACCTGGTCTCCAGGGGGAGAGCTGCCTTCGGCTCAGTGGTACTCAGGAATATTCTTCCATAAGGGTCCCCCATGGACCTCAAGGTAGTTTGGGATTCTCTCCCATCAGTGATGAATGGAAAGAAGATTAACAACATCAGATAAAGAAGTTATGTCTTACTATAATGTTCCATCTGTGTTGTTCATCTTCTTTCATTCATTACTTCCCACCCTCCTTCCCCCCTCCAAAGGCTCCTGGGGGATGCTTTGGGTCCAAGTGGTGCACTAGGGTACTTGCGTAGAAGTGGCCTCGGCTTTACTTCCTTTCTTAGCAAACTCGCTCTGAGGTAACAGGGAGAAGGGCATTCTGGGTAGAGACTTAGCTCGAGAGTTTTTTTGGCTGGCGCAAGCTTGGTAATAGGCCGACTTGGTTCCAAGGGCTCGGAACTGAACCCATCAGTGATGAATGAAAGAAGATGCACAACGCAGATGGAACGTTATGGTAAGACATAACTTTTTTTTGGATGTCTGATAGATACAGTCAAGCAAAAAGCCTTCATTCTAAAAGAAAATGCAACAACTTATCAGCAGATCTTTCTGAGTTTTCTCAACAGTTTTAGACTCTTGCAAGAGAATTTCTCAGGATTCTAGGCCTTATGGCATCCATGATCCTCATGATACCATTTGCCAAATTACCCATGGAGAAAATACAGTGGTACAAAAAAAAAATCTTGGTCCCAGCACCTACACCCTTTGGATTTTCAGATTCATGTACTGAGGTTTTCAAGGCAAGAATTGCAATATTGGAATGATCAAATGTCTCTCAATCCAGGACTGTCTTTCTCTCTTCCAACCCTAGTTTAATCAGTCCAGACAAACATGTCAGACTATACTTAAGACAGTCCAAAACACATGAACATCAAAATAATGTTAGCATTGATTCATGCTTTGAAATTTCTGTACCATCTATGGGCTAAGGCCCTTTACAGATGGTTACAGACAACACCACAGTGATGTGGTATCTCAACAAACAAGATGACACTAGGTGATACTGTCTTTGCTGGTTGACAATAATGGCTTTGAGGTTGGCTCTTCAGCATTCTTTGACTCTTCTGGCCTCCTACATTCTGTCAAAGCAGATCTTGCACAGATCCTCATGAGTGGAAACTCAATACAGGCATGCTCCAGGTCTTGATCCAGATGTGGTGAATACCTTAAATAGATCTGTTCACCTCCTTATAAAACAGAGAAGTAGACCATTTCTGTTACAGATATCCTTGCAACCAAGCATGGAGAACAGATGCTGTGTCATTCCCTTGGTCTGGAATGCTCTTGTATAATTTTCCACCCTTTCCAGTGATTTCCAAGGTACTTCTAAATATTCAAAAAGAATTAACAAAAATCTTTGTAGTGACTTCCTTCTGGACCAGGCAAAATTGGTTCTCCCTTCTGATGGAATTGGCCAAGGGCAGTTACCTCAAGTTTCCTCACAGACTAGCTCCACTCAGATAGCACAAGGAAGTTTGATATACCTTGACATCAATCAGCTACAACTGGTGGCCTAGATTATTCCATTTAATACCCTTTAGACACCTTTTTCCTGAGGATATTCAGCAGGTACTAAAGGAAGCAAAAAAAATGCTACTAGAAAGTCTTATGTTGGCAAATGGAAGATATTTTCTAGTTGGTGCCTTGGCAGTTACAGGGGTCCCAAAAGGGAAGTAACACATCTGGCTGTCAAATATTTGTATAAGCTACTTAAAAATGGCTTGTCATATACATTCATTAAGGTATATCTTGCAGCCATCTCAACTTGTCTTCTTATGTATTCCTCCATTTTTTCTATGTTTGTGGTCATAGAGTTTCTGAAAGTATTGTTGCATATGACACCCCCTTGCAAGCAAGTTCCTCCTCCAACTCCTCCTTGAGATCTCAAATTTGTTCCAGAAAAACTGATACTAACTCCCTTTAAACCAGCTTTCCAGGCTGACTTGCAGTTCAGTACTTGGAAAATTGTTTTACTTGTTGCTCTGACATCTGCAAAGTGAGTATTTGAGTTGCAAGCTATCATGGTGGGTGAACCCCGAATGGTTTTCCACAGGCATAGGGTCACTTTACACACTATTCTTTCATTCATGACTAAATTTTTTTCTGGGTTTACCTTGAATCAAGCCAGCAATCTCCAGTTTTCTTTCAGAAGCCGAAAACAATGGAGAACAGATTCTGTTTACACTGGATGTGTATAGGCAGCTCAGGCACTACCTTGCAGAACCAAATAGCTATTTGTTTACTATGCTGAGACTAGGACAGGCCAACCCATATCTAAACACACTATATCCAGATGGTTGGCCTCTGTTTTTCTTTTTTTCTTTTTTTCTTTTTTGCTATTCTCATCATGGTCTAACTATTCCAGGCAAAATTAAGGCACATTACACCAAGGCCCTGTTCTCTTTGATGGTATAGTGGAAATGGTTGGATCCTAGAGGTATTCTAGAGGCACCAGCTTGGTTATTTGCTTGTACCTTTACAAAGCACTGCCAACTGGATTGCTTCTACATGTCTAGGACAGGCTTTGCAAGGACCATTCTCTAGAGGCTCTTGGACCATTATCCTTCCTCCTCCTGGGTAGGGTAAGCTTTGCAAATCTACCTCTAGGTTACTGCAGCAGAGAAAATGAAGAACATAGTACAGTTGCTTAAGTTATTCTTAACAGTAACAATAGATGTTAAAAATTTCTTCACTGCTGCAGTAGCTGCACTCACCCACCACCTCCCTTGGTAGATAGTTGAGTTGTGGCACAACCTCCTTTGTTACAGTTGTTAATGTTGCTTGGATGATTTTTGTGACAATTATTGATTGCTGGTTGTTGGCTCAGTATGAATCTTTCTCCCTTGTTCAGGAGAGTAAAATCCTGAAGATTTACCTCACTCTTGTTGATACAAATCTTTTCAAAAAGGGTGCAGCCTATCAGCAGCCAGAATAAGTGACAGGGAGGGAAGTTGTCTGAGTGCTGTGTCTTTGACAGGACAGTACTCATAAGCCACTGCAACACTGAAGACATTTGAACATCTGCTGTTATGGGTAAGTAGGACTTACACAGCAGTACTTTCCTGACCACACCACTGCATTTCCCTGACTCTAATAGTAAATCCTCCTTGTTGCCTTTGCTTAACTCTGCTACTAAAGCTGCAAAACATTCAATAAAATCTGGCTATGATGCTGCTGATGCCTCTTCTATGGCTGCATCTACTGACTGCATTTTAGGAAGATGTCATGGCTAAGATTGCAATCTTGTCTGATAATGTCAAGCCTAAGTTGTTTGATACCTCTTTGGGCAAAGACGGTCTTTTTGCACCATCTTCCACTGCAGTGTTCAAAAACTTGCAAAAGAGAGGGAAAATCATGCATGGGTTTAAACATTTTCATGCACGCTGCCAAAATTCCAGAGGAATTTGCACCCTGTAAGGCTGAACCATTCTTTCACAAAGACCAACAACCTCAGCAAAAGGTTATAAATCCCCCCTCCCAAAAAAAGTAACAGGAGAAACCTAAATCGGATTTTAAAGAAATTAAAGGGTCCTTTAGTGACAGTCCTTCGAATTTATGAATATAGCCTTCCCTGAGCTCCACCCCCCCACCCCACCCCCATCTTTCAGGGAAGCTTTCAATAACATGAGACAAATGAGATCTCAGCATAATTCTAAAAGACTGCAAATTAGCTTGATACCTTCTCTTCATACTTTTGGAATTCCTCATGTTTCCCTAAACCAAGAACATGTTATTTTGCTAATCTTAAAATATCTGTTCCTCCTGGGAACCTGTGCCTCTCAACTGTTCAGATTTTTGCTTCACATTTTTGGTTTGTTCCTCATAACATTTATTGTTTTCTACCTAAGCACCGAGGACTGAAGGCATAAAATAATGACATACATTTGAGTTTTAGACTTTAGACTTTATATCCTTTGGAAAGTGCATGCCAACACAAATCTTATTATTCCAGCATTTTTCTAAGTTTATAAGAGCAATATTTAAAATATGTCCTTATGTTTTGGACCTGTGTCCCCCTCCCGCCATTATTTTAGGCTTTATCTAGATTTATTATGCTAAGAGGATGAGGAGTATGTGGAAACCGTAGGATTAGCCTCATATCACCAGAAAGGACACAAGTTTATTCAAGACTATTCATTGTTCCAAGAAAAGAATGTACACAGAGACCCATTTTGGATTTATTTCTAAGAATTTTAGAATTCGATAACTTATCTCTCCAAAGTCTTCTTCTTCTTCCTAAGCCTTTCTGATTATCGTGGTCCTGAAGGATGCCTATTTTCACATCCCTTTACATCCAGATCACAGAAAATGCTTAAGAGTTTGTGCTTTGGGATTTCATTTTCAAGTTTCTACTTTGCCCTTAGGTCTTTCTACAGCTTGAAGGAGATTCTCAAAATGTTTATCCCCTTTAATAGTATTTTGCAGTTCCAACATCTTCACATATACCCCTATTTAGATAATCTTTTAATTCATGTAGCTTCAAAAGAGAAACAAAATGACAGGATCTTCAGTTCATTGTGGATCTATTTCTCCACCTCAGTTTCACCCTAAACCTAAAGAAACCGTGTTTTTTAGGATGCCATTTGAACTGTTCTTCCATGTTGGCATTCCTTCCTCAAGAGCAAATACATGTTCTGACTATGTACTTCCAATCTCTTCTTTCCTTAGAAATGTCCTGTGCAAGAGAGATACTCCTAGCCCTGGAATATATAACTTCAGCAATACAGATTATACCATTTACTAGACTTCATATGAAGATGTTTCAGTGGTACTTCAAGCAAATTTGGGCACAGCATCGCCACCCCCCCAAATTTCCCCATTCTTCTCTTGTCCTTTGGGAAGAAGGAATTTCATTGATGGATCAAACAGATGTCACTTAACCCAGAAGTGCCCTTTCTTGTTCCTTTTCTTCATCAGGAAGTCTGCACAAATGCTTCAGACCTGGTTTAGGTTGCCTGTTCTGTGGGCATAAAAGTCCAAGGTATATGGTCATGACAGGACAGACAAAAACATATAAATATGAAGGAAATTAAAGCTCTGATCGTGGCACTTTAGACACCTCATTACTTCTGGTTTGCAGGAAATATTCAAGTTCTGACAGACAGTCCTACAGCGGAGCTGGTATATCAGCAAACAAGTGGAACAAAATCCTTTCATCTCTGCAGATTAACCATGAGGGCTTGAGAGATAGCTATTCATCACAGTCTGTTCCTCCAAGCAACATTCATCAGATATTAACTCAGTGGTAGATTAAATGAGCTGTTCCAAGGCTGACCTTCAAATATGAATGTTAAGCAGAGAGGTCTTCTTGCAGATGGTCCATCAAAGGAGAACTCCTCAGGCAGACCTTTCTACTTCTACTCTGAACTGGCAGTTCAGACTGTTCTGCTTCAGAATCCCATGCATGGAAGCATAGAAAACAGACACCCTGTGAAAATCTTGGAAGGGAAAATTCCTTTACACCTTTCTTCCCTTTCCATAATTCTAAAAGTATTTTGAAAAATTAAGAAGGATAGCCCACATTTTATTTATTTATTTAACATTTCTTAACTGGAAAAGTCTGACTTGGAATGAGACAATTTTCAGTGGAGGCCTGGGGAGAAACGCTCCAGACGCATGTTTCTGTAATGATTAGTAAAGATTCTGTTGCTGACATTTTGTGGCCCAGATAACATTGGACGTCCTTCCATATCACAGTTGCAGTATTCATAACCTAAGGGATTTCCTGTCAAGGATAACCCAATGTCTGGTTAGTATACCAAAGCCTTTAGTACTTTTAGGCATTGTACATCACACATACACTCCCTGTGCAAGGCATAGAGCTTAAAGGTGACATAAAGAAGTATACACTCAGAACTTCTTTGCTGGCAGTTTGAACGCTGTCATCGAACAATGGTCTGAACTCCCTTCTGCTGTGCTGGTCACCAAGCCATGTTTCAGATAAGTTCCCTGTTGGGGTTTCTTCTTATTTTTTTATTTAGTGCTGTTGGGTTCATATCATCCAGAAAAGGAAAATGTCAGGGTGGGAGGCAGATTCCCCATAAAGACCACTGTGACCATTGTCTTTTTTGTTTGGGTGCTTCCCACAACCATATGCAGTGTCCTATCTACCAGGCCTTTCTCCCTAAGACTCTGCATAGTTATCTCTCTTCTTTATCTGTTTACCTTGAAAGCCAGCATCTTCAACTGTTAGCTCAAGGTACTATGGCAGAATCTTCCCATCCTGAAGGTCAACTGTCTGCCAAGAAAAAGGACAAACAACGTAGGTCTAAATTGGCTGCTGTCCACCCTCCCCCAAATGTCTCTCTCAAGGCTAGTGAAAGCCCAGAGGATTGTCTGGTGTTTGCCTCAGATTCTTGTGCTATGACCCCACTGGTGGCTGGCATGGATCTAACTTCTTGCATGCCGTCAGAGGCTTTATAGATGTCTGCTCTTGACACTGAGGGGGAACCTTAGCTGATTTTATCTGAGGGACAGAGGGGATTCCACAGATCTTAGGGAGGAGATCCCTACTATGCTTATTGAATGTTGCCAGGGGTCTGACCCTCTGAAGATGTTTAGTGCGGACGTCCTGCAGAAAAGAAAACAGAAAGCCAAGCATATTTCCTCTGTAGTTAAGGATCCCCAACATGAATGACAGGATTTTACTCAAGGGTTATTTAATGATTTAATGGGTACCTGTGCCTGCCCCTCCCTGGTCTTCCACTCCTCTTAAATGACCCAGGGAACTAGATTCTTCAGATGAGGCTCTAGATTCTGGAGAAGAGTCCCTGGCTTTCTCTTTTCAAATTTCTCCCCCCTTGGACTATGGTTCAGATGAAGAGGATTCTATTAGTCTGTATTCTCCTTTGGAGGAACTCTCTTTTAGTGATACTGTTGCCCCTATGATGGAATTTTTTTAAGTGGGATTGTTCTCAAGTCTCTGACATTCAGAAAAGGTATTATGAGCTCCTTCAGATGGATGCTCCTAAGCCATCAGCTGTTCACCCTGTTCTGGCTACCCTCCTGGATACCTTTTCAGGAGCTTCTGTGGCCCCTCATTCTCAGCCCCTTGCATCCAAGAAACCTGATAGATCTTGCAAGGTGTCTGATGAAAGCAAATTCCTTTATAAATGTCCTTTTGCTGATCCTTCTGTAGTGATTGTCTCTTCTGACAAGCCCTCCATATTATTGCACTCCACCAAGTTCTCCTTTCAGATAAAAATAGTAGGGCTGTGAAGAGGCTGGGCAAAAAGGTTTACACTGCTGCTGCTTAATCCTTTTGGGATGTCAACTATCAGACTCATGTGACCAGGTATGTTTTTGCCCTTCTTTCTCGGGTTTCCAAAGTGGTTTCTGACTTTCCTGATTCTGAAGGCAAGAGTTTTGCTTGATGACTTTAAGGCCAAACTGTTGGATGCTCCTATTGATAATAAAAATCTTTTTAGTGCTGGAGCTGCTGCTGCTGAACTTTTCAAGTCTCTCCAGGATAAGGACAAAGCCTTGCAGGTGCTGGAACATATTTTTGTTTTTCCTATTCCTAAGTTTCAGTGGAATTATCCCTCTAATTCTGCTTTTGTTTGTGAGCAGTCTTGCCCTCGAACAAAGGGAAAAAAGGGTTCTAGATGTATGCCTTCTGCTAAGTCTACTTAAACCCCTACTTCTCAGAAACCTGCTTTTCAGGACTAGCTGGGTTCCTTTTGACAATTTGTTTCCCCTTTCCTTCAGACAAATTCCCTTATCTTTCTGTCTTTCACTGTCTCTTTCAGATTCGTTAAAGATCACAACAGACTTGTGCTCTGTCCATTATCTGTCAGGGATATTTCATGGTTTGGAAATCCCTTCCTCCCTTTTTGGGAATCCCTCAACCTCCTTGGGAACAACTTCATCTTTTCCAAGAGGTGCTCTATTGATTTTTGATCCAGCACATCACTGAGCCCCATCTCCTGCCTAGGTAGGGAGGGGATTTTATTCCATAATGTTTTTGGTTCCCAAAAAGGAGGGCACTTGGAGACCACTTCTGGATCTTTCCCATCTCAATACCTTTTTTTAGGATTCCTTCTTTTCAAATGTCTCTTCGGATTCTGTTTCCCTGTCTACTACTCCAGGCCTTCCTGGTTTCTCTGGACCTCAAAGATGCCTACCTTCATATTCCTATCCATTCCATTTTTAAGGAAATGTTTCCAGTTTTCTGTTTCTTCTTTATTTTCAGTTCTCTGCTTTACCCTTTGACCTCTCTACTGCTCCAGGGTATTCACTTTTTGGCACCTTGTTTCTGAGGATGTGCTTTGGGTCCTGCAGAAGGCCAGGAAACCCACTACTAGGAAATCTTATATGTCCAAATGGAAAAGATTTTCTGTCTGGTGCCTCTTTCACCATTAGGATCCCCTATCTGTGGAGTTTCCTCTGGTTCTCTCTTATTTGTGTGATCTGCTCAGTGTTGGGTTTGCATATTCTCAAGTTAAAGCTCACCTATCAGCAGTTTCTGCTTGTCTGCCCTTGAGTCCTCCTCTAGCCTCTAGATTTGAGGTCAAGCAATTTCTTAAAGGTGTCCTTTATGTCAGACCTCCCAGGAAGCCTATTCTGCCTTCCTGGGATTGCAGTTTTGTACTTGAAAAAGTGACTCAGGCTCTTTTTGAGCCTGCTCTTCAGCTTCCGTACAATACTGTACTTGGAAGACTTTTCTTATTTTGCTTGTCACTTCAGCCAAGAGAGTGTATGTCTTCAGATTTTCTTGGCTGTTCCTCCTTTCTTAGTTTTCCACAAAAACAAGGTTTATCTTCGTATTAACCCTTCTTTTGTGCCCAGTGTGGTCAATGAGTTGTCCCATAATCGGTCTTTTCATCTGCCTTCCGTTTTCCCTTTTCCACAGTCTGCCATTGAGAATGTTCTTCACACCTTGGATATGCATAGACAGCTCAGATATTATTTTGATAAAACTAAAGTTATTTGCAAATCTGAGCAGCTTTTTGTTTCCTTTCATCCCAGGTCATTGGGTTTATCCTTTTCTAAGAAAAACATCTCGTCCTGGATTTCTAAAGCAATTTCTTTTTGTTATTCTTTTAATGGTAAATGTCTTTCCTCATCAGTGAAGGCTCATTCTACCAGGGCTGTTGCCTTTTCTGGTGCTTTTTTCAAGGGGCTGGACACCAGTTCCATCCTTGAGGCTGCTACTTGGTCCTCTGTTCATACATTCACTAAGCATAACATGTATGCTATTTCCAGGGCTATCTTTTGCCTTCCTCCTCCTCCCAAGCTTCCTCTTGAGCTATTGTATTCTCCCTTAGGTTATCAGCAGTGCAACAAGTGATATGGAAGGACATAGTACAATTGGGTAAAGTCTTGTCATAACAGTAGATGTCGTCCTGTTCACTGTTGCAGTATTCACACCCTCCCTTCTGCTCTAGCCTGTTCTTTCTTTGTCCTCCTGGCTGTGAGTATCTTTTCCTTTTTTTCCTTCTGGATGCTCATGTTTTTCCTTGTGTCTAAGGGCATTCTGTTCCTCCTGGGGCTTTTTCAGTTCTGAGTATATGCACCCTACATCATCTTTATGCCCTACACTTTGTGCAGGGGGCATACATGTGACGTACGATGCCTCTAAGTACTAAAGGCTTTGGTATACTGGCTGGATCTTGGGCTATCTTTGGCAGGAGATTCCCTCAGGTTATAAATACTGCAACAGCAAAGAGAAGGGCATCTAATGTTATGGTAAGATTTAACATAGCTGTACTTTCTCCTTTCTTTTCTATATAGCCAAGGGAAATCACCACAAGTTACCCCCCCAAGATGGGACTTAGTCACAGAACTAAAGGTCTCTATCATTTAGCTAAATGTGCAAACTCTTAGTCTGACAGTCTAGATGTTAGGCTTTTAATACCATTCTAGCAACTGTTTTGAGGATGTGCTACAGGTATTACAGAAGGCTGTAAACCCTGCTGCAAGAAAATCTTACACTTCCAAATGCTAGAGATTTTGAATTTGATGCCAAAAGAAATGGCAGGCATCTTATCAACTGGGTATCCCTATTATCCTTATATACTTGTGAAACGTTTCAACTCTGGACTGGCATACTTTCCATAAAAGTGCATTTGTCAGCCATTTCTGCTTGTCTGACTATTGATCCATTGCTTTCTTCGCATATGAGGTTAAACAACCCGTAAGAGGTATCTTTTGTATCAGGCCTTCAAGAAAAATCTGTTGATCCTCATTGAGACTTCAATTACGTACTAGAAAAGTTTACAGATTTTTACTTTTGGACCTGCCTCTACTTCTGTAAATTTTTGCATGTGGAAGACAAATTTTGTGGTGGCTTTGACTTCTGCTAAAACAGTCTCCAGAGTTACAAGCTGTTATGGCTTCTCCCCCTTTCCTAGTTGTTCATAAAGAAATAGTTTCTCTTTGGGCTAACCCTTCATTTATGCGTAAAGTTGTACATGAAATATATTTGAACCAGGTCATCCATTTACAATTTCGCCTAATCAACAAAACGAGTGAGAAAGAATCCATTATTTATTAGATATTCACAGACAGCCAAGATACTTTTTGGACAAAACCAATCACTTCAGAAAATCATATCAGGTATTTGTGTCCTATGAGGATAAAAGAATGTGTTGTCCTGTATCAAAGCAAACAATTTCCAGATGGCTTTCCTTCCTGTATCTTTTTATTATACTTTTCGAAAACTGGGTCAATGCTCTTTCTATTGGGGACTGTTGCCTCACCCTGTGCCTTTTTCAAGAACAGTTTTAGAAATGACCACTTGGTTTTCAGTTCACATCCATAAAAACATTATAACATGGATGCCTTTTCTAGAGCCAGAGTTGTTTTTACCAGATCCATTCTTCAGGGTATCTGGACTCCAGTTCTGCAGTTCAGTCCTCCTCCCAGTTGGTATAAAATTTTTGGACATCTTCCAGATAGTGAGCAAAACTGCAACAGTGATCAAATGAAGGACAATTGTCTAAGACATTACTATAACAATAGATGTCTGAATAGATCACTGTAGCAGAATTTGCACCCTCCTTCCTTTCCCCCTTTCTTTTTTCTTGTAACTTTCCTTGTTGGAGCTAAACCTACAGTTTACCCTGTCTTCCCTGCCAGCCTGAGTCCTGTTCCTACTTTTCTTATCCTCTGTATTCTTTTTCTAGGGCAAAAAAGCTCTAAGGAATTTTCTGCCAATACTTTCCTGATATACTAGCATATACAGTTGTGCATATATCACAGGTTTGATGTATGGTACTCGAGGAATGTACCCAAGCTGTGGTATATTGGCTGGGGTACAATATACTTAGCAAGATTCTTCCCACTAATGAGTAATATTACAACAGTAATCTATTCGGACAACTGTGCATTTTCTAGATGATAATTTTATCCAGTCAGAGTATATGGAGGATTTTTTGGATTCAGCACCTGTACTTTCCCAGATGTGCACTTCTCCCTAAAGCTGGTATTTCCTAGGCTCCGATCACTGTTTTTCCAGGAAAGACCATTCCGTACGATATTCAAACCCACTTCCTCTGTTTAATTTCCCAGGTCGACATGGTCCTCCAGGAGCCTCTCTGAAGCAGATGTGGATAGAATGGCGAAGAAGTTCCTCAAGACGTAGACCCAGATGGAGGTTCTCCTGGCTTTGACCCCTGTCAGAGTCTCGGGCAATGAAACATCCCCTCATCGACTTGGAGCTCATTCCTCAATCCAACCTTTGAATTTGGGTATTTTGGATCTGGGCTCTGCCTGGTGTTTGTCTGAGTGGGATCTGAAGACGTGGTCTTTGTTGACTCTTGACTGTATGTCTAATCCAGTTGGCTCTGAATAGTTTCGGATATTGATGGATCTGGGAACCAAGATGTTGGCATCAGCACAGTGGGGTCAAGTTTGACTCCAACATTTTAGGAGCTGTCTCTTCCTGTCAGAACTTTGGCACTGGATAGCTCAACACTGGTTTTAGCACCAGATCCAAGTCTAGCAAGTCTTCAGGGCCAAAATATGCTAGAATCCTTGGACTCTGTCAGGGTGGTCTTGGGACCTGTTTCGGTTTCTGCTCTTGAGGCCTTTGACAGAGTGCTGTCTCTGTCTAGGGAGCAGACTTCACTTCCCTGTTTGGATCTCCCTTGCCCCCACTGAGTTTTTGGGTCCTTGTCATCCACATTCTATCATTTCAGAACAGCCAGCCTCTCAGAATCTTGACTGTTCACATTGAGGACTTCTCATCTGCTACAGAATCCTCCCCAGACCGTGCCACTGATGAGGGATACCAGAAGCATACGTGCAAGAGGAGGCATGTTGACTCCCCACAGTAGTCTTTAACCAAAGATGCTGATTTTGTTGAAGAGGAAGGGTCACTCGCGTCCTTTTTTAAGGATGCCTCCTTCTGTCAGATTTTAGAACTTCTTAGATAGAAAGGGGGTGGTCCAGCAAAGACCCTTCTCAGGAAGAATCTGTATTTTTTGGGGTTTTGGGGGCAGGCCTGTCTACCTCTTGTGTTCCCCTCCATGAATGAGTCGATAGATTTGGTCTTGAAGCAAGAATGAAAAGAACCAGATGTAGTTGAGCCCATTCCCTGGAAATTGGAAAAGATTTTGGTGCCACCTAAAGATTGTCCTTTTTGGAGCAAGGGTCCCACAGTGAATTCCATGATGGTGGTGGGCACCAAGAAGGAGCTCATTAAGGATGGCTCTATTGTTCAACCCCCTAACATGGATTTCAGGATGTTGGACAGGTTTAGGAACTGGGTGTATGTGTCAGTGACCTTTGCTGTCAGAGAGCTGAACTATTTGGCTCATTTAATTTGGTTCCATAGGGATTTGACTAAGAAGCTGTCCAAATCCTACTAAAGGTTCCTATCTGTGGAGGAGGAGAAATCTATCAGCTTGCAGTTGGCCACCCTTCAGTCCTTGTCAGCTAACATAATTGGATGCATCTCTGCAGTTTTGTGGAATACTTTAAAACATCCTTTTGTCAATATTTCCTATGACGGATCCACTCTTTTTGGACCTAATGTAAAGGAGACACTATCCAAAAGTGACCAGCAGGGCAAAACCTTGTCTGTCATAGAAACAGTTTTCTGTACCTCAAAGTCCCTTTTCAGAAACCAGAAGGGAGGGTAGAAGCTGTGGTTCTACAAATCCCAAGGTTTTGCACCTGACACTTCTGACAAAAGGGCTCCCTGAGACAGAGGGGGGAATTATCATAGTGGACATTGCCTCCAAGAAAGAGATGGTCCATAGAACTACAGAACTAAGGCTTCTGAGGTCCTTTTGCCAAAAGCCCTTTCCAATACTCCTGAACATTTGCCCAATTGCTGCAGCCTGGAGGCAGTAGGCAGGCACTTATCTCTGCACCCATAGTCTGGACATCCATCTCCCAAGATGTTTGTGTGCAGAGGATCATAACCAGAAGTTACACAATTCCCTTTCTTTCTCAACTCCCATTCTCAAGGAAACTTACCAATGTGCCACATTCTCAATGAAAAGCAGCAGCACTAGAAATAAAAAAGCTGTTAGGCAAGTGAGTCATTCAAGTGGTCCCACCAGATCAGCAAGGATCTGGAGTTTACTCAAGGTTATTTTGGATAGCAAAATAGAACAGAGGACTCAGGACAATTTTGGACCTGAGTCACTTGAACCAGCACATGAAACAAATGAAATTCCCGATGGTCATGGTACAGTCCATCCTGCCATTGTTGAGGAAGGACAACTGGATATGCTTGATGGACTTCTAGATAGTGTACTACAACATAAAGATGAACAGATGCTCCAGAAGGTTTCTGTGCTTCCAGCTTGGGATACAGTCACTTCCAGTTCAGAGCCCTGCTCTTTGGTCTCACCATAGCCCCCAGATGTTCACCAAGTGCATTATAGTGGGTGTTGCTCATCTCAGACTATTGAGATTCAGAGTGTTCACATACCTGGATGACTAGCTCCTTTTTTGATCCACCATCGGATATCAGAGTCTATGGATTTGAGGAGCCTGGAGTCATGGGGTCGGTGCTGATGGTGCCTTCAGCCTCGACACCGGCCATAGCCTCGAGTCTATTGGATCTGCTTTTGGATCTGAGCTCTCGGAGCTGAGAGTTGGGTGTCAGATCTGAGGGGATGAGTGTGTCATCAGCTCCGTTGTGGTCGGGGAATACCATCCCTTTGGGTCCGACCGTTCCAGCTTCGGCTCCAATCCCTTTGTCGGATCTGAGGGTCTCGGCTACCAGTTTCAGGGAGGCTGGGTCTCCCTCGGCATTCGATATCGTGGAGAGGGTTCTTTCTGGAGGATTGAGACCCCTCACTCTGTCCTCGGGGTCCATCCTTGCTTCCTCGCAGTTGGGTTTGTCTTCCATCATCCAGTCCTCCCAGGGTCAGCCTGTGTCCATTGCGCCCCAGACAGTTGCCTTGGAGGAACAAGAAACCATTTGTGAGCCCTCCCCGGAGAGTCCACCCGAGGAGGTCCCTCACAAACGCCAGTGTAAGAGGAGGCGCTTGGACTCCCCCCCGAGTCCCTCACCAAGGATACCGACTTGGAGGGGAGGGGAAGGTTCACCAAATCACCCCCCAAAGACATCTCCTTTGGAGACATTATGGAAATCCTTTGCCGGGGGGGGGGGTGATCCGCCCAAAAACCAACCTCTGAGGAGTCGGTATTTCTGGAGGTATTCGACACAGGCCCGTCTACCTCTTGGGTGTCCCCCCCGGCTGATATTCTGGTGGACCTTATCACCACCAGAGCTTGGAGGGAACCAGACACTGTAAAGCCTATACCCAAAAGACCCGACAAAATACTAAGTCCATCGGCAGATAGAGCTTCTTGGAACAAAAGTTCCCCAGTTGATACCATGGTGGTGGCGGCGGCCACAAAAAAGGAACTCGCCCAAGAAAGTTCCTCAGTCCACCCCCCAGACAAGGAGTCCAGGGCTATGGACCATCTTGGAAAGCGGACTTTTGCTTCAGCCACCTTTACTATAAGAGCGCTGAATTACTTGGCCCACGTAATTCGACTGCAGCGAGACCTCATGAAAGAGTACGCTGAGTCTCCCCCAGAGTCCATGTAGGTCGAGGATAAATGGAGCTTCTCGGCTCGTATGGCCACTCTCAAGTCTGTGTCCAATACGTCAATGTGTTTACTCTCTCATGCCACCGAGGGAGCCGCTAGGGCTAGCGGGTCCGGCATCGCCTTAAAGCATCATGCCTGGCTCCGTCTTTGTGACTTCTCGGAACCCTTCAAGGCATCCTTCGCTAACGCACCCTTTGACGGTTCCACCCTGTTCGGGAAGACTGTCCACGATACACTTGTCCAGAGCAAGAAAGACAGGAAGACACTGTCAGCCATCAGGATCTGCTTCTCTAACCCTCCAAGGTCCTTCTCCAGGAACCAGTGAGGGCAAAAGAAGCTGTGGTTCCGGAAAGCTCAACAGTCCGGGAACGCTCAGGACTCCTCCTCCCCCAGAGGCAGAGGGGGACAAGGTGGACGCCGGCCCAGAGGCAGAGGGGGGACAAAGAACTTCGGGTCACGTGAACCTTTTTCAGAGCGACCTCATGCAGCAACCTTGAGGGGTTACCTAACTCCTTCTTTCTGGAGGCAGTCGCGGGGTGTTTTTCGATGCACTTAGCCCAATGGGAGTCCATCACGACAGCTCACTGGGTGCTTCGAATAATATCCAGAGGCTATTCTATTCCCTTCATAAACAAGCCCCCTTACACTAGGCGCCTCCTGGACGTCCCACCCACTCACAGACGGAGGCTGCGGCCTTGGAAATACAAAAACTACTAGAAAAAAGAGCCATCCAGAAGGTACCCCCAGACCAGTCTGGATCAGGCATCTATTCCAGGTTCTTTTTGGTGCCAAAAAAGACGGAGGACCTAAGGCCGATTCTCGACTTGTCAACAATGAACCTGTTCGTTGCCAAGGAAACATTCCGGATAGTCACGCTTCAATCCACCCTGCCCTTCCTGCAGGAGGAAGACTGGTTGTGCTCGATAGACCTCAAGGATGCGTACTACCATATTCTGATGGACAGGCAATCCAGGAGGTTCCTCTGCTTTCGGCTAGGGGCCAGTCATTATCATTTCAGGGTCCTACCCTTCGGTCTCACCACAGCCCCCAGGGTGTTCACCAAGATCATGGCAGTTGTAGCAGCCCACTTGAGACTTCAGGGCATTCAGGTATTTCCGTACCTGGACGACTGGCTTCTCACCACCCCCACCAGGCATCTACTCTTACTAGCCAGAGATTTCTTTCTCCGGATATCACCTCAGCTAGGGATTACTATAAACCTGAGGAAGTCTTACCTTCAACCTGTTCAAGTGTTAGACTTCATAGGGGCGAGAATAGATTCTCTCCAGGCCAGGGCATTCTTAACCCCAGACAGACTACACAGCCTGACACTTCATGTGTTAGCGCTTCTGCACCCCCTGCAGAATTAGTCCTGAAAGCCTTAGGGTCCATGGCAGCAGCCATCAGAAATGCTCTCACGTGGTGGCTCCAATCTCGAAATTTGCTGGAGGGACGTCCCTTTCTTGTGCCCCAACCCAAGCCACAGTGACCACGGATGCCTCCCGCCTAGGGTGGGGGGGGGGGCATTGTACGGGCAGGACTTTTCAAGGCATGTGGGCTCAAAACGAGACCGTTCTGCATATAAATGTCCTAGAGATGAGGGCGATCCTTTTAGCATTGCAGGCCCTTCATGCTTATCTACCTCTGGGAACTATTGCGATCCAGTCATACAATATGTCAGTGGTCTGGTATATCAAGAAACAGGAGAAACCAAGTCTTATGCCCTTTATCAAGAAGCCATGAGAGTCTGGGAATGGGCGAACTCCACCAACCACTTTCTGATAGCAATGCACATTCCAGGTCTGTCCAACATCTCGGCGGACAAATTCAGCAGAATTATCCTTTCTCCTTATGAGTGGTCTCTGAACCCTTGTGTAGTGGAACAGATCTTCCTCAAGTGGGGTCAGCCTTGCTGCGATCTCTTCGCATTGCCTTCCAATGCGAAGTGCAGCGAGTTTTTTGCTCTGATCCCCCCGAGGGGGGAAAGCCCCAGAGATGCTCTTGTTCATGCTTGGCCACCCCGGTCTTCTTTATGCATATCCCCTGCTCCCGCTCATGATAAAGTTCTTACAGAAAGCTCGCTGGTTGGGGAGCAGATTGATCCTCATAGCCCCATTCTGGCCTCGTCAAGTCTGGTTCCCCTGCCTACGTAGCTCCACCTTGGATCTTGGGTCCCATTCCAGATCTAATTTGTCATCCCTCAGGAATGCTTCCTCTGAATCTGGACAGACAAGCTCACAGCTTGGCTGCTCCAGTTCCACTAGTTGCTAGGGCTCCCGGTATTTCTTCTCATGTTAAATCTGTCTTGGTTGCGGCACATAAATCCTTTACCAGGAAAATTTATTCTAGCAAATGGAGATGCTTCTCCATTTGAGCTTCACAGAGAAATCTAGATTCTTTTACCGCTCCGATCCCAGCGGTATTAGACTTTTTGTCTCATATCTTCCAGCAAGGAGCCAGCTCCTCCACAGTGATGGCCCAGCTGGCGGCTATTTCTCATTTCCATGTAGGGGACAATTTAAGCTCCCTCGCTGCTGCCAGAATTTGTAAGACCTTTTTGAAAGGCACTTTTCTTCTGCGAACCCCTATTAAGAATCCGTCATTGCCGTGGGATCTGACTGCGGTTCTTCAGGCCTTAGTTGCGCCTCCTTTCCAGCCCTCTGCATCAGTTGACTTAAAATTTTTTTCATGGAAGACGGTTTTTCTGGTAACTATAACTTCAGCAAGGAGAGTGTCGGAGCTGCAAGCTCTTTGTATGAAACCCCCATATCTTGTGTTTCAAGGACAGGGTGTCTCTCGGGACTAATCCATCCTTTCTTCCTAAAGTTGCTTCTGAGACAAATACTTATCAATCTATTAATTTGCATATCTTTTTCCCTAATTTTCAGAACAGAGGGGAATACAAACTTCATTTGCTGGATGTTCACAGACAGTTATGTTTTTATTTGCACAGGACGGCGGCCTTTTGCAAATCTGATCAACTTTTTGTTTCTTTTGCTAAGCCCTTTTTAGGGAAACCAGTTTCAAAGGTGACTCTGGCTAGGTGGATTTCCCTTTGTATCCTACAAGCATACAGAGAGCTTGGTTTACCAGAACCAGTAGGAGTTCATGCCCATTCTACACGTTCTATGGCGACGTCTGCAGCATTCTGGTCTAGAGTTTCCCTGGATGACATTTGCTCAGCGGCTACCTGGGCATCTTCTCACACCTTTATTAATCATTATGAACTGGATTTGGTGTCTAGAGGAAGGGCTTCTTTTTGCTCTGCAGTGCTCCGGAATATCCTTCCTTAAGTCTTCTCAAGATTTCGGGTAGCTGGGGACTCTGCCCCACAGGTTGCTATCAAACGAAGTTAACTACTTCAGATAAAGAAGTTATGTACTCACCATAACGTTCCATCTGAGTAGGTAAATTTAATTTGTCAGCAACTGTCCCTCCTTCCTTCCCCCTCGGCTTGACGTTTTTTTGCTGAACTCGATGTCCAGAGTTCATGAGTTGGAGGTTTGTCCTTGGTTTAGGGGTCTCAGGTTAGTTTGTTAGTGTCATGTATGGAGTGGCAAACTCGATCTGAGGATTGGAAGGAGGTTGCAGTGCAGTATGGGTAGGGGAGGAGCTTGGAGCTCAGATCTTTTGCTTGGTATGCTGCTGTATCGGATCCGTAACCCACAGGTTTCTGACAAATGACGTTTACCTATTCAGCTTGAACATTATGGTGAGTACACAAGTTCTTTTTCATGACTATGGTATAAAAATGAAAAAACAAATCTAACTTCAGTCACTCTGTTCAAACCAATGCAGTCTTAGTTCACTCTTCCTTTCAGATGCCGAACGTTCTTCCAAAGGTAGTTAAGAGAAAAAGTAAAATTAATTCTAATTGCTGTACTCTGGCCAAGACATTCATGATTCTCTGTGCTAATTAATGTGTCAGTAGAAGACCCCTGGGCATTACTTCTCACCAACAAACATATTTTGCAACAAGGAAGAAACTTCCACTACTCCAAGTTTAAAGCTTTCAGTCTAACAGAGTTGGGGTTCTCCAGTTAATCACTGACAGTCATTTATTCTCTAAAAATCTGAACTCCAGCCAAGTCTTGCTAACTTTGAAAGTTGCTGATAGACAAAATAATAGAAAATGTTTTAAGTGGACTAGATTTTCTTGTGTAAAATAAATCCATTATTGTACAGTGCTTTAGTACCGTAGGTATTACAATATCTGGTGTCTTTCTTCAGATCATGGATAGCTTACACATCTGTTAAAGCACATATTTCAGCCAATATAGCCCTGATTACCTATAGTGCCTTCTTTAGCTACAAGCATAGCTTGCATTTAGGCACCAGTGAACCCTGTTGTTAATGGGGACCCCCAACCACAGCAAGTTATCTTATTCTAAAATTTTGTAATGTCTGTCAAACCAAAAAAAAAAGCTGGTGTGGCATGCTTGTGTACTTAATAAACCAGGTGGATAATAATATCTCTTATTTATATTGTCTTTAAAATTCAAAGTTATCTCTGGTCATAGCAACAGCATTTTGTCAAGTAAAGGCTTTACAATTTCATTAAATATTTTTTCATTGAGGTAGTGCCCTTGGCTTAGTTAAATTTTGCTGTTGGACATTTTCTCCACTATTGCTAACACCATAGCCAGTTTTAAGCACCTGCAATACCTGTGTCAGTTGGCCCCTTTAATCATCCATGCCTGTTTAGGGGCCCCACAAAAGTTGTTGTTGGATGGGAAAAAAATGAGGAGAAGAAAATGTATTAATTTTCCGATTATGCTCTTTAACCAAAACAGGGTTGTGATATGAACCCATCAGGATAAAGCTAATAATCAGAAAACGAACATGAGCAAGGTAAGCAATAGAGATCTGCAGCCCAGAGTGAATAATATCAGTTTTTACCTTGGATTTTAAGAAAAGATGATGCTTCTGATCTTCAGGGATGGTTTTCTCTTTCATGGAGTTTTATAAATACTGGCAGAATACTAGATACTATAACTCTCAACTTCTTTGCTCAGGTATTCTCTGCAAAGACAAAAATAATAGTAGAGTAGAATAACATTTTGCATCAACATGCATTTTTTGCCAGTACGAAGTATGAAACTCTGATGTCTGGATTTATTGACTGTCTGCAATCTTGAATGATTTATCAGCAAATCAAACTTTTTATAAGGGAATGTGCAAAATTATGAGACAAAATCATGTACAGTTTGTGAAATTAGGGACAATGATGAGTATGCTTTACTTCTTAAAGAGATAAGTAAAATTGACTTATCCCTGCTGCTGTTTGATGACTGCCAAACAACAGTCACTGATCTGGTATGGCAGTACCAGTGTTCAGATATTTGCTGAAATAAGTCCAAAACTAGTATTGCTATAGTTTATTCTTGTGTCTGTGTGTTACAGTGTAAGAGTAACAAACTAACTAGTATTTATTTCACTTTCTAGCACAAACATCATCAGTACTGCCATTATTCTTGAGTGTGTTTGTAGGGCGTTGCATTGTATTTAAAAGTAACCAGCTGGCCATATTTTCTTACACTTACCATCAGAAATGTAGACCTTAAACAGGATGGCTGTCTTTCGTGGTTTGTCAGGAAGAGGATGTGTGAAAGCAACTGTTCACTGCCACTGGGGTGCAGCGGGTAGCACTGCCATCTCACAGTGCTTTGCACTGGTTGAGTTCTTGGCTATACGGAGTCTGTTTGCCCTTTCTGTATGCTTGTGTGCCTATCCGTGTGCTCTGGTTAACCTCAGCAACTGAGAAACATGCAGCAGGTGAAATGGAATTTCTCCCTTTTCCCTAAAAGTGAACATGCAGCAGATGGAGAGACCACAGAGGTTCTGGACCAGGACAGTCCAGGGTCTGAATCACCTATCCTATACAGATAGGCTAAAAGCCCTGTCCCTCTACTCAGTCTCATACAGACTGCTCGAGTCATGACCTGTGTCTGGCATACAAGGCCATCTCAGACCCAGCCTTGATGGAGTTGCTGCATATCCATAAGTCAAACTCCACTCGCCCAACCTGCATGCAAGGCATTTACCTGGTCCGTGACATTAATAGAACTTGTTGGCAGGATAGATTTCTGTCCCAAAGACTCCCCTTCTGTGGAATAGGCTCCCTCTCCATGTCAAGCAGAGTACCTCTCAAGCCCTCTTTAAGAGGAATCTGGACGACTGGATGGGAAACAGAAAATACACCCCTGGGATCCCACCTGTGTCTCTACTGGTCAGGGGAAACAGGTGCTGACTTTGAGGGAACATGGGCAAAATTCTTGGCTAGGCTTATAAGGGCCTCCAGGCCAACAACCTAGTATCATCCTATGAACCTATGTAGTGTGTGACTGAGTGTGCATGTTTAAAAAAATATCACTAATTGTTATCTGCATACACACAATACGTTACTCTTGTGGGTAGCAGTAAAAATGCAGTTAAAAAGTAATTATATTTCACATATAAGATGTGAAGTCCAGTCAATACCCCACTGGACTGCCAACAATATATCATGCCCCTTACTATCCTGGGTGAGTAACTGTTGAGCTTCAAGCCTCACTACTGACTCCATTGTGAGACTGTCACTTAAACAAGAGTAAAATTTCACATTTTCCACTAAGAGCACAACAGGAGCACACTCTGTAACATGGGACTGGACTGTATACTTCTGTCCACCCCTATGTAACTCCTTATTGTACTCTTCAGAGCAATGTGCCCCAGTTTAAGACCTCTGATACACTCACATTAAAATTAATTAAATCTCACACATCCAAACACTTCTGGGAAATCCTGGCACAGATTTCCAGCTCTACCCCTTCCCCAAAATAATATGGTAACAAGCTGCCACCAATCAGAGAGCCTACATGCCCTTTTAAAGGGTATCCAATTATGAAAAGATATTAAAACAAATGATAGCAAATTACCTAAAGCAGCCAGGCTTTCAGATTGGCCCGGGAAGTTATCAAAGCAGGTATAAAAACTCTCAAATCACTAAAGAGAACACTCATTGACCAGCCACAATGTAAGTTAATAAAAATATATAATAAAGAGCAAAGCAATTAAAAATATGAAACAGTAATTTCCAATAAATAAACAGAACTCAATCACCAGGAAAATTAAATCATTATTGAAGGATAGAAATCCAGCTTTTAGAAAAAAATATAACTGATTAGTTATAACTTTCCTATCTGACTAAAGATCAATGTCCCTGATCTAAATTACAACAGAGCAAAGTCAGGCTTACAGTTCTTGGTGAGTTCATTTTGGGTATCCAATGCACAGTACAGCAGTGAACAAATGGCAACTATAACTGACTGTTAACTGACTACTACTGCCTTCAGCTGTCTTCAGCAGGCTCTTTTATAGCCTAGCTTAACTCTCACAACTGTTCCAGTTCTAATTTTCATTTCATATTTTGAAACTCAACCAACAGCTGTTTACTAAAGTTACTTCCTGTCTGTCAACCGCTGATAGAAACACATAGCAACTGTCAGGATTTCAATGACATCATCTGCAGATCAGATGATTCTGAAACAGTCTGCATTTAGAATCTTCTTCAAAATATGTGCAGTTAGAAATGTAAAGAAATACTGTTCAAGCCTTTAAAACATTCTGTACAGATTATGAATCATCATGTAGAACTTATTTACAGTATCATAGCTAGATGTCCTTCAAGAATGCAACTGCAGTCATAACATATGGGTTGTCCTGCCTCAGGCAGCCCTCGGTCAGCCGGATTCCAAAGTCTGGGTCCGGCGTCGGCCGGAGTCGCCTCCTCTCTGACGTCACAACGGCTGGAGTATAAAGGCATCGGCCGACACCATCTTCTTCAGTCTTTCTTGCCGCGCGGTGCCCGAAGCAGAAGCAGTTCGCAAGTGCCGGTCAGTCAGCTCCTGTGCTTCAGTTACCGAAGTCATCTAAAAGCTAAGTACCCCGTTGGGGAACATTTTTTCTTGCCTCAGCCGATGTCAGAACAAATAGAGAAAGTTAATAATTGTTTGTCTTGTGGTAAACAAATACCTCATAAAGACTTCCATTCTTACTGCCTCCCTTGCCTGGGCCCAGACCACGACATCTCGGCCTGTGCTGCCTGTGCTTGCTTTAATAAGCGCACTCTCAGGCGCTGGGCAGAATTTGCCGAAGACTTTTTCAGCGAATCCTTCGCTTATATCATGCCGTCGGATCAACCGACAACACAAATTTCCAAAAAACGTAAGGACCGGGACCGACATCCGCGGCCCGCGTCCTCTACCGATATTTCTCCTAAGCCCTCCGCGAGTGCTTCGGTCCCACTGTTCAAGCCTTTAAAACATTCTGTACAGATTATGAATCATCATGTAGAACTTATTTACAGTATCATAGCTAGTTATGCTGGCATACAGTACACAAGACAGTCTGAAATGATGTGCAAAAACCCCACTAGACATGCTAGCACATTGGCCCCCCATGACTCATGCAGTTTACAAGTGACCTTTGAAAAACGATGCTTGAGAAAAATAATGGGTCTGTCTGGGAATATCAACCTACTCTTCTCCTAGACAATCCATTTGCATTGGCATTATTAATTCTACTGCAGTGTTCTTCTCCTTCTAAAGAAACTTGGCTGAGTACAGCCTCCACCCCATAATTTGAAGCATCTATTTGCACAAATTATTTGCCATAATCTGGGCTAGCTAACACAGGGGGTCCTCTCAAAATCTCTTTAGGTTTTTGGAATGCCTGTTTGCAATCTGTGGTCCACACTACATTATCCACTTTATTTTCCTAGTCAGGTCAGTAGGGGGTCTAGCCACTGTACCACAACTGGGCACACATTTTCCACACTGTCCCTAGAAATGCTCTCACTTGCTGTTTAACAACAGAAACTGGCCATACTTGAATATCTTCCACTTTGACTAGTTCTGGCCTAATCTTAGTACTCCCCATCCTGTGTCCTAAGTAAGTGACCTCTGCCATACCCACTTGACACTTACTGGGTTTAATGGTTACTCTTGCCCTTTTAGAGTGGTCTGCAAATGCATGTAGCGTTTAACCTCTCCACAAGCCCAGTAGTCTGGAGAAGGTAGGGGTTGGTCTCTAGATGCGTCATCCCACAATGCTTCCACAAACAAGTTAGCAGATCTGACATAAAGTTGGCACTTTATTCATTCAGTATCTCCCTCAAAAGATTTACCCTGCTGAAAATTTCTAGCATAGCATTTGCCGCCTTTTCTACATCCATATCACCTGCAAAAGGAGTATTAGGAGCTATAGCTAGACTTGGCAGATGGTAGGCTTTAGGCTGTACCAACTGCAACACTACCTCACCTTCCAGACCTCTATTAGGAGTCCACTTTCTAT
This sequence comes from Protopterus annectens, assembly GCF_019279795.1. Taxonomy (NCBI): domain Eukaryota; kingdom Metazoa; phylum Chordata; order Ceratodontiformes; family Protopteridae; genus Protopterus; species Protopterus annectens. The sequence goes on from NC_056733.1 coordinate 132,111,776, forward strand.
ACAGCAAACCTTCCTTCTCTGCCTCAATATCACCTGCACAAGGAATACTAGGGACTATAGCTAGAAGTGGCAGACAGTAGGCTCTAGACTCTACCAACTGCCATACTACCTCACCCACCTTCCAGTCCTCCCTCTACTATTTATACAACAATTCTTTGTTCTCATATGCAGACTCCTCTCTTCCATGAGCTTTAGGTGCTTCCTTAGCCATCTTCCTCAAGCTTTGTAATGTAGGGTCCGTAAGTTGAAGCTGTCTCAACTCTACATCTGTGACCCTCCCAAGCTCCCCTTCCGCAGGAAGCTTAGTAACTTCCAACAGCTGTACCTCACTGTCAGTCTGGGTACTGTCACTCCCCTCCATCATTGCAGTCACCATGTCCAAAGGAACATCAGTACCTCCCAGCAGCTGTGGCTCACTTTCAGACTTACTGCTACAGGATAGCTCCTTCTCTGAAACAGCCACCACACCAGTCCGAGCTTCAGGTATGAGATCTGTCTGGGACTCCCCTAGGCTACTGGACATGCATACCTGTCTCCAAGCTTGACTATGTGTCACTGCATGTACACAAGGCACTGCATCATCACAGTCATTCCCTAGCAGGACATATGCAGAAATATTCTCAAACACAACCTCCCCTTCCACAGGAAGCCTAGTAGCTTCAAACAGTTGTGCCTCACTGTCAGTCTGGCTACTATCATTCACTTCCACCCTTAAAGTCACCGTGTCCAAGGGAACATCAGTACCTACCAGTGGCTGTGGCTCACCTTCAGACCTAACTGCTACAGCATAGCTCCTTCTCTGAAACGGCTACCACACCAGACCCAGCTTCAGGTATGGGATCTGTCTGGGTCTCTTGCAAGCTACTGGACCTACATGCCTGTCTCCAAGCTTGATTGAGTGTCACTGCATGTACACAAGATACTGCATCATCAAAGTCATTTCCTATCAGGACATCTGCAGGAATATCCTCAAACACACCTACCTGCTTGCTTCCTCTTCCACCCTCCCAGTCAAAATGAACCATAGCCAAAGGTTGTTTGGAATGCGGTCCCTCCCAAAGCTCTGACTGGAGTGGACTGTCCAAGCACGTACTGCTCTTCTCTAACCACTGCAGGCCTCATAATGGTTATATCAGATGCTGTGTCTCTTTTATCAGTAACTTACCATCTGCTAAGACAGGATATACATTTTGGTGATAGATTGGCATCCCTGTTCTTTCCAAACAACCTACTACTGGCTGTTTGTCATCCCCACATGGTGGTTCCCTCACCTTTTGATTCTCACCTTGCCTCGATGGACATTTGACTGCTATGTGTCAGCTGTAGTTACATTTGAAACATCTAATCCCTAATCGTGTACTTGGACTAGTAGTTTCCCCTGTTTCTGGTGTACTCTGTTGGAGTGCTTTAGACTGCCCCCATCATACATCTCAACCTGTTAGAGCACGAAATGTGGACAAAGCCATAAATAAAAGTGGGACAAAGGTCCAAAAATAGGGACAATTTTTAAATATTGCTCTTACAAACTTAGAAACTTGATAGAATAACAGGTTTTGCATTAGCATGATTTTTCTGAAGGGTATAAAGTCTGAAATACAATTGTCTGTCATTATTTTCTAACTTCAGTCTTTAATGATTTGCCACTAATTTGCTAGAAAACCACAATTTTATGAAAAACGGACCAAAAATATGAGGCAAAAATCTGTACAGTTGAGAGGTTCATAGGTTTATACTAGGCTATCTGCCCTAAGGCATTTATAAGCCTAGCCCAAAGTTTTGTGGCTTACGCCACCCCTTACATGAAAAAATACTGTGCCCATTAGTTTGTTGTGCCTCTGTCCAGCAGTGACACAGAGATGATTCCCGGGGTAAACCTACGATCTCCCATCCACAGGTCAAGATTTCTCTTGAACAGAGCCAGCGAGGTGCTCTGCCTCACATGGACCGGGATTTTATTCCACAGCATAGGGAGTCTCTGAGTGATAAATCTATCCCTCCAGCACGTCCTATTTATATCCGTGCTAAGGTTTAAGTCACTTGCTCTAGTGGTTTTGGTGGATTTGGATTTTTTGAGGTGGAGCATGTCCATTAATTCCGGGTTGGACATGGCCTTGTATGTCAGGCACATGTCACTTCTGAGCAGACGGTATGCGACTGAATAGAGCTGGAGTTTCTTCAATCTGGCAGCATATGACAGATTTTGGAGTCCCTTTATCCTTTTGGTGAGGAACTTTTGGGGTCTCTCCAATTGCTGCAGATGTCGTGTGAGATACATCCCGAATGAGGCATTGTACTCAATCATTGGTCTGATAAGTGAAGAGTACAGGGGAACAATGACCTCACTAGATCTGGATGTGAATCCCTTCATGATCAGGTGGGCAATGTAGAAGGTCTTTCTAACCACTTTAGCAGCGTGAGTGTCAAAAGAAAGGCCACTGTCAACCTGGGTCCCCAGGTCCCTGATAACCTCTTCTGTGCTTAGTGGATTGCCACCTATATGGTAGCTTGGGGTTACCTTGTTTTTCCCGAAGGGTATGACTATACATTTTTGGCGTTTAACTTCAGGCCATGGCTCTGGCACCAGCTATCTGTTTCCGTGAGTCCCTTCTGAAGGATATCCGTGTCCGATGCACTTTCCACTATGGCGCCCAGTTTGCAGTCGTCTGCAAACTTTGTCAGCCAAAGTCCTCCCATGTTGGCCTGTACTTCTGAGAAGTAGATGCCGAACAATAGGGGGCCAAGGACCGAGCCCTGTGGGACACCACTTGTGACCGGCTTGGAATCTGACATAGCGCCAGCAACTCTAACCCTGTGGGTTCTGTCCTTAAGCCAGTTTGCAACCCATCTTGTGACATATGGGTTTACATTTAAGCTGGTAAGTTTTTCTACAATACCTGAGTGGGGTATTGTGTCGAAAGCCTTTGTAAGGTCAAGGTAGGCTGTATGGACTGCCTTTCCCTCATCAATGGCCTTGGTGACTGTTTCCAAGAAGTCGACCAAGTTCAAAAGGCATGATCTGCCCTTGACGAAGCCAAACTGGGTCGGGTCCAATGTCTGCAAGTCCCCTATATCTTTGTTTATGAGCTCCATTATGATCCTCTCCATAGCTTTGCAGACTAGACTTGTTAAGCTTATGGGGCGGTAATTACCAGGGTCCGTAGAGGCACCGCCTTTGTAGAGTGGGACCACAGTTGCCGTACGCCACTCCTTGGGCACGTATCCTGTTGTAAGGCTGAGATTAAACAGCTGCCTTATGTGCGGGTTTAATTCCTCATTTAGCTCGTGTAGCACACAGCCGGGGACACCATCCAGTCCCATTGATGCTGTGTTTTTAGCTTTAGAGAGAGCAGCTTTCACCTGCGCATTTGAGATGTCTGGGAGGCTACACTCCGCTGGGATAGTTATCTCTCCTTTAGGGGAGAGGGGTGAAGTTTGCACTGAACCTGTCTGCCAGTATGTTGGCAATGTCTGTGGGTTCAGTGATTTTTGTATCATTTTGGACTAATACTGAGCATATCTGGGAGTTTCCACCCAGGTTCCTAACATAGCTGAAAAAGGCCTTATGATTGTCCTTTGAATCCATGGCAATTTTTCTCTCAAAATTGGCCTTAATTGATTTTATGAGTGCTCGTATTTTTTTACTAATAATGATCAGGGGTGACTTCCCTTTTATGGATTTTGTTCTATCATGTAATAGCTTTCTCCTCTTATTGTAAAGTTTGTTAATGGCTGGGGTCCACCAGACCGGACGTTTGCCCTTTGTGGAAAGAGTCTTGGTTTTATTTGGGATTGCCTGATCCATGCAGTCCTGGAGGTGTTCATAGAAGGCATTTGTAAGTGCTTCCGTAGCTTGGGTTGTGGTTTCCACTGGCTCAGGGGCCTTGAAGGATACCACACCAGTCTTGAGTAGTGTGAAGTTTGCTTTAGAGAAGTTCTTCACTGTGATCTTTTTTGTTTGGGGTGGGGGCGGGATGTGGATTTCCAGTGAGATTAGTTTATGATCAGATCTCACCAATGAGGGATATACTTCCGGTGTGGAGCATTTTGTCCCCATGTTTGTGATAATGAGATCTAGTATATTTTCTCCTCTCGTGGGAACAGTGACTAGCTGTTCCATGGCATTTGAATTTATGAACTCCAGGAACCATTGGGCTAGAAAGTTAGGGCTTGAGTAATGTTCCCAGTCTATATTCGGGTAGTTGAAGTCACCCAATATGATGGTGTTTGGAGATACATTTATACCCTCCAGTGTCTTCAGGAAGGCTGTGTGGGGTTCCTGAGTTTGAGAGGGTGGCCTGTAGCATGCTACAATTTGTAGAGCAGTTTTGCCTATGGTTAGTTGCACCTGGATCGTTTCAAGCTTGCATTGCCACCAACCTGGAGGTGTGGGTATCCTTTATGAATATGGATACACCCCCTCCTTTTGTGGTGTGGTCCGGGTTTTGGGGCCGGAACGCATGATATGAGGTAAAACCTAATAGTGCCAGGGTGCTCTCAGGAACCTTGAACCAGGTTTCTGTTACAGCACAGACATCGATGTTCTCCATACTGAGAAGGGCCTCGAGTGCGTGAATTTTGAGATTTAGACTTCTGGCATTGAGCAGCATTACCCTCAGTTTCTTCCCATTTTTGTTTTCTAGGGTGGTAGGTTTAGAATTTGAGCCTTGCCTAAAAAAGGCACTATGGGGGTGGCAAGAGCCTTAGCCAATATCCGGAATACCAGGGGTGACAGGTGCAAGCCGTCCCTTGCGAAGCAGCATGGCTTGTCAAGCATGTCATCCCAGGCAGACAGACACTGGATCCCCTTTGAATGACACCAGACATTAAGCCAATTGTTAAAGCTTATCATCTTGTCTCTATATTGTGGCATCATTCTTGGTGAAGGAAGGATACTGCTCAGGGTCAGGGTCATACCTGCCTGGGCTACATAATCAGAGAGCTCCTCTATGTCTCTTTTCATGTAGTCCAGGGAGGTACGTCTCAGGTCGTTCACACCAGCATGGACAATGACTGTGTCATATTTGTACTTGCCGTGGAGTGACCCGAGTGCTTGTGTTATGTGGCGGATTCTAGCGCCCGATAGGCAGCTTACTGTGACCCTCAGTGGGACGTCAGTGTGTCTGACTATGGAGTCACCTATGACAAGTATGTTTGGTGTTGTATTTGGCCTTAAGGGCTGTGACTGCTTTGCACACTGATTTTGTGGTTTATGTGTTGCTTGTGGGGTGTCTTGAGGTAGCAGTTGTTTGGGTGTCTACTTTGGAGGCCTCTGCTGTTTAGGTAAATTTTTACTCAGAGCCTCCGAGTATATCTTTGTGTGTTTATGTGTTTGATTCAGTGGTGTGGTAGCATTATGTGAGGCTGGTTTTGTGGTGTGTGTAGTTGCCTTCTCCTCCTGTCTGGTCTTGCCAGTCCTGAGTTGAGAGAGCTCAGCCTCCAGTTTGGCTAAATAGCTGCATCTCTCGCAAGTATTTGTGTTATGTGGGAGGAGGAGAGGGTTGTCTGTGTACATGAGGCAATTGTAACATTGCCTCAATATTCCCAGATTCACCAACTGGCCAGGAGAGGACGCCAGCATCTGGCCCTTCAACATGCTAGAAAAATTAAGAAGTTAGGTATGAGACTGAATAAGAGAGGACTTAGTAAGGAAGTGGATACTCCTGGGGGGGTTTCGCAAGTGAGGGACTTTGTATAATTTAGAAGTGACAAGTGCTGAGCTTTTTTTTTTTTTTTTTTGAGGAAAAAAAAAAAAACTTTTAGGAACAAGTGCTGCGCTTTTTAGTCAAGGGATATACTGTTTAGGTTACTAGTAGAGCAGTTCTAAGGGAAAAAATGAAGAACAGACTTTATGGAGCCAGAAAAAGTTTAACCTTGATGCTGCTCTAGTGGCAACTCCACGCTAAATTGCGCTAAAGCGTGCTTTATAGCAGGGGGCTGGAAAAGGCAGGAAATGACCCAAAATGGCCACTGAACTACAAGTTACTGTCTTAAACCACTCCTCTGAGGACAAACAGGCAGCTCAGTACTCCCCACTCCCACTGGTGAGTAAAGAAACTTCCCCCTGACCAAACAAAGAAAATGGAGAAGTACAGGAACCAAGACAAAGCCCAGGGATCAGCAAAATCTGATCACTGAAACAAACTAGACAGGAAAGTTAGGAGAACAAGAATATTTTTTTGTTTTTTTTCAAGTTTTTTTCACAGACAGAACAGAAAACACAATAAATGCTTTGCTTTTCGATTAAATGCTATCAAAAGCTAGTACACTTGAGTGTATTAGCCTGTAGTTTAACTTTTAAGCAAACTTAAACTAAGAAGTGCAACCAACAATTAAAGCTTATAAAAACATGAAAAACAGGTAATACCACTATAAAATAGACAGAAACAGTCGTCGAATAACACAAATGGCCGAAAAATGCAAGAAAAAATACTTAAAATCTGGAAAGTTGCTTTTTCTGTCCTCTGCTGCTCTAGGAACTCTGCTGGATACCACGAGGAGCTGTGCTGAGTTCTCTACAGCCAGAAAAGCCTGCCAAAGCGTGCTTTATAGCAGGGGGCTGGAAAAGGCAGGAAATGACCCAAAATGGCCACCCATGGGTTCCCTTATATCCATGTGTAGCATTGAGTATCCCTTTCTTATGTATTGGTGCTCTGCTTGTTAAGTAGAGCTCTCCTTTTCTCCCCAACTTCTCAGAAGAGTTACACTCTCTGTCTGCTAACCAGATTCTCATGTCATCAGGCAAAGTACTGAGGGCTTGTTCCCTCATCAAAAGGTTTGCCAGTCCCTCAAAGATGGTGACCTGACAACCACTCACCCATCTGTGAAAGTAAGTACTTAAATCAGCAATATAATCACGTACACTTTCATCTGCCTTGCATCTGTGTTCACAAAACTTTTTTCTATAAGCTTCAGGTGTTAGTTTAAAAACAAGAAGACAGTTTTTAACTTTAACATAATTCAAACACTCTACATCAGACAAGTTTGACATGGCCTGGACAGCTTTACCATGAGCTCACGATCAACATCATACTGTCTACATACCCTCACAAATATATGAATAAAATTGTAAAAGTCATCCCCAGCCCTGTATTGAAGAAAAAGTTTACCGTCATTTACAGCTTCTGGGGTCCGGTTATTCCCTTACCCATTACCTCCATGACCCTCTCCAAGGGTAAGAAATTCCACTTCATGCCAGTGCTTTCTCTTGTTTTTCTCAGCTTCTAAACATTTGACCTCCAGTTCTTATTGGCATTGCTTCTCCTCAGCCTCCAGTCATTTGGCCTCCAGGTGAATTCTCTCTTCAATCTCCACTCATTTGGCCTCCAGTTCATATTGACGCTGCTTCTCAACCTCCAGAAATCACATTCTCTCCCTTTCTTCAGCCTCCAGTTCCAGTCTCCTTAACTCTAGATGGATTCTTAGGTCTTCTGAAGAAATTGTGGACTGTCCTGTCTAAGCAGGCTGCACATCCCCAATACCAAAGTGGATATCCTCCAAACGGCTGATCTGAGCTGAAGTTGCAATTAATGCTGAAATCATTGCTTCTTTAGTTAGGTTGGCATGCACCAGTCCCCTGTCTTCACACTCCTTGGCCAACAGTTTTTTTTTGTCAGCTTACTGTAGTTTTCTGCTGACATCTTTGCCTGCTATCCCTGACTACCTAATTAAAAATAAATAAAACTGTGGTGGTCTGAGATTCTGTGTGTTTACTTTGTGGCTGTCAAAATTTCACATCTTAATGACAACTACCCACAGGCTACTGAAGTCCAATTAAAAATCCCCCACCTCTGCCACCAAATAATGTAAAGTCTGTTCAGTACCCCACTGGACCGCCAACAATGTTTGATATCCGTTACTATCCTGGGTGAAGAACTAAGGAGCTTCAAGCCTCACAACTGACTCCAGTGTGAGACTGTCACTTAAACAGGAGTAGAATTTCACAATTTCCCCTAAAAGCACAACAGGAACACACACTATAACCCGAGACTGGACTGGATACTTCTGTCCAGCCCTAATGTAACTCCTTATTACACACTTCAGAGCAATGTGTCCCTGTTTAAGACCTCTGATACACTCGCATTTAAATAAATTAACTTTCACACATCCAAACACTTCTGGGAAAGCCTAACACAGATTTCAAGCTGTGCTCCTTTCCCAAAACAAGACGGTGACATGCTGCCACCAATCAGATACCTTACATGCCCTTTTAAAGGAGTGTCCAATTATGAAAATCAGATATTAAAACAAATGATAGCAAATGACCTAAAGTAGCCAGGCTTTTGGAGTGGCCTGGGAAATTATCAAAGCAGGTATAGCACTCTCAAATCACTAAAGAAAACACTGATTGACCAACCACAATGTAAGTTAATAATGGTCAAAATGATTAAAAATATAAAACAGTAATTTAAAGTAAACAATCAAAATGTAATCACCAGGAAAATGAAGTTAATACTGAAGGACAGAAATCCAACTTTTAGAAAAACTCACACTGAATAGTTATACTTTTCCTATCTAATTAAAAAAACATTGTCCCTGCTCTAAACTAAGTTATTATAAAAGAGCAAGGACAGCTTACAGTTCTTGGTGTGTCCTTTTTTGGTATCCACTGCACAGCTCAACTGTGAACAACTTACAACTGTAACTGGCAACTATAACTGACTGTAGAAATGTAAAGAAACACTGTTTAAGTCTTTAAAAAATTCTGGATTTTGGCGTGGACTTAGTAGTGGCCTCTCCCCTCAACTACACCCATTCTAAAAACAGCCCTGCAAAGGTGTGTATACCAATGATTGCAGTAGGCTGTGTGGGGGCAGGGGGACTGTAGATTGTATGGTCATTACTTCTTTAATTTTCATCACAGTCAATCCTTAGAGTTGTGCACAGGAGATGATTGCAGCTTGTGTTTGGGCTGGGGACAGTGCGGTCATTGTTTCTTTTACTTTTCTCACAGACCTCAGAAGTCTACAGAGAAGGCTATTATAGATTGTGTAGGGGCAGTGTACTGTATAGGAGAACAAAGTGGAATAAACTACTGTAATAATTATATTCTAATTTCTTCACAATCACACATTTGTCATGTATACAGGTGGCTGCGTTTTGGGAGGAAGTGGTGAGGAATGAGAAGTTATGATATATGTGTGTGTGCATATATATATATATGTGTATATATATATATATATATATATATATATATATATATATAAATGACAGCAGTCACTTGAAACCTCTGCTTTCATCTAAGTATAACACCAGAGGGACTGACTGTCTTTTTTGGAGGGATTATGGATGCAGACAGTATTCCCATGTAGGATTTATATATCTTCACAGTTGTCTTGTTTGTTTATTGTGAGCTGCAATTTTGCCAGCTATGAACATTAAGTTTTGGGCATAAATTATGTCTTCCTTGAAAGAAAAAAAAAAACAAGGCTGAAATTCTTTTTTACTCGTGATTTTTGTTCAGGCCACCATTGTTTTAAAAAGTTGGGAAATGCTCTAAAATGTATCCTAGAGCATCTATAGCCATATGGCTTCTGGTGGCCTCAGCTTAAATGAGTAATTTCCCAAGTAGTTTTTACTGTGCTGTCTTGGTCAGGAAATGTGGGTTGAAAGGATGCAAGGAAAACTAAAGTTGAACAGGGAATTTATTAACTTAATCATAATTTCTGTTTAGCCCTTCATTAGATGAAAAGGTTGTGTAAAAAGAAAAAAACTTTAAATTTCACTTCAGAGCTTATAAAAAGTCATGACTTCTTGAAAAAGCTGAAGAGTAAGGCAAAATTTGAGAAAAGAAAGAAAAAAATAATATACATGATGTGGGGAATTCAAGATGGGAGGAAAACTAAGGGGAACACTGGAGGGTATGTTTGTGTCTGGAGGGATGAGACAGTAGACAGTGCCTAGAGTGATATTTCACCTAAGCGCTGTGCATACAATTGTTGTAATGTATCATTGTTGCTAGTAGCTGTGAATGCCCCTTTGTGAGATGGGACAACATAGTGCAGTATTCGGACCTATCGTAATGTAAGAGCATTGTTGCTAAAGGTCAGTCTGTGTTTACTACTCCTAAGACTTTGTAGCATGAACTAAAAGTTTGCTTAGGAGGGTAGCAGTGACAGGTTGATACTTGAACTGGAAGCACCTAGGGGGCCCCCAACTTGACATTTGCTGGGGGCCCCTAAAATGCTAACACCAGCCCTAGTTACAAGAACAATTGTTAGACAATTCTTAAAGAGCATTTTATGTTTAAGACCTCCTAGACTTCCAACAGCTCCAGCTTGGGATCTAAGTTTTGTATCAAAGAAACTGACTACCTCTTTTTGAACCAATCAGTTCTAATAACAAGAAATTTCTATCTTGGAAAACTGTGGGCACTATTAATTTTAAAATAGTTTTATTAAATTATCATTTAAGACATAGCATAGGCAAACATATAGTAACAGAAAAGAAAACAAACCATGTTAACATTTCCATTTATGTACATTATATATCACATATCTTTTCTTTCTTTGTAACTATCATCAGTCCAAAATTACATAAATTGTTGAATTTTTGCCTTCCCTTAAATCTCATCATGTTCAGGAGGATGAGTGAGATTACATCATTCATCCTCCTCATGAACACTATTCTGCATGTATTGTTCCTCCAGTTTCCATTTACTTCTATGTAAGTTACTCCTTCCCTATTCTAACGATCCCACTACCAGTTCTTTTATTTCTTTTATGATATTCATTACTTCAAATGCAGTTGGTTTAGATCCTGATTTCCATTTTCTAGTAATTGCTTTTTGGCACCCAGCATAATTGAACTTAATCAGGCCTTACTATGTCTAGACAATTCAGATCATATGTCCCAATTCAATAGAATTGCTTCCTTAGTTACAGCTATTTGCTCCCCCAGTATGTCTGACAGAATACTCTTTAGGGAATTTTTAATATATGAGAACTCATTACACTCCCAAAACCTTGTTCCCAGTTACATCCTTCTTTCCCATAACATCTCCAACGTTTCCCTTCTATCTGAGGAAAAATTCTGTGGTCTGCTTGAGGTTTAAAAATACCTATGCAAACACTTCCAAGAAAAGATCCTAAACATTCTGGACTTTGTTGCATACTTGGTAGCCATACTTGTGTCCTCCTATTGTTCTCTTGTAAACTGCTTTCCCAGTCTCTCTTCCTAATCTTTTCTAACCTTCTTTGATTGATTCTTATAGTTAGCATATATTTTATATGCCCTCAAGGCATACACACATAATTTAATAAAAAAGCAAAAAAAAAAAAAATTAACATTTTTTTCATTTACACACGTTATACATTACATGCTGTCTTTATAACAGCTGTCTTTCAGTCCAACATTACATAAAACAGTTAGTTCCTGCCTTCCCTTAAACCTCACTCATCCTACTGAGCATTTTTCTGCATTCATTGTTCCCACAAATTCTATTTATTTCTTTGTAATTTGCTCCTTCCATTTTCCAAAGATCCCTGTCAAAGTTTTTTTTATCTATTTTATAATATCCAGTACTTTAAATACAGTTAGATTAGATTTTTTTTTCCATTTTCTAGTAATTGTTTTTTGGTAGCCAACATAATTACACTTAACAAGACCTTACTATGTCTAGGCAGTTCAGGTACTATGTCCCAGTTCAAATGAAGAATTTTCTTAGTTACAGCCATTTTTTAAAATCTGCCAACTCATTTCACTCCCACGACTCCCAATTACCTCTTTCTTTCCCATTACACCTCCAATATTTTCAATCCATCCCTGAGGAAAAATTCTCTGAAGAGTTCCTGACATATAAAAATACATATGCAAGCACTTCCAAGCAAAGATCCTAAACATTCCGGACTTTGTTGCATACTTGGTAGCCGTACATATGTCCTCTCATTGTTCTATTGTAAATTACTATTCCAGTCTCTCTCCTCAATCTTTGTCAACCTTCTCTGATTGATTCTTATAGTTATCATGCAATATTTTATATGCCCTACTATTTATCCCTTTTAAAACAGGAACTTCTGTTCTAGATTCAGCTTAAAAATCTACCAGACCAAATCTTTCACTCAAGATTTTCTTGTCCCTTTCTCTTTGCCTGTACTTTGATACTAGTCCCTGGCAAGGAAGGTAGTCTATAGACAGCAGTCCAATTGTCTTCCTGGGCTCTTCCCACTCTTATTAACTATCCATCTGTAGTTATTTGCTCCCAATAGTTTGGTTCCTTTCCCAGTTTTCTCCAGTAAATTCGAACCCCCTCTTGCCTGTTTTCTGTATCGCTGTTTGCAGTCATCCCTATTGGCAAAAACTCCTTTCTCCATCCTTGTGGAGACTTAGTTCTGTGAATACTTTTTGCTACTTTCTGAATATAACATTCTGTATGGTTGTTATTCTCCTTAATGATCTGCATCCAAAATCATACTGTCTTTATTTCTTGAACTTCCACTGCTTCATCATTATACCTTTACATTTTGAATTAAAACCTTCTGCTTCTGTTATGTCTATCAGCCATGATATCCCTTCAGATCAGGTAATCCTAAACCACCTTGTTCTATTGGAAGGATCTACTTATCCAGCTTAACTTTTGCCCTCGTTCCATCCCAGATAAATTCCTTCAACTCTTTATTAATCATTGTCCATAACTTCTTTGGTTGATAAAATATGCCCGCCCCATATAAAAAACTAGAGACTATCAGTTTTTGTATTATCTTTTGTTTAGCTTTACATCCTTAGATGCCATAACAGAAGCCATTTTAATCCATACTTGTAAATGCGTCATCTTATCATGTCCCCATAAGTATGGATATTACTCAACCAACTCATGTGTAGGTACAGAATTTATGCTATAGCCTTTGTTTTTTCTTCACTAATTTTATATTCGGAAAAGACTTGAAACTGTCTCAAAATGTTCCATAACACCGAGATGTCCTTTTTTGGATTTATTAGGTACACAATAATATCCTCAAATAAAACACAATTTTCTTGATTACCATACCAATTATATACTTGCATTTCTGTATCCCTTATTTTCTTTGCCAATGGCTCTAAATATAAAGCAAATAACAAAGAGGAAAAAGGATATCCAACCACAACTTACAAAAGAGGAACCCTCCCACTTTAATTCTTTCCTCTGAACCTTCATTATCCTAATTAATCTTAATATTGTTTCAGGGAAGGCAAATGCTTCCATTACCCAACTTATAGAATCCCAGCTAATGCTTTTGAATGTTTTCTCTCTGAATCAAGGCCCACCAACAACAGCTGTCTTTTCTTACATTCTGCTTTCCTCTGTATTATTATTGTTCTGTTAATGTTGTCAAATGTTTGTCTCACCACCACAAAAAACACATTGATCCATATCTGTCAATTTTGGAAACCCCTTTGCCATTCTTTTAGCTAGTAAAGAAATAAATACTTTATAATCATGGTTTGAAATTGAAATGGGTCTGTATGAAGCTCGGTCTGATGGATGTTTACCATCTTTAGGTAGTACAGCTCCATAGTTTTCTTCCAAGATTTTGGTGCCTGCCCTCCTTTTAAAATACCATTAAACAAAATCTTCCAGATCTTTATCATTTTTTCCCTCTTAACTTCCAATCTTCCACAGGAATATCATCTATTCCTGGAGATTGAATGTTAAGTTGTCTGTCTCGCCTTTGTTCTTGCTGGTTGGGTTCGGAGCCGATCCTCGGCTCCGACTCGGCCATCTTCAATAGCTCGAGAGCTGTTTAATGGCTCGAGGCTACCCCTTATCCCATAATGCTTAGCGATAGCTACCCAGATCTCGTTTGCCGCTTCAGCTGCGAGGTGTCGTTTTTCTGGGTCAGGCTTGTATAGTATTATTTTGTGTAAATTCTCTCCAGAATTTAACTCTTCTAGTAATTTTTTTCTGTTTTATTATTAGCGATAGTGTTGTTACTGTTGTAGAAAACTGTTTATTCTATAGTATCCCTTTTTTGTAGAACTCGTTTAACTTAGAGAGTTCTCCCCACCCCTCCCCCTTCCCCTGGTTAGCCATTTAACTTAGAGGTTTTCCTACTGTTTTTTTTCTTATAGGCTAGCCGTTTAAATTAGTGGCTATCCTATTACTTTTAAAAAAAAAAAAAAAAACCTTCATCTATATCCTTTCTAGATAGTACTTGTGTGCCTTTTCAATAGGTGTGCTTTTTTGTAGAACTGAATATTGTTCTTCTTATTGTTGGTTAAATTGGTTGGTTTCCTTTTTCCAGTATAGCATGTCCAAGGAAGCTAAGGTTTCTGGGTTTAAGAAGTGTGACTCATACTGTCAGAAAATGTCTCTGACAGATGGGCACACTTCTTGCGTCTATTGTTTAGGTGCTGTGCACCTGCAGGACTCTTGTTCTGTTTGCCATGCCTTTAGTCCAAGAGTCCTGCAGGAGCGTAAGAATAAGTTGATTCTTAAGGGTCTGTTAAAACCCGAGGATTCACCGGCCAAAACTTCACAGCCAGTGAAATCCCTTAAATCCACTAAGCCGTCGGCTCCAATTTCGGAGCCGACACCGGTACAGGATTTTCCTTCTACGTCTGTTCCGGCTGGCACCGACAAGACAACCTCCCTGTTGGTTCCATCAGAGGCTTCAGAGCCATCACGGAGCCACAAGAGGCTGAGGTCCCCTTCCTTAGAGTCAGTGCATTCAGCTCTTTAGTCTCATTTACTTCAAAGCAAGCGTATTCACTGATCCTCTCACTCCTCTCTATCCTCTAGGCTGTCGGATCATGATGTGGAGAGAGTAGTCAGTAAGTTGCTAAAGTCACAGGCACTAGCTAAATTGTTGTCCAGCCCTCCTCAACAGGTATTGGCTCTGTCCACTTCTCTTGATGTTCCTCCTCCGACTCCAATGAGTTCGGAGCCGGAGTTCATTGGGGTTCGAGTAGTGGAACTGTCAGCTCCAATAACTCTATCTCCTTTGGTTCTGACGTCGGCTCCGATTCCCTCGATGGTACCTTCCATCGAGGGATCTGGGCGCCATGGCTCCCTCGTCGGCTCTGAGGGGGCGAGTGGCATTGGACACTTGTCCCGACCCCATTCTCCCTCTTGGAGCTTCGGCGCAGGTGAGTTCGACTCCAACATTGGCCTCGGAGCCGTCCCCCTCGGTGCGGAGAAAGATTCCTATTTCTTTGGAACCGGAGCTTTCTCTGCATCATGGCAGGGATGCCTTTGATGTCATGCGGAGTGTGCTGTCCTCTGAGTCAGCTCCACTTTCAGCCCCACCGGCTCTGCCCCTGTAGTGCCTGTGCCAACCTCTGCTCCTCCTCCAGACCCAAAGCGTAGGGAACCGATGCTCCAGGACACCCCTTTGGGTGTTTCCTCCTCTTCCAAGGCCTTTCCTGATCAGTCAGAGGAGCCCCCTCGGAAGAAAAAGTGTAAGAGGAAGTACATTGTCTCTCCCCCGAGTCTGTCACTTCTGATACAGACTTAGGTGATTTGGAAGGGTCCCCGAGATCCCCCTCTGAATATGTTTACTTCTCGGACATCCTGGAAATGCTTAAGCAGAGGGGGAACTGGAATCCCCTAGCCCCCATCGAGGATGAGTCTGTATTTCTGGATGCTTTCAGTTCCCGACCTTCCACCTCTTGGATTTCTCCGCCTTTCGATCCACTTATGACAGTGGTGGCTCGAAAGGCTTGGTCAGCTCCGGATACAGTGGAACCAACTCCGAGGAGACCTGGTAAATTCATTACAGCACCCCAGGATAAGCAATTCCTTTCTAAAGGTGTTCCTTTTGATGCCATGGTGGTAACAGCAGCCACCAAAAAAGAGTTAGCGGAGACCTCTTCATCTGTCCATCCCCATAACAAGGAGTCTAGGATGATGGACAGATACAGGAAGCTAATGTTCGCTTCAGCGACCTTCTCCATGAGGTCACTGAACTACCTATGTCATTTTACCCAACTTCAAAGGGATCTCCTTAAAGAGCTCGGAGATGCCCTTCAAGATCCAACAGCTGAGGGAGCACAAGCCAAAGTAGCTTCCCAGCTAGCGACGCTTAATTCTGTAGTTAACTGCTCCATGAAGCTATCTTCCTATGCAGCCGATGGGGCAAGTAGAGCCGCAGGTATGGGTGTGGCTCTTAGGCATGCGTGGATGCAGCTGTGTAACTTTGCGGAACCCTTTCGAGCGTCCTTCACCAATACCCCCTTTGATGGTTCCTTACTTTTTGGGCCACAGGTGAAAGACACTTTGACTAGGTGTGAGCAAGAAGGCAAGACTCTCTCTGTTGTGAGAGTCCATTTTTCCACTCCCTCTAGACCTTACCCCAAGGGTCAGAAGAGTGGGAAGATGTGGTTCCGTAAATTTCAGGGAGCCTTGCCTGACACACACAGTGATTTTTCCTCCAGAGGCATAGAGGGAAACAATAATAATAGACGCCGCCCTCATAGCAGAGGAGGTCCGCAGAACCAGGGCAACAGAGAATCTTTCTCTGACAAGCCCTTCCAGCATCCTTGCAGGGTTGCCCAGCTGCTCACCTCTGGAGGCAGTCGGGGGAAGACTTTTACTGTACCCAAAAGCCTGGCAAAGTTTAACACAAGACAGATGGGTATGGTCCATTATATCCGGAGGTTACAAAATTCCCTTTCATCAACCCCCCTTACAGTTAAGGAAGACCCTTCCAGATGTTCCACCCAATCTGAAGGAGCAAGTAGTGATAGAAATTTCAAAACTGCTAGAAAAAAAGAGCCATCCTGGAAGCCCCGGCAGACCAGCACAGATCCGGAATTTACTCAAGGTTCTTTTTAATACCAAAAAAGACAGGGGACTGGAGACCAATTTTGGATCTCAGCAGACTAAACAGGTCTGTACAAAGAACAAAGTTTCGGATGGTCACGCTATAGTCCATTCTACCCTTTCTGGGTCAGGACAATTGGATGTGCTCGATAGATCTTCAGGATGCGTACTACCTTATCAAGATGGACAGGCCCTCCAGGAGATATCTTCGCTTCCGGCTGGAGGCCAGTCATTATCAGTTCAGAGCTGTGCCCTTTGGTCTCACCACAGCCCCCAGGGTGTTCACCAAATGTATGGCAGTGGTCACGGCTCACCTGAGACGTCAAGGATTCCAGGAGTTTCCATATCTAGACGACTGGCTCCTCACTGCTACCACCAGGCATCAACTCCTACAAGCGCAGGACTACACAATCACAATCTGTACCCAGCTAGGCATTACAATAAATTTCAAAAAATCTGCCTTGTTGCCCTGTCAATCTATCACTTGCATAGGAGCAGACTTAGACACAAGGAATATGTTTGCAAGGCTACCACTAGAAAGGGTGTCCGCAATTCGTCAGTAAGTACAAATTCTAATGCAGAGCAAAAGGATCCAAGTCAGGTACGTCCTTCAAACTCTGGGTTCCATGGCAGCAGCCATTCTTCTAATCCCGCTAGCGTGCTTTCATATGAGAATTCTTCAGTGGCTTCTGTTCATGCAGTGGTCTTTCCAAGAGCTATCCATGACTCACATAATCCTGATCATGGATGCATGCAAAAGACATCTTTCTTGGTGGATGGTCTCCCCACTAGTTACTCAGGGCAGACCTTTCATACAACCCCCTCCGGTAGCCACAGTGATGACAGACACCTCCCTGATAGGGTTGGGGGGGGGGCATTATCTAGGCAGGACACTCCAAGGCACTTGGCAACCTCACGAGTACCATCTGCACATAAATGTTCTAGAAATGAGAGCCGTTCTCCTGGCGTTGCAAGCCCTTCAAGATTCTCTGCCTTCTGGGACCATTGCTATCCAAACAGACAACATGTCAGTAGTGTGGTACATCAACAAGCAGGGCGGAACCAGATTCTACCCCCTGTGTCGAGAAGCACTCAGACTTTGGCAGTGGGCGATTTCCTCCCAACGTTTTCTGATTGCGACGCACATCCCTGGGAGATACTCAGCAGAGCTATCCTCGTGCCTCACGAGTGGTCTCTGAATCAGGAAGTTGCGAATCTTATTTTCCACAAATGGGGACAGCCTTGCTGTGATCTCTTTGCCACCCCCTTCAACAGCAGATGCAGCAACTACTTCTCCCTTCTTCCACTTCAGGGTCACATTCCCAGAGATGCTCTAGTCCATGATTGGCCCTAGGGACTTCTTTATGCCTTTCCTCCCTTTCCCCTGATACCCATACTTATACATAAAGCAATATCATTGGGTTGCAAAATGAACCTCATTGCCCCCTACTGGCCTCGACAGATATGGTTCCCGTTCTTGCACCATTACCTTCTCGATCAACTCTGGACTCAATTCCAGACCTCCTGGTTCATCAATCAGGTGGGTTGCATCAATCCCTCCAAACTCTCCAGCTCACAGCTTGGTTGCTCCACTTCCAACCTTAGCCAGCCTTCCTAGCATTTCCCCAGCAGTCCGTGAGATTGTTGTCTCCACTCATAAGTCTACAACAAGGAAAACTTATGCTAGCAAATGGAAACGTTTCTCTTGTTGGGCAGAGGCTAGGAATGTGGCTCCTTTTTTAGCCCCAGTCCACGTAATTCTGGAATTCCTATCACAACTGTTTTACTCCGGGTCTGCTTCCGCTACAATCAGGGTACAATTAGCGGCCATTTCTAACTTTCATGCTGGTTTTTCTAATTCTAACATTATGTCTCATAAGCTCTGTAAAGCTTTTTTGAGAGGGACATCTCTTCTTAGGCCTCCAGTGAGAGATCCCCCTCCTCCTTGGGACCTTAATTTAGTCTTAACTTCCTTAATTCTGCCCCCTTTTGAACCGGCAGCATCCTGCTCTATCAAGTTTCTACCTTGGAAGACTCTCTTTTTGGTAGCTATTACTTCAGCCAGACACATCTTCAAACTTCACGCACTATGCGTTCATCCTCCCTACTTGGTGTTTCATAAGGACAGGGTTGCTCTAAGGACTAATGCTTTGTTTCTTCCTAAAGTCTGCTCAGAAAATAATTTAAACCAATCTATAGATCTTCCTGTGTTTTTCCCTTATCATACCAACAAGGCAGAGTACAAACTACAAATCCAAAAACAGAAGAGGTTGATACTCCACAACAAACGAAGCAAACCAGATGAATAAAAAGAAATAAGTCCTTTATTCGAATAAGTAAGCGCTTTCACGTTGCTTGGAACGCTTCATCAGACTTTAACAAAACATGAAAATATGAATCAACTTATATATAAGTAAAACACCAATGAAATTCACATTAATATGTCACATGTAGGTTACAAAAATACATAATTTCCTTTTCATCAAATATTTAGAAAATTATACCCTATAAAACCTATTACTAAACCTTATAATAATGCATAATAAAGGCAAATTTATGTTAAAACATGTAGTAAATTTTAAAAACATATACTAGATTTAAAAACATACTGTTGCCATTTAATGTTTCAAGGGTTTATTTAATAGAAATGGTCTTAATGAAAATCATTAAGACCATGACCTTTGTTTGCAGCTAACTTAATTATCCACCTAGCTTCAGCTTTTTCTGTCTTATTACCAATATTGCCAAGCCTTTCTGTCTCTATCAACTGTCCTATTACTAAAAATCTAAAGGCATGTGTAGTGTCATTATGTAATGTGTGCTTAAAACGTATGCTTTGTTATGAAAGAGTGCCTAGGAATAAGATCTCCTCTCAGAGGAAGGGTACTTATGCATGTCGCTCATGCAACCAGTGTATATATATAATGAATTCCAATGTTTTTATACATCCAGATACTGGTGTTAAATATGAATTCAATGAATATGCTGATTGTAAATCAAGAAATGTGATTTATTTAGCCTCTTGCATAAAATGTCATTGATGTTCTTCATCTCACATTGCTGCAGTCCTTACATATGGGTAGTCCGCTGTCCTCGGTCGGCCCGAATATCAAAGTATTAGGCTGACGTCGGTCAAGGCGCTTAAGACTGACATCAGGACGTCAGGGTACAAATGCGCATGACCGACGTCATATCCTCAGTCTTTTTTGCCGCATGGTCCGATGCAGAAGCAGCGCAAGTGCCGCTCGCTCTGAAATTTTTCAATTCGGAGTTTCAGACCGAGTCAAAGTTGGCTAAGTACTCGCTGGGGAATATTTTAGTTTTTTCTTGCCTCAGTGGTTTACCGGATGTCAGAAAAAGTGAATAACTGTATTTCTTGTGGGAAGCAGATACCGCATAGGGATCATCATACTTTGTGTATTCCTTGTTTGGGGCCTGAGCACGACGTTGTTGGGTGTCGCTTTGTGCTAGGTTCAATAAGCGCACTATTGCGAAGGTTAGATTGTGCTAGGTTGGTCTTCGAAGCGGTGCAATTATAATATGCCGCCGGATTCTCCGCCCGCTTCTTCAAGAAGCGCAAAGACAAAGCAGCTAAACCCAGGTAAGAAGAGTCGCCCTGCATCGACGCCGGTTCTTTAGAGGCGCCAGTGGAACCGTGGTTCACCGGAGGCTTCTCTGGAGTCCCAGGGGGAGACTTTGATATTGCAGGATGTGGCCTCTCAGGAAGCAGGTCAGGCTGAAGGGGCTTCTCAGGTTACTGTACTCCCTCCCTTCCTAGGGTGGTTAGGTCCTCTCCTTCTGTTTCCAAGGCTTCTCCCAGAGGCAGGCCAGGTTTAGCTTCTGTTGGTGTCACTCCTAGTTCTACAGGATCTGTGCCCAAGAAGCACATGCTTAAAATGGCAGAAGATTTAATTACTTTGATTAGAGGTTCTTTGCCCCTCCTGATAAAAGGCCTAGGTGGAACCAGAGTTGGGGAGTTTTGAGCAGGCTTCGATGTTTCAGAGTCTTCGGCTGAAGACTTGCAGGAGTACTCTCCTTATTCTGATTCTGATGCAGATGATTCGACTCCTTCTGCTTCTCCTCCAGAGGATTTTTCTTTTCAGAGACTCTTCATTCCATGAGGGAACATTTTAAGTGGGAAGGTCAGGACTTCTCTGATTCCAGGAAAAGGCTTAGGGAGTTTTTGCTTTTACCCCAGCATAGGCCCTTGGCTATACCTCCTGTTCTGGATGTTGTGGAAGATGTGTTTGCAGAGGCTTCACTTAATCCTGATTCTTTGCCTCCTGCTCCTGTTAAACCGGATAGGTATTACAGGGTGCCTGAGGCTCATAAATATCTTTATAAGAGTCCTAGGGCGGACCCAGAAACTGTTAGTCAGGGACCTAAGGGTGTCAAGGCCTCTGTTGTAAAAAATCCGGTTCCTCCAGATAAAGAGACCAGAGCTTTGGATAGATGGGGAAAGAAAGTCTATACTTCTTCCACCTTAGCTATGAGGGCTTTGAATTGCCAGTTTCACATGTTGAAATATCAAAACTATCTGCTTTCTCAATTGAAGTCTAAGGTAGATGCTCTGGCGGAAGGCATTGAGTATAAAGAATTACAAGATTTGGTGCATGTCTCTGAACAGGTGGGTAAGCATTCTTTACAATGTGGTTTTGATGCTGTACAGGCCTCGTCTAGAGTGGCTGCCACTGGTTCAGTTCTTCGCAGGCACGCCTGGCTGAGGGATCAGAATTTATCTGACCATGTTAAGACAAGGATTTTGGATGCTCCTTTACAGTCTGATGTGTTGTTTGGTTCACCTGTGGAGTCAGTCTTGAAGAAAATGGAAGACAAGGCTAAGTCTATGCAGGCTGTTAAAGATTTTTGCAAGTTCAGCCTCCAAGTTTAGTAGGAATTGGCCTGCTAAGGGGTGGACGATCCTTCTTATGATTCTCAGTCTAGGGGTAGATCTAGACGTGGTAGGGGCAGAGCTCAGAGTTCCTTCAGACCTAGAACGGGAGTTCACCTGCACAGTCTTCGGTGAGGGCAGGGGCCAGTCCTTTCGTAAACAGGCCCAATGACCTACCTTTTCAGCTGCCAGATCCTTCTTGCCTGGCAGCACCTTTGGGAGGAAGGTTGGCACTCTTCAAGGAAAATTGGAGTTTGATTACTCAAGACAGATGGGTATTGGATATCATACACCAAGGTTACAAGTTTTATTTCCATACCTTGCCTCCCTTCAAAGGCATGCCGGACGCCCTCCTCAGCAAAGACTAGAGGCTCACAAACAAATTTCTCTGCTACTTCAAATAGGGGCCATACAACCGGTCCCTCTACCAGAAGTGGGCCTAGGATTTTATTCTCGCCTATTCCTAGTACCAAAGAAGGGGAACACGTGGAGACCAATTTTGGATTTATCTATCCTCAACACATATCTGGACATTCCCAAGTTCAAAATGTTGACGTTACAACAACTTTTACCTCTGCTGGGCAAAGATCACTGGATGGTGACTCTGGTCTCAAGGAGGCTTACCTTCATGTTCCTATCAGGCTCAGTTGCAGGAAGTATCTGCGTTTTCGGGCTGGGACTTCTCATTATCAGTTCTCTGCATTGCCCTTTGGCTTATCTACTGCGCCCAGAGTGTTCACGAAAGTTCTGGCTCCAGTGATAGCTTTCTTCAGGCTAAGAGGAATACAGATCTATCCTTATTTGGACGATTGCCTGATTCTGGCCCAAGAAAAGGACGAACTTCTTCATCATTTACAGTATGTGATAGCAGTGCTAAGATGCCTGGGGTATTCTGTGAACGAAATAAAGTCCAGTCTAGTACCCTCTCAGGACATGTGCTTTCTGGGTGTGAGACTGAATACAGCATCCCAGATGGCCTTTTGACCCCGGACAAACAAAAGAATCTTTCTTTACTTCCATCAATTGTCTCATCAGTCCAGGCTGACTGCAAGGACAGTCCTTCAAGCCTTGGGGTTCATGGCATCTTGTATTCTGGTGCTTCCCAATGCCAAACTGCATATGAGGAAGCTACAATGGTATCTCAAAAATGTATGGACACAGCACTGCCAAGATATGGACACTGTCATTCAGATAATACCTTGCATTCAAAAGGAGTTTTTGTGGTGGGCTCAGGAATGTCACCTAAACAAGGGACTCTCTGTGACCCGACCAGAGGCGAGTCAGATTCTAACGACAGATGCCTCAGACAAAGCTTGGGGAGCTCATCTAAATGGAAAGTGGGGTACAAGACACGTGGCCTGCCAGACTTCAACATCTACATATCAATTTGAAGGAGATGTTAGCAGTCCAATTTGCATTAATAGCTTTCAAGGATTTACTTCTTCCAGGGCAGGTGTTGGTTCTAACAGACAACACAACTGTCATGTGGTACATCAACAAGCAAGGGGAACGATTCTTATCCTCTATGCAGACAAGCAATGATTTTGTGGGAGACTGCTCTCAGTTTACAGCTGAATCTTCAGGCAAGGTTTCTGCCGGAGCACAGAACTCCTTAGCAGATGTGTTGAGCAGACAAATTATGGATCCCCACGAGTGGAAATTGGATCCTCATGTATTTCAGAAATTGACAGTGTTATGGGGAACTCCAGACATAGATCTGTTCGCTTCTCCACTAAACTACCAGCTGCCAAAGTTTTGCACAAAAGGTTTCATCCCACAGCTTGGAAAGTGGATGCTCTTTCATTCAACTGGAGCAATCTTCATGTGTATGCCTTTCCACCTCTGCCTCTCCTCCCAAAGGTACTCCTGAAGGTCAGACAGGACAAGCCAAAGATGATTTTAATAGCTCCAGATTGGCCTCGACAGCACTGGTACCCATTACTGAGAAGTCTGGCACGGAGCCTCCATGGCCTTTGCCTTCGATTCCACACCTGCTGTCTCAGGAGAACAGTCATTTACTCCATGTCAAACTTCACTCTCTACATCTAACAGCCTGGCATATTCTGTTTTAAACCCTGGAGGGTCTCAGCTTCCACAGCAAGTTTTGAATGTTATTTTGGAGGCCTGAAGGCCTAGTACAAGGAAAGTGTACGCAGATAAATGGAAGAGATTTTTATTTTGGAGTACAGCAAAGGAATTTGATGTTTCTAAGCCTAATTTAAGTGTGGCTCTTCAATATCTTACTGAGTTACTGGACAAAGGTTTGTCCTTCTCTTCTATTAAGATTCATGCTGCAGCAATTTCTGCTCACTATGACTGTGACCCACCATTGTTTTCTCATCCTTTGTTTAAGCAATTCCTTAGAGGGGCAAAGAATATAAGACCCCCACGTAGAGCTCCTACTCCTGCTTGGGATCTCAATTTTGTGTTGGAGAAACTCACTCTACAACCTTCTGAGCCTGCAGCTACTGCCGAGTTGAAATATTTATCATGGAAGACTGCTTTTTTGTTGGCCATTACCTCTGCGAGAAGGGTTTCTGAATTACAGGCCCTAATGGCGGTTGAGCCTTTCTTAATTTTCCATAAGGATAGGGTATCTTTACGTACTAATCCTTCCTTTATGCCTAAAGTGGTTTCTAGTGTGGCTTTAAACCAAACTATTCATTTGCCTACTTTTTATGCAAACCCCCAAAATAAAGGGGAAAAGATTTTGCACACTTTGGATATACACAGGCAGTTGCGATATTATTTGAGCAGAACTAAAGGGTTCAGGCAGTCTCAGCAGTTATTTGTTTCATTTGCTTTGGGTTCTCAGGGCAAGCCTGTGTCAAAACAAACTATTTCTAAGTGGATTGGGTTTTGTATTGCCATCTGTTATTCCCATCATGGTAAGGAGATTCCAGCTGGGATTAGGCCTCATTCCACTAGGGCTACTGCCACTTCTACAGCTTTTTTAAGGGGGGTGGTAACTAAAGATATTTTGGAGGCAGCTACTTGGAGTTCAGTGCATACTTTCTCTAAGCACTACCACCTTCCACTTTACTCTAAATCTAGGGCTGGTTTTGCCACTGCAATTTTACAGGGCATTTTGGCAGCTCCTAATGCTTTATAGTTTTGCCATCCTCCCTTACCTCTGCTTTGGGATTCTACCCATATGTAAGGACTGCAGCAATGTGAGATGAAGAACATAGTACAGTTTTGTACCTACCATAAATGTAGATGTTCGAAGATCCACATTGCTGCAGTCCAATTTACCCTCCCTCCTTCCCCTCTGTAGTTAGAGGCGGTTGTGTGGTTTGGGTTGTGAATATTGTAGATATTGTATATATTGTACATATGATTAGTGCAAGGGTGGTTGGTTGTTTTTTGCTGTCTTTTGGTTTTGACCTTTCCTTTTAGGGTCTTCTGACATCTGGGGCAAGAAAAGACTGAGGATATGACGTCGGTCATGCGCATTTGTACCCTGACGTCCTGATGTCAGTCTTAAGCGCCTTGACCGACGTCAGCCTAATACTTTGATATTCGGGCCAACCGAGGACAGCGGTCTACCCATATGTAAGGACTGCAGCAATGTGGATCTTCGAACATCTACATTTATGGTAGGTACAAAACTGTACTTTTCTCCATAGGGAAGACCAATAGGACTTTAAGAGAAAGGATAAGAGAGCATCTATATGCTATCCATAGGGAAAATGAAGGGAATGCCCTAGCCAAGCACACATTACATAATGACACTACACATGCCTTTAGATTTTTAGTAATAGGACAGTTGATAGAGACAGAAAGGCTTGGCAATATTGGTAGTAAGACAGAAAAAGCTGAAGCTAGGTGGATAATTAAGTTAGCTGCAAGCAAAGGTCATGGTCTTAATGATAAATTTTCATTAAGACCATTTCTGTTAGATAAACCCTTGAAACATTAAATGGCAATAGTATGTTTTTAAATCTAGTATATGTTTTTAAAATTTACTACATGTTTTAACATAAATTTGCCTTTATTATGCATTATTATAAGGTTTAGTAATAGGTTTTATAGGATATAATTTTCTAAATATTTGATGAAAAGGAAATGATGTATTTTTGTAATCTACATGTGACATATTGATGTGAATTTCATTGGTCTTTTACTTATATATAAATTGATTCATATTTTCATGTTTTGTTAAAGTCTGATGAAGCGTTCCAAGCAACATGAAAGCGCTTATTTATTCGAATAAAGGACCTATTTCTTTTTATTCATCTGGTTTGCTTCGTTTGTTGTGGAGTATCAACCTCTTCTGTTTTTGGATTTGTGCTTTGTTTTGGGAGGTGATACCTTACCCTGATAGTGTTCTTTTTTTGTCTGAACTTTGCTGTTTTGTTCACTGAAGGGACATGACAGAAGAAACCAGCAACGTATTACTTGAACCTAGATCTTTGGGTCTTACTAAAATTTTTACAGAAGGTATTAATCCACTTTTAAAACTGTCTTATGCTGAATTAGCCAAAGCAGCCTCTACACATAGAGATACTGATTGGCATGTAGATGTCTTGCAAACAATGAGAAAGCTTGAGGACAACCTTAGCAAAATTAAGAATGCCCAGTGGCAAAAAAGACATATGGAGGCATGTATTAATTTTAAAGTTATCCCTAGAGGTCTTCGTTTGTTAAAGATGCCTACTTTTGGCTCTGCTTATCCTGAACTTTTGTCTAAGTGGCAGCAACTCAACCTAGACACGAGCTATGCTTATATGAGGCTGCTTATCGAACAATATACTTCAATAGAATTTGAACTTCAACAAGAAGCTATAGTTTTAGAGGAGAAATTGACTGCAGCTCTTACCAATACGCAGAAAGAAGATTTTCTTTCTGATATAGCGACTACAATGCAAGCGCTAGACAATAAGTTATTATTGGCAAAAAAGAAGAAATTAGAGAGAGATTGTATGGATTTCTCGAGGGGGAACGTTTTCTCCTGGCAGAGAGAATCCACCAGGACAACACACGCTGTGACGCGCACAAGCGCTGAAACGTCTTCTTCTGAGCGTAACGCTTCATTTGCTCCTACTCCTTCCACACTCATTTCCTCTTCTCAGGCAGAAGCAGCATTGAATGGACAATGCTCCGGCGTGAGCTCTGTGCATCCTGAAGTCTCAAACACAACGATTGTGCCAGTACAAGTAGTGAGAAGAAAAACTCCAGTATCAGCAGGTGAAGCTTCATCTGTTGAACATAATGACACTACCTCTCTTAGATTTCCACTCCCTTTTCAACAGGACACGAGGCCGAATTGGAGTCCACAAACCACCAGGAAAAGGAAGATATCAGGAGGCCAGTTAGAATTTCAGAAAAAAACTCTGAAATCAGTAACCAGGACTTGATTGTCAATTTATCCAGCCATATGCTCTTGGATAACGAGAGAAAGATTTTGAACAAAGGTCTGTTCTTCATTCCCTCCCAAGGGACTGATGTAAGTGATTTAATAGTGGACATTAAATGTTTTGTTAGGAATATTGCACTTGGTTTACAATTTGGCAACAATACCTTTAATACTGATGTTTTGTCTTTTAAGAAACCTTCCACGTATATGCCTGCTATACATCCTTTACTCGATAGTTTTGAAAGAGCATGTAGTGATGATTTGTTGAAGTTTTTTGAATCAAATAATACTAAATTAGATTTTTATAATATTACTAAAGAAGAGAAATTAGCGCTACAAGATTTAAAGAACAATACTAATATAGTGATTAGACAAGCTGACAAAGGGGGAGCTACAGTGCTTTTAGATACCAGCTACTACCATGATACTATGTTAGAAATGCTCTCAGATATTAGTACTTATAAGAGACTGAGCATGTCAGATTTAGATAGATTAATAAAAACAGTACATGCAGATTTATATGACATGTTGATGTGTGGGATTATTGATGAAGAACTGTACAAATATTTTTTGATAGAAAAACCTGTGATACCAGTAATTAGAGGTTTACCTAAGGTACACAAGACTACTCATAACCCTCCACTTAGACCAATAGTATCTGGCAGAGGCTGATTAACTGAGACAATATCTATTTATTTAGAAAAAAACTTGAGACCAGTTGTAGAATCCACCAGGTCTATATTACGTGATACTAAACAGTTTTTGGAAAGATTAGCACCTTTTAATGTGAACAATACTCTAGAAACCACAGACTATATGGTAACATTAGATGTTGCTTCTCTTTTCACCTGCATACCTAATGATGTAGGGATAGATTTTTTAAGGCTTTATTTGTTGAATAAAGGGCTGAATAACAATCAGGTTATTAAATTTACAATGTTATTAGAAATGGTTCTTTGTCATAATGTTTTTACTTTTAATAATGAATACTTTCTTCATATCAAAGGAGTAGCTATGGGCACATCTTGTGCCAACTCTTATGCTAACCTTGTGTTAGCATATTGGGAGAATACATATGTCTTAGAACATCTGATTTTTTTCTACTTCCATAAAGTATTACAAACGTTTTGTAGATGATCTTTTTTTAATTTGGGGAGGCACATTAGAGCTTTTAAAAGATTTTGTTCTATATATTAATGGAACCACCACATTTCTCACACTAACTGAAATCTATTCACAAAACACTATTGATTTTTTAGATGTGACATTGAGAAAAAATGGTAACACTCTTGAGACAGAAGTATTTGAAAGTTATGTAGGAAGAATGCTATTCTTCATAGAAGTAGTATGCATCCTCCCCATATACATAAAAACATTGTGAGCAATCAGGTGAAACGTTTCTCTAATATAACCAGCGATTACTTAGTTTTCTCTGAAGCATTAAAAACTATAGAAAGTGATTTTAGACATAGAGGCTATTGCAATAGTGATATGCATTCATTAGATACTTTAGAACATGTACATCTAGGACGCCCTTTCATTAGAAAGCAAGGCAATATAGATGAGAGACCTATAGTGAGGAGTAATGACAAGAGGAGGTTAGTGATTCCTTTCACCAACAATAATACTTCTCTTGTCAACATTATCAAGAGACACTGGAATATTTTGCAGTTAGATGATGGTATAAAAGACTTAGTTGGTGAAAAACCATCCTTCAGCTACAAGAATACTAAGTCTTTAAAACGTATGCTTTGTTATGAAAGAGTGCCTAGGAATAAGATCTCCTCTCAGAGGAAGGGTACTTATGCATGTCGCTCATGCAACCAGTGTATATATATATAATGAATTCCAATGTTTTTATACATCCAGATACTGGTGTTAAATATGAATTCAATGAATATGCTGATTGTAAATCAAGAAATGTGATTTATTTAGCCTCTTATATAAAATGTCATTGTTTCTATATAGGGAAGACCAATAGGACTTTAAGAGAAAGGATAAGAGAGCATCTATATGCTATCCATAGGGAAAATGAAGGGAATGCCCTCGCCAAGCACACATTACATAATGACACTACACATGCCTTTAGATTTTTAGTAATAGGACAGTTGATAGAGACAGAAAGGCTTGGCAATATTGGTAATAAGACAGAAAAAGCTGAAGCTAGGTGGATAATTAAGTTAGCTGCAAACAAAGGTCATGGTCTTAATGATAAATTTTCATTAAGACCATTTCTATTAGATAAACCCTTGAAACATTAAATGGCAATAGTATGTTTTTAAATCTAGTATATGTTTTTAAAATTTACTACATTTGCCTTTATTATGCATTATTATAAGGTTTAGTAATAGGTTTTATAGGGTATAATTTTCTAAATATTTGATGAAAAGGAAATGATGTGTTTTTGTAATCTACATGTGACATATTAATGTGAATTTCGTTGGTGTTTTACTTGTATATAAGTTGATTCATATTTTCATTTTTTGTTAGTCTGATGAAGCGTTCCAAGCAACGTGAAAGTGCTTACTTATTCGAATAAAGGACTTATTTCTTTTTATTCATCTGGTTTGCTTCGTTTGTTGTGGAGTATCAACCTCTTCTGTTTTTGGATTTGTGCTTTGTTTTGGGAGGTGATGCCTTACCCTGATAGTGTTCTTTTTTTGTCTGAAGAGTACAAACTACACCAATTGAACGTTCCTAGACAATTGCATTTTTACCTACACAGAACGAAAGAAATAAGGAAATCAGACCAGTTATTCCTTTCTTATGCCTTAGGCAAACAAGGCCTCCCAGTTTCCAAGGTAACCTTGTCGAGATGGTTATCACACACTATTACCTTCATTTATCAGTTAAGGAATAAAGAGTTACATGTTAAACCGAAAGGTCATTCTGCTAGGGCCTTGGCCACCTCTGTAGCCTTCCAGTCCAGGTTGCCCATGGATTCTGTCTGTGAAGCTGCCATGTGGGCATACCCTCATTCCTTTATTTCTCATTACAAGCTAGATATGGTCTCCAGGAGCAGAGCTGACTTTGGTTCCACTGTTCTGAAGACTCTGTTCCACTAAGCCACCCAGGATGTTAGGTGCTAGGGACGCTGTCCCAACCACCAAGAATGAAGGCGAGATAGACAGCTTAACATAAAGAAGTTATGTACTTACCATAACGTTCCATGTTAGTTGTCTTCATCTCGCCTTCCTTCTTGCGTCCCACCCTCCGTTCCCCTGTCCTAGTGGACCAAGAGGAGTTCCTGTTTCACTGGCTGAGTGTTCTCTTGTTTTCCTCTATTGTCTTAGAGAATATGGCAGGTATAGTCAACTAATTATTTTGACTGGTTTATTCTCTTGTTATGTCTGGAGTTAGCTATTTCAAATGAGATCTGGGTAGCTATCACTAGGCATTATGGGATAAGGGATAGCCTCGAGCCAGTAAACAGCTCTCGAGCTATTGAAGATGGCCGAGTCGGAGCAGTGGATCATCTCCGAACCCAACCAGCAAGAAGGAAGGCGAGATGAAGACAACTAACATGGAACGTTATGGTAGGTACATAAAGTCTTTTTATACATCACCATTTTTTCCTCATCTGATTCTATCTTAACAAGTAGTTGTTGAGCCTCATCTGCTTTTAACCTTGGCATAATTAAGCCTTCCATAAATATTTCCATTTGTGTTCTTTCTTGATTCCTACATTTCTCATGTTATACAAATTTTCATAACATTTCCATAATATCCCTAACACCTCTATAGGATCTCTAGTTATTTTTTTTGTTATAGGCTCCCTAAGTTTGGTGACAACTCTTTGTATTTTCTGTTGCCCAAGTCACTGTGCCAAAAGTTTTTGTGCTCTGGATTTATTATCAAAAATAGATCTGATATTGTTAATCCTCGTTCATTCCTTATGCATGGGTATTGGATTTGACCTGGGAACCGAGCCGGCTATTTTCCAAGCTCGAGTCAGCTTTAAACTCTCGAGCTAAACTCTTACCCACAATCCCCCTATCCCTGTTACCTCAGATTTCGTTTGCCGCGTTGCCATTCGGTCATGTCAAGCTGCTTCTCTTGAGCTAAGTGCAGTTATTTGTTGTTTAATAGCCATTTATATTACTTTTCTGTCAGAAAAGTTTCTATTTTGTTGTCTCTTACCCTATCGCATCTAGTGACCATATTTTCTTCAGGTTTTTCTTCTCTTTTCTCTACCTTTTTACCGCAAGGTATTCTCCCTTTACCATCGTTGGTAATCCTTCCCTTTTTCTCATACCTTCGGGTATTCTTTTGTACCATTACTGGTACCCTTTCCTGCTTTCTAATTTAGCTATCATGGCAGATAAGAAAGGTAGTCCGGGGTTTAAACAGTCTTCTGGTTGTGGACACAAACTACCTACTTCTTATGCACACTCTTTGTGTGTTTATTGTTTGGGGGCATCCCACTTATCTGTTGACCCGCCCTGTACTATTTGTGAAAACTTTTCAAATAGAACTTTGTTGGAATGAAAAAACAAGCTGTTACTGAAGGGACTTCTTAAATCTCCCTCTTCAGAGGCTATTTCTGGGTTGGAGGCCTCAACCCCTCCTAGAGCCCATAAGAAAATCTTGGATGTTCCTACCAAGGCTAAATCTTTGCCTTCATGTCAACCAAAACCTAAAAAGGCTAAAGTTTCGGCTTTGGAGCGCACTCAGTAAACCCCAGTGCTTTCGGTGCCTAGACCTTCGGCACCGAGGCCTTCGGCTCCATTAGTGATCTCGGCTCCGTCTCCTCCAGCAGCCTTCACTATATCGGCACCAAGGGGTTCCTCGGTTCAGACTATTACCACTGTATCGGCACTGACCATTCAGTCGGCGCAGGCCTTGACCATGTCGGCTCTGACATCTTACTCAGGACCAGCGCCTTTATTGTTGACTCCAGTTTTGTTGGTTCCAGCTTCGGCACCGACAACCACTTCAGCACTGATCCCTATGTTGTTGCAGACCATGACCTCGGCACCGATGACTTCTTCGGTGCAGACACCCGTAGTCCAGTCTCTCTCTGCACTGTTGTTCTCTGTGCGGACTGGTGAGATGGGCACCGGGTTTGCCTCTTCTGTGGACAGGACTGTTTCTCCCTCAGTCTCCGTGAGGTCCACTAGAAGTCTTTCCGAACACAATGTGTTGTGTCTTGTGGATCAGGTGCTCCTAGCCAGAGGTATCCCATCCCCTAGGAACTATCTTTCCTTGGGAGGTGATCACCTGTCTCCAAAGACCCCTTCTTATTCTCCTCCTTCATTGCCTTTGAAGTCCATGGATATAGCACAGTCTTCCCCTTCTGCGGTTCCCTTTATGGATCTCACTAAGGAACCGCAGTTGCCTTCGTGGCAGGAAAGTTTTGCTATGACCCAGGATGTCAGTTGTGACACACATAGTTTGCTGCTCCACAGTCATCCAGCGACTCCGGGTCGGCAGGCTGAGCCACTCAGGGGAGGGGTGACCCCTGTCCTAGACATTCACTCCTCTTTAGGTGGACTAGCCTTCCAACTGATGGAGAAGGCTTTCGCTGCTGCTGGCGATACTGGACTGTCTATCCCTCCGCCCTCCTCTGGTACACTGGTTTCACAAGTTGCACCGAGCAGACACTGGGTGCAAGGGCCTCAGGACATATTCCCACAGGAAACCCCTTTCCGCTGTCTTCCCTAGCTTCTCCCACTGAGGAAGTCCACCGGAAAAGTTCATGTGAGAGGAAGCACATGGACTCCACAGAGGAGTCCCTCACTGAAGACACAGATTTTGATGAGGGGGAAGGATCCCCTCGGTCACCCTCTGAGGTATCCTTTGGTGATATCCTCGAAATCCTGAAACAGAGAGGTGACTGGCAGTCCTCTAATCCGACCTCTGAGGAATCTGTGTTCCTGCAGGCCTTTCGTTCCCGGCCCCTTACCTCCTGGGTTACTCTACCTGCCGATGAACTTATCCGGCTTATCATGCAGCGTGCTTGGAAGGCTCATGACACAGTTGAAGCTATTCCCTGGAGGCCAGATAAGATTTTGTCCCCTCCTGCTATGGGTCCCCATTGGTCAAAAGGTCTTCCTGTGGATGCTTTGGTGGTGGCGGCCACAACAAAAAAGGATCTGGCAGAAGAAGAAAGCCAGACTGTCCATCCGCCTAACAAAGAGTCCCGGGTCCTGGACAGGATAGGGAAGCGCACCTTTGCATCAGCGACCTTTACTATCAGGTCCCTGAATTATATGGCACACTTTACCAGGCTTCAAAGGAATCTGATTTCTGAGCTTTCTGAAACCGTGGCTGGTGCCGTGTCTGATGAGGTCCGTGACAAGGTGGCCTCTCAGCTGGCCACCATTGAGTCAATATCTAACTCCTCTATGCGACTGATATCTCACGCATCAGAAGGAGCAGCTAGAGCAGTGGGTTCAGCTGCGGTCTTGAGACGATACGCCTGGATGTGCTTGTGCAATTTTACGGAACCCTTTAAGGCTTCCTTTCTTAATGCTCCCATTGAGGCCTCCTTGTTGTTTGGACCCAAAGTTAAAAGCACACTGGCCAGATGTGAACAGGACGTTAAGACCCTTTTTGCCGTAGGTGTCCGTTATTCTTCCCCTCAACGTGCTTTCTCCTGAAACCAAAAGAGTGGGAAGATATGGTTCAAGAAATCTCAGTGTCCTTTCCATGACACACAGGCCGTGTTCTCCCCTAGAGGCAGAGGGGGAAACTCACAGGGAAGATGCTCCTTTCCGGGCAGAGGGGGTTTGCGTAACCAGGGTTCCAGGGATTCTTTCCCTGGCCAGTCCTACCAGCACTCTTGAAGAGCTGCCCAATTCCTTTCCTCTGGAGGTGGTTGGGAGACATTTCTCCTTGTACTCTTCTGCCTGGCTAACCATCACCACTGATTCTTGGGTACAAAAGATTATAATCGGAGGTTATCATATCCCCTTCGATCTTTGTCCTGTCCCTTCAAAAAACCTTCCTGACGTTCCACCCAATCAAAGGGAAGAAGCAGCACTAGAGATAGAAAAGCTGCTAAGAAAGAGAGTCATCCAAATAGTCCCTCCAGACCAGATAGGATCCGGATTCTACTCAAAACTATTTTTGGTGCCAAAGAAAGCCAGGGTCTGTAGACAAATTTTGGATCTCAGTGTACTGAACAAGTTTGTGAGAGTACAAAAATACTGGATGATCACAATACAGTCTATCCTCCCGCTTTTGGAAAAAGACAATTGGATGTGCTCGATAGATCTTTAAGATGCGTACTACCACATAAAAGTGGACAGTCCATCAAGAAGATTTATGCACTTCCATGTGGGAGCCAGTCACTACCATTTCAGAGTACTGCCGTTCGGACTCTCTACAGCCCCCAGAGTGTTCACAAAGTGCATGGCAGTTGTCACAGCTCACTTGTGACTTCAAGGATTCCAGGTGTTTCCATACCTAGACGACTGGCTCATTTACACCCCCACCAAACATCTATTGGAAGAAGCCCTGGCATACTCTCTCCTCGCTGCACAAAGGCCAGGCATAACCATAAACTGGCAAAAATCCAATCTCACCCCATCTCAGTCGACAGAATTCATAAGGGTTATTTTGGACATACAGAACTGCAGAGTTGCTATTCCAGAGCACAGATTTTTAAGGATAAAGCAACAACTGATTCCAATCCTTTCAAGGGAGAAATCCATGGCTCACTCGGTTCTACAGCTGTTGGGTTCCATGGCAGCCTCCATCACCATTGTCCCCCTGGCCAGGTTTCACATGAGGCTTCTACAATGGCTACTGCTCACCCAATGGTATCCTTTTCAGCATCCTGTTTCAGCCATGATTCGAGTAACCCACAGGTGCAGACGGGATTTAAATTGGTGGATGACACACAGTCTGTCACAATGGTCTTGCCCCTTCTCCCCCCAGCAATCCAAGGCCACAGTGACCACGGACGCCTCCTTGATGGGGTGGGGGGGCTATGTCAGGGACAGACAGTCCAAGGGACTTGGTCCGAACTGGAGGCCCATCTGCATATAAATGTTCTAGAGCTGAGGGCGGTGCTTCTGGCATTGCAAGCATTCCATCCCCTGCTGCCGTCTGGGACAATTGTAATTCAATCAGACAACATGGCGGTGGTCTGGTACATCAACAAGCAAGGTGGAACCAAATCTTACCCCCTTTGTTGAGAGGCCATGAGGATATAGCAATGGGCGATGGCTACCAACCGTTTTCTTCTAGCAACGCACATTCCCGGGAGTTCCAACATAATAGCAGACAGACTCAGCAGGTGCATTCTTCATCCTCATGAGTGGTCCCTGAATCCCTTGATAGCGGCGGAGATCTTCAACCGCTGGGGCCATCCTTGCTGCGACCTCTTTGCATCCCCGACCAACTACAAATGCAGCAATTACTTCGCCCTGAATCCCCCTCCGGGACAGTCACCCAGGGATGCTCAAGTCCACGATTGGCCCTCGGGTCTTCTTTACACATTACCACCCTTTCCCCTCATTCCCAGTTTCTGAAGAAAGCCCGTCTGTTGAAGAGCTAGGTGATCCTCATAGCACCATATTGGCCTCAACAGATTTGGTTCCACTTCCTTTGGCCTCACCTACTAGATCGACCATGGATTCTCCATCCAAGCCCAGAGTTAATCTCACATCCACAGAACCTGATTCATCCCAACTTGAACAGCCTGAAACTCACGGTTTGGCTACTCCAATTCCCTTGATTGCCCGGCAGAATTATCTTTCTTTACCAGTACTTGACATTCTCATTGCATCTCATAAGTCTTCCACTAGAATTACTTATCTGTGCAAGTGGAAAAGATCTACCTGTGGGCTGAAAGATAAACAAGAAGATCCCTTCTCAGCACCAGTGTCGATAATACTAGACTATCTGACCGATTTTTTTCCAATCGGGTTTATCGGCCTCTACCATTAAAGTTCATTTGGCTGCAATTTATAATTTTCATAAGGGTGTCCAAGATTCCTCTCTTATGTCCCTCAAATTGTGCAAGACCTTCATAAAAGGTATGAATCATCTGAAGCCACCTTTTAGAGAACCTATTCAACCATGGGATTTATCATTAGTTCTACAAGCTCTGACAATGCCACCTTTCAAACCAGCCTCTTCTTGCAACCTCAAGCATTTGTCATGGAAAACCTTGTTTTTGGTCGCCATTATTTCTGCCAGACATATTTTTGAGCTTCAAGCTTTATGTATCAAGAGTCCATACTTGAATTTTCATAGAGATAGAGTGTCTCTGAGAACTAATCCATCATTTCTGCCAAAAGTGATCTCTGAAATGTCCATTAATCAAACCATTGAATTGCCAGTTTTCTTTCCCAATCATTCAAACAGAGGAGAGTATTGCCTACATACCCTAGATATCCACAGACAGATCCATTTTTACTTAAACAGGACTAGGTCCTTTCATAAATCTGACCAGTTATTTGTGGCCTTTTCTGGACCTAGATTAGGATCTGCTGTTGCTAAGGTCACATTAGCTAGATGGTTGAAGGACTGTGTGACCTTCATTTATACTCAACTTAATATCTCGTTGCTAACTACCATTCATCAAGGTTGATGGCAACTTCTGCTGCCTTCCATGCCAGAGCTTCTTTACATGACATCTGTGCAGCTGCAACTTGGGCTACGACTCATACCTTCATCAATCATTACAAATTGGATTTGGCCTCCTGGGGAAGAGCATCTTTCAGTTCTATGGTGCTCAGGAATGTCCTTCCATGAGAG
Source organism: Protopterus annectens (assembly GCF_019279795.1). Lineage (NCBI taxonomy): Eukaryota > Metazoa > Chordata > Ceratodontiformes > Protopteridae > Protopterus > Protopterus annectens. The sequence goes on from NC_056733.1 coordinate 132,148,472, forward strand.
CCTCCCAGGAATTGAGGTAGCTGGGGACTCTGTCCTATGTGTAAGGAATGAACGAGGATTAACAATATCAGATAAAGAAGTTATGTCTTATCATAACATTCCATCTGTATTATTGATCCTCGTTCAGTCATTACGACCCTCCCCCCTTTCCCCCTCCTGTGGTTTCTAGTGGATCTCACATCCGGTTCTCTTAGGTTATTGGACCATAAGTAGCCTCTACCTTCTTTGACTTGCAAACTCAATCTGAGGTAACAAGGAGAGGGGGATTGTGGGTAAGAGTTTAGCTTGAGAGTTTGAAGCTGACGCGAACTTGGAAAATGGCCGGCTCGGTTTCGAGGTCAGAACTGATACCCATGAGTAATGGCTGAATGAGGATCAACAATACAGATGGAACGTTATGGTAAGACATAACTTCTTATCTGAAGTAGGGAGTTCATTTGTCAGCAACCTGTGGGTCTTGGATCCGATATCGGATCCGAGCCGGCAACTTGTTTCAAGCTAATGGATCCGAGCTCCTAGCTCCTCCCCTCACCCATAATCCCCTGCTAACCCTCCATGACGTCAGATCTAGTTTGCCGCGCTTGTGGATAGTTGGATTCCAGTGTGCTCGTCTAGTACTGGGCAGTTAAGTCTCTCTTTTCTGTCAACTTTCAAATTTTTTCACTAAAATTTTTAAGTGTGTAAGTGTTAGGTTCCCTTTAGAGTAAAATAATTTCTTTTAAGTAGTTTTCCCTCCCTTCGCTGGTCGTTGAGTGTGTGTGTTGGTGTTGTGTTTTTGGGGCCTGTGTGTGTGTGTTACTTACTTTTCTTTAAGTATGGCTGAGGCCCCAAAAGCCATTTTTTCTAAATGTACCGAGTGTGGCCATAAGCTCTCCCCGGCTGATGGCCACACTCGGTGCGTTCGGTGCCTTGGGGTTGAACACCTCACCTCAGGCTGTACCATTTGTGCAGCGTTCAACCCCAGGGCACTGAAAGAGTGGAGGTCGAAGCTGGTCTTGGCGGGACTTTTAACCCCGGACTCGGCTCCGGCATCCGCTGCTCCCGTGGCTCCACCACAGCCTGTGGTTGCTGCCATGCCTGCCCCCCTTCCTCCATCCGGGACTCAAACTCCCGCTAAAGTGTCGGAGGACAGGGAGGCCAGGAGGGAGAAACGGAGGGAGAAGCACCACAAACGGCAGGCCGAGACCTCCGTTTCGGCCCCGCCAGCTAAGCGGGCTTCTCCCTCCACTGCTTCTAGGTCTCCTCCTCCTCGGCTCCTTTCCCCTTGTTTCTCCCCAGGGCCCGAGGAGGAGGAGGCCCGATCTCCATCGACGTCATCGAGGCGGCATTCCAGGCCTGCCTCGGTGACCTCTTCGAGATCTACGTTTAGTATGTCCGATGCAGACTTGGACCGGATGATGCGAAGGTTCATCCAGGTCCAGCTGCAGATGGGAGTGCTCTTGCCTCCCCCCCCTTCGGGTGGGAGCTCGACACCTTTTTTCCATCCTATTGCTCCTTCTCCGACCTGCTATCCGGGTTCAGAGCTGAGCAGCGTTGGAGCCGGGGGTGGGTCAGCGCCGACAGTACTTGGTACTTCGGATCCAACCCTGCCCTCGAGCCTGTCGGATCCGACCTCTCGGAGCCGTGGCCCGAGTTTCAGATCCGAGGGACTCAGTGTGCCTTCAGCTCCGTCCAGGTCGGAGCGCACTGGTCCTTCGGATCCGATGGTCTCGGCGCCGGATCACATCCGAGTGGGAGCCGACTTTCGAATCCAAGAGAGAGTGGTTCCCCCTCGGCTTTCGATGTTGTGGAGAGGGCTCTGTTGAGAGCATCCGGACCCCCAGTCCTTGTCTCGGCTCCTTTCTGCACTCCCTCTCTGCTGGGCCAGGCTTCCATCACCCGGCCAAAGGGACAGCCTGCTTCAATGTCCCAGATGGTTCCATTGGAACAAGATGTTGCTGGCGAGGCCTCCTCGGACAGCCCCCCCGAGGAAGTGCCCCGCAAGCATAAGTGCAAGAGGAGGCACGTGGACTCCCCTGAGTCCTTAACCGAGGACACGGAATTGGAGGAAGGGGAAGGCTGCCCAAGATCACCCCCTGAGGATGTCTCCTTTGGAGACATCATGGAGATGCTGAGGATCAGAGGTGAGTGGTCTGCCCCCAAGTCTTTCTCCGACGAGTCCGTGTTTCTGGAGGCATTTGAAGCCGGCACGTCTACCTCTTGGGTGTCCCCTCCGGCCGACCCCCTGGTGGACCTCATTACCACCAGGGTGTGGAAGGATCCGGACACCGTAGAGCCAATACCAAAACGCCCGGACAGAATACTTAGCCCCCCTCCAGACCGATCACACTGGAGTAAGGGCCCCCCCCGTAGATGCCATGTTGACGGCGGCAGCCACGAAGAGGGAATTGGCTCAGGAGAGCCCCTCAGTCCATCCACCGAGCAAGGAGTCCCGCTCGATGGACCGCTTAGGGAAGCAAGTTTTTAGTTCAGCGACCTTCTCGGTAAGGTCTCTGAACTATATGGCACATGTTATCAGGATGCAGCGGGATCCTAACAAAGAATACGCTGCCTCCCCTCCTGAGTCCATGTCGGCGGATGGCAAGCAATTGTACTCCACCCGAATGGCCACTCTGAGATCAATTTCAAATACCTCTATGCGGCTATTGTCCCACACCACAGAGGGAGCCGCTAGGACTAGCGGAGCAGGCCTAGTCATGAGACGTCAGGCCTGGCTCCGTCATTGTGACTTTGCGGAGCCTTTTAAAGCATCTTTTGCGAATGCCCCTTTCAATGGTTCTGCCCTTTTTGGAAAAACAGTTCGCGAGACACTTGTCCAGAGCGAGAAAGACGGGAAGACATTGCCTGCCGTCGGAGTCCGCTTCTCTGCTCCCCAGCGGTCCTTTTCGAAGAACCAAAAGGGTCAGAAGAAGATGTGGTTCCGGAAATCACAACATTCCCAACCCGCTCCGGACAACCAGTCCTTCCGTGGCAGAGGAGGACAGGGAGGACGCCACCCCAGGGGCAGAGGGGCTCCAAGAAACTTTGGGTCCAGAGAACCTTTCTCTGAACGGCCCACGCAGCAGCCCTGAATGGTTGCCCAGCTGCTCCACTCTGGAGGCAGTCGGGGGGGGCGCTTCTCGGAGCACCTAGCAGCATGGGAGTCCATTACGACAGACCACTGGGTGCTTCGCATTATATCCAGAGGGTACAAAATACCGTTACTCCATGTCCCCAAATTCAGAAACCTCCCCGATGTACCACCCGATCAGAGGGAGGCCACAGCAATTCAGCAGCTGCTAAGAAAAAGAGCCATCCAGCCCATCCCCCAAGACCAGCTCTGATTAGGGTTCTACTCCAGGTTCTTTTTGGTGCCAAAAAAGACGGGGGACTTGAGACTGATTCTAGACCTTTCCCGCTTGAACCTGTCAGTAACCAAGGAAGAATTCCGAATGGTCACTCTTCAATCTATTCTCCCCCTTCTAAGGGAGAACAATTGGATGTGCTCTATAGACCTCAAGGATGCGTACTACCACATAGTAATGGACAGACAATCCAGGAGGTTCCTCTGCTTCCGGCTGGGAGCCAGTCACTACCAGTTCAGGGTCCTTCCCTTTGGCCTCACCACAGCCCCCAGGGTGTTCACCAAGGTATTAGCAGTGATTGCGGCCCACCTGAGACTCCAGGGAATACAGATCTTTCCGTACCTGGACAACTGGCTCCTGACCGCCCCAACAAGGCATCTACTTTGCTCAGCCAGATACTTCTTTCTCCGCCTAGCCCCACAGTTAGGCATCACCATCAGTGCCGACAAATCCCTTCTGGCCCCGACACAAATCATAGAATTCATAGGAGCCAGAATAGACACCAGAGAGCTACGAGCCTTTCTAACTTCCGAGAGAGTCCGGAATTTGCAACTCCATGTGCGGGCTATCCTCCAATCAGAGACTTCACCAGCAGAATTGGTCCTGAGGGCACTAGGCTCCATGGCGGCAGCGATTACACTCCTTCCATGCGCCCATCTGAACATGCGGGTACTGCAATGGACACTTCTAGTGCAATGGTCTTTTCTATCCCTTCCTCTTCACCACCCCATTGCTATTAGCAAGGCTTGCAGGAGGGCTCTATTATGGTGGCTCCAAGCCTCGGACCTCCATACGGGCCATCCCTTCTGCACCTCTCCCCCTCTCGCCACGGTGACCACGGATGCCTCCCGCCTCGGGTGGGGGGGGGGCATTATTCAGGCAGGACAGTCCAAGGCATGTGGAACGACAGAGACCTCCCTGCATATCAATGTTCTGGAGATGAGAGCAGTGCTGTTCGCGTTGCAAGCACTTCAGGATCTCCTCCCCATAGGAACGATTGCAATTCAGTCAGACAACATATCGGTTGTCTGGTACATCAACAAACAGGGGGGAACCAGATCTTACCCTCTATGCCGCGAAGCCATGAGAGTGTGGGAATGGGTGATCGCCACCAACCGCTTTCTGATTGCAACACACATTCCGGGATGGACCAACATCCTAGCAGACAAACTCAGTCGCACCCTTCTTACCCCGTATGAGTGGTCTCTCAATCCACTAGTAGCAAAGCAGATATTCGCAATATGGGGGCAACCCTGCTGCGATCTTTTTGCGTCTCCCTCAAACACCAAATGCGGCAATTTCTTCGCTCTAATCCCCCCTCCAGGGGAAACTCCAAGAGACGCTCTGGTGCATGGTTGGCCACCCGGTCTACTTTATGCCTACCCTCCTCTACCCCTGATGCTGCAACTCTTACAGAAAGCCTCGCAGTTGGGGAGCAAGATGATCCTCATTGCCCCATTCTGGCCTCGCCAAATTTGGTTCCCTTACCTGTGGTCTCACCTTGTGAATCCTCCTTGGATTCTGGATCCCATTCCGGATCTCATCTCCCATCCATCGAACTTACCGACCCCAAACCTGGACAATCTGAAACTGACAGCTTGGTTGCTCCAGTTCCACTCCTAGTTAGGACTCCCGGTATCTCTTCACCAGTCAAAGCCATCCTTGTGGCAGCGCATTAGCCCTCCACCAGGAAAGTGTACTGCAGTAAATGGAAACGTTTCTCCATCTGGGCAGAGCATCATGATCTAGATCCCTTTACAGCTCTTCTTCCGTCCATATTAGACTTCCTAACCGAACTCTTTCAGGAAGGCGCTAGTTGTTCAACTGTCAAAGTGCAACTGGCAGCCATATCACATTACCATGTGGGACATGATACAGGGGCTTTGATGTCGGCCAAGTTGTGTAAAACCTTTCTCAAGGGCACCTTCTTACTTAGACCCCCTATAAAAGAAGCCGTACCACCATGGGATCTTTCACTAGTTCTTCAAGCCTTGACTGCTCCACCTTTTGAACCCGCTGCTTCAGTAGATCTCAAATTCTTGTCTTGGAAAACAGCATTACTTGTAGCCATCACTTCAGCAAAAAGAGTTTCGGAGCTTCAAGCTCTTTCTGTGAAGCCTCCTTATTTGATCTTTCACCCAGACAGAGTGTACCTCAGGATCAATCCCTCTTTTCTCCCCAAGATAGCATCAGAAACCAACATAAATCAATCCATAAATTTACCGGTTTTCTTCCCTAAATATCAGAATAAGGGAGAGTACAAGCTGCACTCATTAGATGTTCATAGGCAGCTTCGCTTTTATACTCATAGAACAGCTGGTCATAGACAATCCGACCAGCTGTTCACTTCCTTTGCCAAACTTAATTTGGGGAAAGCAATTTCAAAAGTATCTCTATCACGCTGGATTTCTCAATGTATCCTATTGGCGTATCAAGCCTCTGGGAGACCCGCACCGGAAGGAGTTTGTGCACATTCCACGCGTTCCATCTCTACTTCTGCGGCCTTCAAGTCTAGAGTTCCATTGGATGATATTTGTTCGGCAGCTACTTGGGCTTCATCTCATACCTTTATTAACCACTACAAACTGGACGTGATTTCTAGAGGGAGAGCATCCTTTGGCTCTGCGGTGCTTCGCAATATCCTTCCATGATGGCCACCCAAGGTTCAGGTAGCTGGGGACTCTCTCCCACAGGTTGCTGACAAATGAACTCCCTACTTCAGATTAAGAAGTTATGTACTCACCATAACGTTCCATCTGAGTAGGTAGCTTCATTTGTCTGCAACCATCCCCCCCTTCTTCCCCCTGGCCTTCTTCGGATCTATTTTTAGTTGGATACCCATTTTTGGGTATATATTGAGGGGCAAACTCGATCTGAGGTCATGGAGGGTTAGCAGAGGATTATGGGTGAGGGGAGGAGCTAGGAGCTCGTATCCATTAGCTTGAAACAAGTTGCCGGCTCGGATCCGATATCGGATCCAAGACCCACAGGTTGCAGACAAATGAAGCTACCTACTCAGATGGAACGTTATGGTGAGTACATAACTTCTTATTTCCTTAACAGCAATGTTTCTTAATTCATGCATATTATAAAGATATTCCCTTATTTTCACTTTAGTACAATGCATTTTTGACTGTTCTTTCTGTGAAATCCTCCTTATTCTTTAATGCTTTAATATTTGTCAACCACTCTAAATAATTCCGGTTAGTTCTTAAACATATTCTTTTCTCTTTTTTTCTACCCTATTTTTTTAAACTGCATTTTCATTTTATCACAATCATTAACTATAACTTCTGAAGCAATTTTGTTTCCCTGATAACTCTTGAATGATTTCCACTACCTATTCCTTAAATTCTTCCCATTTTAACATTTAGGTGGGAAAGCACCAGTGTCTCATTTTTACTTCATTACCTGCAGTTTTATCTTAGTTGTTGTCGGTGCATGATCTAAAATAGTTATTGGATGGTTGTTGAAGCTTTCAATTAAATGCACAAGTTCTTGTGAAATATAATTACTGTCTAGTCTAGCCAATGATCTAATGTTGTCAGTTTTCATTTAGTCCTTGACCTGTGAGTCTGGTTCTGAGCATCAGAACCAACTTGGCTGTTACTAACAGCTCGGGAAGACCCATAATGCTCCTTTCCATTTTACCTCACATCGCATTTGCCGCTTTTGTAGACAGATGGACTTACCAACTGCTGTCGAACAAATTCAGTCGTTAGTGTTTTTTCTCAGGTAAATCTTTTTTCTTAGTTAACTTTTCTCCTTACCCTTGTTTTTCCTGCCAGTTTGGATTCTCTCTTCTTTGTCCCACTATCATAGTTGTCTGTTTTTCCCCTGCCTGTATAGTTAGGTGTATTTCCCACTATCATCGTTGATAGTCCCTCTCATTCTATCTTTCTTTCCCCTTGCGTGCACACTTCAGTGTATTTCCCACTATTATCGTTGATAGTCCATCTCATTCTATCTTCCTTTCTCCCTTGTACACTGTTGTGTATCTATACTATCATCATTGATGGTCCTTCTTTAAAAAAAAAATAAAAAATCTTTACTGACTTCCTTTGGGTATTTGTTTGACAGTTTCCTCTACGGTAAGTGTAAGTAAGTGATTGTGCTTTCCGTTTTGCATTTTCAGTTACGGCAGACAAGCCTAAACCTCCGGCAGGGTTCAAGAAGTGTCAGAAGTGCAACCACAAAATTCTGCCTTCTGATGCCCATCATCTCTGCGTGTTCAGCTTAGGTCCTCTTCATTTGCAAGAGGACTGTTCAATCTGCCACTGTTTTAGCCATAGGGCCCTCGTTGCAAAATGAAACAAGTTAATCCTGAAGGGTATGCTTCCCTCAGCCTTCAGTGTGAGGCCTTTATCTGAAGTAGAAAAAAGCCAAGACTGATGTCTCTTCTCCATCGTCTTCACCTTCTTCTTCCAAGACCATGGAGAAATACAAGAAAAGAAGTTTGTCAGTGCTGAGTACTCCTGAAGCACCACCAGCAAAATAATCAAAGTCAGCTGCTCCTTTGGTACCAGAACCATCTGACTCTTATACAAAGTCTTCAGTAGTGGCCCTCTTCGATTTCGACTAAGCCTATTTTGATATGAAAGCCTTCAGCACCTACTCCTTTGGTACAGATTATTTTAGATTTCTTGGCATCAAGATCCCAAGATCTGGCCTCTTCTTTGTTTCAGACCACTTTAGCACTGACATCTATACTGGATGAATCCTTCATATCTATGCCCAGGACTGTATATTCTCTGTCCATCAACTCTTTCTTGGACAAATTATCTTCTTTCTTCCTTGAAAGACCTAGGTCTCCTTGGGTGATGTCTACCCACTCCACCAAAAGTTTAACAGAAGATGACATGGAGAGGCTGGTTAATAAAATTCTGTGGGTGAGAGGGTTGTCAGCTGTTTCTTCTGCTCCCACAACCTCAGGCTTTGGAGCAGAACCTTCCTTGACACCACCCTTTGTTCCTCCTCTGACTTCATCAAAAGTCTCAGGGTCATTGCCTTTGACTCTTCCAGTGCTGACTGCATTGGTTCCGAGGACTTATTTTTCCTCGAAACCAGTTTCTGCTCTGAGGTCTTCAGTCCAGTCTGAACTGGAGACCTCCTTAAGCCGTAGCTGTTGTGTTGGTTCTGAGGGTTGAGATTTGCCATTGTTATTTCAGAGCCTTCTCTGCACCTCAGGGCTTCAGGACAGAGCAGCTTAGCTCTGGCTTTGGTCTCAGCAGGTGTCTTATCGGAGTGGGGAGTGACCTCGGTCCTGACGTTGTCCTTCTCGTTTCCAGGTTCCCTTCCCTCTTTGGGGGGGTTCAGCTTTCAAGGTTATGGAGAAAGCCCTGAATGCTCTTGTCAGATGGTCGGCCCCTTCCTCTTTGCAGCCTATTGCTCTTTCATCCTCTCAACCAGCACTCCCATCGGGACAGCAGAAGCCGAAGCCTCAGGACCCACAGATATTGCTTCTGTCCTCTTCTAATACCTCCGCAGATCACCCCACTGAGGAGGTCCCTAAGAAGAGATTATGTAAGAGGAAATACTTGGATTTCTCTGTGGAATCAGTCACAGAGGGCACTGATTTTGATGAAGGGGAAGGGGTCCCCAAAGTCACTCCCTGATGATGTCTGCTTTGGAGACATCCTGGAAATATTAAAACAGAGGGGTGACTGGAAGTCCTAGAATCCCTGTTAAAGATGTTAATGTTAACTGCTGCACCACTGCACATAGAAGGATGGAGAAATGATCCAGAGGATTCCTCCACTTTCAACTAGGAGTCCGTCACTACCAATTCAGATCCCTGCCCTTTGGTCTCACCACAGCCCCCAGGGTGTTCACCAAGTGCATGGCAGTAGTCACAGCTCACTTGAGACTACAGGGATTCCGGGTGTTTCCCATTTTCAGTGACTGTCTCATTACCTCCCTGACCAGGCATCAGCTGATCCTCACAAGGGACCACATTCTTCTACTTTGCTCTTCACTAGGAATAACAGTGAACTATGACAAATCAAAGCTCACTCCAGCTCAAAGGTTGGATTTCACAGGGGCTGTTCTGAATACCATAGCTTCTGTTTTTTCCTGGCAGACTTCAGAAAATCAGAATTCAGACTCAGAAACTAATGAACAACAAGAAAGTTGCTGCCCATTCATTTCTGCAAGCACTAGGCTCTGTGGCTGCAACAAAACCCTAGTTCCCTTAGTGAGGTTCAACATGAGAATTCTACAACGGCTGCTAGCGTCTCAATCGACTATATCTCATTAGCCCTTGACAGACTTGATTTTGATTACCAACCGCTGCAAAAGGGACTTAGCTTGGTAGATTCATTCTGAAGATATTCTACTAGGATGTCTGTTCCATCACAGCTCAAGGCCATAATGACCAAGGATGCCACCCAGATGGGGTAGGGGGCATTATCTGGGAAAAACTGTCTAAGGCACTTGGTCCCCCATGGAGGCCTACTTTCATATCAATGTCCTGGAGCTAAGGGCAGTGCTTCTAGCATTGCAAGTGTTTCAAACTGCGCTTCCTTTGGGGACAATTGCAATCCAAACAGACAATATGTCAGTGGTTTGGTACATCAACAAACAAGGAGGAACTAAATCTTACCCCCCCTCATGTCGAGAAGCACTCAGAGTGTGGCAATGGGCAATCTCTTCCATCCACTTTCTTTTAGCAATGCACATTCCAGGGAGCTCCAATGTGATAGCAGACAAATTGAGCAGGAACATTCTGCTGCCTCATGAGTGGTCTCTGAATCTGACAGTGGCAGAGAACATATTCCATCGCTGGAGCCAGCCATGCTACGATCTTTGCCTCTCCTCTGAGCAACAAATACAGCAGCTACTTTGCCCCAATTCCCTCTTCGGGGGAGTCACCAAGGGATGCTGTCCTCCACACTTGGCCCTCCAGACTTCTGTATGCATTCCTCCATTCCTTTGATCCCGAAGTTCCTTCAGAATGCAACCAGGCTGAAGAGTAGGGTTATACTCATTGCTCCCTTTTGGCCTCTACAGGTATGGTTCCCCTTTTTCTGGCCTTACATAATTCAACAGCCATAGTTCCTGGACCCAGCTCCAGTTCTGTTGTCCCACTCAGAGGGACTAACTCACCCAAACATTCAACACCTCAAGCTGACATCTTGGTTTCTCCAATTCCATTGATAGCCAGGTTCCCTACTATTTCTTCCCCAGTGCGTCAGATCCTTTAAGCTTCTCATAAGCCAGCCACATGCAAATTTTATATCAGTAAATGTCAGATTCACTGTCTGGGCTTGTGCCAACAATCTAGACCCCTTTTCAGCTCATATCGATAAGATAATGGAATTCTTATCATCACCTTTTAACTCCGGTACCTCCCAGTCAAAGTCCAGCTAGCAGCAATATCTAACTCCCATAATGGTATTGAAGGATCAACCTTAATTTCCCATAGACTTTGCAAAGCTTTCTTGAAAGGGATGTTTTTGTTAAAACCTCCATACAAGGATCCTACTCCTCCGTGGGACTTCAAACTAGTATTACAGTCCATTATTCAGCCTCCCTTTGAACCTTCAGCTCATTGCAATTTAAACTTTTTATCATGGAAAACCCTCTTCTTGGTAGCTATTACATCTGCTAGAATTTCAAAAATACAAGCTTTGTCATGTAGACCACCTTACTTGCTTTTTCATAAAGACAGAGTTTCACCAAGAACTAATCCCTCCTTTTTGCCCAAAATTGCCTTTGAGACCATCAGTCAGACAAATAACTTAACTGTATTTTTTCGAATTTTGCTAATAAAGGAGAATGCTCCTTATGTTTGTTAGATGTTCATAGACAACTATGCTTCTAGCTACACAGAACAAAAAATCTGAGAAAGTCAGACCAACTGTCGGTGTCCTTTTCTCCTACAAAACTTGGTCAATCAGTGAACAAAGTAACATTAGCCAGATGGCTTAAAGATTGTATTACCTATATCTATGAAACAAGTAATTTAAAATTGCCCAGGCCTATTAGGGCACATTCTACAAGAGCTGTAGTTGCTTCAGCAGTATTTCAAGCAACAGCTTCCATAGATGACATCTGTGCAGTAGCAACTTGGGCTTCTCTCCATACCTTTATCTCTCACTACAAAGTAGATCCTGGTCTCCAGGGGAAGAGCATCCATTGGTTCTATGGTGCTCAGGAATAGTCTTCTTTGAGTCCTCCCTAGACCTATGGTAGCTAGGGACTCTGTCCCACAGGTCAAGTATTAAATGAAAACTGACATCAGATAAAGAAGTTATGTACTCACCATAACGTTCATTCGGTGTTGTCCATTTTAATTTTTTCCTTGACTCCCCTCCCTCCTTTCGCCCAACCCATGAAGTTCTTCTTGTAGAACAGTTCATGGCCTTACCTACTAGGCATTTTTTGTCATATGACTCCAGATGTGGTCTCCATGAAGGTGTATACAGTGTTTATTTCTTTCTGTCTTTTCAGAAAACTCTTTCTAAGGTAAATGGGAAAGGAACATTATGGGAAGGGTATAACTCAAGAGTTTTTGGTCTTTGTGAGGTGTTAGTAACTGCAGAGTCAGTTCCACTGCTTGGAACCAGACCCACAGGTTAAGGACAAATAAAAATGGACAGCACAGATGGAACATTATGGTGAGTACATAACTTCTTTTTATTGTACCTTGGAGTATAATATGCAAATTCTGACTTCCTAATAATTTCACATCTTCTGTACCAAACATTTTCATAGACTTCTTCAGAAATCTATCCTCTTTTTAATATTTTCCTTTCTAGATTCCCCTGATACATCCTCATATTGCAAGTCAAGTTCCATTCCCCACCTACAAGTAATATTCTCTGCTGAAATCTGATTGTTTCTCCCAAATTTTCTTAATCTTCATAATAGCAGTTATTGGTAGAATATAAATACATGCCAGCATAATCCTCTTTCCTTGCCACTCGCCTTGTACTAGAACAAATCTACCATTACTCTCTTTTTCCCTCTTCTGTTACTATTGAAGTCTTTCTAGCAATTAGTATAAATAGTTCCCTTTTCGTTTGACTACAATAGTCTGATGAATATTCATCCTGAAATAATTTCATTGTCCAATTCATATACTCATTTCTTTCCAAACATATCTCCCGCATCATTATTTGTACTCTGCATTTCTTAATATAATTCAATACCCTTTCCTTTTTTGTCTATACCTGTAAGGCCATTTTCTTTCCAAAATGATATGTGTAGTGTAGGCATTGTTATGAAAAGCTATTGTTCCTACTTATTATATACGACAAATTTTTGAATGTATATTTCCAACTTTTGTACTACATGCACACACAAATGTTTGGGAGGCTGATCTTTAATACATTTGTTTCTTTTCATCTCCATGTGAACTTATATCACATTTTCAATAGTTTTTGTTTCACTGAAAACCCTCAAATAAAAAAAATAAATTTTCAGAACACCACATTCTCCTATTACTTAGAACAAACACACAAAACTATTTACATTTTCAAAAAATGAGGTTTACCCCACCTGATAAAACAATTGCCCCAAACTGACAGCTACCCCTACAGGCATTACCTAACCTAAAATTAAGGATATGATGTTGTCATTTTCATTCTTCCTCAATGAATGGGTTTGGGATCTGATGTCATATCTGGCTCGGCCAAATTACTTTCAGACACTTGGATCCAACTCTTGAGCTCCTCCCTTTACCCACAATGCCCCACACCCTTGTATTACCTCAGATCTTGTTTGCCACTGTTAGTGTTCAGACATGGATCTTGCTGTCTCAAGCTCTGGGCTTATTTTATTCAAACTTGTGAGTAAAAGTAGAATTGTTTTTACTTTTTACCATTTTTCTTTCTATAATTTTATGCTTTTCTATAGTCGTATGCTCTCTTTACTGATTTTTTTTCTGTACATTAGACAAATTGTTTTCTTTCTACCCACTACTATTGGTATTTCTCTATACCATTGTTGGTATTTCTTTCTCCCTTATCCATCTTTAGGGTAACTCTTTAGTACCATTACTGGTATTCTTCTGATCTTTCCGCCTTCTTTTATCAGTAAAAACAAATATCCCCTTTTCTTCTCTTTCTTTATTGTTAAGATGGCTGAGAAGCTGACAGGATTTATAAAGTGGACTTCCTGTGGGCATAATATTCCCAACTCTGATGCCTACAGGGAGTACATCTACTGCCTAGGAGCAACTCACCTTGAAACCCCCTGTCAAATCTATGCAGGTCTCAACTCTCGGGCCCGTAGTAACCATCAGATTAAATTAGTTTTAAAAGGTTTGCTGCCTCCTTCTGCTCCCTCCTCTTCAGCTTCTTTTTCAGGGGCTCAACCCCTACCAATAAATCCAGATGGACAGCGGAGCGTAAAAAAGCGCTCTCCTAAACCTGCTCCTGGATTGGAGCTGCCCACCAAACTAACTAAATGTTCAGATCCAACATCTGGGATGTCAGTCTCCTCGGCCTGAAGTCCCCGCTTCTCTCCTGAGCCTATTTTCCCTAGGCTCAGATCCCCATTCTTACAGGAGACACCCAAAAGAGTGTCCTGTCCTTCTTCCACTTCATCTTCTATCAGGTCCTCCCAAAGTCTCTCTGAAGCAGATGCGGATAGGATGATGAGGAAGTTCTTCAGAGCTCAGATTCAGATGGGTGTTTTACTGGCTTTGGCTCCCATCAGATCTGTGAGCCTTCAACGTGCACCCCATTCTGTTAGCTCTTTATCTCCAATCTGTCCAGTGATTTTGTAACTCTTAGATCTGAGAGCCTCAACAGTTGAAGTGTGGGATCTGAACAGAGCTGCTGCTTCGACGCTGACAGTGTCCCTGACTTGTTCAGTGCAGATCCCCTCATGGCAGGATGAGTCTTAGAGCTGAAGGGTTGGTATTGAGTCCAGGGGATGTCTCGACAACGAGGATTTCAGAGCCATCGCCTCCCCTTAGAACCTTTGCGTTAGACAGCTCGGGTCTGACTCCTCTCTCATGGCAGGAGTTCGGGCATAGTCGGTGCTTGACAGCACCTGGAGTTTTGGATCTGATGAGGCTGGCAATGGCTTCTTCTGGTCCTTCTGCTTTTGAGGTGGTGGAGAGGGCTTTCTCTCAACCACCTCAAAAGCAGAAGGACCAGAAGAAGCCATTGCCAGCCTCATCAGATCCAAAACTCCAGGTGCTGGCAATGGCTTCTTCTGGTCCTTCTGCTTTTGAGGTGGTGGAGAGGGCTTTCTCTCAACTGAGAGTACATTCTACCCTTGCATCTTCAGATTCTACCTCCTTACTTCCTTTGGATCTGACTTCTGAGCCTCATCACTCTATCTCTGAGGTTCAGACGGCCCATATGAGTTTCCAAGCAGTTCCTACACAAGAACTTCCCCTATCTTCCGATACCTCTCCAGATCATCCCACTGAGGAGGTCCCCTGGAAGAGATTGTGTGAAAGGAGGTACGTAGATTCCCCTCAGGAATCTTTAACCGAAGACACCAACTTCGATCAAAGGGAGGGGTCCCTATGATCTCTACCAGAACACATCTCATTTGGAGAGATTCTAGAAATCCTTAGCCAGAAAGGTGGATGGCCTTCCGAACCCCATCCCCAGGAGGAGTCAGTGTTCCTAGAAACCTTTGGGTCCATCCCATCTGTATCTTGCATTACCCCTCCGGAGGACAACTATATAGATCTTATGTCTTGCCGAGCATGGAAGGAGACAGACTTTGAGGAAAACATGGGCAAAATTCTTGGCTAGGCTTAAAAGGGCCTCCGGGCC
Organism: Protopterus annectens; assembly: GCF_019279795.1. Taxonomy (NCBI): domain Eukaryota; kingdom Metazoa; phylum Chordata; order Ceratodontiformes; family Protopteridae; genus Protopterus; species Protopterus annectens. The sequence continues at coordinate 132,163,557 of NC_056733.1, forward strand.
AATAGCCTAGTATCAGCGTATAAACCTATGAACTTATGACAGATACCATAGAACCAATTCCACGTCTCCCATACGAGTTTCTTGCTCCACCCAAGGACAGACTTCATTGGAGTAAGGGAGTTACCATGGATACCATGGTTGTGGCAGCAGCCACTAAAAAGGAGCTACTGAACACAGCTATTGTGTTCATCTACTTAATAGAGAGTCCAGGGTGATGGACAGGTTTGGAAAGTGTGTTTACCCCTCAGCGACATATGCTTTATTGCTGATCAACTACCTGGCACATTTTACAAAATTGCAGAGAGACTTGATTAAGGAACTCTCACAATCTATCCCAGGGTCCATGTCGGTGGAGTAACTTAAACATTTTTTCTTCACAGCTGGCCACCCTTCAATTGGTTTTCAGTGTGCCCATGAGGTTAATTTCACATGCAGCAGAAGGTACATGGGTGGCGGATTCAGGTACAGCCATCAGGAGACATGCTTGGATGTGTATGTGTTATTTTGTGGAGCTTTTAAAGTCTTCTTTCATCAATGCTCCCTTTCATGGATCTTCCTTGTTTGGCCCTGCAGTAAAATAACTACTCTCCCATAGTGAGCAAGATGGAAAGACCTTGTCTGCTGTGGGAATCTGTTCTTCTACCCTACAGAAATCCTTCTGTAAGAATCAGTGCTGAGGTAAAAAGATGTGGTTCTGGAAAGTCACAAGGCCCTTTTCAGGACTCAGAAGTGGAAACTTCTCCCAGAGGCAGGAGGGGAAGTTCCAATGGAACACACCACCCTTGGGCTAGAGGAGGTCTGCAAAACCAAGGTTTTTGAGATTCCTTTTCAGATAGACACTTTCAACATTCCTGAAGGGTTGCCAGACTGCTCTTTTCTGGAGGCAGTCAAAGGGTGCTTGTCTCTGCACCAAAACGCCTGGGCATCTGTCACAAAACACACTTGGATGAAAAAGATTATATCCAGAGGACCTTTCATTCCCTTTCTGCAAATCCCACCATCAAAATGGAAAAAAGTTCTTCAATGTTCCACCCGTTTAGCAGGAGTTAACAGCCCTATAAATTAAAAATCTGCTAGACAAAAGTGTCATCCAAGAGGTCCCACTAGACCGGGGAGGATTTGGAACTTACTTAAGGTTCTTTTTGTGCCAAAGGAAACAGAGGACCAAGGCCCATTCTGGATCTCAGCAATCTAAATCAGTTTGCAAAGAACTTCCAAGTTCTGCATAATCATTGATGTTATGTGATCCTATCTCGCCTACATTCTGAATGATGGGTTCGGAGCCGATCCCTCGGCTCCGACTCGGCACGCTTATGCCAAAGAGCGAAGTCTCTTATTGGCTGAGCTTACTATATCCCAGGATGCACCACTACCAGTTCCCCAGATCTCGTTTGCCGCTTCCCTGCGAAGACGTGGTCTCGAGCTGGCTGGGCTGAGTAGTTTTTATTAACTAACTTTTCTGTCAGTTTTTTGCTGTTTTTGCTCTCAAAAGCTGTTTTAACGGCTATCGCTCATTTGTGTACGTTTGGATTGTAAAATTGTTGTGTGTGATTGGGTTGAGTTTGTTTTCGCCCCTCCATCCAGGGCCTTCCCGGACTGTCAACCTTTAAAACTTTACAGGGTCTCTAGTAATTCTACAGTTGTTTAGAGTTCCCTGTCCTTTTTTACAGGAAGTGTTTGCGTTAAGCTATAACTGTAAGCTTAGCTTTATCATCAGTAAATCTTTAGTTGTTTACTTTCCTGTCAAAGTTACTAGAATTGTTTAACATCATGTCTCAAACCCCTAGGCCTTCGGGCTTTAAAAAATGTTCGAAATGTGGGTTTAAAATGTCTGTCACAGACGATCATTCGCTCTGTGTATATTGTCTCGGGGCAAAGCACTTGCAGGAGTCATGCAGCGTATGTCACGCTTTTTCCTCAAGGGTCCTCCAGGAGAGGAAAAATAAATTGATTCTTAAGGGGTTAGTTAAACCTTCCTTTGAAGAAGCCTTGGCATCCTCTCCTGCTCCGCCAAAGAAAGGGCTTGGTTCCGACCAGTCCGTCGGATCCGAATGCCAAGAAACTTAGGCAGGCCTCTCCTTCGGCTCCAAAGACTTCGGAGCCGAGGTCGGAACGGTCTGCCTCGATGCCACCAGTATCGACTCCTCTGGCTTCGGAGCCGATGGCTGGGGCATCGAGAGGCGGGTCACCTTCGGCTCCGCTGCTCGGAGCCGACAAGGGTCGCCCGCTCAGACACTTCCTCCTCGGCCGAAGTCTACCTCGGCACCGATGGAATCTGCTGTGAGTATTCCCTCGGCGCCGATACTCATCGAGTCGCCGAGCCGGTCCCCTAGCCCTTTGGGGCCGATGGAGAGGCCTTCTCGAACCCGTTCTGTTTCCTCTCGGTCTTGAGAATGTCGGATTCTGATATAGACAGGGTGCTCCAAAGACTGTTCCAGTCCCCAGTCTTCCAAAATTTGTTTCGGTTCCGACCCAGTTGGTTTCGGAGCCGATGACCTTGGCCCACCCCATTGCCATTCCTCCTCCGACTGCTTCGGCTCCGCCGGAGCAGGTGCTGTTGGAGCCGGTGGAGATCTCAGGGTCGGCTCCGACCCTTACTCCAACCCGGGCCTCGGGTCCGAGTTTGGCACGCTGACTTCTTCGGCTGGACCCGGGGTGATGTTTGGGACCTATGCTTTCGGTTCCGAGCCTCCCTCGGTGCTTCTGCGGGACTTCCGTCGGCTATCACGGCTCGGAGACCGGACACTCCCAGGATTCTGGGGGTCCGGCTTTCAGGGCCATGAGGAGTGCCTTGGCCAAGTCCTCTTCGGCCATCTCTCCGGCTTTACCAGCGCCTTCCTGGGCGTGGAGACTGGGTCTTTGGCAGTTCCCCTGTCCGTAGCCAGCGGAGCCCCGAGGCCTGAGGTTACCCCAGTGGGGTTTCCCCTCCTCCTGAGGGTTCTTCGGAGTTGTCTTCAGAGGAACCCCCAAGGAAGAGATCGTGCAAGAGGAAGCACGTGGACTCCCCCGAGTCTATTACATCGGACACTGATATGGATGATGCAGAGGGGTCCCCGAAGTCGTCCTCGGATGATGTCTCATTTGCAGACATCTTAGAGATCCTCAAACAACGAGGCGGCTGGATATCCAAACCCCCCTCTGCGGACGAGTCAGTGCTCCTCAAGGCCTTTGGAGCTCAGCCCTCCGCCTCCTGGGTGTCTCCGCCCTTCGACGAGCTCCTGGATTTAGTTTGTCGAAGGGCGTGGGAACATCCAGATACCGTGGAACCAGTCCCTTCTCGTCCAAATAAATTTTTGTCTGCTCCCCCCGAGAAGGAGTTCCTTACTAAAGGCGTGGCTGTAGATGCCATGGTGGTGGCATCTGCTACACAACAGGACGTGGCAGAGGCTTCAACGTCCGTCCATCCTCCTAATAAGGAGTCTAGGAGTATGGATAGGTACGGGAAGCGCACCCTGACTTCAGCGGCCTTTACCTTAAGGTCTCTGAATTATTTGGCACATTTTACCAGGCTTCAGAGGGATCTGGTCAAGGAGTTGTCAGATTCCCTCTCGGGTAACCTACCTGAGCAGCTAGCCCAGTCGGTTAGCTCTCAGTTGGCTATCCTTACGTCAATTTCTAACTCGTCCATGAGGCTCATTTCCTATGCGGCCGAAGGGGCGCGTAGAGCGGCAGGCACAGGCGTGGCTCTACGTAGACAAGCCTGGCTCCGCTTGTGTCAGTTTGCGGAGGCCTTCAAGTCTTCCTTCGCCGACGCTCCCTTTGATGGGTCCTCATTGTTTGGACCCAAGGTGAAAGACACCCTTACCCGCTGTGAGCAAGAGGGAAAAACGTTATCTGCCGTAGGTGCCCGTTATTCCACTCCCTTTCGGCCTTACCCCAAGGCTAAAGGAGGGGGGAAAATGTGGTTCCGCAAATCTCGCAAGTTTTTCTCCCAACAGCAGGAAGATTCCCCGTCCAGAGGCAGAGGGCGGGGAAATTTTTCAGGGAGACGCCGTCCCAGAGGCGGCAGAGGGCCCCGCAATTCTGGAGACCGCGAGTCCTTTCGTGGCTCTTCAGCCTCCCACACGTCATGAGGGATTGCCCGGCTGTGCTGCTCCGGAGCCAGTCGGGTGTCGTTTTGCCAAGCACCTAAAAGCCTGGGAGTCAATCACTCAGGACAGATGGGTGCTTTGGATCATTGCCGGAGGTTACACCATCCCATTCACATACTCACCTCCACCGTCCAAGAGAATCCCGGACCCACCACCCAGTCAAAGGGAAATAGCAGCCGCAGAAGCTTTAAAGCTGCTAGAAAAAGGAGTCATCCAACCGGTCCCCACAGACCAGATCGGATCAGGAAATTACTCCAGGTTCTTTTTAGTGCCAAAAAAGACAGGGGACCTGAGACCAATATTGGATCTCAGCAGACTAAACCAATCCGTCACGAAATCCAAATTCGAATGGTCACGTTACAATCCATTCTCCCATTGTTGGAGAAGGATGTTTGGATGTGCTCCATAGACCTCAAGGACGCCTATTATCACATACCGATACATCAGGCGTCCAGAAGGTATCTGCGCTTCAGCCTGGGAGTCAGTCATTACCAATTTTGCGCTCTGCCCTTTGGTCTCACCACAGCCCCCAGGGTGTTCACCAAGTGTTTGGCAGTAGTGACGGCTCACCTGAGAAGTCTTGGATTCCAAGTGTTTCCCTATCTCGACGACTGGCTCCTGACTGCCACCACCAGGCATCTACTAATGGACAACCTCAAAGCCACCATCTCCCTGGGTGTTTCCCTGGGAATTACATTCAATTGGTCAAAGTCTGTCTTGCTGCCCTCTCAACGCATAAAGTTTATAGGAGCAGAGATAGACTCAAGATTGATGAGTCTTTCTTCCTGCCGAAAGGATCCGAACTTTACAGGGCCAAGTTCAAGCTCTGATCTCGAGATCCAAAGCCCCAGCCAGGATGGTCCTACAGGTTTTAGGCTCAATGTCTGCCACGGTTCTTTTAGTTCCTCTAGCAAGATTACACATGAGGATTCTTCAGTGGCTCTTGTCAACTCAATGGTCCTTTCAGGATCTTCCCTCAATCATCACATCATGATTACGGAAATATGCAAAGGGACCTTCGCTGGTGGCTTCAGACATCCAACTTGGATCAGGAAAACCCTTTGTTCTCCCTCCAGTGGTTACCCTGACGACAGATGCCTCCCAGATAGGGTGGGGGGGGCATTGTCTGGGCAGGCTAGTTCAGGGCTCCTGGCTTCCGGAGCAAGCTCTTCTCCACATCAACGTGTTGGAGATGAGGGCTGTACTTCTATCCCTACAGGCCTTACACAAGTTTCTTCCTCAGGGCATCATCGCCATCCACACAGACAACATGTCGGTGGTCTGGTATCTGAACAAACAAGGAGGGACCAGATCGTATCCCCTTTGCAGAGAGGCCATGAGAGTGTGGGAATGGGCTATAGCTACCAACCGCTTCTTGGTAGCGACCCACATCCCGGGAAAGTCAAATGTATTGGCGGACAAATTAAGCAGGACAATTCTCTCTCCTCACGAATGGTCTCTAAACCGCACAGTAGCAGCCCAGGTTTTCAAGAGATGGGGACGCGTGCTGCGACCTATTTGCAACTCCACAAAACACCAAGTGCCAAAGGTTCTTCTTGATTCCACATCAGGAAGTACCAGCCATGGATGCTCTAGCACAACCTTGGCCAACAGGGCTACTTTATGCCTTTCCTCCAATTCCACTTCTTCCCAAAGTTATTCAAAAAGCTTCTCAACTGGGGTCTTCAATGATTCTGATTGCCCCATACTGGCCTCGTCAGATATGGTTTCCTTACCTGAAAAAGCATGCAGTGGACGATCCGTGGACCTTAGACCTGATCCCGGACTTGCTAATCCATCAGTTGGGACATTGGCATCAGTCCCTTCAATCTTTGAAATTGACAGCTTGGCTCCTCCACTTCCAACCTTAGTTAGAAGGCACACACTAGACCCGGAAGTTGTTCACATTTTATCTTCGCCCACAAACCCACCACTAACAAATTGTACCTCAGTAAGTGGAAGAGGTTTGCTATCTGGGCTCAACTCAAGGGCTTAGACCCTATCACTGCTCCTGTCCCAGAGGTTTTGAAATTCTTAACATCCCTGTTTAATCAGGGATCTTCTGTCTCAACTATTAAAGTCCAACTAGCGGCTATCTCTAAATTCCACGAATCCACGGATCCTCCTTTGATGAGCAGCAGACTATGCAAAACGTTCATTAAAGGTGCGAGTCTGTTAAGACCACCAGTTTTTCATCCTGCACCTCCGTGATCTTGATTTGGTGCTTCGCATTAACATCTCCCCTTCGAACCGGCTGCTACATGCGAATTAAAATATCTGTCTTGGAAAACGGCATTCTTAGTGGCTATTACTTCTGCAAGAAGGGTCTCAGAGCTTCAAGCCCTGTCTATTAAACCACCGTACTTGATTTTCCACAAGGATAGAGTATCACTTAGGCCTAATCCATCCTTTGTCCCAAAGGTCTGTTCTAGTTTCTGTCTTCAACAATCTCTAGAGCTACCAGTTTTCTTTCCAAAATTCTCTAATGAAGCAGAATACACTCTCCATAAATTGGATGTTCACAGGCAATTACGCTTCTATTTAGACAGGACTCAGCAACTTCGTAAGTCAGACCAGTTGTTTGTGTCCTTCTCAGATAATAAATTGGGCCAAACCATCACAAAAGCTACTATCTCAAAATGGACCAGAGATTGCATAACTCAGGCCTATTCTTCTTCGAATAAGCAACTTACATCATCTATCAAAGCTCATTCTACCAGAGCTATGGCTACTTCTATAGCCTTTCATTCCAAGCTCGCTATATCGGAAATTTGTGCTGCGGCTACTTGGTCCAACCGCACACTTTCATTTCCCACTACAAATTGGATGTGGCATCTAAAGGACGAGCATCATTTGGTTCCACGGTACTCAGGAGTGTTTTCCAGTGAGCCACCCAGGATTCAGGTGCTAGGGACGCTGTCCCATCATTCAGAATGTAGGCGAGATAGGATCACATAACATCTTTTAGTTATGTACTCACCATAACTTCAGATGTTTGGGATCCATCTCGCCTACATTCCTGATACCCACCCTCCTTGCCCCTGCCTTGCAGATCAGAAGAGATTGAACGGTTTTGAGTTCAACTGTTTTATCTTGTTTCATCTGACGATGTTATATAAGCAGGGTATGCGTGTGTGCATGTATGCGGACAAACTAGATCTGGGGAACTGGTAGTGGTGCATCCTGGGATATAGTAAGCTCAGCCAATAAGAGACTTCGCTCTTTGGCATAAGCGTGCCGAGTCGGAGCCGAGGGATCGGCTCCGAACCCATCATTCAGAATGTAGGCGAGATGGATCCCAAACATCTGAAGTTATGGTGAGTACATAACTAAAAGTTCAGTCCATTCTCCCTCTTCTACAGAAGGATGACTGGATGTGCTGTATAGATCTCCAGGATATGCACTATCACATCAAAATAAACAGATGCTCCTAAAGACATCTGCACTTTCAGTTGAGGAGCCAGTCATTACCAATTCAGAGCCCTGCCCTTTGGTCTCACCACAGCCCCCAGGGTGTTCACCAAATGCATGGCAGTGGTAGCAGCTCTTCCAGACTGCTTGAATTCAGAGTGCTTCCCTATTTAGATGACTGGCTTCTCACTGCTCCAACCAGGCATATTCTCAAAAATGTCAAGAACAACTTACTGAAATTATGTCAGTCTCTAGACATCACAGTCAGTTATGCCAAGTACCATCTACAGCCAGTTCAAGTCCTGGAGTTTATAGGAGCTCGATGGAACTCAGTCAGTTGGCCTATCTTCCACAAAACAGAGTACAGTCCCTAAGGCTGCATGTCAGAGAGATGCTTTCACAGCCTTGTCCCTGAGTAAAACTGGTCCTTCAAGCCTTAGGATCAATGGCTGTAACTATTGCTTTACTACCAACTGCTCATTTCCACATGTGACTTCTTCAGTGGACTTTAGTAGTTCAATAGTCAATTCTTCAATAGCCTCTGACGCATCCTATAAAACATTTTTGGGTTTGGAATAACTCCATGGACAGGGAGTGTTCTAAAGATGAGGGTTGCCCTTCTGGCATTGCAGGATTTTCAGAACTCTCTTCCTCTACAGAAAATTGCTATCCAAATGGACATGTCTGTGATTTGGTTCATCACAAACAGGGGAGAACCTGGTCCTACCCTCTTTGTTGAGAGGCAGTGAGAGTGTGGCAGTGGGCAATTTCCTCCACCCATTTTCTTCTAGCAATGCACATATCAGGGAAATCCAATGTGCTAGCTGACAAACTCAGTAGGACTATTCTATTGCCTCACAAGGGGTCTCTTGATCGAGCTGTGGTGGATTAGAATCTTCCATCAATGGAGACAACCTTGGTATGATCTCTTTGCCTCTTCCCTCAGCAACAAGTGCAGTAGGTTCTTTGTCCTAATCCCTCCTGCGGGGGAGTCACCGAGAGATGTTGTAGTCCACATTTAGCCCTCCGGTCTCCTTTATGCTTATCTCCCCTTAATGCTAATCTCCAAATTTCTTCAGAGAGCACTCGGGTTGAAGAACAAAGTTATTCTCATTGCCTCCTTCTGTCCTCATCAAGTGTGATTCCCCTTCCTTTGCTCTTATCTCCTATGCCCTCCTTGTGCACTGGATCCCTGTCCAGGTCTGATTACCCACCCCACTGGGATGTCTTACCTGGACCCCTTTGAGGACTCAAACTGACTGAATGGTTTCTCCAATTCCAGTGATAGCTAAACAGCCCAGGCTTTCTTCCCCAGTTTTCCACATTCTGTTATCATCCCAAAAATCCTCCACTAGAAAAATATTTAAAAATAAATGGAAGATATTTTCTTACTGGGCTTATCAGAGAGAACTGGATCCTTTCAATGCACCTATCCATGCTGTTTTAGATTTTCTTGTTTCAGTTCCAAAGTTACCCTAGCTAAATGGATTGCAGACTGTATCACATTGATTTACTCTCAGAAGCGTATGTTGTTGTTGTGTCTTTTGGCTTTTCCCGGTTAGGGGTCGCCACAGCGGAACTCCGGTCCGCTAATGATTGGTAGCTGATTTTTACGTGCCGAGTTACCAGCCCTGACGCACAACCTTCAACGAAGGTACTCCCATTCATGCATGTCTCCATGTAGAAGACGCTCTAGCTGAGAATCGAACCGGACAGCGTCTGACTGTGAGGCGACAACGCTACCGCAGCATCAGAAGGGTGTGATATTACCACAACCTCACTCAGCTAGATCCATGGCTGCTACTTCTGCCTTTTGGTCAAGAACATCTACTGATGACATTTGTTCAGCAGCTACTTGATCCAAAACTCATATCATTATTTCACATTAAAAATTGGACATCACATCTAGAAACTGAGCCACCTTTGGTTTGGCAGTACTCAGAAATATCCTTCCGTGAGGACCACCCAAGCTCAAGGTAGCCTGGACCCTGTCCCATAAGTGAGGAAGAATGAAAAGGACAACATCAGATTTATAAGTTATGTACTCACCATAACTAGGCATCTGTGTTGTTCATTTTCATTCCTCCTCAACTCCCCTCCCATACATCTCCATACATTCTTCTTCTGGAAGGATGTTTTGTACTGTGTATGGAACCTACAGTTCCACGTTTGAGCCTGTCTTTTTCTAACTAGCTATATCTGTTTCTCTTCAGCTATTGGGAAATAGAGCAGTAAACTTGATCTCTGGCAACTGGGATGGAATAGGGTAGAGGGAGGAGCTCGAGAGCTGGATCTGAGGCCTGGTAAGTGTGGCCAAGTCAGATCTGAGGATCAGATCCCAACCCGTAAGTGAGGAAGAATGAAAATGGACAAGATACCTAGTTATAGTGAGTACGTAACTTATAATTATCTAACTGATGAACTATTTTCTGTGGACAAATTCTCTTTATTTTAAGGTTATGGAGCTGCCATAACTTTTGAAAGTGATTTTTGCTATGTTTTTTCTGTCGAAAAAAATAGCTTTAGTTGACTGGTAGTTTTAATTGTACTGTTGCGTGTTTTCACCAGGAGAGAGGCACCATTTTCGGCTTGACTATGGAACAGATTGTCACACCCATGGTCGGTCCTTCTTCCAGACACAAAAGGAAAAAGTTAAGTAAACAACCTTTGCCACCATAAGAGAGTAGCAATTTGCCACAGTCGCAGATGGGTGACTGTGCTGTGACCATTTGTTATACCTCAGACCACTTATCTTTTACCCTGGTTCCCTCTAGTGTAGCACCAACAGCCACTATGGATCAGGAGTTAGCCATATCTTCTGCGGCTGTTGGCTGCCCCTCAGTGGACAAGGGAGAACCACTCTTGTCAGTCTTGGGAGAAGGAACAGGGAAGGTTTTCCTGTTGCATCAGAATGCTGTGCCCATTCCTGGCAAAGCAGCGTCTGCCATTAGTAACACGGTTGGCCCCATTTTTCCTGTCAAAAAGAAATGGAAAGCCAAGCATGTATCTTCTCCTCACATTTTTTAGATAGGAGTAATTTACTGAGACTGGCTCAGGCTTTGAGTCAGGCTATTGATACTTCTTGAAGAGTAGTTTCTGTTAAAAGAAAGATGGATGCCTCATTTCCTGAAGAGATTTAAGATTCTGACTCTGAACAGGAGGAAGCAGGGACAGACTCAACGTTTTGTTATCAGATTTCTGATTCAGACTCAGAGGACAGCTCTCTTTCTGATTCTTCCTGTGACGGTTTCTCTTTCTCTGAGACTATAGCTAGAATGTCTCATTGCTTTCAGTGGGAGAACAATTAGGTGTCTCAGTCCCTCAAAAATCATAGTGAGTTGTTACAGAAGGATTTTTCAGAAACTACACCCATTCCTCCTGTCTTTTCTGCTGTAGGGGATGTGTGTCTTACTACCTGCAAATTTCCTGATAGTCAGCCAGCTATCCCTAAAAAGGAAGCTAGGATGTATAAAGTTCCTTGGTCTTTTACATTTTTATACACTATTCCCAAACCTGACCCAGCAGCTATAGCCTTTGTTGACTCCTCTACTGCTAAGCACATAGTTAATTCCAGTTCTACTCTTTCTAATAAGGATGAGAAAATTATTGATGGGTATGGGGACAAATGTATACTTCTGCATCTTTGAATTTCAGAATTTTAAATTGTCAGGCTCATATGTTAAAAAGTTTTTATGTTAAGTTGTCCATCTCGCCTTCATTCTTGCTGGATGGGTTCGGAGCCGATCCTCGGTTCCGACTCGGCCACTCTAAAAGCTCGAGAGTTGGTTCCACCGGCTCGAGGCTCCCCTTATATCCCACAATGCTAGGCGTAATACCTCAGATCTTGTTTTCCGCTACAGCTATCGAGGTGTGTTGCTTCTACCGGCTTCAGGTTAGTTTAGTTAAACAATTTAAAAGTTTAATAAACTCCTTTTAAATTAGTTTTTGTTCTTAATTCCCTTAGTTTTAGTGGATTTTTATCCCTTCCTTCTTGTTCTTCACCCATCCTTACCACAAGAACTTATATATTCTTCCCTTAGGCCTTCGGGCCCTTCCATCCCCTCTTAGTAGTGGAGTGTATGTGTTTTTGTAGGGATTTTTAAAACTATCTAATTTTATTAGTTTAAAGTTATTAGTTTATTTTAGTAGTGTAATCAGTGTGTTTGTGTTGTGTGTGATTGCACTTATTCCTTAAAATGTCTAAGGATTCGAAGGTCTCAGGCTTCAAGAAGTGTGATTCGTGCTGTCAGAAGATGTCTCTGACAGACGGTCACACATCTTGTGTTTACTGCCTGGGACCTTTACACCTGCAGGACTCTTGTGCTGTATGCCATGGCTTCAGCCCTAGAGTCCTGCAGGAAAGAAAAAATAAGCTTATTTTAAGAGGCTTATTAAAACCTGAGGGTCCCCCGACTGTTTCTTCGGGTAAACCCTCTAAGGCTTCTAGGTCGTCAGCTCCAGCTTCTGAGTCGACACCTAAGACATCGAAGTCTGCTACAACATCGGCTCCGGCTGGAGCCGATGAGACTTGAACTCTTATTTCTTCGGTTCCCTCGGCTCCGGCTGGAGCCGAGGTATTGGAAATCTCTGAGTCGACTCCGATAAGACTATCAGAACCAACAACTAGGAAGGGGTCTAGGTCCCCGTCTCTTGGCTCCGTTCATTCGGCTCCAGCATCTCCCTTGCTGTCTGAACGGAGCCATAGATCTCACTCCTCTAGGTTGTCGAGACTTTCTGACCATGGGGTAGTGAGTCGACTTCTTAAGTCCGAGGCACTTGCCCAGATGCTTCAGAGCCCGACTCATCAGTCGATGCTGAATCCCATTTCTCAAAATGTTCCTCCTCCGACTCCTTTGAGTTCGGAGCCGGGGCGTTTCGGACCCGAGACCGTGGTAACGTCGGAGCCGATACAATTGTCTTCGGCGCCGTCGTCTGCTCCGATTTCTTCTTTGGAAGAATCTCGGCACCGGACTTCCCTTGTCGGCTCCGAGGGGGTGAGTGGCATCGGACCCTTGTCCGACCCCACTCTTCCTCTCGGTGCTTCGGCGCTGGTGAGTTCGGCTCCGACATCGGCCTCAGAGCCATCACTGTCGGTGCCGAGGGAGGTTTTCAGCTTTTCGGAGCGGGGGCTCTGCCTGACAGGGTTGCTTTCGAGGTCATGCGGAGTGTGTTGGAACCTGGTTCAACTCCTCAGTCGGCTCCATTCGCCCCTCCCTCCTCGGTGCCTCAGGTAATTTCTACTCACTCCCTCATCCCAGACCGCAGAGAGCCAGCTCCTCAAGAATCCCCTGTGGGGATCTCATCCTCTTCCGAGGCCTCTCCTGAATTGGCAGGAGAGCCCCCTAGGAAGAGGAAGTGCAAGAGGAAGCACATAGACTCACCTGAGTCTGTCACCTCTGACACGGATTTAGAGGATTCTGAAGGTTCCCCCCGTTCCCCCTCTGAAGATGTCTCCTTTGCAGGCATCCTGGAGATCTTAAAACAGAGGGGGAATTGGCCAGCCCTTAACCCTTCGGAGGATGAATCTGTGTATCTTGAGGCGTTCGGCTCTCGCCCTTCCACCTCCTGGGTGTCCCCTTTGACCCCTTATGCAGGTGGTAGCAAAAAAGGCTTGGACGGCTCCTGACTCTGTGGACCCCACCCCCAGGAGACCTTCAAAGTTTATTACAGCACCAGCAGACAAGCAATTTCTGACTAAAGGAGTTTCTGTGGATGCTATGGTGGTAGCTGCTGCCACCAAGAAGGAACTAGCTGATCCGTCAGTACCTGTCCATCCCCCTAACAAGGAATCCAGGTCTATGGACAGGTACGGGAAGCGGATGTTTCGATCAGCGACCTTTTCTATCGTTAAGCTGAACTACCTCTGTCATTTCACTCGTCTTCAAAGAGTTTTGATCAAGGAAGCGAGTGAGATGTTAAAGGATCCAACAGCTGCGGGTTTTCAGGATAAGATGAACGCTCAGCTGGCTACCCTCAATTCGATAGCTAACTCCTCCATGCGCCTTCTTTCATATGCGGCTGATGGAGCGAGCAGAGCCGCAGGTACAGGTGTGGCCTTACGTCGGCATGCCTGGATGCGGCTATGTAATTTTGCGGACCCCTTTAAGACGTCTTTCACTAATTCCCCATTTGATGGATCGTCCCTTTTTGGTCCTCAAGTGAAAGAAACCCTGACAAGGTGCGAGACTGATGGCAAAACTCTTTCTGCCGTCGGAGTCCGTTTTCTACTCCTTCTAGGCCTTACCCCAAGGGCCAGAAAAGTGGAAAGATGTGGTTCATAAGCAATCTCAAGGGGCCTTGCCTGACGCACAGAGTTGGTTCCCCTCTAGAGGCAGAGGGGGGAACAATAATGGTAGATGCCGCCCTAGAGGCAGGGGGGGTCCGCAGAACCAGGGCAATCGAGAAACTTTTTCCGATAAGCCCTTTCAGCATCCCTGAGGTGTTGCCCGACTGTCCACCTTCGGAGGCAGTCGGGGGAAGGCTATCACTGTACCCAGACGCCTGGCGATCTCTAACTCAAGACAAGTGGGTACAGTCCATCATTTCCGAAGGCTATTCCATTCCGTTCTTTTGCATTCCAAATCAATCAAAAAAGTCCCTTCCAGATGTTCCACCCACTCAAAGGGAACAAGCAGCGTTAGAAATATCAAAGTTGCTTGCAAAAAGAGCCATTCAGCCAATTCCAGCAGACCAGCAAGGATCCGGAATCTACTCCAAATTCTTTTTGGTTCCAAAGAAAACAGGGGACTGGAGGCCCATTTTGGATCTCAGCATCTTGAACAAGTCTGTCAAGAAAACAAGATTTCGGATGGTCACGTTGCAATCCATCCTACCCCTATTGGGGAAGGAAAACTGGATGTGCTCTATAGACCACCAGGATGCGTACTATCATATAAAAATGAACAGACGCTCCAGGAGATCCCATCGCTTCAGGCTGGGAACCAGTCACTTTCAATTCAGAGCCCTGCCCTTTGGACTCACCACAGCCCCCCGGGTGTTTACCAAATGCATGACAGTGGTTGCCTCTCACCTGAGACGTCAAGGATTCCAGGTGTTTCCATACTTAGACGACTGGCTCCTTACAGCTCCCACCAAGCATCTTGTGCTACTTGCCAGAGTCTACACTTTTCGCATATTTTGAAAGCTAGGTATCTCAATAAATTGCGAAAAGTCTGTTTTGTCGCCTTGTCATGCTATTACCTTCATAGGCGCAAATCTAGACACAGTCAGCATGTCAGCGAGACTCACAGACCAAAGGATAGCAGACATACACAAACTAGTCTCTCTTCTTTTCCACAGCAACAGAATCAAAGTCAGACTGGTCCTGAAAGTACTGGGGATAATGGCAGCTGCTATCCCTCTACTTCTATTAGCCAGGTTTCACATGAGAATCTTACAATGGATGCTCTTCACACAATGGTCATACCAACAACTTCCGATGTCCCACACCATTGTGATAACGCAAGCATGCAGGAATCACCTTCTTTGGTGGATTTCTTCCCCCCAGCTCTTCTTAGGAAGACCCTTTGTCCCTCCCCCTCCGGTTGCTACTCTGACGGACGCCTCCCTGATCGGGTGGGGGCATTATCAGGGCAGGACAGTCCAGGGCATATGGCAACCTTGCGAACGCCACTTGCATATAAATGTTCTAGAGATGAGAGCAGTGCTTTTAGCGTTGCAAGCCCTTCAAGACTCTCTTCCATTGGGAACGATAGCAATACAGATGGACAACATGTCTGTAGTGTGGTATATCAACAAACAAGGTGGAACCAGATCCTACCCCCTATGTCGAGAGGCACTCAGACTGTGGCAATGGGCAATTTCTTCTCAGCAGTTTCTGATAGCAACGCACATCCCCGGGAAGTCCAATGTCATTGCGGACAAATTGAGCAGAGCTATTCTCATGCCTCACGAGTGGTCTCTGAAAAATTCAGTAGTGGAAGAAATTTTTCTGAAGTGGGGCCATCCTTGCTGCGACCTTTTTGCTACTGCCCAAAACAGCAAGTGCAGAGATTATTTCACCCTCTTTCCCCTACCAGGCCATCCCAGCAGAGACGCTCTAGTCCAAGTTTGGCCCCGGGGACTTCTGTATGCATTTCCTCCCTTCCCACTAATTTCTCAAGTGATACAGAAAGCCATCGCTCAGAAAGCTTCCTTGATCCTCATTGCCCCTTATTGGCCTCGACAGGTTTGGTTCCCCTTTCTGCACCATTTTCTGTTGGAGCAACCCTGGCATCTGGACCTAGTTCCAGATCTTTTGACCCATCAGTCGGGTCAGTTACATCGCTCCCTTCCCTCCCTAACCTCACTGCTTGGTTCCTCCAATTCCAACCCTAGCCAGGCTTCCTCTAATATCTCACTCAGTTCGAGATATTTTAATAGCTTCCCATAAATCCTCCACTCGGAAGATTTATCTTAGTAAGTGGAAACGTTTCTCTTATTGGGCACAAGGAAGGGACATGGATCCTTTCACTGCTCCCATTCAATCGGTCCTTGATTTTTTAGCCGAACTATTCCACGCAGGTTCATCTCCTTCTACTCTTAAAGTTCAATTGGCAGCCATATCTAACTTTCATGTGGGAATCTCGGATTCTGCCATCATGTCTCACAAGCTTTGCAAAGCCTTTTTGAAGGGAGTTTTTCTTCTCAAGCCTCCTATAAGAAATCCTCCTCCTTCTTGGGACCTTAACTTAGTTCTCACATCTTTGATTCTTCCCCCTTTTGAACCTGCAGCTTCCTGTTCAATGAAATTGCTATCCTGGAAAACACTCTTTTTGGTAGCCATTACTTCGGCTAGAAGAGTCTCGGAGCTACATGCACTCTGCAGTCGACCACCATATCTTTTGTTTCATAAGGATAGGGTATCCTTACGGACCAACCCATCCTTTTTGCCTAAAGTAGCCTCTGTGACAAATCTAAATCAAAACATTGACCTTCCTGTGTTTTTTCCTAACTATTCTAACAGGTCTGAACAAAAATTACATTGGCTAGACATTCATCGACAATTAAGGTATTATTTGGATAGAACCAAACAGACCAGAAAGGCTGACCAATTGTTTGTTTCTTATGCAGGAGGCAGAAAGGGCCTTCCAGTTTCGAAAGTATCACTCTCCAGATGGCTTACATCCTTGATTTCCTTTGTGTATGAGATTAGGCATCAAAAGTTACCAAACAAACCTAAGGCTCATTCAACTAGAGCTTTGGCTACTTCCATAGCTTTCCAAGACAGGCTGCCTATTGATACGATTTGTGCGGCAGCTACATGGGCTACTCCTCACACTTTCATTTCTCATTATAAGTTGGACTTAGCTTCTAGAGACAGAGCTAACTTTGGTTCCACTGTACTCAAGAGTCTGTTCCGATAGGCCACCTGGGACAAGGTGCTAGGGACGTGGTCCCATCCAGCAAGAATGAAGGCGAGATGGACAACTTAACATATAGAAGTAATGTTCTTACCATAACGTTCCATGTTAGTTGTCTTCTTCTCGCCTTCTTTCTTGCGTCCCACCCTCCTTCCCCCTAGCCTGGACAGACCTAGAGGAGTTTGATTGTGACCTTTCTTCCTACCACCTCTATTTGTATATATGTATATACTGTACTATGTATATATTCCTTCATCAGGTTTTAGGTCACCTTCCTTCTGCCATTTTATAGAGGTGGGTTTCCCCTTTCCAGTGTTTCTGGATTTCTTCCTGGCAGGGCCTAGCTTACAAACGAGATCTGAGGTATTACGCCTAGCATTGTGGGATATAAGGGGAGCCTCGAGCCGGTGGAACCAACTCTCGAGCTTTTAGAGTGGCCGAGTCGGAGCCGAGGATCGGCTCCGAACCCATCCAGCAAGAAAGAAGACGAGAAGAAGACAACTAACATGGAACGTTATGGTAAGAACATAACTTCTATTTTTCTGACATATTGTGAAGATGTATGGAATGCTTTCTCTGCAGTTTCTTCTTGTGAAGAAAAATCTGCTTTAAATAATTTAGTTTCTTCTATTGCACAGATTACTACTCATTGTTTGAGGTGTGTGTGTATCACACTGCTGATACTTCTTCCAGGGCAATGGCCACTGATATGGTTTTAAGGAGGTTTGCTTGCCTGCATTCTCAGAACCTTCCAGATGCTGTTAAATGAGAATGTTAAGTTGTCAATCTCGCCTTCATTCTTGCTGGATGGGTTCCGAGCCGATCCTCGGCTCCGACTCGGCCACTTACTAAAGCTCGAGAGCTAATTTTACCGGCTCGAGGCAACCCTATATACCATGATGCAAGGCGATAACTACCCAGATCTCGTTTGCCGCTTTAAACTGCAGGTGCATTTTACCGGCTCCTGGTAAGTTTTCAATTTTTCAGACTTTTAGTCACTCCCTTTCGTTTTAGTCCACTACTGTTATTGTCTTAACTCTTAACAGTTAGATTTTTAACCCTATCTCCCGTTAGTGGTTCCCCTTTTCCAGTTATTTATCCCTTCCCCTAAGTTAGGCCTTAAGCCTCCCCCTTTCCTAATTTTTTGTCAGGGATTCTGTGTGGTGTTTGGGTGTGTTTGTATCCCTGTTTTATTTTTTGTTTGTATCCCTGTTTTATTTTTAGTTTGGATTGGGTGTTTATTGTGTGTGTGTGTGTTTTTGGTACTTGGTGCTCCCTCGACACAGTTATGTCGAAGGACACAAAGGTCTCAGGCTTCAAGAAATGTGACTAGTGCTGTCAGAAAATGTCTCTGACAGATGGTCACACTTCTTGTGTTTACTGCCTGGGACCTCTGCACCTGCAGGACTCTTGTTCTGTCCGCCTCGCCTTCAGCCCAAGAGTCCTGCAGGAGCGCAGAAATAAACTAATACTAAGGGGCTTATTAAAGCCTGAGAGCTCCCCGACTAAGTCTGCTCTGGAGAAGCCCTCGAAACCAGTAAAGCCTTCGGCTCCAAGCCTTAAGCCATCGGCTACTGGTTTGCCTTCTGTGACGAGATCGGCTCCGGCCAGAGCCGATCCTTCTGTGTCACAGCTT
The DNA here is from genome assembly GCF_019279795.1 of Protopterus annectens. Classification (NCBI taxonomy): domain Eukaryota; kingdom Metazoa; phylum Chordata; order Ceratodontiformes; family Protopteridae; genus Protopterus; species Protopterus annectens. The sequence goes on from NC_056733.1 coordinate 132,182,057, forward strand.
ACAGTATCGGCTCCACCCAGCGCCGATACCGCTAAATCTATGCACTCACTGTCGGCTCCGACTGGAGCCGACGTATCCTCGGCTCCTTCGGCTCCACCCACCTCCAGAAAGAGATCAAGATCCCCTTCGTTGGAGTCTATACATTTGGCTCCGAGATCACCCCTGCTCTTGGAGCGGAGCCATCAGAGCCGGTCTTCTCGGTCGTCCAGGCTGTCTGACCACGACCTTGAGAGAGTGGTGAGTAGGCTATTAAAGTCTCAGGCATTGGCCCAAATGCTCCATAGCCCGTCTCATCAGACGGTAGCTATTACACATCCACCTAACATTCCTCCTTTGACTCTCCTACAGAGCTCGGAGCCGGAGCTCCTCAGAGCCGTGACTGTTGTGGCTTCGGAGCCGATACCTCCCCTTTGGCTCTGTCGTCCTCTGCTCCGATCTCCTCCTTGATGCCTTCATTGGAGGGATCCGGGCGTCTGGTCTCTCTCGTTGGCTCCGAGGGGGCGAGTGGCATCGGACCCCTGTCCGACCCCGTTCTCCCTCTCGGAGCTTCGGCGCTGGTGAGCTCAGCCCTGACATCAGCCTCAGAGCCGTCCCTGTCGGTGCGGCCTGGGGTTCCTATCTCTTCGGAGCGGGAGCCTTCTGGCCTCTCTGATGGGGGAGCCTTCAAGGTGATGAGGAGTGTACTAGCCCCAGGGCGTAGTCAACGGTCAGTTCCATCAGCTCCTCCCACTACAGTGCCTGCTGACGTCTCTTCCCACTCTCTTGCTCTCGGACCCAGAGGTCCAACGCCTCAGGTTTCCCCACTGGGAATATCTTCCTCTTCTGAGGCTTCTCCAGACCCATCAGGTGGGCCTCCGCGTAAGAGGACATGTAAGAGGAAACATCTAGACTCCCCCGAGTCTATTACATCCGATACTGACTTGGATGAGTCAGAGAGATCCCCAAGGTCCCCCTCTGAAGATGTCTCTTTCTCAGACATCCTTGAACTCCTTAAGCAGAGGGGGAACTGGCCTTCCCTTAATCCTTCCGAGGACGAGTCGGTATACCTGGAGGCATTCGGTTCTCGACCCCCCACCTCCTGGGTGTCTCCGCCTTTCGACCCTCTTATGGACGTGGTGGCTCGCAAGGCATGGATGGCCCCTGATTCGGTGGAACCCACTCCTTGGAAGCCTTTTAAATTCATCACGGCCCCACCTGATAGGCAATTTTTGACAAAAGGTGTCCCGGTTGATGCCATGGTGGTGGCTGCAGCCACCAAGAAGGAACTAGCTGACCCTTCAGTACCTGTCCGTCCTCCTAACAAGGATTCCAGGACTATGGATAGGTACGGCAAGCGGATATTTTCTTCAGCGACCTTTGCCATGCGGTCGCTGAACTACTTGTGTCACTTCACCCGCCTTCAAAGAGATGTTCTTAAAGAGTTGGGAGAAGTTTTACAGGATCCGTCAGCTGCTGGGTCCCAGGATAAAATTAACTCACAGCTAGGAACCCTAAACTCCATTGTTAACTCCTCCATGAGGCTCATTTCATATGCAGCCGATGGAGCGTAGGGGTGCAGGCACAGGAGTGGCTTTAAGGCGTCACTCCTGGATGCGGCTTTGTAATTTTGCAGACCCCTTCAAGGCGTCCTTCACAAACTCTCCTTTTGATGGTTTGACCTTGTTCGGACCTCAAGTGAAAGACACCTTGACTAGATGCGAACAAGATGGCAAGACTCTTTCTGCCGTAGGAGTCCGTTTCTCCACCCCTTCAAGACCTTACCCAAAAGGTCAGAAGGGAGGGAAAATGTGGTTCCGCAAATCTCGAGGAGTCATGCCTGACGCACGAGGTCAGTTTACCCCCAGAGGCAGAGGGGGTAACAACAACAGACGCCACCCTGGGGGCAGAGGGGGTCCGCAGAATCAGGGTAGCAGGGGGCCTCTCTCTGACAAACCCTTCCAGCATCCCTGAGATGTTGCCCGATTGTCCACCTTCGGAGGCAGTCGGGGGAAGATTATCGCTGTACTCAAAAGCCTGGCTTTCCCTTTCTTATGACAAATGGGTACAGTCGATCATATCCGAGGGTTACAAAATTCCCTTTATCCAAACCCCAATTCAGCAAAAGGGAACCCTTCCAGACATTCCACCCGGTCTAAGGGAACTAGCAGTACCAGAGATATCAAAACTGCTAGCAAAAAGAGCCATCCAGCCAGTTCCAGCAGACCAAATAGGATCCGGAATCTACTCAAGGTTCTTTTTAGTACCAAAAAAGACAGGGGACTGGAGACCAATATTAGATCTCAGCAAACTAAACAAGTTTGTAAAGAAAATGAGATTCCGGATGGTCACGCTTCAGTCCATTCTACCCTTTCTGGGCAAGGACAATTGGATGTGTTCAGTGGACCTTCAGGATGTGTACTATCACATCAAAATTCACAGGCGCTCCAGAAGGTTTCTCCACTTTCGGCTGGGGGCCAGTCACTTCCAATTCAGAGCCCCGCCATTTGGACTCACTACAGCCCCCAGAGTGCTCACCAAATGTATGGCAGCAGTTACGGCTCACCTGAGACGTCAAGGATTCCAGGTGTTTCCATATCTAGATGACTGGCTCCTCACTGCCACCACCAGGCATCAACTTCTCCAAGCCAGAGATTACACCATTCACATTTGCAGAGGGCTAGGGATCTCTATAAATTTTGAAAAATCTGCCTTGTCGCCTTGTCAATCTATTACCTTTATAGGCGCCAATTTGGACACCGTGCAACTTTCAGCAAAGTTAACAGATCAAAGGATCTTGGATATTCAAAACCACATCCATGTGCTTCTCCAGAGCGACAAAATTCAGGCCAGATTTGCCCTGAAAGTATTGGGTCTTATGGCGGCCGCCATAACACTTCTTCCCCTTGCCCGCTTTTACATGTGTCTCCTACAGTGGATGCTGTTCGCCCAATGGTCCTTTCAACGACTTCCAATGCGTCACAGGATCATGATAGCTCCAATTTGCAAAAGGCATCTGACCTGGTGGATATTGTCCCCTCAAGTCCATCAGGGCAGACCCTTTGTTCTTCCCGCCACGGTTACATCCGACGCCTCCCTGATCGGGCGGGGGAGGGCATTATCAGGGCAGGATGGTCCATGGCACTTGGCAACCTTTCGAATGCCACCTGCATATAAATGTCCTGGAGATGAGAGCAGTGCTTTTAACGTTGCAAGCCCTCCACGACTCTCTTCCCCTGGGGACTATTGCAGTCCAAACGGACAATATGTCCGTAGTGTGGTATATCAACAAGCAGGGCGGAACCAAGTCCTATCCCCTGTGTCGAGAAGCACTCAGACTTTGTCAGTGGGCAATCTCTTCTCAGCGGTTTCTGATAGCAATGCATATCCCTGGGAAGTCCAGCATCATAGCGGACAGGTTGAGCAGAGCTATTCTCATGCCTCACGAGTGGCCTCTCAAACAATCTGTGATGGAAGAGATTTTTCAGAAGTGGGGCCTTCCTTGCTGCGATCTTTTTGCTACGCCTCAAAACAGCAAATGCCCCGACTTCTTCTCCCTCTTCCCCCTTCCAGGCCATCCCCCCAGAGACGCTCTAATCCAAGATTGGCCCCGGGGACTTCTCTATGCTTTTCCTCCCTTTCCTCTAATACCACAAGTAATTCAGAAAGCAACCGCCTTGAGAGCCAAGATCATTCTCATTGCCCCTTATTGGCCTCGACAGATATGGTTTCCGTTCCTGCATCATTATCTTTTGGTACAGCCATGGCATCTGGACCCGGTTCCAGATCTTCTGACCCACCAGTCGGGGCAGCTGCACCAATCCATACCTTCTCTCAACCTCACTGCTTGGTTGCTCCACTTCCGTCCCTAGCCAGGCTTCCTATGATTTCTAATCCCATCTGGGATATCATAGTAGCTTCCCTTAAATCTTCCACCAGAAGGATTTACACTAGTAAATGGCAACGTTTCTCCTTCTGGGCAAAAGCTAGGAACATAGATCCCTTTACTGCTCCGATTCATTCGGTCTTGGACTTCCTAGCCGAAATATTTCACTCAGGATCTTCTTTCTCCACAGTAAAAGTTCAGTTGGCAGCCATTTCAAATTTTCATATCGGCTTGTTGGACCACAACATCATGTCCCATAAACTTTGCAAGGCATTCCTTAGAGGTGTATTTTTATTTAAGCCTCCGATTAGTGACCCCCCCCCACCACAGTGGGATCTAAATTTAATCTTAACATCCTTGATTCTTCCCCCCTTTGAACCTGCGGCTACCTGTTCATTGAAATTTCTTTCTTGGAAGACACTCTTCCTGGTCGCCATTACTTCTGCCAGGAGAGTATCTGAGCTTCATGCCCTCTGCATTCGTCCTCCCTACTTAATCTTCCACAAAGACAGAGTTTCTCTAAGGACTAATCCGTCTTTCTTACCCAAAGTGGCATCGCAGACTAACTTAAATCAATCTATTGATCTTCCAGTTTTTTTCCCAAATTATACTAATAGAGCGGAGCAAAAACTACATTATCTCAATGTTCACCGCCAACTCAGATATTATTTGGACAGAACCAAATAATTTAGGAAATCTGATCAACTGTTTTTATCCTATGCAGAGAACAGGAAAGGCCTTCCGGTATCCAATGTCACCCTATCTAGGTGGCTGTCTTCTGTGATTACATGCATTTATCAACTCAGAGGTAAAGAGTTGACGTCTAGGCCAAAAGCCCATTCAACTAGAGCACTAGCTACGTCTACAGCTTTTCAGGCTAGACTTCCAATAGACACTCTTTGTGCAGCAGCCACATGGGCCTCTCCTCATACCTTTGTTTCACATTACAAATTGGACTTGGCCTCCAGAAACAGAGCAAATTTTGGTTCCACCGTTCTCAAGAGTCTGTTCCATTGAGCCACCCAGGATAAAGGTGCTAGGGACATGGTCCCATCCTGCAAGAATGAAGGTGAGATTGACAACTTAACAATGAGAAATTATGTACCTACCATAACGTTCCATGTTAGTTGTCTTCTCTCGCCTTCTTTCTTGCGTCCCTCCCACCATCCCCCTAGCCTGGTCAGACCGAGAAGATTGTTCCTCTTCCTTGAAGAGTCCTGATCTAATTTTTCCAGCTAATTAGCTTCCTAGTGTCACTAGATCAGATTGGTCTTTTTCGAGGGATTATTTCCCCTTCCTCCTCCTCTCCATTTGGAGGAATATATTGCATAATTTTTCCTTGGCTACCAAACAAGATCTGGGTAGTTATTGCCTTGCATCATGGGATGTAGGGTTGCCTTGAGCTGGTAAAATTAGCTCTCGAGTTTTAGTAAGTGGCCGAGTCGGAGCCGAGGATCTGCTCCGAACCCATCCAGCAAGAAAGAAGGCGAGAGAAGACAACTAACATGGAACGTTATGGTAGGTACATAACTTCTCATTTTAAATGCCCCTTTGGATAGAGAGTTAGTGTATGGCACCGTTGCTGCAGAGGTGATCAAAAAGTGTGATTAAAGGGGCAAGCTGATCCTGGGAATCTCTAAGATTTTTTCAGCCCTTGTTTTCCAAATTACCCAAGGGATTTTATTTCTCCTCATGCATTTTTGGCAAAAAGCAAAATAAATAGCCTCATCAGAATTCGGATAAACAGGTATTTAAGAAGTGGCAAGGAGGTTCCAAAAAGAAGTCTCAAACCTCCCAAAACCAAGGACATCCCAGCAAGTTTGAATGACTATTCAAGAGACCTTGTGACCCCTTCCTACCCTGTCCCTCTTTCTTTTCCAGAAAGTCTGAATCTCTGATGTGAGAGTGTTCAATCTCGCCTTTGTTCTTACACATGGGTTCGGAGCCGATCCTCGGCTCCGTGTCGGCCGCTTGCAAGCTCTGCATCGAGAAGAAGCTCGAGATCACCTAATACCCACAATCCCCCTCTGCCTTTACCTCAGATCTAGTTTGCCGCTGCAGCGTTCGCATCACTGGGTCGAGCTCGAGCACCTGAGATAAGATTTAGAATTTTATTCTTGTATTTTTTCTTGGTACTTTAGTGTTATAAGCTGTTTAGTGATATTTTGTGTGAGTGTGGTAAGGTATAAGGGAATCTCGGTACCTTTAAGTTATAAAACTTAGTTAGAGTTCTCTTCGGGGCCTACCACCCCTTATTGGTTTTGACAATTTTACTGGACTTGACTTTTTACTGGATTTGACTATTTTTCTACTTAGAGTGACATGTCTGAAAAGGCCAAATCAGGGTTCAAGCATTGCCAATGTGGGCAAAAAATGTCAGTAACTGACAATCATAGTTCCTGTGTCTACTGTCTTGGCCCTCTCCATCTGCAAGAAGACTGCTCTATTTGTCATTCTTTCAGTGGGAGGGTCATGACAGATAGGCGCAGGAAACTAATGGACAGGGGTTTATTAAAACCTTCCTTTCAGGAGGCTCTGGATGCTTCTGACCAGGCATCCAAATCCTCGAAGGAATCGAAGATGTCGGAGCCCAAGTCATCGGCTCCGAGCTCTTCGACTAAAGTTAGATCACCGGTTCCACAGACTTCGGGGCCGAGTGTTCAACTGTTGGCAGTTTCCGAGCCTCGAGTCTTGGAACCGGTGATGGAGCTCCCTCCCTCGACACTATTGAGGTCGGCTCCATCTTTGGTTCCTTCGACCCGTTCTTCTAAGCTCTCCGATGTCGATGTGGTCCGTGTGGTGCAGAAGTTATTGGAACATTCGGCCCTGTCCAAACTTATCTCGGTTTCCACCCAATTGGTGTCGAAACTTGAAGGTCTCCCATTATCTCCATCCCTTCCTCCTCCGAGACCTGTCCAGTCTTTGGAGCCGGAAGAGGTTGATCTACTGATTGTGGAGCCCTCGGTGCCAGAACCGTCCTTTTCTCGGTCTGCTCCTTTCACCTCGACTCCGTCGGATCCGGTACCGGAGTCTTGGAGCCGACGATCCGTCCTTGGTTCGGGGCGAGTCGAACCGACGTTTCGGTTCCGACTCTTCCTCTCGGGGCCTCGGCGCAGATCGATTCGGCTCCGTCCTCGGGGTCGATACCTTCGGTGCCTGTCTCGGGGATTCTTCCCATTTCTTCGGAACCGGGAGACTCCTCGACTCGGGGCCCGGGGGCCTTCGATCTCATGAGGAAGGTGTTGTCTACCCAGACAACCACATCAGTAGAAGCAGCCTCTCCTCCCCATAAAGGACCGTTATCTTCCTCTGCACCAACGGCCACATCCAAGCGTCGAGCACCGGTGTCTCAGCCACCCCTGGAGGGTGCCCCCTCTTCCTCGGAGGCTTCTTCGGATGCTCCCCCCGAAGAGGTCCCTAAGAAAAGATTGTGTAAGAGGAGACACTTAGATTCTCCACAAGAATCTTTAACATCCGATACTGACTTGGATGAGTCAGAAGGGTCCCCAAAGTCACCTTCAGAAGATGTCTCCTTTTCTGACATCTTGGAGATCCTGAAGCAGAGAGGTGATTGGCAGTCCCTCCCCCCTTCTGAGGATGAGTCAGTTTTGCTGAAGGCATTTGGTGCTCGCCCTTCCTCCTCCTGAGTCACTCCGCCCTTCGATGAGTTAATGGAATTGATTGCTCGAAGGGCGTGGGAGACACCTGACACGGTGGAACCGGTCCCTAGGAAGCCTAATAAGTACATCACTGCACCCCAAGACAAGGCTTACCTCACTAAAGGAGTTCCAGTGGACGCTATGGTGGTGGCAGCGGCCACAAAAAAGGAGATGTCGGAATCTTCCTCATCTGTCCATCCACCTAACAGAGATTCTAGGACTATGGACAGATACGGGAAGCGCATTTTTAGTTCAGCGGCTTTTTCTATGCGGTCCCTGAACTATTTGACCCATTTTACACGCTTACAGAGGGATCTAGTCAAAGAGTTGGGAGATACCCTCCAGGGTACTACAGATGCTGCGGTCTCAGAGAAAGTTTCAGCACATCTAAATACCCTTACATCCATTGTTAACTCATCCATGAGGCTGATATCATACGCAGCCGAAGGATCGAGTAGGGCAGCGGCTTCAGCGATTGCTCTTCGTAGGCAATCCTGGATGCGCTTATGTTCATTTGCGGAAGCCTTCAAGTCTTCCTTTACTAACGCCCCATTTGATGGTGCCACTCTCTTTGGCCCCAAAGTAAAGGAGACCCTTACCCGGTGTGAACAGGAGGGAAAGACTCTGTCTGCTGTCGGAGTCCATTTTTCCACCCCTTCCAGACCGTACCCCAAAGGGCAACGTGGTGGGAAAATGTGGTTTCGAAAACCCCAAGGATCTTTCCCAGGCACACAGGGTGATGCCCCCTCTAGAGGCAGAGGAGGGGGCAGAGGTGGAAGACGCCGCCCTGGCGGCAGAGGGGGTCCGCAAAACCAAGGTGACAGGGATACCCCCCCTGGAAAACCTTTCCAGCACTCCTGAGAGGAGGCCCGACTGTCCTGCTCTGGAGGCAGTCGGGGGCCACTTAGCTTTATACCCTCAGGCCTGGCAAAACATTACTACAGACAACTGGGTAAAAAGCATTGTTACCAGAGGTTACAGAATACCATTCCTATCCACCCCCATTCCAAAGAGAAAACTCCCAGATGTACCGCCCCATCTGCGAGACCCAGCAGCTATAGAAATTTCAAAGCTGCTAGAAAAAAGAGTCATCCAACCAGTCCCAGCGGACCAAATAGGATTCGGAACTTACTCAAGGTTCTTTTTAGTTCCAAAGAAGACAGGGGACTGGAGGCCGATTCTGGACCTAAGCAACCTCAACACCTTTGTCAAGAAAGAAAAGTTCCGAATGGTCACGCTTCAATCGATCCTTCCATTCTTACAGAAGGACGACTGGATGTGCTCAATAGATCTGAAGGACGCATACTACCACATCAAAATGGCCAGGGCGTCCAGGGATCATTTGCGTTCCGGCTGGGAGCCAGTCACTACCAGTTTCGAGCCCTGCCCTTTGGTCTGACCTCAGCCCCCAGGGTTTTCACCAAATGCATGGCAGTGGTAGCGTCTCATCTGAGGCGCCTAGGATTCCAGGTGTTTCCGTATCTGGACGACTGGCTCCTGTCTGCCACCACCAGGCGTCAACTGATACAGGCCAGGGATTACACCCTACAACTTTGTATTCACCTCGGAATTTCCGTAAATTTCGAAAAATCCTTACTACAGCCATCACTGCATATCTTATTCATAGGAGCGGAATTAGATACGCATCATTTGATTCTAAGGCTTCCTACAGAAAGGATAGTCGCACTTCAAAACAACATTTCTCTCCTTCTGTCGTTCAAAAAATCCCCGGCAAAGCTGGTTCTAAAGGTCTTGGGTTTCATGGCAGCTTCTCTCATTGCGATACCATTGGGAAGACTGCACATGAGAGTCCTACAATGGCTGCTGTTTGCACAATGGTCGTTCCAACAGCTACCTCTGACACACGAAATTTTGATAACAAACACATGCAAATCACACCTAACTTGGTGGCTTCAGACTTGCAACCTTTCCAGCGGAAGACCATTTGTGCTACCCACACCGTCAGCGACGATAACCACGGACGCTTCCCTGATAGGGTGGGGGGGCATCTTTCAGGGACAGACAGTCCAAGGCGAATGGACCAATCTGGAGTACAATCTGCACATCAATGTTCTGGAGTTGAGGGCAGTGTTTTTAGCGTTGCAACACTTTGCTCCCCTTCTTCCTCTAGGGACTATTGCAGTTCAGACAGACAACATGTCCGTAGTCTGGTACATAAACAAGCAAGGGGGAACCAGGTCTTATCAACTATGCAGAGAGACCATGAGAATTTGGCAATGGGCGGAGTCCACGGGTCGCTTTCTGATCACAACGCACATCCCGGGGTCATCCAACGTCATAGCCGACAGGCTGAGCAGAGCAATACTGTTGCCTCACGAGTGGTCCCTCAAACAGTCAATTGCGAACATGATATTTTGCAAGTGGGGCCAGCCTTCCTGCGATCTGTTTGCGTCTCCAATGAACGCCAAATGCAGGAGCTATTTTGCCCTATTACCCCCTCCAGGGGAAGTCCCCAGGGACGCTGGTGCGATTGGCCCCCGGGTCTCCTGTATGCTTTTCCTCCATTTCCCCTGATTGCAAAGTTTCTGCAGAAAGCCAACAACCTTCAGAGGACGATAATCCTCATTGCCCCATTCTGGCCTCGTCAAATTTGGTTCCCCTTTCTCTTACATCACCGCATTCGGGGACCTTGGATGCTGGACCCAGAGCCAGATCTACTGACTCACTCGTCAGGAGTTCCTCACCCATCTCTCGAATCACTCCATCTAGCAGCTTGGCTGCTCCCTTTCTAGCCAGGTCTGATTCCTTACACGGCGGTTCAGAATATTTTGGTGGCTTCTCATAAAGCTTCCACTACAAAACCTACACCAGTAAATGGAAGCGTTTGTCTTCTGGGCTAATTCACATCATTTGGACCCTGTTATAGCTCCGTTGAACAAGATCTTGGAGTTTTTGACAGAATTGTTTCATGAAGGAGCTTCTCTTGCTACTTTAAGAGTGCAATTGGCGGCCATTTCTAACTTTCATGTGGAAGAATGTGGTGCGCCTATTATGGCTCACAGACTTTGTAAAGCTTTTTAAAAGGGTCTTTTCATATCAGACCACCAGTTAGAATTCCTACATCACCGTGGAATCTGAACCTTTTACTTTCTAAATTGATGTTGCCCCCCCTTTGAACCAGCCTCAGTTTGCCCATTGAAATTTTTATCGTGGAAAACTCTATTCCTGGTGGCCATTACATCCGCTAGGCGAGTGTCTGAGCTTCAGGCTCTTTCTATTAAACACCCTTATTTAATCTTCCACTCTGACAGAGTATCCCTTCACACTAATCCATCCTTTCTCCCCAAAGTTTGCTCTACTAATAATATTAATCAGTCCATTGAATTACCCACCTTCTTCAAAAATCACTCTAATAAATTAGAGTATATGTTGCACAAATTGGATGTCCATAGATAACTCAGGTTTTATTTGGATAGAACAAAAGATCACAGGAAATCTGATCAACTGTTTGTAGCCTTTGCTAATGATAAGGGTGACTTTACTGTTTATAACTTCACTAATGTGAATATTCCATCTGATGTTGTTGAACTACTTTCTAAAGGTAACACCTATGTTCCACCTAGGAAATTGGATATAGTTAAAACTATTATAGACCTAAAGTTATTTACTAGAAAGCTTAATTTCAGGGTTATGTTTGGTGATGTCCCCCAAGGGGAAACTAGTCAGTTTCACATTCCTAGTACATTTAATCCACCACTTAATCCTCTGATTAAAGTTTTCGAACAATTCTGTGAATTGGATTTTCGAAACTTAGTTAATTCTGTCCCCTTTGACACCCTAAACACACATCAATCTAGTGTTATGCGAAAAGAAAGGGATAGTTTGAATTTTATCAAATTGAATAATTTAAGAATATGTAAGCCTGATAAAGGAGGAGGTGTGGTGGTGTTTGAACAACTAGATTACGTTAACAGGATGGAGACTTTATTAAACACAGAGTCTTATGAGGCAAGTTCTCGTTCTGAGATTAATACAGCATATAACAGTATTAAGAATGTGATTGAAGACTTGTATATTGAGGATAGAATCACCCGTGATATGTACAACTTTATGGTCACTACTTTTCCAAGGTTCCCCAGTCTTTTCGGGATCCCGAAAATCCACAAATGCATAGAAAATCCACCTATGCGTCCCTTGGTGGACAGTAGGGGTTCCCCCACTTACCCTTGCGCAAAGGTAGTTGACCTTATTTTGCAAAAGTACCTTGTTAACTTAAAACAAATCTGTAAGGACTCATGGACATTTCTCGGTAATATCAATATACTAGAATACAAACCTAACTACAATTTTTTAACTATAGATGTTAAGGATTTGTATACTTGTATTCCCCACACTATAGCTATAGATTGGGTAGGAGAAATGTTGAGACTTTTAGACTGTCCTAATGATGTCATCCTACTTGTAGGTGATTTACTGGAGTTGATTCTTAAAAATAACTTTTTTGTGTTTGACGGTGATTTCTACCTTCAAAGAGTAGGGGTGGCCATGGGCTCACCATGTGGGGCCAGTGTGGCCAACATGGTGATGGCCTATTGGGAACATCATTTTGTATTTGACAACAATCAGTTTAAAGACAACATCATTTTTTACACCCGCTTTTTGGATGACATTTTCATTCTTTTGGATGGCAATGTTTCAGAGGGTGAATTATTGGTTGAATACTTCAATTCGACTACATCGTTTCTTGAATTTACATTTAACTTCAATGTATCAGTGATTGATTATTTAGACATCACCTTGACTAAAGACATCTTGTCAAGTAGATTTGTCTCATCAATTCACAGAAAGAAAACCTACTGTAACTCTATGTTACATTATACGAGTTGTCACCCTCACCACCAGAAACGTGCTATTATTAAAGGACAGTTAGTCCGAGCAGCACGTATTTCCTCATTGGATGACGTTTTTGACCAGGAATGTTTATTTATCAAAGAAATGTTCCAGGCTAGAGGGTATCCCTTGCACCTTATCAGTGAATTAATTCACGAGGTAACACACAAACGTCATACTTTAGTTTATGTCCCCTTACTGACCAACAGGTCAAATAGGTCACCTAAGACTACTATGCCCCTCAGTCCTGTTGTTGAACAGGACCTAGATAAACATTTACGATCTGATAGATTTAATACCTCTTTCATTACCACTTATTGTACGAATAGTAATGCCTGTTTCAAAATTCTTAGAAAAAACTGGGACATTTTCAAAGGTGACATTAATGTTTTCTCTAAGGTGGGGGACCAACCTGTTGTGATATATAGAAAAGGTAGAAACCTTAAGAGCTATTGTGAAGGATGTAGATCTAACCCTGTTAGAACTCCAGGCATGTATAAATGCCAAGCATGTAACTATTGTGGTTACATCTTGGAATCCAACAGAATTTCAGTGAATAACTTTGTTTACAACCTAAAGTTTAGGAATAACTGTAACTCTAAGATGGTTGTTTACCTGGCTTTGTGTCAGTTTTGCCCAGCGTTCTACGTGGGCAAAACTGAAAGAAAGCTACGGGAACGCGTATATGAACATTTATACGCTATTAAGAAACACAAACTGGAAAATGCCCTAGCGAAACATATTGATTTATTCCCTAGACATGCATTTAAGTTTATTGTCATTGACCAAGTGCTTACTAATCCAAGAGGAGGTCCAGATGCTTTAAAACTTGAAGAGTTAGAACTTTCTTGGCAGATTAGGTTTAACGCTTACCACCAGCCTGGTCTAAATGATGGCTGTGTTATAAGCAGCATATTGAAACTTAAAAGTTTAAATCGCTAGTTTATTTTGTAAATAAACAAGATGAAGTTTGAATTGGAATTATACTGTTTTTCTTCCTTCCTTTTTTATTTTTTGAAGCTAAAGTAAACTGTTTTTACAGGATAGTTTTTACTGTACTAGCACTAGACTAGTTGATGTGATGACGGAATTATTAGCATTTCTGTGTGTTTAAATGTATTTCACTTGTATTAATAAGGGGGTGGTGCTTTTGTTACTTGCTTTTATTTCAATTAATGTATCCTATTTACTGATTGGCTTATGCACTTGTCTTTTATGTATTTAAACGTGATTTGAATTGTAAAACTTTGTCTGAAGAAGTTTATGATCTAACATAAACGAAAAGCGCTTCATTTTATTACTGTGGTCTAGTGTGTGCCTTCTTCCATCTGTTCCAGTATTTTGTGTTTTACTACTTTAAGAGTGCAATTGGCGGCCATTTCTAACTTTCATGTGGAAGAATGTGGTGCGCCTATTATGGCTCACAGACTTTGTAAAGCTTTTTAAAAGGGTCTTTTCATATCAGACCACCAGTTAGAATTCCTACATCACCGTGGAATCTGAACCTTTTACTTTCTAAATTGATGTTGCCCCCCCTTTGAACCAGCCTCAGTTTGCCCATTGAAATTTTTATCGTGGAAAACTCTATTCCTGGTGGCCATTACATCCGCTAGGCGAGTGTCTGAGCTTCAGGCTCTTTCTATTAAACACCCTTATTTAATCTTCCACTCTGACAGAGTATCCCTTCACACTAATCCATCCTTTCTCCCCAAAGTTTGCTCTACTAATAATATTAATCAGTCCATTGAATTACCCACCCTCTTCAAAAATCACTCTAATAAATTAGAGTATATGTTGCACAAATTGGATGTCCATAGATAACTCAGGTTTTATTTGGATAGAACAAAAGATCACAGGAAATCTGATCAACTGTTTGTAGCCTTTGCTAACAGCAGGAAGGGTGTAGCAGTTACGAAACGAACTCTTTCCAAATGGCTAACTGATTGTATCACATACGTTTATGAGGCTTCCAATCAAACCTTATCGGTCAAACCTAAAGGACATTCTACGAGATCAGTGTCTACATCCTTAGCTCACGCAGCTCGCACCATTAGACACGATTTGTGCGGCTGCTACTTGGGCTAAACCACATACATTTATCTCTCATTACAAAGTGGACAGGGTTTCTAGGGATAGGGCAACCTTTGGTTCCACTGTGCTCAAGAACGTTCTCCCGTGAGTTCCTCAGGATCATGGAGCTAGGGATGCTACCCATGTGTAAGAACAAAGGCGAGATTGAACACTCTCACATATAGAAGTTATGTCCTTACCATAACGTTCCATGTGGAGTGTTCATCTCGCTGTTCTTACACTCCCACCCTTCCCACCCTTAGGAAGAACGTTCGATTTGGTGCCTGGTCTGGAGTATTCTCCTTCTGCAGTTGTAATAGTTGTATTGTATGATACACTTGTATATATATATATATATATATATATATATATATATATATATATATATATATATATATATATATATATATATATATGTATATAGATGATCCTTCATTATGTAATTTTTGGTATGTGTGTGTGCTCTCTATGGCTGGTTTGCTTGCAAACTAGATCTGAGGTAAAGGCAGAGGGGGATTGTGGGTATTAGGTGATCTCGAGCTTCTTCTCGATGCAGAGCTTGCAAGCGGCCGACACGGAGCCGAGGATCGGCTCCGAACCCATGTGTAAGAACAAAGGCGAGATGAACACTCCACATGGAACGTTATGGTAAGGACATAACTTCTATTTTTTGTCTTTGGCAACATATTGTTTCAGACAAATTGGTTCGGAAAATCATTCATCAGGGTTACAGCTGGCATTGGGAGGAAATTCCTCCTTTCTAGTTGGTCATTCCTCATCCTGCAAATTAGACTGTTTGGTTTCCATCTGTTCTTCATCACATGCTGTCTCAAGGAGTGATAGAACCAGTTACTCCTTCCTAGGTGGGAAGGGGTTTTATTCAAGGGTGTTCCTAGTCCCAAAGAAAGAAAACACTTGTTGAGCAGTTCTGGATCTTTCTTTCATAAACCTGTTTATGATAGTGCCCATATTCACAATTATGTCACTTCACAAACTGTTGCCTATTCTTCCTGTTTCAAGTTTCTTGGTAACACTAGACTTAAAAGATGCTTATTTTCACATTCCTTTTCATCCAAACTTCAGGTTTTGTGTGTCTGGATTACATTATTAGTCCTCTGCCTTACCCTTTGGACTATCCACTGCACCAAGAGTGTTCACAAAGTGTCTAGCTCCAGTTATAGCTCATTGCAGGCTACAGGGTATCAACATTTTTTCCTTATTTAGACAATTTGCTTATCTTTGCAGAGTCATTTTCAAAATGCCAGGAATATCTTTCTTACATGAGAGATTTCTTGCACAAGCTGGGATTCCAAGAGAACATTCAGAAGTCTAACTTGACTCTCACGTACAGGATTGTGTTCCTGGGATGTCAGCTAGACACAACAGTTCAAAGAGCTTTTCTTCCACAAGAAAAAAATAGATCTTTATTTAGTTTGGGTCTCATGGCTTCTTTGATTCTCATGATACCCCTGGCAAGACTCCACATGAGAAAGATATAATGGTATCTGAAATCTGTTTGGTCCTAGCATCAGCACCCTTTATCTTTTCAGATCCCAGTACTTGGGTTTGTCAGAAAAGGAATCACTTAGTGGAGAGATAAAAGTGCAAAAGGTGTGGGACACCAAGGACAGACACAAGCACATAAATATAAAAGTTGTTGCTTGCTCTGATCTAGACACTCAATTCTCTGAACCATCTTTGGTTCCTTGGAGCTCTTCAGGTAGTTACAATCAACAAGCAAGGAGAAACAAGGTCATACCCACTTTGCAGAATAGCCATGTTAGCTTGGGATATAGCATCACAGCACAGTCTCACTCTACAGGCATCCTACAGTCTCTCAGAACAAAATTGTGTCGTAGACAAACTGAGCAGGACTAGGACAGCCCCTCACAAATGGAAACTAGATCTAGGGGTCTTCCAAGACATGATCCATCTGTGGGAAGTTCCTCAAGTAGACCTCATTGCCTCCTCTTTAAACAATCAACTGGCAAAATTCTGTTCCAGGACTCCATACAAGAAGGCTTGGATGTTGTCTTTTTTTGTCTTTGGACAGGAATGTTCTTGCATGCCTTTCCACTGATATCCAGGGTACTTCTAAAGATTCAGCAGAAATCCCCCCAGGATCATTGTGGTGACTCCCTTTTGGACCAGGCAACTGTGGTACCCCTTTCTTTTTGACATAGCCAGAGGCAATTACCACACGCTTCCTCAGAGAATAGATCTACTCACACAAGAACAGGGGTCTTTGATACACCTCAACATCAGTCATCTTCAGTTGACTGCCTGTATGGTAGGGTCTTGCTTCCTTTTAGACACCTGTTTTCTGAGGAAGTGCAGCAGGTATTAATGGAGGCAAGAAAGCCTGTTACTAGAAAATAGCAAATGGAAAAGGTTATCTGATGCTGTAATTTTCATTTATTCCTCAAATGATGGGTCTCAGATCTGACTCAACTACTTCTTCCAGATCCTTGGATCTAAACTCAATAGATCTTCACTTTACCCACAATGCCCCACCAGCCTAACATATCTCAGATCTCATTTGCTGCCATATCGCTACAGCCATGGATCCTCTTGAGCTGTTAGTGTATTTTAGGAGTAAAACAGTGAGTCTTTTCAACTTTTTCCTTCAGTAGGCTATTCTCTCATTTGCTTTCATGCTCCTCCCTTTATTCCAGTAATTGTTTCTATTAGTCAAGTCCATCTTCTTCTGTGACTTTTACCAAGACCTTGGTATTTCTTTCTAGTACCATTGTTGGTACTTCGGCTTTCTTCTCCTTGTCTCTTCCTACCCATCTCAGTGTGCACTTGACTGCCATTGTTGGTAGCTTTTCTTGCCTTTTCTTGTAAAAAGTAAATAAATAATATATATATATATATATATATATTTTCATATTTGTAATTATTTTCTTTTTTTTGGGCCTTTGCCTTTTTAGGATTAGTGCACAAGGATGGCTGACAAACCAACTAGTTTCAATAAATGCTTCTCCTGTGGGCAGAAAAAACCTAATTCAGACGCCCACATGGAATGCATCTATTGCTTGGGTGATGCCCATTTAGATTCAGATTGTACTGTTTGTGCCAGCTTCAGCACCAGGGTACTCTGGATAGATGCGACAAACTAGTTTTGAAGCGACTTCTTCCTTCTTCTTTCTCTATTCCAGCTGGGGTTCAGACCCCCTGTAAGAAATCCAACAAAGGGGAAGCCTGGCTCAACTCCCAAGGATGAAGAGTATAGAAAGTAATCTCCGGTCCCTGCAACGCGTTTGGGTCCATCCTCAGAGCCACCTCCAAAAATGTAAAAAAAAAAAATCAGATCCAGTAACTATGGATTGTACTGCTTTGAAAATGAAATTGCCATGGATCCAGTCACCTTTTCATTTGTTGGATCTGATAACTTTTCAACTCTCTCCCCCATTTTGTAGGAGTCTGCAAGTAAATACTCGAGACTGCCATCCATTACCTTCTAACTCAGGTCTTCCAGGAGTTTGTCTGAAGCTGAAGTGGATAGGATGATTAGGATATTCCTCAGAGCTCAGGTCCACATGAGGATAATTCTGGCTTTCACTCCCATTGGATCCCTGAGCCTGCCCATGGCTAGTCCTCCTTTAGCTATTACTTCTCCCATCTGGCCTGTGGTTTTGGAGCCCTCAGATCTGAGATTCCAGGGGGTGTCCTCATCAGATTCGAAGACAACTTGTTCTTCGACTCCAGTTGCTTTCCTCAGCTGTCTGGCTTAGAGCTTTCAGAGCAGAAAGACTCTTAGAGCTGAAGCATCAGCAGTAGATCTGGGGGACCAGGGTCGACTCCAAAGTTGTTGGAGCCAGCCCTGCTCCTTGGAGCTTTGGTTTTGGGTAGCTCGGGTTCGATTCCATCCTCAGGTTGAGGGCTTCCAGGGATTCTGGGTTCTGTGGTGCAAATGTCACCTCTGGTACCTCTGGCTTTGGTCTCCCCTAGGCACTCTGTCTTTGAGGTTGTAGAGAGGGCTTTCTCTTTACCAAGAGAAAGGGCATCCCTATTATCCTCACATCAGATATCTCTACCACTTTTGGTTCTTTGGTCTGAGCCTTGATCTTCTATTCCACTGGGACAGCCAGCACATTCAATTCTCTTGTCCATCCCTCAGGACTCCCCTATCACTTCTGATACCTCACCAGACCATCCCACTAATGAGTTCCCTTGGAAGAAAACATGTAGAAAGGATCATTTGAATTCCCTTCAGAAATCTCTCACTGAGGAAACCAATTTCAATGAAGGGGAAGGGTCCCCAGATCTCCACCTGAAGGAATTTCCTTGGAGGCATTCTTGACCTCCTAAAGCAAAAAAGTGGTTGGTTTTCTGATACCATGTCCCAAGAGGAGTCGGTGTTCCTGGAGGCTTTCAGGTCTGGCCTGGCTATGTCTTGGGTGACCCCCAGTTGATGAACTTATAGACCTTGTCTCATGCCGGGCACTGAAGGAACTGGATACCATGGAGCCAATCCTTAAGCACCCAGACAAAGTTTTAGCCCCTTCAATGGACAGATCATGCTGAGCAAGGGGGTCCCAGTTGATGCCATGGTTGTGGCAGCAACCACTAAGAAAGTGCTTGCAGAGCAGAGTTCTTCTGTCCATCTCCCTAACAGGGAATCTAGGGCCTTGGACAGATTCGGTAAGCGTGTTTATGCTTCAGTGACCTTTGCTCTGTAGTCGTTGAATTACTTGAGACATTTCATGAGATTACAAAGAGATTTGACTAAGGAGTTCTCCAAATTTATTTCTGGGTTTATGTCTGTGGAGGACCAAAGTAGAGTCTCTTTGCAACTGGCCACCCTTCGGTCTGTAACTAATGAATCTGTGATGTTGATTTCCCATGCTGCAGAAGGTAACTCACATGAGGCAGGTTCAGGCATATCCATTAGGAGACATGTCTGGATGTGGCTATGTGAATCTGTGGAGCCTTGCAAGTCTTTATTTATCAATGCTGCATTTGATGGATTTTCCATATTTATTCCAAAAGTAAAAGAAATGCTCTCCAAAAGTGAGCAAGAAGAAAAGAATATGTGTACTATAGGGATATGTTTTTTCTACTCCTCAAAGATCCTTCTCCCAGAATTGATGAGGAGGTAGAAAGATGTTGCTCTGCAAATCCCAGAAACCTTTCCAAGACACACAAGGCAATAAGTCTCCCATAGGTAGAGGGTGGAGCTCTAACAGAAGTCAACCACTCCTGTGGCAGAGCTGGCCCGCAGAACCTGGGTTTCTGGGATTCCTTTTCAGACAAACCTTACCAGCAGTCCTGAAAGATGCCCCAACTGTTCCTTTTGGAGGCATTTGAGGGCATTTGTTGCTGCACCAAAGCCAGGGCATCCCTCACAAAATATTCCTGTGTGCAAAGAATTATAGTGGATACAAAAGTGTACACACCCCTGTTAAAATGCCAGGTTTTTGTGATATAAAAAAATGAGACCACAAAAGGTGCTTCAGCAAGGTATTAGTTTAAGGGTGTGCACACTTATGCAACCAGCATATTGTACTTTTTTTATTTGTTATATTTTTTCCCCTAACAGATTTTTTGCTTTCAGTAGAATTGTACAGGTTATAGGTCACATTAAAGGTGGGAAAATTTTGGAATGATTTATTGTGGTCTCATTTTTTATATCACAAAAACCTGGCATTTTAACAGGGGTGTGTACACTTTTTATATCCATTGTATATCCAGAGATATTATGCCATTTTCTCAAATTACTCTCGCAAGAGTGAAGAGAATCACAGATCTTCCCACCCAGTCAGAGGAAGATGACAGCATTAGAAATAGAAACACTTCTAGGAAAAAGAGTCATCCAGGAGGTCCCCCCCATACTGGTCAGGATCTGGAACCTACTCAAGATTCTTTTTAGTGCCAAAGAAGGACAGGGTCTTTACACCTGTCCTGGATTGCATCAGATTAAGCCAATACATGAAGTATTCAAGTTTCTGAATGGTCACAGTTCAGTCTATTTTGCCTCTGCTGTGAAAGGATAATTGGATGTGCTTGATAGATCTTCAGGATGCGTGCTATCACATCAAAGTGCTCCAGAAGATATCTGAGCTTCTGGCTGGGAGCCAGTCATGACCAGTTCAGAGCACTGCCCTTTGGCCTCACCACAACCCCCACGGTGTTCACCAAATACATCCCAGTGGTAGCAGCTCACCTGAGTCTGCTGGGATTCAGAATGCTTCTGTACCTAGATGACTGCCTCCTAACTGCCTCATCCAGGCATCTACTTCCACAGGCAAGGGACTACTTGGTCCAGTTGAATCTTCACCTAGGCATCACTGTCAATTAAAGCAAGTTTCAGCTTGCACCATGCAGAGTCTGGAGTTCATAGGTGCTCATCTAAACACAGTCACTCGGGTAGTGTCTCTTCCACCTTCATGAATTCAGACACTCAGATCCCAGGTCATGAAAGTGATCTCGCACACATCTCTGCCAGCATGACTAATCTTAAAAACCTTGGGTTCCATGATAGCAGCTATCACCCTAGCTCCTTTATCAAGGTTTCACTTGCAGATTCTGCAATGGCCTCTATTGGTACAGTGGTCTGTTCTTCAGCAGCTTTTATTTGCCTTTGTCAAGATCACTCAGTATTGCAAAAAATATCTTCTTTGGTGGCTTCACACAGACAGTTACCTAGGCCTTCCATTGGTTCTTCCCCTTATCACAGTCATGGCGACTATGGATGCCTCCAAACTGGGATGGGTGAGACACTACTTGGGAAGGACCATCCTAGGTCCCCAGAAGAGGCCAAGATGCACATCAATATTCTGGAAATGACAGCAGTTCTCGTAGTGTTGCATGCCTTTCAGGACATTCTCACATAGGTTCATAGATTGGTACTAGGCTGTCTACCTGAGGGCATTTTTAAGCCTAGCCAGAGTGTGTCGGCTTTCGCCGCCCCATTGATTAATTAACTGAGCCTCTGTCAAGCAGAGCCAATGAAGTGATCCCAGGGGTGTATTTTCTGTTACCCATTCACTCATCAAGGCTTCTCTTGAAGAGTGTTAGTGAGGACTGCCTAATGTAGTTAGGAATTTTGTTCCAAAGCATGGGGAGTCTCTGTGACAGGAATCTATCCCTCCAGCATATTCTATTTATTGTTGTGGCAAGGTTTAGCTCACTAGAGCGCGTGGCTCGCACTGACTTGGATTTCTTTAGGTGGAGCATGTCCATCAGTTCTGAGTTGGACATGGCTTTGTAAGTCAGGCAGAGATCACCTCTGAGTAAGCGATATGCCACTGAGAACAGCTGGAGTTTTTTCAGTCGGGCTGCATAGGACATATGTTTGAGGCCATTAATCCTTTTGGTGAGGTGCTTTTGTGGTCTTTCCAGCTGTTGGAAATGTCTTGTGAGGTACATCCCAAATGGAGCATTGTACTCTATGATGGGTCTGATGAGTGACGAGTAGAGGGGCACTATAACCTCTTTATTTCTAGATGCGAACCCTTAGTAATTAGATGGGCCACATAGAAGGATTTCCTAACTACTTTGGCAATATGATTGTCAAAGGAGAGATTACTATCTACCTGGGTCCCCAGATGTCTTATTACCTCTTCTGTATTAAGGGGGCTGCCGCCTATGTGGTAATTCGTGGGTGTTTTGTTTTTCCCAAAAGGGATGACTATGCATTTTTTTGGCATTTAGCTTGAGGCCATGACTTTGACACCAGGTGTCTGTCTCAGTAAGGCCTTTTTGAAGGATGTCCGTGTCAGCTGGAGAGTCAGTTATGGCTCCCAGTTTGCAGTCATCAGCGAACTTGGTTAGCCATAGTCCTCCTGTGTTTGCTTGTACTTCTGAGAAATATATGCTGAACAGTAGGAGTCCCAGAACCTTGCCTTGCAGGACACCACTTGTGACTGGTTTAGAGTCGGACCTGGAGCCCGCTATTCTTACCGTGTGAGTTCTGTATGTAAGCCAGTTGGCAACCCATCTTGTGACGTAGGGGTTTATGTTCAGGTTGGTGAGTTTTTCTATAATACCTGAGTGAGGAATGGTGTTGAACGCCTTGGCGAGATCAAGGTAGGCTGTGTGAACCACCTTTCCCTCGTCTATGGCCTTGGTGACTGTCTCGAAGAAGTCCACCAGGTTTAGTAGGCATGATCTGACCTTAACAAAGCCGAACTGGGTTGGGTCAGATGTTTGGAGGTTCCCAATGTCTTTGTTAATGAGTTCCATGATGATGCGCTCCATAGGCTTGCAGATCAGGCTAGTCAGGCTTATGGCGCGATAGTTACCAGGGTCAGTTGTGGCCCCTCCGTTGTGGAGCAGAATAACCGCTGCTGTGCACCATTCTATGGGCATGTAGCCTGTGGAGAGGCTGAGGTTGAACAGCGGTTATAGGTGGGGGGGGTTGGTTCATTCTGTAGTTCGTGCAAGGCGCAGCCTGGGACACCATCTGGCCCATTGATGTTGTGTTTTTGATTTCCGAGACAATACACTTTTCACTACAAATCCAGGACAATTGCTGTTGTGATGAACAGTATGCCTTTTGTCTGGTACATCTGCAAACAGGAGGAATCAGATCTTACTTTCTATGTCAAGAAGCACTGAGAGTGTGGCAATGGGTGATCTCTTCTGGCCGCTTTCTCATAGCAATGCACATACCGGGGAAAGCCAGCGTGATTGCAGAACTAAATCTTTCAGGTCATCAGATCAATTGTTCATTTCTTGTGAAGGTAAGAAGAAGGGACAACTGGTGTCAAAACAGTTTCCATATGGTTGTCGTAGGCTATTACCTTTTGATCTGATGCTGTCAATTTTCATTCTATCCTCAACTAATGGGTTTGGATATGATTATTGGATCCAGCTTGGTCATTACTAAAGCTCATGGTAATCAAAAACCTCTCCAGCTTCTTCCTTACCCATAATGCTCTAACATGCTTGCTTGGCAGGCTTGGAAGGAACCTGACACAGTTGAACTGATATTCTGGAGACCAAACAAAACTCTAGCACCAGCTTTGGGGAAGGAATTTTGGGCTAAAGGGTTGCTCGTGGATGCCATGGTCATGGCAGCAGCCACTAAAAAGGAACTTGCCAAACCGAGTTTCCCTGTTCATTCCCCTAACAGACAGTCTAGGGCGATGGACAGATTTGGGAAGTGTTTCTATGCTTCAGCAATTTTTGCCCTTAGGTCGCTGAATTATTTGGCACATATTACTAGGTTGCAAAGGGATTTGATCAAGGAACTTTCAAATTCCCTTTCAGGTTCCATTCCTGCAGAGGACCAGTCATCTGTGGCTTTTTAGTTTGCTACCCTACAGTCTATTTTGTATTCATCTATGAGGCTAATTTCACATGCTGCTGAAGGCACCTCAAGGACAGTGGGTTCAGGCATTTCCATTAGGAGGCATGCTGTATGGGCTTATGTGATTTTACAGAGCCCTTCAAGTCATCGTTTGTCAATGCTCCCTTTGACAGCACTTCCTTGTTCGGATCCACAGTGAAGAACACTTTATTCCGGTGTGAGAAGGATGGAAAGACCCTGTCTGCAGTGGGTATATGTTTTTTGACCCCATCGAAGATCCTTTTAAAGGAATCAACAAGGTGGGAGGAAGATGTGGTTGAGGAAGTCCCAGGGTCCTTTCCAGGACACAAGGAGAAAGTTCCCCCAGGGGCAGGGGGAATTCTAACAGATGCCACTACCCCTGTGACAGAGGAGGCTCCCAGCACTAGGGGTCCAGAGATTCTTTATGTGACAGACTCTTCCAGCTCTCATGAAGGGGGCTGGATTGCTCACCTCTGGAGGCAATTGAGAACCTGGCTAGACATATCAGAAGATATTTGGGTGCAGAGGATTATATTCAGATGTGATATAATACCTCTTTTTCTCTTCCACCTCCAAACCCAAGGAAAATCCCTGATGTTCCACCCAGTCAGAGTGAAGAAGCAGCAATTCAAATTCAAAGATGCTAGAGCAAGAAGTCATCCAAGAGGTCCCACCAGACTAGATAGAATTCAAAACTTACTCAAGGTTCTTTTTAGTGCCAAAGAAAATGAGACTAGAGACCAGTTTTTGATCTGAGCAACTTGAACAAGTCAATTCAGTACATGAAGTTTTGGATGGTCACAGTTCAATCCATTCTCCCTTTTCTGGGCAAGGATGACTGGATGTTCTCCATAGACCTTCAGGATGTGTGCTATCACATAAAGATGAACAGATAATCCAAAAGATTTTTACACTCTTGGCTGGGAGCCAGCCACTACCAGTTCAGAGCTCTGCCCTTTGGCCTCATCATAGCCTCCAGGGCGTTTACCAAATGTACAGCAGTAGTAGCAGCTCTTTTGAGACTGCAGGGATTCCGGGTGTTTCCATATTTTGATGACTGGCTCCTTACTTCCCTGTCCAGGCATCTGCTGATAAAGGCAAGGAATCAGGTTCTCCAAACTTGCTCTCATGTGGGGATAACCATAAATGATGACAAGTCTCCTCTACAACTGACTCAAAATTTGGGATTCATAGGAGCAATTTTCAATATGAAGTCTATAATAGCTTCGCTACCTCTATTACAGATCAGAAAAATAATCTGCAATACCAAGATTTCAGCCCGATTGGTCCTTCAAGCCCTAGGATCAATGTCAGCGGTGAAAACCTTAGTACCTTTAGCCAGATTCCATATGAGAATTCTTCAGTGGATGCTAGTAACTCAATGGTTGAGTCTTCACCACTTGCCAACTCAGATACGAATCATTCAGTCATGCAGAAGAGATATTATATGGTGGATTCAATCAGATCAGGTTCTACAAGGCCATCCATTCACTTTCCCTCAGCCCAAGGTCATAGTGTCCTCGGACGGTTTCCATTTGGGGTGGGTGGCATTTTCTGGACAAGACAGTCCAATGGACTTGGACCCCCCAAAGAGGCCAATTTGCATGTAAATATACTGGAGATGAGAGCAGTGCTCTTAGCATTAAAGGCCTTCCAGAATGCTCTTCTTTCAGGGACAATTGCTATTCAAATAGACAATGTTGTTAGTTTGGTATATCAAGAAACAGTGAGAGACCAAATCATACCCTTTGTGTCGAGAAGCACTCACAGTGTGTCAATGGGTGATCTCATCCAACTGCCTTCTTGTAGCAAAGCACATTCCAGGGAAGTTCAGTGTGATAAGAGGCAAACTGAGCAGGTACATTCCTCTACCTCACGAGTGGTTTCTCAACAAGAAAGTGACAGAAATTATTTTTTGTTGATGGGGCCAACTTTGCTGCAATCTTTTTGATTTTCCCCTAAACAACAAATGCATAAGCTATTTTTTCCTAATCCCTCCCCAGGGGGAATCACTGAGGGATGCTCTACTTCACAATTGGCCCACCGGTCCACTTTATGCCTACCCACCAATCCCATTAATTCCAAAATTTCTGCAGAAAGCACTCAGATTAAAGAGCAAAGTCATCCTCATTGCACTGTACTGGCCTCAGCACATGTGATTTCCCTTCCGTTGGCCTCACTTACCTCACTAACCTTAGATTCTGGGTCCGACTCCAGACCTTCTGTTGCACCCGATGGGCGTGATCTATCAATACATCTCAAATCTCAGGCTGATGGCCTGGTTTCTCAAATTCAGTTAATATCCAGACAACCAATGCTTTCTTCCTCTGTCTGACATATTCCTTTGTTTTCCCATAAACCTTCAACACAAAGATTCAAATAAGATTCAAATAAATAGAAAAAGATTTGTTTACCGGGCACAACAAAATCATGTTGAGCCTTTTTCAGCTCCAATGCATAACATACTCAAGTTTTAACTTTACTTTAAGGTTCAATTAAAAGTAATATCAAATTTTCACATTGGACAAGAAGGTTCTTTGGTGGCTTCTCATAACTTGTGCCTAAGTGTCTTACTTGGGAAACTGTTCTTCTAGTAGCCATTACCTCTGCTAGACAAAATTCAGAGATTCAAGCCTTGTCTTCAAAACCTCCATACTTAACCTTTCAGAAGGATAGAGTAATGCTACAAACACATGGCTCCTTCCTTCCCAAGGTGGTGTTAGAATCTCATATCGATCAATCAGTTAATCTGCCAGTATTCTTTCTTAATTTTGCAGACAAGGGGGAATACATGTTACATTTATTGGATGTTCACTGATAATTGCATTTTTACCTACATAGAACAAAAGAAATCAGAGAAACAGAACAATTGTGAATTTACTTTGCAGAACATTTTTTCTCTGCCTTTCTACTTGCGACTGCATATTCTCGCCAAAAAGCAAGTTTCTAGGTATTCTAAGATCTGAAAAAGCTTGTTTTTGCATTTTTACTGTTCCTGCACTTCTTTAAATTGTTTGTGTTGTTTAACTGTCGTAGGCTACACACTCAAGTGCACTAGCCTTTTTAAAGCATTTACAGTGTTTCTTGTTAAGTTACTGTTGTTCTGTTGAAAAAAAGCAAAAAAAAAAAAATCATTGTTTCCTGCCGTTTTCTGAACTAGAGTAGTCCAGATTTCAGGTTTTGCTGAATTCTGGGCTGTGGTATAAGTTCCTGTGTTGCTCATATCCTTACTTGGATAGGAGGAAGCTTCTCACCAGTGAGAGTGGGGAGCTTTGAGCAGCCTATCTGTCCCTGGAGGAGTGGTCTCAGCCCAGCAACTAGTAGCTTATTGGCTGTTTTGGGCTAATTCCTATCTCTTTCAAGCTCCCTGCCTTAAAACCCGCTTTTGCACGGTTTTGCACTTGTTTCAGACTCAGCACAGCTCCTCGTGGTCCTGCACAGTGTTACAAGCAGCAGAGAGAAGAAAAGAGAGACTTTAAACAGATTAAGTATTTTTTTCTCTGCCTTTCTACTTGCGACTGCATATTCTCACCGAAAAGCGAGTTTCTAGCTATTCTAAGACCTGAAAAAGCTTGTTTTTGCATTTTTACTGTTCCTGCACATCTTTAAATCATTTTTGTGTTTAACTGTTGTAGGCTACACACTCAAGTGCGCTAGCCTGTTTAAAGCATTTACAGTGTTTCTTGTTAAGTTAATGTTGTTCAGTTGAAAAAAAAGCAAAAAAAAAAATCCTTGTTTCCTGCCTTTTTCTGAATTAGAGTAGTCCAGATTTCAGATTTTGCTGAATTCTGGGCTGTGGTATAAGATGGTCATCGTGTTTCACTGTTGCAGTCATGACTGTAGGGTTCTCCCCTGCCGGCAGGCAGTCCTCGGTCGGCCAGAATCCCAAAGTCTGGGTCCGGCGTCGGCTGTTCAGCCATGCTCCCTGACGTCGGAGCGCCAGGAGTACAAAGCTGACAGCCGATGCCATGTTCTCCAGTCTTTCTTGCCGTGCGGTGATAGCAGTTCGCAACTGCCGGTTGGCTGACTCCTGACAATTTTTTATAAACGTACTTCAGTCCGAAGACTTTCTTCTCCTACTCAAAGCTAAGTACCCTGTTGGGGAAACTTTTTTCTTGCTCCAGTCCGATGTCAGAAAAAGTTAATAATTGTATTTCATGTGGGAAGCAAATACCTCATAAAGATTTTCATTCTTACTGTATTCCTTGCTTAGGCCCTGACCACGACGTAGCTAGTTGTCGGTTTTGTGCTAGATTAATTCAACATACGATTAAACAAAGGTACAATTTTGCATTTCATTACTTCGGTAGGCATTTTAATTATAAAATGTCGTCAGATACGGATGTTCATCGTGTTTCACTGTTGCAGTCATAACTGTAGGGTGCTCCTGCCGGCAGGCAGCCCGAGGTTGGCCAGAATCCCAAAGTCTGGGTCCGGCGTCGGCTGTACAATCCAGTACCCTGACGTCAGTACGCTCTGGTACATAGCCCTCAGCCGACGCCATCTTCTCCAGTCTTTCTTGCCATGCGGTGGAAGTCGTTGGTTGGCGATTTTCGAACAGCGTTTTTGGTTGTTGTCGGTCCGAAGTTCTTACTTCTCTTCTCAAAGCTAAGTACCCCATTGGGGAATCTTTTTCTTGTTCCTCCGATGTCAGAAAAAGTTAATAATTGTATTACGTGTGGGAAACAAATACCTCATAAAGATTTCCACTCTTACTGTCTACCTTGCTTAGGCCCTGACCATGATGTTTCTTGTCGGTTCTGTGCCAGGTTTAATTCTCGTACTATCAAACGCAGGTACGACTGGGCTTTGAATTACTTTGGCAGACGCTTCAATTATAGAATGTCGTCGGATACTACCGGAATTCAAACGAAGCGCAAAGACAAGGACAGGCCTCCGAGGTCCAAACAGGACTCGTTGCAGCTGGAGCCGGCGTCTGGTTCGGCCGTCGTCATTGAGGCGCTTTTGCAGCCCCTGTCGTCCGCCACTTCTGAACCGATGGCCGATATGGACTCCCATGGGGAGCCATCAAGGCCTTCTATTTTATCTACTGCAGGACCTTCGGACGTCGCTCCCTCGGATGGGTCCGGAACCGCTGTGCAGGTACCGGCTTCTGAGGGGGTATTCAGGCCTATTCACATCACTATTTCAAAGGCAAAGACAAAGACTCCTGTTAAGTCCAAAGCTCCTACTCAAGCTACTTCTGAATCTACTCCCAGGACACAGAAGCAATTGTTAAGGATGGCTGAAGATTTGCTTTCTATGATTAGGGGTTCTCACCCCCCCCCCCCCCCTGAGAAAAGGCCTCGACAGGATGTTCCTGTGGATTCCTCTGATCAGGCTTCTATATCTTCTGTCTCTTCCTCTGATCAGGAATATTCTTTTCCTCCTTATGAGGATTCGGATGCTGAGGACTCCTTGCCCTCTGCTTCTCCACCTGAAGATTTTTCTTTTGGGGAAACCTTACATGAGATGAGGGAACATTTTCATTGGGAAGGTCAGGATTATTCTGCTTCCAAGAAGAGGCTTAGAGAATTCCTTCTTCTTCCTCAACATAGGCCTTTGGCTATCCCTCCTGTTCTTGACATTGTAGATGATGCTTTTTCCGAGGGTAATTTGAATCCTGATTCCATGCCTCCTGCTCCCTCTAAGCCTGATAGGTTTTATAGGGTTCCTGAGTCTCATTTGTTTTTGTTTAAGAATCCTTCTGCAGATCCAGAAACTATATCTCAGGGTTCTAAGGCTGCTAAAGTTGCTACTTCTAAGAATCCTATTCCCTCTGAGAAGGATTCTCGTGCCTTAGACAGGTGGGGCAAAAAGGTATATACTTCTGCTACCCTTTCTGTTAGGGCTTTAAATTGCCAGTTTCATATGTTTAAGTATCAGCAATTTCTTTTGTCTGTTTTAAAGCAAAAGCTTGCCTCTCTTCCTGCATGTGCAGAAGATAAGGAACTACAGGATGTATTGCATGCAACTGAACAACTGAACAAACATAGCTTGCATTGTGGTTTTGATGCTTTGGATGCTTCTTGCAGGGCGCAGCCTCTGGTACTGTTATCAGGAGACATGCTTGGCTTCGTGAACAAAGTTTACCTGAACAGGTTAAGGCTAAATTATTAGATGCCCTGTTCAGCATGATGTTCTTTTGGATCTAAGGCTGAGGAGGTTATTAAAAAGATGGAAGAAAAGGCAAAATCTATGCAAACTGTGAAAGATTTCTTGCAAGTTCAGCCTCCTAGATTTTCCAGGAATTGGCTTGGTCCTTTCCCACGTCTGACAGGCCTCAAAGGGGAAGATATAGACGCTCCAGAGGTCGTGGCCAAGCTCAGGCCTCCTACAGATTGAGACAATGGACTGCTTCTTCACCTAGAAGGGGAGAAGACAGATCCCAATCTCAAAGAAAGCAAACTCAATGACTCTCTCGGTTGGGCTACAGGACCTCTTTTCCTGGATGCCCCTCTCGGAGGAAAACTTTCTCTTTTTTACAGAAACTGGACTCATATTACCCAGGACAAATGGGTATTGGACGTGATTTTAAAAGGCTACAAATTCCACTTTCATACCTTGCCAAGGGCTTTCGGTTGGCCAGATCTGCCAAAACTTCAATGGTCAGAGGCCTTAAATCAAGTGGATGCTCTTCTGGCCATGAGAGCCATAGAGCCTGTTCCACTCTCAGAGATGGGAAAAGGTTTTTATTCAAGACTGTTTCTGGTTCCAAGAAAACAAAGCTCATGGAGACCTATTCTGGACCTTTCTGTGTTAAACACCTTTTTGGAAATTCCAAAATTCAAGATGCTTACTCTGCAGCAGCTGCTTCCAATGCTCTCTCAGGACACCTGGATGGTGACATTGGACCTAAAGGAAGCTTATTTACACATTCCCATCAGGCAGGAACGCAGGAAATTCCTCAGGTTCAAGGCAGGTTCGAGACACTTTCAATTCTCTGTACTGCCCTTTGGTTTATCTACTGCGCCCAGAGTATTTACCAAGTGCCTGGCACCAGTAGTGGCTTATTGCAGACTCAAGGGGATTCAAATTTACCCCTATTTGGACGACTGCCTTATTCAGGCAGACAGCAAGGATCTTTTACTTCAACATCTGGATTTTGTTCAACGTCTCCTCCTCCTACTGGGATTTTCAGTGAACACAAAAAAGTCACATTTGATCCCTTCTCAACAAATGGTATTTCTGGGAGCCCTCTTAAATACAACCTTACAAAGGGCCTTCCTCACTACAGAAAAACAAATACAGCTGGCTTCAATTTTCAAGACTTTGGCAACTCTAC
This sequence comes from Protopterus annectens, assembly GCF_019279795.1. Lineage (NCBI taxonomy): Eukaryota > Metazoa > Chordata > Ceratodontiformes > Protopteridae > Protopterus > Protopterus annectens. The sequence goes on from NC_056733.1 coordinate 132,213,064, forward strand.
CTCAGCTCACTGCAAGGAAATTCCTGCAGGCACTGGGCTACATGGCTTCCTGCATTCTGTTGATCCCAAATGCAAGGCTTCATATGAGAAAGCTTCAATGGTATCTGAAAAGTGTATGGTCGCAGCATTACCACGATCTGGACACTCTGATTCCTCTGATCCCCTGCCTCCAGAAGGAGTTCCTTTGGTGGTCCAGGGTGTGTGCTTTAAACGAAAGAAAGCCTTTCGGTCTTCCTCAGCCTTCTCAAATCATAACCACAGACGCCTCGGATTATGCTTGGGGAGCACATTTTCTAGGCAATTGCCAGCAGGGAACCTGGACATAGGATCATCTTCACTGGCACATCAGTCTGAAGGAAATGTTGGCAGTTCAAAATGCTCTTCTAGCCTTCAAGAACCTTTTGCATCCAGGACCTCTTTTGATACGCACAGACAACACCACAGTCATGTGGTGCATAAACAAGCAGGGGGGTTCTCATTCGTACCCCCTTTGCAGACTAGCTATGGCTTTATGGGACACAGCTCTAAATCTGAATCTACATCTCCAGGCCCAATTCATACCAGGAGAACAGAATCTCTTAGCAGGAACATTTTAGATCCTCACGAATGGATGCTAGACACCAACTTATTCAACAGGATTACTGCAATTTGGGGATGCCCCCAGATATATCTGTTTGCATCCCACCTCAATCATCAGCTGCTTCTCTTTTGCATCAGGTCATTCCACAAAACAGCTTGGAAAGTGGATGCCCTGTCCTTCAGCTGGAGAAACCTTTCGGGATATGCCTTCCCTCCTCTTCCTCTACTTCCTCGGGTATTACTAAAGATAAAACAGGACAAGCCCAAGTTCCTCATCTTGATTGCTCCAAATTGTCCTCGACAGTTTTGGTATCCAACTTTAAAGCACCTGTTCTTGGAGCCTCCTTGGATTCTTCCTCTGAACCCTTCTCTTCTGTCCCAGCATCAGGGTCAGTTGCTTCATTCCAATCTCAAGACCCTTTGCCTGACAGCTTGGCTCTTCAAAGGAATTTGATTTCTTCTAGTCTTCCCAAACAAGTTTTGGATGTTCTTTTGGAAGCTAGACGGCCTAGCACTAGGAAATCCTATGCCTCTAAATGGAAGAGATTTTGCATTTGGATGCAGGACCGAGGCTTGGACCCTCTGGTACCTGATCTCTCTTCTATTTTGCTTTACCTCTCGGATCTTTTGTCCAAAGGACTTTCCTTTTCTTCCATTAAGATTCATGCTTCTGCTATTTCTGCTCATTTCAATACTGATCCCCCTGTTTTTTCTCATCCTTTGGTGAGACAATTCTTGAGAGGGGCTAAGAATTTAAGGCCTCCCAGGACCCCTCCTGTTCCTGCTTGGGATCTTAATTATGTTTTAGAAAAACTTACTTTGCCTCCTTTTGAGCCTGCTGCATCTTCAGATATTAAGTTTTTGTCTTGGAAGACAGTTCTTTTGTTAGCTTTGACTTCTGCCAGAAGGGTCTCAGAGTTGCAAGCTCTCATGGCTGTGGAACCATACCTTATTTTCCACCAGGACAGAGTATCCTTGAGGACCAATCCTACTTTCATGCCTAAGGTGATTTCGAAAGTGGCTTTGAATCAAACAATTCACCTTCCTACCTTCTTTCCTAATCCTCAGAATAAAGGGGAAAGGATTTTACACTCCTTGGACGTGCACAGACAGTTACGATTTTATTTGGACAAGACTAAAGAGTTCAGAAAATCTAACCAATTGTTTGTTTCTTTTGCCTCCAGTTCTCTTTGAAAGGCTATTTCCAAACAAACTATTTCCAAATGGATTTCTTATGGAATAAGGTTTTGTTACACTCATCATGGGAATCACTTTCCAGGTACTGTGAGAAGTCATTCTACCAGAGCAGCTGCTACTTCTACAGCTTTTCTCAGGGGAGTTCCTACCAAGGATATCTTGGAAGCTGCCACTTGGAATTCTGTGCATACTTTTTCCAAGCACTACAATCTCCCTTTGTATTCTAAGACCAGGGCAGGCTTTGCCTCTGCTGTTTTGCAGGGTCTTCTTGCTGCCCCTTCTTCTGTCTAAACCTCCCCCCTTTTTCACTGCTTTGGGATTCCACCCTACAGTTATGACTGCAACAGTGAAACACGATGAACATAGTACAGTTGTGTACACCTACCATAAATGTAGATGTTCGAGTGTCTTCACTGTTGCAGTCTGTGTTTCCCTCCCTCCTATCCCCTCTTTTTCTCTCTTTTGTGGTGTATTTGTGTTTCCTAGTGGGATTCATTTATGATCTATTGGAGACTTCTGACATCTAGGGCAAGAAAGGCTGGAGAAGATGGCGTCGGCTGAGGGCTATGTACCAGAGCGTACTGACGTCAGGGTACTGGATTGTACAGCCGACACCGGACCCAGACTTTGGGATTCTGGCCGACCTCGGGCTGCCTGCCGGCAGGAGCACCCTACAGTTATGACTGCAACAGTGAAGACACTCGAACATCTACATTTATGGTAGGTGTACACAACTGTACTTTCCTGCTACCGGAGTTCACAAACAACGCAAGGATAAAGACAGGCCTCCAAGGTCCAAATCAGATGATGTTGTACAAGCAGAGCCAGCTTCAGGTTCGGCCGTTTTCAGTGAGGCGCTTTTGCAGCCCCTGTCATCGGCCATTTCGGAACAGACTGCCGAAACGGACTCCCACGAGGAGCCAACTAGGCCTTTGAATATTTCTGTTGCAGGACCTTCGGACAATGCTCCTTCGGATGGGTCCAGAGCCGCTGTGCAGGTACCGGCTTCCGAAGGCGTTTTCAGACCTACTCAGCTTCTAATAAAGGCAAAGCCAAAGACAAAGGCAAAGACTCCTTCCAAATCAAAGACTGCAGCCCAGGCCTCTTCTGATCCGGTACCCAAGTCTCAGAAACAGTTACTTAAGATGGCGGAGGACTTATTTACTATGATTAGGGGTTCACATCCCCTCCAGATAAAAGGCCAAGGCAGGAAGTTTATTATGACTCCTCTGATCAGGCTTCTGTTTCTTCAGTTTCTTCTTCTGACCAGGAATATTCTTTCCCTCCTTATGAGGATTCTGATGCTGAGGAATCCATTCCTTCAGCTTCTCCCCCTGAGGATTTCTCTTTTGGGGAAACTTTGCATGAAATGAGGGAACATTTTCACTGGGAAAGACAGGAGTACTCGGAATCTAAGAAAAGACTAAGGGATTTTCTTCTTCTTCCCCAACATAGACCCCTGGCTATTCCTCCTATTTTGGATATTGTGGATGATTCTTTTTCGGAGGCTAACTTAACTCCTGACTCTTTTCCTCCAGCTCCTGTTAAGCCAGACAGATATTATAGGGCTCCTGATTCCCACCAGTTTTTATACAAGAATCCGACTGCTGACCCTGAAACCATTTCTCAGGGTCCTAAGGGGGTTAAGGCCACTTCTGCTAAAAACCCCATTCCCACTGAGAAGGATTCCAGATCTTTAGAAAGATGGGGCAAAAAAGTGTACACTTCTGCTACTTTATCTATTAGGGCTTTAAACTGTCAGTTTCATATGCTGAAATACCAGCAATTTCTCCTGTCTGTTTTAAAACAAAAGCTAACTTCCATTTCTGCCTGTGCAGATGATAAAGAATTACATGACTTAATGCATGCCACTGAACAAGTTGGGAAGCATGGTTTACACTGTGGATTTGATGCCTTGGAGGCTTTTTGTAGGGCTGCTGCCTCTGGCACAGTCATTAGAAGGCATGCATGGTTAAAGGAACAAAATTTGCCAGATCAAGTAAAAGCAAAATTACTGGATGCTCCTGTTCAGCATAATGTTTTGTTTGGATCTAAAGCTGAAGAGGTGATAAAGAAGATGGAGGACAAGGCAAAATCCATGCAAAACAGTTAAAGATTTCTTACAAGTACAGCCACCCAGATTTAGTAGAAATTGGCCTACAAAAAATTGGTCCTTTCCCAATTCAGACAGGCCTCAGAGGGGTAGATACAGACGCTCCCGAGGAAGGCCTCAAACGCAAGCCTCTTATAGACCAAGACAGTGGACTGCTTCCACCCCTAGGGGAGGAAGAGGACAGGTCGCAAGCTCATAGAAAACAGACTCAATGACTCCCTCTGTTGGGCTGCAGGAACTTCTTGCCTGGAAGCCCCTCTCGGAGGAAAACTTTATCTTTTTCACCTAAATTGGACTCATATAACCAAAGATAAGTGGGTTCTGGATGTGGTTTCAAGAGGTTACAAATTCCATTTTCATACCCTACCAAGACCAAGCGGATGGCCAGATCTTCCAAAACATCAATGGTTAGAGGCCTTAAACCAGGTGGAAGCTCTCTTGGCTATGAAAGCCATAGAACTAGTTCCACTTTCAGAGATGGGACAAGGTTTTTACTCAAGGCTCTTTCTAGTCCCCAGGAAGCAAAATTCATGGAGACCCATTCTGGATCTGTCAGTCTTGAACACTTTTCTCGAGATACCAAAATTCAAGATGCTTACTCTACAGCAGCTACTTCCAATGCTGACCAAAAATACATGGATGGTAACTTTGGATTTAAAGGAGGCATATTTACACATTTCCATCAGGCAGGAATGCAGAAAATACCTCAGGTTCAAGGCCGGATCGAGGCACTATCAATTCTCTGCGCTGCCCTTTGGATTGTCTACTGCCCAGGGTCTTCACCAAATGCCTGGCTCCAGTAGTAGCTTATTGCAGACTCAAGGGAATTCAAATTTACCCTTATCTGGATGACTGTCTTATTCAGGCAGACAGCAAGGATGTCTTACTCCAGCATCTAGAGTTTGTTCAGAATCTTCTCAAGTTCATGGGATTCACTGTAAACATAAAGTCAAATTTGACACCCTCACAACAGATAATTTTTCTGGGTGCTTCTCTAAACACAACAACCCAGATGGCATTTCTGACATACGAAAAACAATTACAGCTGGCTTCAACTTTCAAAACCTTGGCAACATTAACTCAGCTATCTGCAAGGAAATTCCTGCAGGCTTTGGGTTACATGGCCTCCTGCATCCTTCTCGTACCATATGCAAGACTACATATGAGGAAAATACAGTGGTACCTAAAAAGTGTATGGTCTCAGCATTGCCACAGTTTAGACATACAGATCACCGTCCTGCCTTGTCTTCAAAAGGAATTCCTTTGGTGGTCCAAGGCATGTACTCTAAACAAAGGAAAACCCTTCAGTCTGCCTCCTGCCACTCAGATACTAACCACGGACACCTCAGATTATGCATGGGGAGCCCATTTTCAGGGCAACTGTCTGCAGGGCCTTTGGACAAAGGATTAGAAGCACCTGCATATCAATTTAAAGGAAATGTTAGCCGTTCAGAAAGCTCTATTGGCCTTCAGGAATCTTCTACAACCAGGACAACTACTGATACGGACAGACAACACCACAGTTATGTTGTACATAAACAAGCAAGGGGGATCTCATTCCTATCCCCTTTGCAGACTAGCTATGAATCTTTGGAACACAGCTCTAGCTTGCAAACTGGACCTTCAAGCTCAGTTTCTACCAGGGAAGCAAAACTTCCTGGCAGACAGTCTGAGCAGAAACCTGTCGGACCCACACGAATGGATGCTGGACACCGAAATATTCAAGATGATTACAGCAGTCTGGGGATGTCCTCACATAGACCTCTTTGCATCTCACCTCAATCATCAACTACAGATTTTTTGCACCAGGACATTCCACGAACTAGCTTGGAAAGTGGATGCACTATCATTCAGTTGGAGAAACCTCTCTGGGTATGCCTTTCTGCCTCTTCCTCTTCTTCCACGGGTATTATTAAAGATCACACAGGACAAGCCCAAGATGATTATCTTGCTGTCCCCAAATTGGCCTCGACAGTTTTGGTACCCAATACTGAAAAACCTTTGTCTGGAGCCACCTTGGGTTTTACCACAGACTCCGAACCTTCTGTCCCAACACCAGGGTCAGGTTCTGCACTCCCATGTCAAAACTCTCAGCCTGGTGGCCTGGTTAATCCAGGGTCTTTGATTCATTCTCTACCCAAGCAGGTTATGGATGTCTTTTTAGAAGCCAGACGTCCTAGCACTAGAAAATCCTATGCAGGAAAATGGAAAAGATTTTGTTCCTGGATGCAGGCTCAGGATTCAGATCCTCTTAATCCTAACATTCCTCTGATTTTACTTTCCCTGACAGACCTCTTACATAAGGGTCTCTCTTTCTCTTCCATAAAGATACATGCCTCTGCTATTTCTGCTCATTATAATACAGACCCTCCAATCTTTTCCCATCAGCTCATGAGACAGTTTCTCAGAGGAGCTAAGAACTTAAGGCCCCCCTAGATCTTCTCCCATTCCTGCTTGGGATCTCAACTATGTTTTGGAAAAACTCACCTTACCTCCTTTTGAGCCTGCTGCCATATCTGACATCAAGTTTTTATCTTGGAAGACAGCCATCCTGTTAGCTCTGACCTCTGCCAGGAGAATTTCGGAGTTGCAAGCTCTCATGGCTGTGGAACATTATATTATTTTTCATCAAGACAGGGTGTCTTTAAGGACTAATCCTACTTTCATGCCTAAGGTGATTTCCAAAGTGGCTTTAAATCAAACTATTCACTTGCCAACTTTTTTCCCCACTCCTCAAAATAAGGGGGAAAGGATCTTGCATTCCTTGGATGTACACAGACAATTACGTTTTTACCTGGACAGAACCAAGGACATCAGGAAATCAGAGCAATTGTTTGTTTCTTATGCTTCAAGTTCCCAAGGTAAAGTTATTTCAAAACAGACCATTTCCAAATGGATTGCTCATGGAATCAGATTTTGCTATTCACACCATGGAAAGCAAATCCCAGGGACTATAAGGACTCACTCTACCAGAGCTGCTGCCACTTCAGCTGCCTTCCTCAGAGGAGTTCCTACCAAGGACATTTTGGAAGCTGCAACTTGGAGTTCAGTGCATACTTTTTCTATGCATTACAATCTACCTCTTTACTCTAAGTCTAGGGCAGGCTTTGCTTCTGCAGTCTTGCAGGGCCTTTTAGCCACCCCCTCTACTTTATGACCACCTCCCTTTTATTCTGCTTTGGGATTCAACCCTACAGTCATGACTGCAACAGTGAAACACGATGAACATAGTACAGTTGTGTACACTTAACCATAAATGTAGATGTTTGAGTGTCTTCACTGTTGCAGTCTGGGTTTCCCTCCCTCCTGTTCCCTCTTATTTTTTTCTTTTGTGTGGTTCCTTTTTCACCCTTCTTCTGAGGTGTATTTGCAAAGGGTATGGGATCTTACTCATTTTGGAACACCTGACATCTGGGGCAAGAAAAATGGGAGAACATGGCGTCGGCTGTCAGCTTTGTACTCCTGGTGCTCTGACGTCAGGGAGCATGGCTGAACAGCCGACGCCGGACCCAGACTTTGGGATTCTGGCTGACCGAGGACTGCCTGCTGGCAGGGGAGAACCCTACAGTCATGACTGCAACAGTGAAGACACTCTAACATCTACATTTATGGTAAGTGTACACAACTGTACTTTCCTGTGTTGCCCATATTCTTACTTGGATAGGAGGAAGCTTCTCTGTTCACCAGTGAGAGTGGGGAGCTTTGAGCAGCCTATCTGTCCCTGGAGGAGTGGTCTCAGCCCAGCAACTAGTAGCTTATTGGCCATTTTGGGCTAATTCCTATCTCTTTCAAGCTCCCTGCCTTAAAATCCGCATTTGTACGGTTTTGCGTGATTTTGCGCACCGTGCAGCATCGTGCAACGTCGTGCAGCGCCGTTTAAGCAGTTTTAAACTATTCCCGGCTTCACAAAGTCTGCTCCTCAATTTTTCCCTTAGAACTAGTCAAACTCTCAAAGCAAGCACTCTACCTTTCTGCTACAGCCCAACACTTGCTCAAATTCCTCCGTAAGCACTAACAAACTATTGCACTACACCCCCTTTTACTACCCAGAAGTACAAGGCTCCCTATTCGTTCATTCCGGACAATCAATAAAACAGTTTTTTTAAACTATCCAGACATGTCCAATGTGCAGTTTCAGGTATACTCTCCAGTCCAGCTGGTGAATCTGGGAATCTTGAGGCAATGTTACAATTGCCTTATGTACACAGACAACCCTCTCCTCCTTCCATCAAACTCAAATGTATGTGAGAGATGCAACTATACAGCCAAACTGGAGGCCGAGCTCTCTCAAACCAAGACTGGCACAGTCAGTCAGGAGGAGAAGGAAACCACTCGCACCACACAACCAGTCTCACATAGACCAATCACATCAGCAAACAAGACACATAAACTCACAAAAACATACTCGGGGGCTCTAAATAAAAATCTGCCAAAGCAGCAGAGACCTCCAAAGCAGACATTTAAGCAACCACTACCCCACAACAACTTTCATGTATCACATACTTCACAAAGTCAGTGTGCCACACAGTCGCAACCCTTAAGGCTAAATAAAGCACCTAATACACTAGTAATAAGAGACTGTATTGTCAGGCACACTGAAGTCCCGCTCACCAGACTGAACAAGCAGAAGGTCACTGTAAGCTGCTTGTCGGGTGCCAGGATCCGCCACATAACACAAGCACTTGGGTCACTCCACAGCAGATACAGATATGACTCTGTCATTGTCCATGTTGGTGTGAATGACCTGAGACATACCTCCCTGGACTACATGAAAAGAGACATAGAGGAGCTTTCTGATCATGTAGCCCAGGCCGGTATGACCCTGACCCTGAATAGCATCTTACCCTCACCAAGACTGATGCCACAGTATAAAGACAAAATGATCAATTTTAACAATTGTCTAAGCTATTGGTGTCATTCAAAGGGGATCCAGTGTCTGTCAGCCTGGGATGACATGCTTGACAAGCCACGTTACTTCTCCAGGGACGGCTTGCACCTCTCACCCTTAGGCTTTTGAATACTGGCTAAGGCTCTTGCCACCCCCATAGTGCTTTTTTATGCAAAGCTCAAAAGACAAACCCACCTCTGTAGACAATACCAGAAACAAAAAACTAAGGGTAATGCTACTCAACGCCAGAAGTCTAAACCTCAAGATGCACACACTCGAGGCACTCCTCAATATGGAGAAAATCGATATCTGTGCAATAAAGAAACCTGGTTCAAGGCTGCAGAGAGCACCCCAGCACTATCAGGATTCAACTGATACCATACTTTTCGGCCCCAGAACTCGGACCGAAATACTAAAGGCAGGGGAGTATCCATCTTCATCAAGGATACCCACATCTCCAGGTTAGTGGCACGGCACGAGGCATCTTCAAAACTGCTTTTCAGTTTGTAGCCTGCTACAGATCACCCACCTTGTCTCAGGACCCCCGCTTGGCATTCCTGAGAACATTGGAGAATATGAAGATCTCGCCAAACACCATGATAGTGGGGGATTTCAACTACCCAAACATTGACTGGGAAAACTACTCAAGTCCCATCTCCTTTGCCCAACGGTTCCTGGAGTTTATAAACTCAGATGCCATGGAACAACTGGTCACTACTCCCACAAGAGGGGACAACATATTGGACCTGGTTATCCCCAACATTGGGGATCATTGTTGCACACCAGAGGTAAACCCCTCTTTGGTAAGATCATACCACAAACTAATCACAATAGACATCCACATCCTGACCCCACCCCCAGCCAAGGAAACTACTGTGAAAATCTCTCAAAAGCAAACTACACACTTCTCAAGACCAAGGGGGAAAGTTTCAAATCCCCCGGGCAAATGGAAAATGCTACCCAACCCCCAGAATCCTTTACAAATGCACACTATGAGCACCTACAGGAATGCATGGATTGTGCCATCCCAAGTAAAACCAAGACTTACTCCTCCAAAAACAGGAGACCAGTCTGGAGGACCCCGGCCATAAATAAGCTATACAACAGAAGGAGGAAACTATTACATGATAGGGCAAAATCCCAAAAAGGGAAGGCATCCCTGATCAGTATTAGCAAAAAACTTCACTCCATCATAAAATCATCAAAGGCTAGCTTCGAAAGAAAAATCGCCAAAGACTCTAAAGATAATCACAAGGCGTTCTTTAGCTATGTCAAGAATCTGGGTGGCAACTCTCAGATCTGCTCTGAGCTGGTGCAAAATGGCACAAAATACACTGAACCCACTGACATTGCCAACATCCTAGCGGACAGGTTCAGTGCAAACTTTACCCCCCCTCTCCCCCAAAAGGGCCAGTGTCTATCCCAGAAGAATGCAGTCCCCCAGACATCACAGACACAGGTGAAAGCAGCCCTTTCCAAAGTAAAAAGCACAGCATCAATGGGACCGGATGGTATCCCGGACTGCATCTTACACGAGCTCCAAAAAGAACTAAACCCTCACATAAACTCACTGTTCCAACTCAGCCTTACCACAGGTTATGTACCCAAAGAATGGTGTACAGCAACAGTAATCCTGCTCCGCAAAGGTGGCGCCACAATGGATCCCAGGAACTATCGCCCTATAAGCCTGACTAGCCTGGTCTGCAAGGCTATGGAGCACATCATCATGGATCTCATAAACAAAGACATTGGGAACCTCCAGACACTGGACCCTACCCAATTCAGCTTTGTTAAAGGCAGATCTTGCCATTTAAACCTAGTTGACTTTTTTGAAACAGCTACCAAAGCCATAGATTAGGGAAAGGTAGTCCACACAGTCTACCTGGACCTTGCAAAGGCCTTCGACACAATACCCCACTCTGGCATCATAAATAAGCTCACCAGCTTAAATATCAACTCATATGTCACAAGATGGGTTGCAAACTGGCTCAGGGATAGAACTCACATGGTCAGAGTTGCGGGTGCCATGTCTGACTCTAAACCGGTTACAAGTGCTGTCCCACAGGGCTCAGTCCTGGGACCCCTCTTGTTCAATATGTACTTCTCTGAGGTACAGGCAAGCACGGGAGGGCTGTGGCTGACCAAGTTCACAGATGATTGCAAGCTGGGAGCCATAATCAACTCTCTGGCTGACACAGGCATCCTCCAGAAGGGTCTTAAGGAGACGAATACCTGGTGTCAGAACCATGGCCTCAAGCTAAATGCCAAAAAGTGCATAGTCATCCCCTTTGGGAAAAACAAAGTGCCCACAAACTATCACATAGGAGGTAATCCACTAAGTTTGGAAGAAGTAATTAGGGATCTGGGGACCCAAGTAGATAGTAACCTCTCCTTTGACAATCACATTGCCAAAGTGGTTAGAAAAAACTTCTATATAGCTCACCTAATCACAAAAGGGTTCACATCTAGATCAAGAGAGGTCATTGTGCCCCTCTACTCATCACTCATCGGGCCCTTAATTGAGTACAATGCCCAATTTGGGATGCATCTTACCCGACACCTGCAACAGCTGAAGAGACCTCACCAAGAGGATCGTGTGCCTCAAACAGATGCCCTGTGCAGCTCGACTAAAGAAACTCCAGCTCTACTCAGTTGCTTACCGCCTACTCAGAGGCGATCTCTGCCTGACGTACAAGGCCATGTCTAACCCGGAATTGATGGACATGCTCCACCTCAAGAAAGCCAAATCCATTAGAGCTACACACTCCAAGGATTTAAACCTCAGCACAATAATAAATAGGACATGCTGGAGGGATAGATTCATATCCCAGAGGCTTCCTTCGCTCTGGAATAGAATCCCAGTTCATGTTAGGCAGGGCCTCTCGCTGACCCTCTTCAAGAGAAATCTTGTTGAGTGGATGGGAAATTGTAAATTTATTCCTGGGATCACATCTGTGGTCCTGCTGGACAGAGGCTCAGGAATCTAATCTAAAAGGGTCGCGAAAGCCAACACATTCTGGCTAGGCTTATAAATGCCCTAGGGCAGATAGCCTAGTACCTACCTATGAACTGAAATTGGGTAAACCAGTTGCAAAAGTAATTTTAGCCAGATGGCTAACTGATTGCATTTCATTTATCTATAACTAATTGGGTATCACCTTACCACAATCAGTACTGACTCTGGTCTCTGGTGGTGGAGCATCATTTGGTTCAACTGTGCTCAGGAATATCCTTCCTTAGTGTCTGCCTGGGATTATAGGTAGCTGGGGATTCTGTCCCATCAGTTGAGGATAGAATGAAAATTGACAACATCAGATAAAGAAGTTATATACTCACCATAACGTTCCATCTGTGTTGTCCATTTTCATTCTTCCACAGTGTCCCACTTACCAACTGCCATCCCTTATGTCTACAGATCTCTAGATGATTGACCTGTTGGGTGACACGCCAGCATTCACTAACACCCGAGTAACGAAATAAACTGCTTTTGCATTCATTGCTTATGTGAGGTGCACTGAATTATTTTGTGCCAGGAGGCCATTCAGCACTGCTGCAGAGGTAAGGAAATTATTAACCTCAAAGGCTATTTTGGTATACTGTCTGCAAAGACAGTGCTGACATTGTTTTCTCTTTGTGGTTACAGTTCTGCAAAGGGCAAGTAGTCTGCCTTTCTAAGTGTGTGCTGTTTTACAATCCTCTCAACTGTCATCTTAATCCCGCCTAAAACTGGCAACTTTTTGCACTTAATAATGACAGTAATTAGATTTATAGATTTATTTTATTTCAGAAAATGTATATTAATTCATGTTCATTTTTTCTGTCAGTGTCTCAGATTAATAATACTAGTAGTTTAAAACTGCCCATGTCTATTATTTCTAGATTTGTCCCTGATTCTCTTGAGATTTATCCCTGATGTATTAGAGCTGTTCTGTTTTATTTATTTTTATTTATTTATTTTTGTTTGGGGTGGGGGTGACATGCCAGCAGAGTCAAGTTAGGCATTTTCCAAGTTTTTGACGTGCCAAGCCCAAATGTTTTGATCATTGACCTATTATAAGGATGTCACAGTCCTTTTGATTGAGCTCCTGATATAGTTTTTCACTTTAGGCCACATATACACCTTTATGTATCCTTTATTTACACATATTAATACATACTTCTTCTAGTAAAATCAGCAAGCAAGATCCAAGGTAACTTAGTGTTGTTGCATTATGGGTAAGGGAGAAGCTCAAGAGATTTTTTGTTTACCATGAGCTTTAATAATGGCCGAGTTGGATCAGATCTGAACCCATCAGTCGAGGAAGGCTGAAAATGGACAACACAGGTGGAAGTTATGATGAGCACATAACTTCTTTTTATACTCCCCATGACAAATCTATTCCAGGCAGGATTAAGGCCCACTCTACAAAGACCATGGCTTCTTCCAAGGCTTTTTGGAAAGGGTTGGAGTCCTTAAGTATTGTAGAAGCTGCTACTTGGTCCTCTGTATATACTTTTACAAAGCACTATAAAATGAATTCCTTCTCTAGGTCTAGATCATAATTTGCTAGGACCATTCTCCAGGGGTTCCTGGACCTTAGTTATGGTAATCTTCCCATGTAGCTAAAGGTACTGCAGTAGTGATCAGTAGAAGAACATAGTACAGTTGTGTAAGTTGAACTTAGCATAACAGTAGATGTTCAAATGATCACTCTGCAGTAGCTGCTCCCTCCGTCCATCCCCCTTGTTTTTTGGTGTGTTTTTATAATTATGTCAGGGTATTAACATTTATTGTTTGCTATTCCTAGCCTTGTCCTTTCAAGGCTCAGCCTCCCCTCTCTCTGCTGAAAGGAAAGCTCTGAAGGGCTTTGCATCAAAACCTGTCTTTTAATAAGCTCAGCTCAGCTCAAGCTGCTTGACAGTTTGGGCATGTGGAATGTGCACTGAAGCTTTAGAAGCTGGCCGATTGTTATATCCTTGGCAGAATATAACCCATTTTGCTAAGTCTACTGCAGCAGTGATCATTCAAGCATCTACTGTAATGGCAAGTTCAACTTACATGAATGTACTTTCCTTCTAGTTTCTCTGGTACAGCAGAAAATCTCAGGTTTTCCCTGCGAGCTCAGTCTTCTAACTCTACCATTTTTTTTTAAACAGCTCTTCTTGAGAAGTCTCATACTCACCCAGCATTTTCTCATTTCATACTCTGATTCTGAATAGCTTGTTAAAGCTTCATCTGTTTTTTTCCAGCCTTTTGTTATTTGAGTTGATGTACTCCTTCAATGTTTCATTCGTTTCAATGACTTCTTGAGTACATTCAATTTATTTTTTCCTCTAAACTACTGGAAGCCATCTCTTGTACCAAAGCTGAAGCTTGAACTGCTTTTTGATGAGCAGTTGCAGAATTCTTCCCAGCCACTTTTTCCTCTTCACCTTTTCTGTTTGATTTTCTTTAAGGTTCTCTAAATTTCTTTACTGGAATCCAGACGATTTACTTACCAGCCAGTAACTCAGTTTTACTCATGCTGACAATATCAGTGGCTCGTATTCCTCAGTTTCTTTTTTTATGTTAGATGAGCTGAAATTAAGCTGTTGATCAGTGTGCCATCTTGGAAGTCCTGTGGGTGGTATTCATAGTTTGAGGATTCGTATATGTGAAAATCTAAAGCACCACTTTGCCTTTATGCTAATATAGTCAGAACCATTTAGCATTGCTGACTGCTCCAAAGTTAACGGCTGTACAGAAATGTCCAAAAGCTTTTGAGCTCTCTGTAAGTTCATTAAATGGACTAAAACTGTTTTTTTATTTATGAATGGAATCACCTTACTGTAAAGTCAAAGGATACTTTTGGATATTTTCATAATTCAAAGTTGGACTTGGGCTCCTGAAAGCCCACATATATAACTGGAGGTCATTTAAGAAAAGTGGCACTCATTAGAATTATGTAGAAGTAATTTTAAAAAGAAGATATAAGGTGCTATTTACAGTAGCCATTGGAAATGTTGGGTCCCACTGTTCCCTTGGAAAACTGTAGTGAGTCCCATAATGTGGAGACTGAATGGCCAAAAAGAAACGGACTTGCATATATGAAAACCAATATGGCCATTTCTTGGAATATTTCCTTTTCTCTGAGGTATGGCATTCTCTGAGTTAGTATATATATATATATATATATATATATATATATATATATATATATATATATATATATATGTTTGGGGGTGTGGGGTCTTGCCACCCACATTAGGGGTGCAGGGGGGTTCCTCCCCTGCAAAACTTAAGTTTAAAGGAGAAGAACAATGTTTGCATTTCTCTCTCTTCTCCTTCATATTTGATATTTCTTTTTTCAGTATGTCGACACTCTGCATTTCAGCTACATACCTTTTAATAGGGAGCCATTATCTACTGAATGTAAGGGTGTCCTTATGAGGACACACTGACTGGTTGGATAAGAGAGGATAGGGCAGCTAGAAATGGGGAGAGAAAAGACAAAGGCCATAAAAAAAGAAGACATCAAGAGGGTTGTGCTGGAGGAGGTGGGAGAGGAGGGGTACTATATTTATGGCAAGGAAAAGACTCCCCCGTTTTTTCAGATTTTTTTATATAACGATGAAGTTAGGAAAGAAAGAAGGGAAGGGGATATAGAAGAGATAATTAGGTAAGAGTTAAAGAAATCACACAGCAAAAAAGACAGACAATACAGACAGGAACACAATAGTGAGCTGATACTGGTAGGGAACACGAGATATAGACGGTATACAGATACAAAAGGGTCACAGTAAGTAGGTTTTGGAACAGGTGTCATGCTAGTTTGGGAAACTGTTAATGTTAAGTTGTCTATCTCACCTTCATTCTTGCTGGTTGGGTTCGGAGCCAACCTCGGCTCCGACTCGGCCATCTTCAAAAGCTCGAGAGCTGTTTACTGGCTCGAGGCCACCCCATATCCCATGATGCCTGGCGCTAGATACCCAGATCTTGTTTGCCGCTTCTGCTCCAAGGTTGTCTTACTGGCTCAGGTCATATATTTTCATTGTTTTATCTGTATTTTTGATAAAAACTATTAGGGTTTTTAGTGTAGATTGTTAGTTGTAGTTACAACCTTTCTTAGTATATCCTTGTTGTACCTATAATTTCTTTCCTGAATCCCTCCCCTTCCCTTCAGAAAACTCGTTTTAGTTAGAGAGTTCCCCTCCCCCCTCCTCACTTTCTTCACATAGGTAGCCGTTTAAATTATATTTACCTAGTTTAGTCTTATTTGTTTATTGGTAGAATATTGTTAGTTTTCCTTGGCTGTTTTTTGGGTGTGGTAACTTTAGTGTGTGTGATAGTTATTATCTCCTATTTTTTTTTTTTTTTTGTGTATTGTTCTTGGTGTTCCTTTCTTTCAGGGATGTCCAAGGATACCAAGGTGTCCAGATTCAAGAAGTGTGTCTCATGCTGTCAGAAGATGTCTCTGACAGATGGTCACAATTCTTGTGTCTATTGTCTGGGCGCTGTGCACCTGCAGGACTCTTTTTCATTTTGCCATGCTTTCAGCCCAAGAGTCCTGCAGGAGCGTAGAAATAGGTTAATCCTACAGGGTTTACTTAAGCCCCAGGATTCACCGGCTAAGGCTCAGCCCATGAAGTCCTCTAAGCCACCTAAATCTTCGGCTCCCAGTTTGGAGCCGTCGTTGGATGAAGCTGTTCCTTCTGCCTCGGTTCCGGTCGGAATCGATGTGCCTGCCTCCCAGTCAGTCCGGACTCGCACTTTGGAGCCATTGGGGATTCGAAAGAGATCTAGGTCTCCCTCCCTGGAGTCGATACGCTCGGCTCCGAGGTCTCCCCTGCTCCATTCGGAGCACAGTCATCGGTCCTCCCACTCTTCTCGGTCCTCAAGGCTTTCAGATCACGATGTGGAGAGAGTGGTCAGTAGGCTTTTGAAATCGCAGGCCCTAGCTTAAAATGTTGTCCAGCCCCCCTCATCAGGTGTCGGCTCCATCCATGTCTGCTATTATTCCTCCTCCGACTCCTCCCTTGAGCTTGGAGCCGGAGTTCGTTGGGGTTTGAGTCGTGGAACCGTCGGCACCAATACATTCTCCTTCGGTTCCATCGTTGGCTCCGATCACTTCCTCGGTACTGTCCTTGTAGGGGTCTGGGCGCTGAGACTCCCTCGTCGGCTCCGAGGGGGTGAGTGGCATCAGACCCTTGTCCGACCCAGTTCTCCCCCTCGGAGCTTCGGCGCAGATGAGCTCTGCTCCTACATCGGCTTCGGAGCCGTCCCCCTCGGTGCGGAGAGGGATTCCGATCTCTTCGGAACCGGAGCCTTCTCTGCATCCGAGCAGGGATGCCTTGGAGGTCATGAGGAGTGTGCTGGCCCCTGAGTCAGTCCCACGATCATCCCCATCGGCTCCTCCCCCTATGGTGCCTGTGTCTGCCTCTGCCCCTCCTCCAGACCCCAAGCGTGGGGAACCAGTGCTCCAGGGCACCCCCTTGGGTGTATCTTCCTCTTCCAAGGCCTCCCCTGATAATTCAGAGGAGCCACCTCATAAGAGGAAATGCAAGAGGAAGCATGTTGACTCCCGAGTCTGTCACATCAGATACCGACTTAGAGGATTCAGAAGGGTCCCCGAGATCCCCTCTGAAGATGTCAACTTCTCAGACATCCTTGAGATGCTTAGGCAGAGGGGGAACTGGACTACCCTAAGCCCTTCCGAGGATGAGTCGGTATTCCTGGATGCGTTTGGATCCCAACCTTCCACCTCCTGGGTGTCTCCGCTTTTCGACCCACTGATGTCTGTGGTGGCTCGGAAGGCGTGGTCAGCTCCAGACACTGTGGAACCGACTCCCAGAAGACCCACTAAATTCATAACTGCACCACAGGATAAACAGTTTTTGACCAAAGGTGTTCCCGTTGATGCCATGGTGGTAGCAGCGGCCACAAAGGAGGAGTTGGCCGAAACTTCTTCATCTGTCCATCCCCCCAACAAGGAGTCCAGGATGATGGACAGATATGGGAAGTGGATGTTCTCTTCAGTGACCTTTTTCATGAGGTCTCTGAATTATTTGTGCCACTTTACCCATCTTCAAAGGGATCTCCTTAAAGAGCTTGGAGTTACCCTCCAAGATCCATCAGCTGAGGGGGCTCAGACTAAGGCAGCCTCCCAGCTGGCGACTCTTAATTCAGTGGTGAACTCCTCCATGAGGCTCATTTCTTATGCAGCCGATGGTGCGAGTAGTGCCGCGGGCACAGGCATTGCCCTAAGGAGGCACGCTTGGATGCAGCTATGTAACTTTGCGGAACCTTTCAGAGTGTCTTTCACCAACACCCCCTTTGATG
Source organism: Protopterus annectens (assembly GCF_019279795.1). Taxonomy (NCBI): domain Eukaryota; kingdom Metazoa; phylum Chordata; order Ceratodontiformes; family Protopteridae; genus Protopterus; species Protopterus annectens. The sequence goes on from NC_056733.1 coordinate 132,231,139, forward strand.
GTTCCTCTCTTTATGGATCACAGGTGAAGGACACCCTTACCAGGTGTGAGCAGGAAGGCAAGACTCTCTCTGCCGTGGGAGTCCGTTTTTCCACTCCTTCCAGACCATATCCCAAGGGTCAGAAGAGTGGAAAATGTGGTTCCGGAAATCCCAGGGAGCCTTGCCAGACACACATGGTGAGTTCCCATCCAGGGGCAGAGGAGGGAACAATAATAGACACCGCCCTCGTGGCAGAGAGGGTCTGCAAAATCAGGGCAGCAGAGAATCCTTCTCTGAGAAGCCCTTCCAGCATCCCTGAAGGGTTGCCCGGCTGCCCACCTCTGGAGACAGTCGGGGGAAGATTATCGCTGTACCCAAGAGCTTGGCAAGACATAACACAAGACACATAGGTACAGTCTGGTATATCCGGGAGGCTACAGAATTCCCTTTGTTCGCACTCCCTTATTGTTAAACAAGTCCCTTCCAGATGTTCCACCCAATCTAAGGGATCAAGCAGTTCAAGAAGTTTCAAAACTGCTAAGAAAAAGGGCCATCCAGCAAGTCCCAGCAGACCAGCAAGGATCCGGAATTTACTCAAGGTTCTTTTTGGTACCAAAAAAAACAGAGGACTGGAGACCTATTCTGGATCTCAGCAGACTGAACAGGTCTGTACAAAGAACGAAGTTTCGGATGGTCATGCTACAGTCCATTTTACCCTTTCTGGGTCAGGACAATTGGATGTGCTCTATAGATCTTCAGGATGCGTACTACCACATCAAAATGGACAGACGCTCCAGAAGATTCCTTCGCTTCCGGCTGGGAGCCAGCCATTATCAGTTCAGAGCTCTGCCCTTTGGTCTCACCACAGCCCCCAGGGTGTTCACCAAATGTATGGCAGTAGTTACCACTCACCTGAGATGTCAAGGATTCCAGGTGTTTCCATATCTAGATGACTGGCTCCTCACTGCTACCACCAGGCATCACCTTCTGCGAGCCAGAGACTGCACTATCGAAACCTGCTCCAGACTAGGTATCACAATAAATTTTGAAGTCTGCATTGTCGCCCTGTCAGTCTGTCACCTTTATAGGCACAAATTTAAATAAAAAGACATGTCAGCGAGCTTTCCACCACACAGGGTATTAGTGATTTGCCAACATGTACAGGTTTTATTAGCATGCAAAAGAATTCAAGCCAGGTTTGTCCTGCAAACTTTGGGTCTCATGGCAGCAGCGGTCATACTTGTTCCTCTAGCTCGTTTTCACATGACGATTCTCCAGTGGCTTCTTTTCACCTAATGGTCCTTCCAGCAGCTTCCCATGTCTCACATGATTGTGATCACAGAAGCATGCAAAAAGCACCTTGCATGGTGGATGGTCTCCACATCAGTGCCACAGGGCAGACCATTTGTACTCCCCCCTCCAGTTGCTACGGTGACCACGGACGCCTCTCTGATCAGGTGCATTATCAGGCAGGACAGTCCAAGGCACCTGGCAACCTCACGAGTACCATCTGCATATAAACGTCTTGGAGATGAGGGTCGTACTTTTAGCATTGCAAGCTCTTCAGGACTCTCTTCCTACCGGGACCATTGCATTTCAAATGGACAATATGTCAGTAGTGTGGTACATCAACAAGCAAGGAGGAACCAGGTCCTACCCCCTATGTCGAGAAGCACTCAGACTCTGGTAGTGGGCGATAACTTCTCAATGGTTTCTGATCGCAACGCACATCCCTGGGAGAGGTCCAACGTCATAGCAGACAGGCTGAGCAGAGCAATTCTCATGCCTCACGAGTGGTCTCTGAACCAGGTAGTTGCGGACCAAATCTTCTGCAAATGGGGCCAACCTTGCTGCAACCTTTTTGCCACCCCCTTCAACAGCAAGTGCAGCAATTTCTTCTCTCCCCTTCCACTTCCCGGACATTCCCCCAGAGACGCTCTAGTCCATGATTGGCCTCAGGGACTTCTTTATGCATTCCCTCCGTTTCCCCTAATCCCGAAGCTAATACAGAAAGCTACCATATTGGGCTACAAAATGATCCTCATTGCTCCTTACTGGCCTCGACAAATATGGTTCCCATTCCTGCATCATCATCTTCTCGAGCAGCCTTGGACTCTGGACCTAGTTCCAGACCTTCTGATCCATCAGTCGGGTGGGCTGCACCAATCCCTGCAATCTCTCCAGCTCACTGCTTGGTTGCTCCACTTCCAACTTTAGCTAGGCTTCCTGATATCTCCCCCTCTGTGCGCGAAATTATTTTATCATCGCACAAGTCTACGACTAGAAAAACTTACGCTAGCAAGTGGAAACGTTTTTCTTCCTGGGCAGAGGCTAAGAGTATAGACCCCTTTTCAGCCCCTGTCCACCACTTGGAATTTCTTGCGGAACTCTTTCATGCTGGGTCCGCTTCCACTACAATTAGAGTTCAGTTAGCTGCAATTTCAAATTTTCACATTGGCCTGTCGGAAAATAATATCATGTCTCATAAGCTATGGAAAGCCTTTCTCAAAGGGACCACTCTGCTCAGGCCCTCAGTGAGGGATCCTCCACCTCCGTGGGATCTAAATTTGATTTTAGCTTCTGTAATTTTACCCCCCTTCGAACCTACAGCATCTTGTTCCTTGAAGTTTTTATCTTGGAAAACCCTTTTTCTGGTAGCTATTACCTCCGCCAGAAGAGTTTTGGCTCTTTGTATCTGTCCTCCATACCTAGTGTTCCACAATGACAGGGTTGCTCTCAGGACTAATCCTTCCTTCCTTCCTAAGGTCTCTTCAGAGAATAACTTGAATCAGTCCATAGACCTTCCTGTGTTTTTTCCCAACCACTCCAACAGGGTGGAATATAAATTGCATCAGTTAGATGTTCACAGGTAACTACGCTTTTATTTGCATAGAACTAAGGACATCAGAAAATCGGACCAGCTTTTCCTTTGTTATGCTGAGGGTAAACAAGGTCTTCCAGTCTCAGAAGTAACCTTATCCAGGTGGTTGACTACTATCATCACATTTATCTATCAACTGAGGAATAAAGATTTGCCTGTTAAACAAAAAGGCCACTCCACCAGAGCTTTAGCCACTTCTGTGGCCTTTCAGGCTAGGTTGTCCATGGAATCTATTTGTGCTGCAGCTACGTGGGCCAACCCACATACTTTCATTTTGCATTATAAGTTGGATGTCGTTTCCAGGAGCAGAGCTGATTTTGGTTCCACTGTTTTGAAGAGTTTGTTCCGATGAGCCACCCAGGATTTTAGGTGCTAGGGACGCTGTCCCAACCAGCAAGAATGAAGGCGAGATTGACAACTTAACATAAAGAAGTTATGTACCTGCCATAACGTTCCGTGTTAGTTGTCTTCTTCTCGCCTTCTTTCTTGCGTCCCACCCTCCATCCTCCTATCCTAGTAGACCGAGAAGAGTTCCTTATGGTTTTTCACTGGCTGTCTTCTCTGGCTATTTCTTTCTGCCTAGTAGCCTCTCTGGTAGGATTTATACATTCTAGGATAGGATTCTTTCCTTATTATGTCTGCAGTTAGACTTACCAAATGAGATCTGGGCATCTAGCGCCAGGCATCATGGGATATAGGGTGGCCTTGAGCCAGTAAACAGCTCTCCAGCTTTTGAAAATGGCCGAGTTGGAGCCGAGGATCGGCTCCGAACCCAACCAGCAAGAAAGAAGGCGAGAAGAAGACAACTAACATGGAATGTTATGTTAGGTAAATAACTTCTTTTTATCCCCTATGCCTAAAGGACCTCCAAAGGGGGATCCCCTGTGTAGTGGGATGGTAGCCTCCTGTAGCTTGATGGTCAGATGGTTGCAGCCAATCAGGGCAGTCAGCCTTTAACCCACTGGAGGAGGTCTTCCATTAGTTGAAGGCATCTTTCCACCACTCACTCAACTGCATCCCCAACCAAGTCTAGAAGCTCTCACCTTTCGTGGCTTTCCAGGCTACTAGGCGATAAGGTGCCCACAGAACCAGAGGCATTGACCCACCCCTTGAAGATGTACCTGAGCAGGCAAAGCCAGGTGGTGATCTTTCCCTGATTTGGTAGGTATGTGATTAGACTGCTCCTGGGGTCTCTGGACCTGTGAAAAATGAAATGTAAAAGGGAGAGAAGGGGAAAAAGGAGAAATGAAAAATAAATAATTACAAGAGACAGAAAAAGACACACACACACACACCATGGAGACGAATCATAAGTTGCTGTTAAAATGTTTTATTGACAATGCATCGTAAACATTTAATGTTATGTAGTCCTATCTCGCCATAATTCTTGCTGGATGGGCTTGAAGCCGAACCTCAGCTCCGACTCGGGCAATACTAAAGCTCGAGAGCTTTTACTGGCTCGAGGCTATCCCCTATCCCATGGTGCACCACGACAATTCCTCAGATCTCGTTTGCTGCAAAAGCTTCGAGGTTGTCTTCTTACTGGCTCGTAGGCTACGTGAAATATTTTGATATTTTTTGACTATATCTCTTCACTTTTTCATTAATAGTTTTTCCCTTATTATCTGAGTGATTGTCGTAAGAGTTTGCTACCCATGTCCCCTTTCTTTAAGGATTGTATGGCCCATTTTAGTTAGAGGGCCATAGTTGCCCATTTAACTTAGAGGGCCTTTCCTCTCTGTGTGCTAGTTTTTTCTCCTTCTCCTTCTCCTTCCTTTATAATTGTACTGTTGTTTTTGTTATTGTATTTGTTTCTTTCTTCTCAAAAGCAATATGTCGAAGGATAAAGACAGGGAAAACAAAGAACACCGCCCTTCTGGCTTTAAAAAATGTGATAAATGTTCTTAAAAAATGTCATTGACTGACAGTCACACCAGTTGTGTGTACTGTCTTGGAGAGGCTCATTTGCAAGAACCCTGTACCTTCTGTCATGCATTCAGCACCAGCACCAAGGAAAAGAAAACTTATCAATAGGGTCCTTATGACTAGTTCCTTCCAAGAACAACTGGAACAAGGTCAGACAGTTCCTAAAAGTCATAAAAGGAAATCTCCATCAGTTTTGCTTTGGAACAGACAATGAAATCAAAAGCGACGGAACTGAAGAGTTCTGGCTCCAATTCTGCTTCTTCAGTCTCGGTGCCACCTATTTCATCGACTCCAAGACAATCATCTCTGTCAAGACACTCACCGATCTTGGAACCTGTTTCACCAACCGTAAGATCTCCTATTTTGGAAAGGAGGAGATCTCCTTCTATCTCCACCCGCTCCTCCAGGACACTATCTGATGAGGATGTAGAGCGGGTGGTGAAGAGTCTGCTTCGTGACCTGGCGCTAGCAAAAATTTTAGCTCCTCCGGACCCAAAGGCTTTGGATCCATCCCATCCTTAGTCTAATGATCCTCCTACCACTGTTTCATTCTTGGAGTCTAATGTTTTGGGTCATTTAGTGCTGGAACCCTCGGTTCTGAGAACTCTTCCTGCTTCCTCAGAACCGATAACGCTGACTTCATCGACTCAGTCTGGAGCCGAGGGGTCTGGGAGCCGACGCTCTCTGGTCGACTCCGAGAGGGATAGTCACCCCAGTTTTTCTTTGGATCTGACCCTCCCTCTCTGTGCTTCAGCTCGGGTGAGCTCTGCTCCCACGTCTGCTTCGGAGCCTGCTTCTCCAGTTCGGAGTCGACCGTCCATTTCCTCAGAGCGGAGGTCTTCTTCAGAGCGAGGTTGTAAGGCTTTTGAGGTGATAGAGCTTTGTCAACTACTAGAGCCCTGGCATTGGATCCAATGTCCCTCCAGCAGCCGGTAGCAGCCTCTCCTCCTCCGCCTGCCCCTAAGCGTCGGGAACCAGAGTCCCAAAAAGCCCCCATAGGAGGTGTCCCCTCTTCCGAGACCTCCCCAGATTACCCCACTGGAGAGGTCCCTCGGAAGAGAGTTTGCAAGAGGAAGCATATTGGCTCACCTGTGTCTGTCACTTCTGACACTGATTTGGATGAGTCAGAAGGGTCCCCTAGATCCCCCTTTGAGGACGTCTCTTTTGCGAACCTTCTTGAAATCCTTAGACAGAGGGGTGATTGGAAGACCTCTAACCCTACTGAGGAGGAATCAGTGTACCTTAAGGCTTTTGGTTCCTGACCTTCCACCTCCTGGGTGACACCACCGTATGAACAACTGTTAGGAGTCATATCTCAGAAAACTTGGACCTCTCCGGACACAGTGGAGCCTGTCCCGAGAAGGCCAAATAAATTTATTATTGCTCCAGAAGACAAAACATTTCTAACCAAGGGAGTTCCTGTGGGTGCTATGGTGGTAGCAGCAGCCACAAAGGAGTTATCTGAGACATCCTCAAATAGTCATCCTCCTAATAAAGAGTCTAGGATGATGGATAGGTATAGAAAGCGTACCATTTCTTCAGCGGCCTTTACCTTGCGATCACTGAATTACCTGTCCCATTTTACTAGGCTTCAAAGGGATCTCCTAAAAACGTTGGGAGATACCCTTCAGGTTTCAGGAGCTTTGGGATCCACTGACAAGGTATCTTCACAGCTCTCCACCCTTATGTCTATTGCTAACTCCTCCATGAGGCTGATTTTCTGTGCAGCTGATGGAGCAAGCAGGGTGGCCACAGCAGGGATCTCTCTTAGGAGATCTATGCAATTTTATGGAATCCTTCAAGTCTTCCTTTACCAACATTCCCTTTGATGGTTCTCTTTTTGGACCTCTGGTAAAAGAGACTTCGACCAGGTGTGCGCAGGAAGGGGAAACCTTATCTGTTGTCGGAGTCCGTTTCTCCCTTCCATCCAGACCCTATCCCAAGGGTCAAACAGGAGGGAAAATGTGGTTCCTTAAATCCTAAAAAGATTTCCTTCAAGCACAAGGTCAACCCTCCCCTAGAGGGGGAGGTTATAATGGAAGGCGCCAGGCTCGCAGCAGAGGGGGTCTACAACACCAAGGTGATAGATATACTTTCTCTGATCGACCCTTTCATCGCCCCTGAGGGGTTGCCCAACTGTCCATCTCTGGAGGCAGTCGGAGGTTGTCTCTCACAAATTTCCCAAGATCGATGGGTACAAAATATAATTTCCAGAAGTTACCTCATTCCCTTTGTTTCCGATCCCCTACAAATCAGTCTTAACCAGATGTACCACCCAATCAAATAGACCATGCAACATTAGAGGTGATCTCGATGCTTCAAAAAAGAGTCATCCAAGAAGTCCCCACAGAGCATATAGAATCTGGAACTTACGATTCTTTTTAGTTCCAAAAAAGACCTGGACTGGAGATCAATTCTAGATCTCTGCAAGCTAAACAAGTGTTTTAAAAAATCGAGGTTCCGTATGATCACTCTGCAGTCAATTTTTCCATTTATCGGAAAAGACAATTGGATGTGCTCCATAGATCTTCAGGACATGTACTACCATATCAAAATGGACAGGTGCTTCAGAAGACATCTACACTTTTGGCTGTGAGCCAGTCATTTTCAATTTTGAACACTGCCCTTTGGCCTCACTACAGCCCCTAGAGTGTTTGCCAAATGTATGGCAGTGATCACGGCTCACCTGAGATGTCAGGGATTCCAGGTGTTTCCGTACTTAGATGATTGGCTCCTCACTGCTACCACCAAGCACCAACTAATCCAAGCCAGGGACGAGACTCTATCCTTCTGCGCCAGATTAAGAATTACAGTAAATCTAAAAAAAATCGACCTTATTTCCATTGAAGTGCATTGTTTTCTTAGGCTCAGACATAGACTCAACCACCATGACAGCAAAACCGACACCAGAAAGGATAGAATTGTTGCACAACCAAGTCAGATTCTTGCTGACCATAAACAAAGTACAGGCCAGGATAGTTAGTTCTAGGGACTATGGCATCCAACATTCTTTTAGTTCCCATAGCCCATCTACACATGAGAGTACTTCAGTGTCTACTATTTGCCCAGTGGTCAATGCAGGATCTACCCTTGTCCCACCAAATACTCATTACAAATTCCTGCAAGAAGGATCTAATATGGTGGGTACATACAGATCAGCTTTATCTAGGTCGTCCCCTTGTTCTCCCTCAGCAAAATGCAGTCTTGACCATGGACGCTTCCCAGATAGTGTGTGGGGGGGGCATTATCTGGGAATGACGGTCCAAGGTATCTGGCAGGATCACGAGAACCACTTGCACGTAAATGTGCTGGAGATGAGAGCAGTGCTATACGCATTGCAAGCACTTCACAGTTCTCTTCCCACCGGGACACTTGCGATTCAGTGAGACAACATGTCTGTAGTTTGGTACATAAACAAGCAAGGGGGAACAAAGTCTTACCCACTTTGTCGAGAGACACAAAGAGTATGGAAATGGGTGATGGACTCTCAACATTTTCTGGTAGCAACGCACATTCTGAGAAAGTCCAATGTGATAGCAGACAAACTGAGTTGAGCAATTCTGATGCCTCATGAGAGTTCCCTGAAAACAGAAGTTGCAGAAGAGATTTTCCTCAAATGGGGCCACCCTTGCTGCAACCTATTCACCACGTACACGAACGCCAAATGTAGCAACTACTTTGCCCTCATTCCCCATCTGGAGATGTCACCCAGGGACGCTCTGGTCCACAATTGGCCTCCGGGACTTATTTATGCTTTTCCACCCTTTCCTCTCATATGCCAAGTTATTCAGAAAGCAAAACTGTTGAAGAGTACCCTGATCCTCAATGCTCCTTACTGGCCTCGCCAAGTCTGGTTCCCCTTCCTGTGGCCCTATCTCTTGGAGGAACCAAGGATTCTGGAACTACCTCCAGACCTTCTGATTCACCAATCAGGACAGTTCCATCCTACTATCCAAACCCTGAAATTGACAGCATGGCTGCTCCAGTTCCAAGAATAGCCAGGTGTATATCCCTTTCTCCTACTGTTAAACACATCCTCATTTCTTCCCACAAACCTTCCACCAGGAAATTATACTCCAGCACATGGAAAAGGTTTTTCATTTAGGCAGCTAAACTAGGCATAGATCCCTACTCAGCCCCATAGAGTCTATCCTGTCCTTCCTCACATCTATTTTTCAAGAAGGAGCTGCAGCTGCTACCATTAGAGTTCAGGTGCTGCCATCTCAAATTATCATTTCAGGAACATGGGAACTTCTGTTATGTCCCACTCTTTATGTAAAACCTTTTTGAAAGGAGCCCTCCTTCTCAGACCTCCAATCAGGCAACCTCCGGAGCCCTGGGACTTAAACTTAGTTCTGACCTCATTGATTTCTCCACCATTCGAACTGTCTTCTTCATCCGACTTGAAATTGTTGTCTTGGGAGACATTGTTCTTAGTAGCTATAACATCTGCTAGGAGGGTTTCAGAATTGCAAGCTCTGACCATTCAACCTCTATATATTATAGTCATAAGGACAGAGTCTCCCTAAGAACTAATCCTTCTTTCCTCCCTCAGGTATGCTCAGAACATAATCTAAACACAACTATTGAATTACCAGTATTCTTCCCCAATTACAGTAATAAATCGGAATACAGACTGCATCAATTAGATGTCCATAGAATTCTCCGATTTTACCTGCACAGGACTAAAGATTTTAGGAAATTGGATCAATTGTTTGTTTCCTTCTCAGAGAAAAACAAAGGCTTGCCCATTTCCAAGGTAACTCTGTCTAAATGGCTTTCAGATTGCATCTCATTTACTTACAAAAATGTTGGGAAACAACTACCTGCTAAAGTAAGCGGCCATTCAACTAGAGCAGTGTCAGCTTCATATGACTTCAAATCAAAACTCCCAATTGATACCATGTGTGCAGCAGCTACATGGGCAAGACCTCATACTTTTGTCACTCATTACAAATTGGATTTGTCCTCCTGGGACAGGTCATCCTTTGGGTTCATTGTGCTAAAGAGTCTCTTTGCTTGAACCAGCTGGGATAAAGATGCTGGGGATGCTGTCCCATCCAGCAAGAATTACGGTGAGATAGGACTACGTAACATTAAGAAGTTATGTACTTACCATAATGTTTTATGTTTGTAGTCCATCTCACCTACATTCTTGCATCCCACCCTCCTTCCCCCTTCCTGTATCCTGGAGGAACTGGTGTCCTATCCATTATGCTGTCTGACCTTGTTATAGTTGTCTGCCCACATGTCATGGATAGTAAAACAAAATCCTTTTGTTTGTATGTACATAGTTATTGATAGTATAATCACTACTATGTATTTAGTTACTTTCTTGCAAACAAGATCTGGGGAATTGCCGTGATGCACCATACGATAGGGGATAGCCTCGAGCCAGTAAAAGCTCTTGTACTTTAGTATCGGCCAAGTCGGAGCCGAGGTTCGACTCCGAGCCCGTCCAGCAAGAATGTAGGTGAGATTGACTACAAACATGGAACGTTATGGTAAGTACATAACTTCTTATTAAGTAGGTACACTGCATGAGTTTGTACTGCATATTATTAAAATTGTTAAAGCTGCCAAATATAGCTACTATTCACTGTTCTGCAAAAGTTACTTATAGTTCTGTAATTATTTGTGTACTTTTGTCATGTTTGTCACTTTTAATTGAAATACTACTGTAATCATGCAACAGCCTTCTTTTTTCTACAAAATGGAACAGAGAACGCACAACTGGCTTTTTTATACTTAGTTAGTAAAAATATATTGGTACTCATGAATGCTTTCTCTGAATAGTTTGTCTCCTCTGAGCCTGCACTGTACTTTACTAACACACCTCATCAGCTATAGAAAGAAGAAAAAGAATTCATACTTGTTTATCTTTGTGACAAAAGTAGGCACTGCCATCACAGTTGGCTGGAATTTTGGAATTACTATATGTCATTTGTGAATATCAAAGTAATTTATATAAGATGTTTGTGTTACAAATGTATTAGAACTGTATATCATGTATATATCAAACTGTTCTGTACAGATGTTTGTGTTGAAAAGGTATCTGTAAAGTTCTTGTTTAAAATGTATCCACAGTGCGCCCTGCTGGAAGAGAACAGAAATGTACATGCACTATAGTAACTGATGTTAAGTTGTCTATCTCGCCTTCATTCTTGCTGGATGGGTTCGGAGCCGACCTCGGCTCCGACTCGGCCACTCTAAAAGCTCGAGAGTTGGTTCCACCGGCTCGAGGCTCCCCTTATATCCCACAATGCTAGGCGAGAGTTACCTCAGATCTCATTTGCCGCTACAGCGATCGAGGTGTTGGTTTTCTACCGGTTCTTGGTAAGTGACTTTCTTTGAAAGTTAGTGTATTAAAACCCCTTTATTTTAATATTTATACTTATTTCCCTTAGTTTAGAGGAATTCTTATCCCCTTTCTTAAAAATTCCTGTTTTTTCCCCACAAGAACTTTAAGTTCTTCCCTGGGCCTACAGGCCTTTTTCTTTCCCTTAGTGGAGTGTGTGTGTGTTATTTTCTTAATTTAAAAACCTAGCTAGTTGTTTTATTTTAAGTTAAACTAGACAGGGTGTAATCAGTGTGTTTGTGACTGTGTGTGTGATTACACTTTTGAGATGTCTAAAGAAGCAAAGGTCTCCGGATTCAAGAAGTGTGATGCGTGCTGTCAGAAAATGTCTCTGACAGACGCTCACACTTCTTGTGTCTACTGTCTGGGACCTTTGCACCTGCAGGACTCCTGTGCTGTTTGCCATGGCTTCAGCGCCAGGGTCCTGCAGGAAAGAAAAAATAAGTTAATTTTAAGAGGCTTACTCAAGCCAGAGGATTCCCTTACTGTGTCTTCAGGAAGCCCTCCAAGGCATCTAGGTCTTCGGCTCCGACAACTGAGCCGAGACCTAAAGCTTCTAAACCTCTGCCTACATCGGCTCCGGCTGGAGCCGATGAGTCTCAGTCCACAGTTTCTGTGGTTCCCTCGGCTCCGGCTGGAGCCGAGGTATTAGAATTCCCGTGTCGGCTCCGACCAGACCTTCGGAGCCGACAACTAGGAAGAGGTCCAGGTCACCATCCCTTGGCTCCATTCATTCGGCTCCAGGATCTCCCCTGCTGTCTGAACGGAGCCAAAGATCTCACTCCTCTAGGTCATCGAGGCTGTCGGATCATGACCTTCAGAGGGTAGTGAGTCGACTTCTTAAGTCCGAGGCACTGGCCCAGATGCTTCAGAGCCCGACTCATCAGTCGATGCCTACCCCTGTCCATCAATATATTCCTCCTTCGACTCTCTTGAGCTCGGAGCCGGGTCATGTCGGAACCGAGACTGTGATAGCGTCGGAGCCGATACAATTGTCTTCGGCTCCGTCGGCTCCGATTTCTTCCTTGGAAGAATCTCGGCGCCGGACTTCCCTCTTCGGCTCCGAGGGGGTGAGTGGCATCGGACCCTTGTTTGACCCCGCTCTTCCTCTCGGAGCTTCGGCGCTGGTGAGTTCGGCTCCGACATCGGCCTCGGAGCCATCACTGTCGGTGCCGAGGGGGGTTCTCAGCTTCTCGGAGCGGGGACCTCTGGCGTTGCCTGACACGGGTGCTTTCGAGGTCATGCGGAGTGTGTTAGAGCCTGGCTCTACCCCACAGTCGGTGCCGTCTGCCCCTCCCTCTACGGTGCCTCAGGTCAAGTCGACTCACTCCCTCATCCCGGACCGCAGAGAGCCAGCTCCTCAGGAACCCCCTGTGGGGATCTCATCCTCTTCCGAGGCCTCTCCTGACTTGGCAGAAGAGCCCCTCGGAAGAGGAAGTGTAAGAGGAAACACATTGACTCACCTGAGTCAATCACATCTGATACAGATTTAGATGATTCCGAGGGTTCCCCCCGTTCCCCTTCTGAAGATGTCTCTTTTGCAGACATTCTAGAGATCCTGAAGCAGAGGGGAAATTGGCCAGCCCTTAACCCTTCGGAGGATGAATCTGTATATCTTGAGGCGTTTGGCTCTCGCCCTTCCACCTCCTGGGTGTCCCCCCCCTTTGACCCCCTCATGCAGGTGGTTGCTAAAAAGGCATGGACGGCTCCTGATTCAGTGGACCCCACTCCCAGGAGACCCTCCAAATTCATAACGGCACCAGCAGACAAGCAGTTCTTGACAAAAGGAGTTTCTGTGGATGCTATGGTGGTAGCTGCAGCCACTAAGAAGGAACTTGCTGATCCTTCAGTACCTGTCCATCCACCTAACAAGGAATCTAGGTCCATGGACAGGTACGGGAAGCGGATGTTCTCGTCAGCGACATTTACTATGCGTTAAGCTGAACTACCTGTGCCATTTCACTCGTCTTCAAAGGGACTTGATTAAAGAAGCGAGTGACATGTTGAAGGATCCTACAGCTGCAGGGTTTCAAGATAAAATGAACACTCAGCTGGCTACCCTTAACTCCATAGCCAACTCCTCCATGCGCCTACTTTCTTATGCGGCTGATGGAGCGAGTAGGTCCGCAGGGACAGGTGTGGCCTTACGTAGGCATGCCTGGATGCGGCTATGCAATTTTGCGGACCCCTTCAAGACGTCTTTCACTAACTCCCCGTTTGATGGATCATCTCTTTGGTCCTCAAGTGAAAGAAACCTTGACTAGGTGCGAGACTGATGGCAAGACTCTTTCTGCCGTCGGAGTCCGTTTTTCTACTCCTTCTAGGCCTTACCCCAAAGGCCAGAAAAGTGGGAAAATGTGGTTTCGTAAACAAAATCAAGGGACTTCGCCTGACGCACAAAGTCGTTACCCCGCCAGAGGCAGAGGCGGGAATAACAATGGTAGACGCCGCCTCGAGGCAGGGGCTCCAGAACCAGGGCAATCGAGAAGCCTTCTCTGATAAGCCCTTTCAGCATCCCTGAGGTGTTGCCCGGCTGCCCACCTTCGGAGGCAGTCGGGGGAAGGTTGTCACTGTACCCAAAAGCCTGGCTATCCCTGACTCAAGACAAATGGGTACAGTCCGTCATTTCCGAAGGCTATTCTATCCCCTTTCTTCGCATTCCGAAACAATCAAAAAAATCCCTCCCAGATGTTCCACCCGCACAAAGGGATCTAGCGGTTTTGGAAATTTCAAAGCTGCTTGCAAAAAGAGCAATTCAGCCAGTTCCAGCAGACCAGCAAGGATCCGGAATCTACTCAAGGTTCTTTTTAGTTCCAAAGAAAACAGGGGACTGGAGACCAATTTTGGATCTCAGTATCTTGAACAGATCAGTCAAGAAAACAAGATTTCGGATGGTCACGCTGCAGTCCATCCTTCCCCTATTGGGAAAAGGAAACTGGATGTGCTCTATAGACCTTCAGGATGCGTACTATCACATAAAAATGAACAGACGCTCCAGAAGATTCCTCCGCTTCAGGCTGGGAACCAGTCATTTTCAATTCAGAGCCCTGCCCTTTGGTCTCACCACTGCCCCCCGGGTGTTTACCAAATGCATGGCAGTGGTAGCTTCTCACCTGAGACGACAAGGATTCCAGGTGTTTCCATATTTGGACGACTGGCTCCTCACAGCTCCCACCAAGCATCTCCTTCTGATGGTCAGGGATTACACTTTTCGCATTTGTCAAAAGTTAGGCATTTCAATAAATTGCGAAAAGTCTGTTTTGTCGCCTTGTCGTACTATTACCTACATAGGCGCAAATCTAGACACAGTAGACATGTCTGCGAGGCTAACAGATCAGAGAATAACAGACATACACAGACTGGTCTCACTCCTTTTCAACAACAACAGAATCAAAGCCAGGTTAGTTCTGAAAGTGTCGGGAATTATGGCGGCTGCCATACCTCTGCTTCCATTAGCCAGATTCCACATGCGAATCCTTCAATGGATGCTCTTTACACAATGGTCATACCAGCAACTTCCAATGTCCCACACCATTATGATCACGCAGGCGTGCAGAAATCATCTCATGTGGTGGATGTCTTCCCCTCAGCTCTGGTTGGGAAGACCCTTTGTTCCTCCCTCCGGTTGCTACTCTGACAACGGACGCCTCCCTGATCGGGTGGGGGGGGCATTATCAGGGCAGGACGGTCCAGGGCACATGGCAACCAGACGAATGCCACTTGCACATAAATGTTCTGGAGATGAGAGCAGTGCTTTTAGCGTTGCAAGCCCTTCAAGACTCTCTCCCCTTGGGAACGATTGCAATCCAGACAGACAATATGTCTGTAGTGTGGTACATCAACAAACAAGGCGGAACCAGGTCCTACCCCCTGTGTCGAGAAGCACTCAGATTGTGGCAATGGGCGATTTCTTCTCAGCGTTTTCTGATAGCATCGCACATCCCCGGGAAGTCCAATCAAATCGCGGACAAATTGAGCAGAGCTATCCTCATGCCTCACGAGTGGTCTCTGAAAGACTCTGTTGTGAGAGAGATTTTTCTCAAGTGGGGTCAGCCTTGCTGCGATCTTTTTGCTACTCCCCAAAACAGCAAGTGCAGACATTATTTCACCCTATTCCCTTTACCAGGCCAACCCAGCAGAGACGCTCTAGTCCAAGTTTGGCCCGGGACTTCTGTATGCATTTCCTCCTTCCCACTAATCTCTCAAGTGATACAGAAAGCTATCGCTCAGAAGGCCTCGTTGATCCTCATTGCTCCTTACTGGCCTCGACAGGTGTGGTTCCCCTTTCTACATCAATTTCTACTGAGCGACCTTGGCATCTGGACCTAGTTCCAGACCTTTTGATCCATCAATCGGGTCAGTTACATCGCTCCCTCCCTCTCTGAACCTCACTGCTTGGTTCCTCCAGTTCCAACCTTAGCCAGGCTTCCTCAATTATCTCACTCTGTTCGAGATATTTTGATAGCTTCCCATAAATCTTCCACTAGGAAGATTTATTTGGGTAAG
The DNA here is from genome assembly GCF_019279795.1 of Protopterus annectens. NCBI lineage: Eukaryota > Metazoa > Chordata > Ceratodontiformes > Protopteridae > Protopterus > Protopterus annectens. Next base: position 132,246,789 of record NC_056733.1, read on the forward strand.
TGGAAACGTTTCACATATTGGGCTCAAGGAAAGGACATAGATCCTTTCACTGCCTCCATCCAAATAGTCCTTGATTTTCTAGCTGAACTCTTCCATGCAGGTTCATCCCCTTCTACTCTTAAAGTTCAATTGGCAGCTATCTCTAACTTTCATGTGGGTATTTCTGAGTCTGCCTTAATGTCCCACAAGCTTTGCAAAGCCTTTTTGAAAGGAGTTTTTCTTCTCAGACCTCCTATAAGAAATCCTCCTTCTCCTTGGGACCTAAATTTAGTTCTTACTTCTTTGATTCTACCCCCTTTCGAACCTGCAGCCTCCTGTTCTTTAAAATTGCTATCATGGAAGACTCTCTTTCTGGTAGCTATTACTTCAGCTAGAAGAGTCTCAGAACTTCATGCACTCAGCTGTCGACCTCCTTATCTTTTGTTCCATAAGGACAGGGTATCCTTACGAACCAACCCGTCCTTTTTGCCTAAGGTAGTCTCGACATCAAATCTAAATCAAAGCATTGACCTCCCTGTCTTTTTTCCAGAATATTCCAATAGGTCTGAACAAAAATTACACTGGCTAGATGTTCATCGTCAGTTGAGGTACTATTTGGATAGAACAAAACAATTCAGAAAATCTGACCAACTGTTTGTCTCCTATGCAGAAGGCAGAAAGGGACTTTCAGTTTCAAAGGTATCATTATCTAGATGGCTTACATCTCTGATTACCCTTGTTTATGAGATTAGACACCAAAAGCTGCCTAATAAACCTAAGGCCCATTCTACCAGAGCTTTGGCTACTTCCTTAGCCTTCCAAGACAGACTGCCTATTGACACAATTTGTGCAGCGGCTACTTGGGCTACTCCTCACACTTTCATTTCTCATTATAAGTTGGATCTAGCTTCTAGGCATAGAGCTAACTTTGGTTCCACTGTTCTCAGGAGTCTGTTCCGTTAGGCCACCCGGGACAAGGTGCTAGGGACGCGGTCCCATCCAGCAAGAATGAAGGCGAGATAGACAACTTAACATATAGAAGTTATGTTCTTACCATAACGTTCCATGTTAGTTGTCTTCTTCTCGCCTTCTTCTTAAGCCCCACCCTCCTTCCCCCTGGCCTGGACAGACCTAGAGGAGTTGTGATTGTGACCTCTCTTTCTACCACCTCTTTTATTAGGCATATGCTGCTTGCATATTTCCTGAATCAGGATGTAGGTCACCCTTCTTTCTCCCTGTTGTTAGAGGTGGACTCTGTTTAGAGTTATTCTGTTACTATTATAAGCTGGGGTTAGCTTACAAACGAGATCTGAGGTAACTCTCGCCTAGCATTGTGGGATATAAGGGGAGCCTCGAGCCGGTGGAACCAACTCTCGAGCTTTTAGAGTGGCCGAGTCGGAGCCGAGGTCGGCTCCGAACCCATCCAGCAAGAAGAAGGCGAGAAGAAGACAACTAACATGGAACGTTATGGTAAGAACATAACTTCTATTTTAAATGTATATATTAACAAAGGAAACTGGAGGGTTAACCACAGTCCAGAAAACCTTAGAAACATATCTGAAATTAAATTACTTTATAGGCTAGGTGACATGTTTCAATGCAGCTAGAGATGCAAAGTATGTGCTAGGAAGCTTTTAGTATTGTCTTCAGGGTGAACTAAATGCTACATTGAAAGCATAAAGGAATGCAGTTTATAGTTTCATAGTTTCATAGTATAGTACTAGGCTATCTGCCCTGGGGCATTTGTAAGCCTAGCCATAGTGATGTGGCTTTTGCCACCCCATGAAATGGTACAAAAATGTACAGAATAAATCTAGAATACTGTGCCTCTGTCTAGTAGTGACACAGTGAAGGTCCCCTTATATAATAGAATTAGTTTACTGTGCCCCTGTCTAGCAGTGACACAGATGTGACCCCTGGGGTAAACTTACGATCTCCCATCCACTCATCAAGATTTCTCTTGAAGAGAGTCAGTGAGGGGCTCTGCCTAATACGAACTGGGATCCTGTTCCAAAGCATGGGAAGCCTCTAGGTTATGAATCTATCCCTCCAGCATGTCCTATTCATATTGTGCCGAGGTTTAAGTCTTTAGCTCTCGTAGTCCTGATGGATTTGGATTTTTTGAGGTGGAGCATGTCCATCAGATTGTGATTGGACATGGCCTTGTACGTCAGGCAGAGATCACCTCTGAGCAGGCGGTATGCTCCTGAATAGAGCTGAAGTTTCTTTAGTCTGGCAGAATTTGACATATGTTGGAGACCCTTGATCCTTTTGGTGAGGTACTTTTGTGGTCTCTCCAGCTGTTGCAAGTGCCGGGTGATGTACATACCAAATGGGGCATTGTACTCAATCATGGGTCTGATGAGGGCGGAATATAGGGGTACAATGACATCCTTGGATCTGGATGTGAAACCCTTCATGATGAGGTGTGCAAGGTAGAATGTTTTTCTAACCACTTTGGCAATGTGGGGTGTCAAATGAGAGGTCGCTGTCTACTTGGGTCCCTAGGTCTCTGATTACTTTTTCCGTACTCAGTGGGTTGCTGTCTATGTGATAATTTGTGGGTACTTTGTTTTTTCCAAAAGGGATGACTATACATTTTTTGGCATTTAGTTTAAGGCCGTGACTGCGGCACCAGTTGTCCGTTTCAGTGAGGCCTTTTTGTAGGATGTGTGTATCTGCTGGTGTATCGACTATGGCGCCTAGTTTGCAGTCATCTGCGAACTTTGTCAGCCACAGCCCTCCCATGTTTGCTTTAACATCTGAGAAATAAATGCCGAACAAGAGGGGTCCCAGGACAGATCCCTGTGGGACACCACTTGTGACTGGCTTTGAGTCTGACATTGCTCCAGCGATTTTAACTTTATGGGTTCTGTCCTTTAGCCAGTTTGCAACCCATTCTAGTGATATACGGGTTTACTTTTAAGCTGTTTAGCTTATCTATGATGCCTGAGTGGGGTATTGTGTCGAAGGCCTTAGCCAAGTACAGGTATGCTGTATGGACTGCTTTGCCCTCATCAATGGCTCTAGTGACTGTTTCGAAAAAGTCAACCAGGTTTAAAAGGCAGGATCTGCCCTTTACAAAGCCAAACTGGGTGGGGTCAATCGTCTGTAGGTCCCCTATGTCTCCGTTTAGGAGTTCCATAATGATTCTTTCCATAGCTTTGCAGACCAGGCTAGTCAAGCTTATGGGGCAGTAGTTTCCAGGGTCTGTAGAGGCACCCCCCCTTGTGGAGTGGGACCACTGTTGCTGTACGCCAGTGTTCAGGTACATATCCCGAAGTTTCCATTTTTGTTTTCTAAGGAGGTGGGTTTGTCTTTTGAGCCTTGCCTAAAAAAGGCACTATGGGGGTGGCAAGAGCCTTAGCCAATATCCGGAAGCCCAGTGGTGACAAGTGTAAGCCATCCCTTGCGAAGCAGCGTGGCCTGTCCAACATATCATCCCAGGCAGACAGACATTGGATCCCCTTAGAATGACACCAGTACTTGAGCCAATTGTTAAAGCTGATAATCTTGTCTTTGTATTGTGGTATCATTCTTGGTGAGGGCAAGATGCTGCTCAGGGTCAGGGTCATACCAGCCTGGGCTACATAATCGGAGAGCTCCTCTATGTCTCTTTTCATGTAGTCCAGGGAGGTACGTCTCAGGTCATTCACACCAGCATGGACAATGACGGAGTCATATTTGTACTTGCTTTGGAGTGACCTGAGTGCGTGTGTTATGTGGCGGATCCTAGCTCCCGATAGACAGCTCACAGTCACCTTCTCCTTGTTCAGCCTGGTCAGTGGGACATCAGTGTGTCTGACTATGGAGTCACCTATTACTAGTGTATCAGGCAAGGTGTTTAGCCTTAAGGGCTGCGATTGGTCGACACACTGATTTATTGAAGTATGTGTTGCATGCATTTTGTTTTGAGGTGGTGGATTTTTGGATGTCTGCTTTGGGAGCCTCTGTTGTTTTGGTAAGTTTTTTATTAGAGCCTCCGAGTATGTTTTTATGTGTTTGGTTTGCAGTTGTGGTAGGTCTATGTGGGACTGGGATTGTTGTGTGTGTGGTTGCCATCTCCTCCTGTCTGGTCATGCCAGCCCTGAGTTGAGAGAGTTCAGCCTCCAGTTTGGCTATATAGTTGCATCTCTCACATGTATTTGTGTTTGTTGGGAGGAGGAGAGGGTTGTCTGTGTACATGAGACAATTGTAGCATTGTCTCAAGATGCCCAGATTGACCAGCTAAACTGGAGACGATGCCAGTAATCTACCACTCGACATGCTAGAACAGTATAAGGGAGTGGTATACCTTTAAGGGAAGTGGGTATTCACAGGGGTGGTAAGTAGATGTAGTGCTTTACTTAGTACGAGAGTGCTTACTTAGTATAGAAGTATTGAGAACAAGTGCTAGGCTTATAATACAGTGAGTAGTCTGGTTATACTAAGAATAGAGCTTCCTTAAGGGAAAATTTGAAGAACAGTTGGCGGAGCCAGAAAAAGTTTAACCTTGTTTAACCGGCTATGCGCACGACCGCACAAAGCCGTGCAAATGCGGATTTTAAACAGTGAACTACAAAAGAGCTGGAAATGGTCCCAAACAACCAATTATTACAGCTTCTTGTGCTGAGGTCACTTCCCCCAAGGACAGGTAGGCTGCTCAAGGCTCCCCACTCCCACTGGTGAGCAAAGAAACTTCCTTCTATCCAAGTAAGGTAATGGACAACACAGGAACTACACCACAGCCCAGAATACAGCAATGCCTGTAAACTGGTCTAAACTAGTCGAGGAAGGCGGGAAAACGAGGATTATTTTTTTGTTTTTTTGGTAGAAACACAGAAAATGCAGAAACAGTGATGAATTAGTTACACAGGCTAGCACACTTTACTCGGCAGCCTCCACAGTTAAATTAAACAAACAAACAAGCAAACTTTCGATCAAATTCGACTAAAATGTAACTTTAAGTGCAGATTTTAAAATAATGCAGCAATCATTTAAAAAAACAGTTTAGGCTATTTCAAGGTAAGCTACAGAAGCTATTTCAAGTGAAAAAAAGCAAAGATACTTAAATCCAGAAGGTAGTAGCTTTTCAGAGTTCCCTGTTGCTAGGACCACTCTGTAAACCCACGTGGAGCTTGTCTGAGCAGTATGAAGTGATGGAATAGCTTCTGGTTCAGCACAAGCAAAGATAAAAACTAACCCTTCATAACACAACTTAAAATATAATGCAATTTCTGCTGCTGTAAACAGAGACGCTCCAAACTGAAGAAACTCTCAGTATAGTAAAGATCCTTCACATAAAGTTTAAATTAGCTTCAGAAAAATAAAAAACAGGAAGTTTAATTTAGCACCAGAAAAAACAAAAATGGGTGAAGTGCATCACAATACTAGCAGTCTGAACAAAAGTGATACCCCACATTGTCACTGCATTTAAAAATCACATGCTGCACAATTACAGCATGTTTAAGAATTTTTTTTTTGCATTAAAATTCATTTGTTAATGAAACCATACTAATGTTCTTACATCTGTTTAAATGACTAGAATTTGTAGATGTTATGTGATCCTATCTCGCCTACATTCTGTACTGATGGGCTCGGAGCCGATCCCTCGGCTCCGACTCGGCACGCTATGCTATAGAGCGAGGCCTCTTATTGGCTGAGCTATTTCTTATCCCAGGATGCACCACCACTAATCCTCCAGATCTCGTTTGCCGCTTACAAGCTAGGACGTGGTCTCAAACTTGGCTGGGCTAAGTACTGTTTTATTCAGGCTTTTCCTGTCAGGAATTTGCTTATTTTTGAACCAAAAGTTGTTTTAACAGCTATTGTTGTGATACGAGTGTGTTAGACTAATTTTGTTGAGAAATTTGTGTTTTTTCGTTAAGGGAAGGTTTCCCGTTTAAGTTAGAGGGGCCTTCCCCTATTTTTCTATTTCTAGTGTTATTTGTGTGTCAAGTACCTGCTTAACTTAGAGGGTCTTGACCTTCTTTTTCTGTTTTTCTGCACATACTAGTACTGTATTGTTGTTAAAAAAAAAAAAAAAATATTTTATTTTTCTGAACTTAAAACTTGTTAGTTTTTTGTCTATATTATTATAGAGGTTTGTTACAATGTCTAAGGAGCATAGACCCTCTGGGTTTAAAAAGTGCGCGAGGTTTGGTTATAAAATGTCCATAACGGATGACCACTCCTCGTGCGTTTATTGTTTAGGCGCCAAGCACCTACAGGAGTCATGTAGCGTGTGTCACGCCTTTTCATCAAGAGTCCTCCAGGAGAGGAAGAACAAATTAATTCTAAAAGGCATGATTAAGCCATCCTTCGAAGAGGCTTTATCTTCCTCTTCCTCTCCTTCAAAAAAGAAAAAAAGCGTCGGCTCCGACCAGTCTGTCGGAACCGACTGCCAAAAAACCTAGGCAGGCTTCTCCATCGGCTCCACGGACTTCGGAGCCGAGGGCGGAACGGTCTGCCTCGATGCCTCCAGTCTCGACCCCTCTGGTTTCGGAGCCGAGGACTGGGGCATCGAGAGGCAGGTCACCTTCATCGGCTCCACTGATATTGGAGCCGATAAGGGTTGCCGGCTCAGACTCTTCCCCTTCGGCGCCGAAGTCCTCATCGGCACCGAGGGAAATTGTTTTGAAATCTCCCTCGGAACCGATAGTAATACAATCCAGTCGGAGCCGGTCCCCTAGTCCTATGGAGCCGATGGAGACATCGGTTCGGACCTGATTGGTGTCATCTAGATCCTCCAAGATGTCCGATTCGGACATCGACATACTTCAGTTCCTCCTCCAACAGCCTCGGCACCATTGGAGCCGGTGCTGGTGGAACCGATGGAGGTTTTAGAGTCGGGCCCGACCCTTACTCCAACTCTGGCTCTTGAGTCGGAGTTCGGTACTCGGACTTCTTCTGTCGGCCCCGGGGGGGACGCTTCGGGACTGATGTTTTCGGTCCCAAGTCTTCCTCTCGGTGCGTCGGCTGCGGGAGTGCCGTCTACAGTCGTGGCCACGGAGGTGGGACCCTCCCAGGATTCTGGTGGTCCCGCCTTCAGGGCTATGAGGAGTGCGTTAGCCAAATCATCTTTGGCTACCTCCACGGTCTCCCCAGCTCCTTCCCTGCATACCGAGACTGGGTCTTTGGCAGTCCCCCTGTCCTTAGACAGCGGAGCCCCGGGGCCTGAGGTCACCCCCACTGGGGTTCCCCCCCCTCCTGGAGGTCCTTCCGAAGGTTCTTCGGAAGAACCCCCCAGGAAAAGATCGTGCAAGAGGAAGCACGTTGACTCCCCTGATGAGTCTCTTACATCAGACACTGATCTCGATGATGCAGATGGTACCCCTAAGTCGTCCTCAGATGATGTCTCCTTTGCAGAAATCCTGGAAGCCCTTAAACAACGAGGCGGCTGGCAATCCAAACCCCCTTCTGCTGATGAGTCGGTGTTCCTTAAGGCCTTCGGGGCTCAGCCCTCCGCCTCCTGGGTGTCTCCGCCCTTCGACGAGCTCTTGGACTTGATCTGTCGAAGGGCGTGGGAACACCCAGACTCTGTGGAACCGGTGCCTGCTCGTCCTAATAAATTCCTCTCAGCACCCCCGGAAAAAGAGTTCCTGACTAAAGGTGTGGCTATAGATGCTTTGATGGTGGCATCTGCTACCCAGCAAGATGTAGCAAAGGCTTCGACGTCCGTCCATCCTCCTAATAAGGAGTCTAGGAGCATGGATCGGTACGTTAAGCGCACCCTAAGTTCAGCGGCCTTTACATTAAGGTCCTTGAACTATCTCACGCACTTTACCAGACTTTCAGAGGGATCTGATTAAAGAACTTTCTGATACCCTCTTGGGTAACCTGCCTGAGGAGCTGGCCCAGACGGTTGGCTCTCAGCTGGCTACACTGTCGTCCATTTCAAACTCGTCCATGAGGCTTATTTCTTATGCGGCCGAAGGGGCGAGTAGAGCGGCGGGTACAGGCATTGCTCTAAGGAGACAAGCCTGGCTCCGCCTGTGTCATTTTGCGGAGGCCTTTAAGTCTTCCTTTGCCGACGCCCCCTTTGATGGGTCCTCCTTGTTTGGACCCAAGGTAAAGGACACACTGACCCGCTGCGAGCAAGAAGGTAAGACTTTGACTGCCGTAGGGGCACGATTTTCCACTCCCTTTCGGCCTTACCCCAAGGCTAAAAGAGGAGGGAAAATGTGGTTCCGTAGATCTCAGAAGGCTTACCCCTCACAGCAGGACAATCCCCCTTCCAGAGGCAGGGGAGGGGGAAATTCTTCTGGAAGACGCCGTCTCAGAGGCGGCAGAGGCCCTCGCAACACTGGAGACCGCGAGTCCTTTCATGGCTCTTCATCTTTTCACAGTCCCTGAGGGATTGCCCGACTGTGCAGCTCCGGAGCCAGTCGGGGGTCATTTTTCGAGGCACCTAAAAGCCTGGGAAGGTATCACTCAGGACCGATGGGTGCTTCGAATTATCGCCAGAGGTTATGCCATCCCTTTCTCACACTCCCCACCTCAGTCCAAAAAAATCCCGGACCCGCCACTGTCTCCTAACTGCCACCTCCAAGCATCTACTATTGCGGAGCCTACAAGCCACGATATCACTGGGCAATTCCCTTGGAATCACCTTCAATTGGCCAAAGTCTGTGTTGCTGCCATCTCAACGCATAAGATTCATCGGAGTAGAGATAGACTCAAACTGAATGCGGGTCTATCTTCCTACAGAAAGGATACAAACCATACAGGCTCAAGTTCGAGCCTTACTTCCCAGATCCAAAGCCCCAGCCAGAATGGTCCTGCAGCTGTTGGGATCCATGTCTGCCACGGTTCTTCTAGTTCCCCTGGCAAGGTTGCACATGAGAATTCTCCAGTGGCTTCTTTCAGCTCAGTGGTCCTTTCAGGAACTCCCTCTCAGTCACCTCATATGGATCACGGAAACCTGCAAACGGGACCTTCGCTGGTGGCTAGTGCCCTCCAATTTGGATCAGGGACGACCCTTTGTTCCACCTCCTCCTGCGGCCACTTTGACCTCGGACGCCTCCCAGATGGGGTGGGGGGGCATTCCCCCGGCAGGTCAGTCCAAGGCAAATGGCACCCAGAAGAGACCCTACTTCATATCAACATCCTAGAAATGAGGGCGGTGCTTCTGTCCCTTCAAGCCCTTCACGATTACCTCCCTCAGGGCATAATTGCCGTTCACTCAGACAACATGTCAGTTGTCTGGTACCTGAACAAACAGGGAGGGACCAGATCCTATCCTCTTTGCAGAGAGGCCATGAGAGTTTGGGAATGGGCAGTGTCGACCAAACGCTCTCTAGTGGCTACTCATATCCCGGGCAAGTCCAATGTAATAGCCGACAGACTGAGCAGAACCATCCTGTCTCCTCACGAATGGTCTCTGAACATTACAGTTGCAAATCCGATTTTCAGCAAATGGGGAGTTCCGTGTTGCGACCTCTTTGCGACTCCACTAAATGTGAAGTGCAAAAAGTTCTTCTCCCTCACCCCAGCTCTGGGGAAGAGCCCTATGGACGCACTAGCCCATCCTTGGCCCACCGGCTTGCTTTATGCCTTCCCTCCAGTTCCTCTCCTTCCCAGGGTGATCCAAAAGGCATCTCTTTTGGGGAGCAAAATGATCTTAGTTGCTCCTTACTGGCCTCGTCAGGTATGGTTCCCCTATCTTCGGAAATATGCACTGGAAGGTCCATGGTTCCTGGATCAGATCCCAGACCTATTGGTTCATCAGTCGGGACTATTCCACCAGTCCCTACACACCTTAAAATTGACTGCTTGGCTCCTCCTCTTCCGACTATAGTCAGGAGTCATACATTGGATCCAGAAGTTGTACACATTTTATCTTCGGCCCACAAGTCTGCTACAAAGAAATTGTATTCTAGCAAATGGAAAAGATTTGCTATTTGGGCTCAACTCCGGGGCCTGGATCCCATCACCATTCCTGTTTCAGAAGTACTGAAATTTCTAACTTCTCTTTTCAATCAAGGCTCTTCAGTCTCTACCATCAAGGTTCAATTGGCAGCTATTTCCAATTTTCACGAATCTATTAACCCACCTTTAATGAGCAACAGATTGCGTAAGACCTTCTTGAAAGGTGCTGCGCTTTTAAGACCTCCGATTTCTCATCCTGCTCCTCCATGGGATCTCGATGTGGTGTTACGCGCCTTAACTTCCTTCCCCTTCGAACCGGCAGCGACATGTAATTTAAAATTTCTATCGTGGAAGACTGCCTTTCTGGTGGCAATTACTTCTGCCAGAAGGGTCTCAGAGCTTCAAGCTTTGTCTGTAAAACCTCCGTACTTGGTTTTTCACAAAGACAGAGTATCTCTCAGGCCAAATCCATCTTTTGTCCCTAAAGTTTGTTCCAGTTTCTGCCTACAACAATCATTAGAACTTCCAGTCTTCTTTCCGAAGTATTCTAACAAAGCGGAATTCAGATTCCACACATTAGATGTCCACAGGCAGTTGCATTTTTATTTAGATAGGACCAAACAAACAAGAAAAACAGATCAGTTATTTGTATCCTTTGCGGACAATAAATTGGGCAAAGCCGTCACAAAAGTCACTATTGCCAAATGGATCAGGGACTGTATTACTCAAGCTTATTCTAATAAAGAGCTTACCACCTCTGTCAAAGCTCATTCTACAAGGGCTATGGCTACTTCGGTAGCATTTCATTCTAAGCTTGCCATTAGTGACATTTGTGCTGCGGCTACATGGTCTTCCCCGCACACTTTCATTTCCCACTACAAATTGGATGTGGCATCTAGAGGACGAGCTTCATTTGGTTCCACAGTGCTCAGGAGTGTTTTCCAATGAGCCACCCAGGATTTAGGTGCTAGGGACGCTGTCCCATCGGTACAGAATGTAGGCGAGATAGGATCACATAACATCTTTTAGTTATGTACTTACCATAACTTCAGATGTTTGGGATCCATCTCACATTCCAATAACCCACCCTCCTTCCCCCTTCCTTGGAGATCAGAAGATATCAGAAGGTCCGAATCCTGTTGTTTCATCTTGAAACATCTAACAATGTTATATAAACAAGTTGTGCATGTGTGCATGAATGCGGACAAACAAGATCTGGGGGATTAGTGGTGGTGCATCCTGGGATAAGAAATAGCTCAGCCAATAAGAGGCCTCGCTCTATAGCATAGCGTGCCGAGTCGGAGCCGAGGGATCGGCTCCGAGCCCATCAGTACAGAATGTAGGCGAGATGGATCCCAAACATCTAAAGTTATGGTAAGTACATAACTAAAAGTTCCCCTTCACAGTTTAATGGCAGCAGCAACTAGTGGAAAAACCAACGACGCATGGTTTCATAAGCAATATTACATTTAGGACAGAGGAACTATTACACATTAATACATACATATTTGCATTAACTTTTCCAACCAACTAATCCACGACATTAGAACAAACTCGTGAGTACATAATAGATTATTCTATGCCAGTTTTGTACTCACATTTGTACACATTTGTATTCCTAATGTGTTTCCCATGTTGTCATTGCACTATACTAGCTACTGCACGTTATTATCAATGTTAAGCAATTACTGCAATGGTGTGTGGAGCTCTTCTCCCTGGGCCTCACCTGAAAAGGAGTTTCATGTCCATTCGGACTTTCACAGTAAACAAATGCAATAAATAAAAAAAATGTACAGCTTCCCACTGTCAAAATGTAGCAATTCTCCCCAAGCATCACAGACAAAAAGCATAATGGGATTTCACAGTACAAAAATGCAATAACTAAAAAAAATATAAAGCTTCCCATTGTCAAAATATAGCAATTCTCCCCAGGCATCAGAGGAAAAAAGCATAATGGGATTTCACAGTACACAAATGCAATAAATAAAAAAAAAAATATACAGCCTCCCATTGTCAAAATGTAGCAATTCTCCCCAGGCATCACAGAAAAAAAGCATAATGGGAAATCCAAAGTAACAGAGTCTTGTGACCCATTTATGCTTTGCCATTTCCCACCCTCAGACTGAACCACCTCTCTGAAGGAAGGCTGGGCCAAGCCAGGCCAGTCAAAACAGGGGACTAATCTGTGAATACCCATTCAATCATGGAGTTCTCATTTGAAGGAAGATAATGAATCACACCGCTAAATCTGCAGTGGGAATCTATTCCAGAGGTTCGGGAAAGTGCTGCATAAACTTCTCTGTCTGAAGTGACTTATTTATATACCGATGAAGATAGAGCCTTAATTCTGGTATTTGTAGGACTATCTGATTTATGGACATACAGAGCTAGGACCACTGGGTCCCTAACGGTATAGGAGGTAAGACACGGCTCTCCCCTCAGGAATCAAGATACGAATAAAGTGGACAATGCTTTTAGTCTTTTCTGGTAGCATAGAACTTTTAAGCCAGGGATCTTCTCCATTAAGAACTTCTGGGGTCTTTCTAGTGGTTTGTTATTTCTAGTTGTTACATGGCACGTAAAAAAAATATACTGCCAATCATTAGCAGACCAGAGTTCCGCTGTGGCTAACCGGGAAAAGCCGAAAGACACAACATGATGATCAAAGGAGAGGAATGAACAACCCAAGTTCCAAGGTCTTTAACAACATTCTCCTTTTGGAACAGGATGCTACTTATGTTGCATGCTGGAGGAAGCATTTAACTTGAACACATTTTTAGTACAGTTGGTACTTACGAGTGCAAGTTCCTGCTGAAGGGCTTGGGTGTCACAGGGTGACTTGACAATGGCTCCCAATTTGCAGTCATCTACAGACTTCATTAACTACAGGTCTTGGTTCATGGTCTGGAGATCAGAAAAATAAAGGTCAAACAAGAAAGGTCCCAGCACAAAGCCGTGTGGGACACTACTGGTCATCATCTTACTTTCTGATAAGGTACCTGCTGCCCACACAGTGTATGGGTTCTGTCTTTTACCCAATTTCTTATCCATTTTGCCACATAGGGATGTACTTGTAATACATTAAGCTTACTATTATAGCATGGAAGATCACATCAAACATCTTGGCCAAGTCAAGGTGCATCATGTGGACAGCATGACCATTGTCAACAGTCTGTGTTACCCTATTAAAGAAGTTAACAAGATTCATTACACAAGAGTTATCCTTGAAAAGGCCAAACTTTTGCAAGTATAAGTTAAGATTTTTAATATCATAGTTTATCAGGTCAAATATAATTATGTTCCATAGCTTTACAAATAAAACTCGTTAGGCAAATAGGCCTATAATTCTCACGGTCAGTGGAGGGTGACCTTTATGGAGTGGCATCACTACTGCTGCTGTGAGCCAAACCTCAGGACAAAACTAGTGGCTAAACTCAGGTTAAATAGTGTAATGAGTAGCTCTGCCGGGGCTTGTTTAGTGCTACTTATTAAACAGCCAGTTATCTTTAGGCCCCACAAAGAAAGCACGTTTAATCTTGGACAGTACTTCAGTACATTTTCATTCTTGAAAGGAATGTTGCAATAATACTAGACAAGTGATCAAGGGGACCATAAGAAGCCTAGCCAAAAACATCTTTAAGTAGACAAAGTTCTTGTCAAGCACTTAATATTGCTTAACTCGATCTTGCATAAGCCTGGTGTAAATTTGAGCCTACCTAACCAGTCATCATGAGTAGCCTTAAAACATAGCCAATGTAGTATTTTGTTTGACCGGATAATGGGGGGGGGTCTGACAGATTCAGAAATATGTGGGGTTTGTATAGTAGTCTCTGGGGAAAAATCTGAACTGAATGATTGCTACCATGTTAGTAAATGTCTATTAAATTACAGTACATGGAGCTGTTAGTTCACAGCAATCCTATGTGTTATTTCTTAGTTTTCCTGTAGTAAGGGACGAAAACGCATGTGATTTTTGTTTAATAAAAGCGTTAATGAACGTGGATGGTGTCACTTTCGTTTTGAATTGGAATTCAGTAACTGCATTCTACTCAGCGGCTTTCCTGGTTTTGTATTCTTGGTTTATATTTTGGATAGCCACACTATTTTGTTAGTTTTCTAACATATCAAGAAGGATCTTTCTGGGTGGACAGGCAAAGTAGACCATTATTTCCATACAACAGCCAACCTGTTTGGCATTATGGCTTGCTTAAAAATCTGAGCATGTCCGTTGGCATGTACTCATGTAAACCTCATACAGTTCACAGAGTCTACAGGTTAGCTGTAGCTCAGCAGCAGTGGACAGCAAGTAGAGAGTTCTCAAAAGGCACTATGTGCAAACACAAAAGATTAAAGCTATGAGCTCTTAAGAAGCGGCTTCCAGTACTCCAGCATCTGCTTCCCTCAGAATCCATTTGCCTGCTGTATGACTTTGAACAAGTCATTTAATCAAACAGTGGTCCATGGCAGTAGTGAAATTGCACTCTCTCAGTCAGTGCTCTCCTAGACCCATGCCTAGTAATAACCTAGGAATCTCGGAGATGAAAAACAGTACTAAGCAATCACTGTAGTCTCAAAAGAAAAAAAACATCTTTGACAGGACTAGATGAAACACTTCCATTTGTAAGTATAAATGGTGACCTGATGTTCAACAAAGCATTAGAGAGAGAACTCTAACCATATATACAACGTGCACAAATTTTAGATAACTTGTTGGAACCTGCAACCTTTTGTGTCTGATTGCTATAATGTTTGACAGTAAAAAGAAAAGAGAATATCTGCATATACCTGTTTCAACACACTCAACTTCTCATTCATAATTTTTAGTTAAATGATTCAGTGAACCAATCCCTGTAGACTCTTTCCAGGCACAACCCAAGAAACAAGGTCTAGGACTGACACAAACACCACATACTTAGAGCATTTGCAATATCCATCCAAACAACACATCTCTGGCAGTAATTATTCTACTCAGAAGAAAAACAAAATGGCAAAAAGTAGAACAAGGAAATCACATGTCAAGATTTAAGGTCTATATCACATCAACGAACGTTTAAATGTTCGAATCTCTAAAGGTCGACCTTTAGAAATCGAACATTTAAATGTTCGAATATGTAATAAAAACAAAATAAACAAAACAAAAAAATTACTTCCAGCATCTGCCCAAGATCTGAGCAAAGGCCCTTGTATGAGTACTTTTACAGGTAGATGCTAAATACTGCCAGCTTCAGCAATGGGAGTTTTGCCTGGGAACGAGAAGTCAGATGACAAGAAGTGATGTAATTCTACAAGCCATCCCGGCAATAATATTTTAGATATTATTTTGAGAAATCTTTCAGTGAGACAGAGCATTCTGCATTCTGTCTTGGACCTGACAACAAGAATCAGCATTTACCACAGCTGCCTTGCTCTAATTAAGTATGTTACTAGGGAATAGTATAGCTCTGTTAGATAAAGTCAGGAATATAGTGAAGCTCAGTTTAGATTTTGTTTTTCTTTGTGTCAACATTTGTAACACATGCATCTTATATAAATTACTTTGATATTCACAAATGACATATAATTTCAAAATTCCAACCAACTGTGCTGGCAGTACCTCCTTTTGTCAAAGCCTTTGCTTTACCTCTGTTGTACATGTGATACAGTGGATGCAGAATTTAAGTAAACAATCCAGTAGGTCTTGTTGGACTTAAGAGAAGTGGAACTATTAATGAATGCTCTGCTTATTCTCCAAATCTTTCATTTCTTTTCCTAACATCATTATTTCTTTTGTACATGAAAAGTGTTATAGGATGTATTCAGCTTCTGAGATTTGATAAATTCAGAGGCACCAGACTGTCTGATGATGGGTGGGGGAAGGGTTAGTTATTGCTGTGCTGATCTTCAGGGCAAAGTTGCATTGCCTTTAATTCTGTTTAACTCTAACAGGAAACCATACTTGAGCACTGCAATCTTTAGTATGCTGCTCAGTGCTTAACATTGTCTTTGTGAGTTTCTGAGTTAATACATTTTAACAACCTGCAAGGCATACATTTCCTAGTTAGTAGTAAATTAAAGTGAGCACTACAGCATGCAATTATATTCTATACACACAACAATACTTGCTGCTTTATCCCCCACGTCCACTCTTCCTGTGGTGTGGTAGCTACCTCTGCTCAGACATTTTGTACAGTGCATCATTTATTCTAGAAATAAGTTACATACCTTAAAACATGCATTTTGTTTATAACTAACACAGCAATAATTGATTTTAGGATTACAGTAAGTAGTGGAAATGAAATCAGTCTTCATTCAGTAATCATAATATCACTTTGTCTGCATGATTTAAAACATTATGCATTTCCGATGATGTCATACTATCCATCTATATGAATATTAGTAATTAAGAGTAATACAGATCAATATATATATATATATGGGTCTACTTTTAAAGTTCAAAGTTTCAAAACTTCGAATTTCTTATGGTCAATACCATAACATTGAAATTTTGAAACTTCAAACTTTAAATGGAGATTGCTGTACAGCACAGAATTGGAAATTTTCCTCACTGTACTGTGATTTCGGAGTTGGTATTTTTAATTAGCAGGGGGTGTATGGGGGAGCAGGGGCTTGCCCCCCACCCCTACGAGAATGTAAAAAAAATGTTTTTAATTATTTTTTTCGAAGTTTTAAAACTTCAGTCTTATGGTCTCGACTATAAGAAATTCGAAAATTTGAAACTTCGAGCTTTAAAAGTAGACCCATATATATATATATATATATATATATATATATATATATATATATATATATATATATATATATAGGTCCCCTACGAAATCTCGAACGCACAGAATCCCGATACTCAAAATACAGAGACGAAATGCCCGAAACCCCACATTACCGAAACGTTGAAAGTGTGAAATTCAAAATCGTGAAACTAATACATACATACAGCATACACACACCCTCCCCCCATAACCAAACAAACCACCCTACACTAAAGATAAGCAGGGGGGCTTCACGCACCTGCACCCCCCACCCCCCCCCACTTTAGTATTCTAACTCTGAAATGGCACAAACATATACACAAGGCAAACTCACACCCACACATTACAGTCCCTCACACACACACACACACGCACACACACACCACAGTCACAACACACACTTACACACACTAAATCCCCTCACAAACACACTTACACACACATACTTACCTGAAACGCAACACCAGAAGCACTAACTCAAAATCCCTTAACATCGGGATTTTGCATTTTGCGCTTCTGGTTTTTTCGGTAATGTGGGGTTTCAGGCTTTTCGTCTTGGTATTTTGGGCGTCAGGATTCTGTGCGTTCGGGATTTCGTAGGGGACCCATATATATATATATATATATATATATATATATATATATATATGGTTCCACTAAATAATATCGAATTACTGAAAACTCAAACTTCATATGGTTGAGACCATATGATCGAGTTTTCAGTAAATCAAAATTACAGAGTGAAATACAAAATAAAAAAAAAAAAAACAAACGCATAATTTCTGCAGGGGGGCAAGTCCCCCTGCACCCTCCCTACTTAAATATACCATCTCCGAGATCATACTATAGTGAGAAAACAGGATATCTCCTGTTCTGCACTTTTGTATACAGTGCAAAATGGGAGAGTTCCCTTTTCCCTACTGTAGCGCGATCTCAAAGTTGGTATATTTAAGTAGGGTGGGTGTGGGGGGTGCAGGGGGGCTTCCCCCTGCAGAAACAATGTGTTTGGGTTTTCTTTTTTTTTATTTCACTTCATAATTTTGATTTACTGAAAACTCGATCATATATATATATATATTTATGGATCCCATTTGCATTGCCGAAAGTACAGTTGTCCGAAACTGACTTTGCCGAGACCATACCTCCAAAATTACACTTGTCCGAAATGGCACTTTGCTGAAACAGAAAACAGTTAAAACACATTCACTAATTTTTCTCTAATTTTTACAGGGGGCAAGCCCCCCTTCCTGATTATAATTACTAACTCTGAGATTGCACTACAGTGACAACAAGAGTATATTTGTTCATGCATACTGTAGTGTGATCGTAAAGTGCCATTGTGGGCAAGTGTAATTTTGGAGATATGGTCTCGGCAAAGTCAGTTTCGGACAACTGTACTTTCGGCATTGTGAATGGAATCCATAGATATATATATATGTGTGTGTGTGTGTGTGTGTGTGTGTGTGTGAACTCATGCATGGATGCATATTTATTAATTTGCTTATCTATTTATTTTATTATATGAATATGATATTCAGTACGTTCAGTTATACATACAGAGAAAAAAGATTTGTAGATGACTCAAATGTATATAGGTGCACATGCCTGCATTTACTTAAATAGTTATACTTACAGACATAAAAAACACTTATTCTTAAATTATCAGCACACCGACAGATTACAGAAAGAAGGAAAATTACTTATTATAGAACTCTGGGCTTTTCTCCTACACCTGGGAAACCCACCTATACAGCTAATTACCCTGCCTCTGCACGTCATCCTATCTGTGCTTGCAATGCTGCCAAGAATGGGGGATAGTTGGAAAAGTTGTGGATAGCAATTAATGAAGAGCTGAAGGATTTCATCTGGGAGAGGAAGACGGCAAGAGTCAAGTGGGATATGCCGATTCTTCCAGTAGAACAAGTTGGGCTGGGATTACCCAATTTGAAAGAGTATTTCAGAGCTACACATTTAAGGCTGTTAGTCATAGCACAAGCAGAAACCTATAATTCAAAATATAAAAGGTTGATGAAACGGTGGGGAGGGGGGGCTCAGGAAAAAGGAAAGACTGGGATTTTGGATGCACACATATCCTTAGGGAAAATAACAATAACCATACAGAATATTATTGTCATAAAGTAACAGAAAGTATCCTAAGAACTAAGCCAACATGGGAATGGAGAAAGGAGATTCTGCCGATAGAGATGACTGCAGCTAGGGATATAGACAGTAAAAAAGAAGGGGCTGGAATTTATTGGAGAAAACTAGCAAAAGAACCAAGGTATTGAGAGAAAATAGAGTGGGAAAGGTAATAGAATGGGAAGAAGCCAAGAATTTATTAAGACTGGAGGCCAGAGACTGCTTTCCATGTCAAGGACTGATAAGAGTATAGGCAAAGGGAAAGAAATAGGGAGATCCTAAGCTAAAGACCAGCACTGGTAGAGTTTTTAGTAGACTCTAGAACAGAAGCAGCTGTTAAAAAAGGAATATTTAGTAGAGCATATAAAGTATTGCATAATAATTATAAGAATCAATCAGAGGAGGTCAGAAAGGGTTGGGAAGAGAGACTTGATAACCAATTCACAAAGAAACAATGGGGGGATATATGCATGCCTCCCAAATATGCAATAAAGTCTAGAAGATTTAGGATATTTGCTTGGAAGTCTTTAGATAGGTACTTTTATACCCTAAGTAGACTCCAAATATTTTTCCTCAGGAAGATAGCAAATGTTGGAGGTGTGATGGTAAAGAAAGAGGTAATTGGAAACATATTTTCTGGCAGTGTAATGAGTTGGCAGATTTTAAAAATTCTTGCAGACTATTCTATCAGAAATTGTGGGTGAGCAAATTAGTTGTTGTTGTTGTTGTGTCTTTCGGCTTTTCCCGGTTAGGGGTCGCCACAGCAGAACTCCGGTCCGTTAATGATTGGCAGTTGATTTTTACGTGCCGAGTTGCCAGCCCTGATGCACAACCTTCAACGAAGGTACTCCCATTCACATGTCTCCACGCAGAAGACGCTCTAGCTGAGAATCGAACCGGACAGCGTCTTACTGTGAGGCGGCAACGCTATGCTAAGGAAATGATTTTTTGAGCTATGTTACAGAATCGGAACTGCCTAGGCATAGTAAGGACTTGCTGAGTCTAATTATGGTGGCTGACAAAAAAGCAATTACTAGGAAATTGAAATCAAAGTCTAAACCAGCTGTACTAGAAGTGGTGAGTAACAGGTATAAAAACAACTGGAAATGGGATCTTACAAAAGGGCAGGAGCAAATTACATAAAAAATGGAAATTATGGGAAAAATATATGCAGATGAGAAATGACCTTTAAAAGAAGGCAGGATTTGAATGAGCTATGTAATGTTTGACTGACAGTGACTGAATGGATTAAAGGTGATGTATAATGTATGCAACTAAAATTATGTCAATATGGTTTACTTTCATTTATATAAATGTAGGATTGTTTATGTCATAAGTGATATTTGAACAAAAATATTTCTTGTTTAATTAAAAAAAGAATGGGGTATCTTTGTCAGGGATGACAGGTGCCCCCTAGTTCCTGCTACACATCAACTATTTTCTACTTAGTGGCATCTGTAGTGTGCCCTAATTTCTGCAGATATGACTTGTGCAATAGGCAGAAGAGGATCTCTATCAAACCTAACTTGGGCGTAATCCTACGATTTTAGAACTGCCATCTTGCTAAGAGCCAGTTAAAGAGTGATGTGTGATAGCGCACCTCTGAAGGTAACAGCAGCATGATCAACCAGTGCATCAATATAGGGGTGGTACCTATGGTACTAATGGCTTAATAAATGGACTGAGGCAAGCACAAAGACTTTTACAATTTTTCAGCAGTATTGCTTATTTTGTTATGTAAAGGGAAAACTTTCTGCAGTATAATACCTGCACAGTCTAAACTCTTGTGGCAGGAGAGGATAAGCCTACACCCTTTTAAGCTGGAAATTGCTGGTTGAAGGTCTGTTGTTTCTGTTATTCTGAATTGTCTTAGTTCTGACTTAAGCACTTGGGCTATAAAACCTGTTGTTTTACATTAAGAGGGCTGTGGTCTAGATACTTGTGGCAGGAAAGTGTGGCCTACACCCTTCTATGCTGGGAACTACTGCTTTATTTAAACTGTTTTTGTTGGTGTTGTGACTGTGATTTTGTGCACTTTTAATTTCTAATATTTCTGCATTTTATAGCATAGGCCAGATTCAGACTTGCTGAATCTAGACCGTTTGGTATCACTTGATCATTAAAACCAACTCTTCACTGATATACTGAAAGATCTGAGGCAGCCATTGCTAACTGTAATTGCCTGTTTTTGCTCTTATATTGCACATTTAATTTGTATTTGCATTCTACTGACTGTTTGAATTATCTGAACTGTTGTTTTGCCACATTTTACTGTATACTGTACTAGTTCAGCTGCAGCATAGCCCAGTTCCAGATTTTGGGTCTGTTTTGTAACTTCTGAGCATCAAATTCAAGCCATCCTTGTTGGTGAAGGTTCTTCTGCACCCTTGTGGGAGGAGAGTGCTGTCTGGGTCCCATCTAATTGAAAGTGATTGGACCAGACCTCAGAGACAGTGTCCTTGTTGGCTAGTTTGAGTTCAAAGGGTTATTTCTTGTTTTATTTAAGCCCCACATTTGTGCTTGTTTGCATGTAGCACACCATTGTGCACTGCCCTATAGCGGTAGTTACTGTTGGTGGTTATAGATGCAATTGTTTTGCTTGTTAAAATTTCCCTTAGCATTTTGCTTGTGGTCCTCCAGAGGTTTTTTGCAGCCCTGCTGTACTGTCAGGTGGAACACTAAGCCTAGCCTCAGAGGTATCATCACACCTCTCACCCACTAGCCATTCCTAAGTGTGACCTCTTTTCTTGACCATGTAAATTTACCTAACACTATGGACGTACACTTTCCCACAGCTTGGTTGACATGGGCATCTTGAGACAGTGTAGCAACTGCCTCATGTTCACCAACAATCCTGTACTCGTAGTCCATACTAACTCTTCTTGTGAGAGATGCAACTATAATAAGAACCGTGAATCCATGCTCTCTCACATTAGTCAGTGCATATGACAATGAGCGAGTTATCAGCATGCACACCTCACGTCCTACTCCACACAAACACACATCACACATACCTGCATATGCGGAGGTCCTCACCAGAAACAAACTTCAACACCAGAGACTTCCCAAACACAAGCACACTACACATAATCCTTCCTCTGCAGAACACAATACACATAATAGCCAATGCTCCAGTGTCTCACCTGTCAAGTCCTTAAGGCAAAACACAAAACCAAGCATATTAGTTATAGGTGATTCCATTGTGAGACACACAGGTGTCTCTCTCACCAGGCTGGATAAGGAAAAGGTCAGCTGTTTGTCAGGTGCTAGGATCCGCCATATCACACATGCACTCAAGTCTTTCAACAACAGGTACTGTTATGACTCCATCATAGTCCACATTTGTATGAATGACTTGACATGCGCCTCTCTGGACTGTATGAAGAGAGACATGACTGAACTCTTGGATTATGCGTCTCAGGCAAGTATTTCCCTAGCCTTAAGCAGCATTTATACCTTTACCTAGGATGATGTCTCACTATAAACAGAAAATGATTAACTTCAGTAATTGGCTTAGTTTCTGCTGTCATTCTAAGGGGATCCAATTCTTTCAGCCTGGGATGGCATGATCAACAGACCTCCATGCTTTGCCAGAGATAGTCTAAATCTGTCACCCCTGGGATTTCGGCTACTGGCTAAGGTTCTTGCCACCCCCGTAGTGCCTTCTTTTAGGCAGTGTCTCAAGGACAAAATACGTGATGTAAAAACCCCATCTAAAAAGAATCTCAAGGTTATGCTGATTAACGCTAAGAATCTTAACTTGAAACTACTCTCACTGGAAGCAGTCCTCACCTTGTAAGATGCAGACATTTATGCAGTCACGGAGACCTGGTTCAAGGCTGTAGTGAGTACTCCAGCCATACCTGGTTACATCTCATTTGACATGTTCAGACCACAAACTGAAGGCATGAATACTAAAGGAGGCGGTGTATTAATATTTATTAAAGATAAATACTCCTCCAGATTTGTTAAACAGTATGATTCCATGGAGATACTTCAGATGCAATTAACTGTTGTTAGGAACTCTATTCAAGTCATGGCCAGCTACAGGACCTCCTCCATGAAAAACAGGACACCCACTTTGCCTACTTGGATCTTCTTGAGTCAAGATATATCTGAACACCATTGTTTTGGGTGACTTTAACTACCCATCCATTGGTTGGGTAAATTACTGGAGCTCAAACTCATTTGCCCAAAGGTTCCTAACTCCAGTGGCCTGGGCCAGCTGGTTGACACCCCCACAAGGGGTACCAATATCCTGGATCTGATGCTTACCAAAATGAGGGACCACTGTAGCACCCCCACTGTGATGTCTTCCCTGATGAGATCTGACCACCTATCAGTTTCATTCGAAGTAACTATCACACCTAACTCCCCCAGCAGCAACTAAAGTAAAAAACTTCTCCAAAACTGTTTATAACCTCTTACAGGATGGTATAAATAGCTTCACTGCACATCACCTCTGATGGAATTGGCAGCTATGCCAAGTTCTACACCAGTGCTTTATACAACCACCTGTATAATTGCATTGACTCAACTGATAGGACCAAAACAAACTCCTCAAGGAGGAGCAAACCTGCCAGGTGGACAGCTGCCATCAAAAGGCTTTACAATAAGAGGAAGAAATTGCTGTCTAAGAGTAAGAGGGAGCGAGCCCTAAACTGGAAACACTCCCTTCTCAGCTTAAACAAGCAAATAAGACTTCTTGTGAAGTCCTCCAAAGCAAATTACGAATCCAAATTAGCTTCCTCAGCTTCCTCATAAGGTATTCTTTGGTTACATCCATAACCTAAAAGAAAAGGCCCACATCTGTGCTGAACTGGTAGTTAATAATACCACATATACCGAACCGAAAGTGAGTAAAACTGGTAAGAAAATACAGCCACACAGTGAACCGCGTGAACTGCTTTATTAAATACAAAAATAATATTAAAACAGTGGTACTAAGCGCTTTCACCCGTTAACATCAGGGCATCATCAGAGTACTGAAAAAATGTTAACTCGACCATCCTTTATATATGCAAAGTTGATGCATCAATTACATTGTTGAAAACTAATTAGATTAATTAAAAAATAAATATCTCTTAAAGCAACTTGGCACAGAGAAGGCTTAGTGAACTCAATAGATCTAATAACATATAATCCATTCTAAGGATTGAAAAATAAATAAAAAATTGGGAGATAAGTATTATAAATAATAATATAATAAATATATTTGTTTACTAAATTGATATAAATATAATAAATATACATATATATATATATATATATATATATATATATATATATATATATATCAAAAAATACATGTGTTAATGTGTTCTGTATGTATAGCAATACACATTCCTTTATGTTCCTATGTGCAATGTAGCCTGCAAACATGGCAGATACTGAACAGTACTGGAGAGGTCCCAGGACTGAACCCTGTGGTACTCCACTTGTCACTGGTTTGAAGTCAGATTTGGAGTCTGCAACTTTTACAGTGTGGGTTCTGTCCAGTGAGCCAGTTGGCAACCCATTTTGCGACTTAGGGATTTATACCTAGTTTAGTGAGTTTAGCTATAATTCCAGAATGGGGAATGGTGTCGAAAGCCTTGGTGATGTCGAAAGCCTTGGTGAGGTCAAGATAGGCTGTGTGAACCATCTTATCCTCATCTACGGCTTTGGTGACTGCCTCAAAGAAGTCGATTTAGGAGGCATGGTCTTCCTTTCACAAACCCGAACTGGGTGGGGTTCAGAGTTTCGAGATTACCAATGTTTTTGTTTATGAGTTCCATGATGATACGTTCCATGGCCTTGCAGACCAGGCTTGTCAGGCTAATAGGGCGATGGTTCCCAGGATTAGTGGTGGCTCCCCCTTTGTGGAGTGGGATAACTCTTTCTGTGCGCCATTCAGTGGGCACAAAGCCTGATGTGAGGCTATGATTGAACATGTTGCTTAGGTGGGGAGCCAGTTCGTTCTGAAGTTCGTGTAAAACGCTGCATGGGATGTTGTCCGGTCCCATGGATGCTATGTTTTTGGCTTTAGAGAGTGCATCTTTTACCTGCATAGTTGTGATTACAGGGACTCTGCATTCTTCCTGTATAGATATGGGCCCTTTAGGGGTGAGAGGGGGGTAAAGTTAGCACTGAACCTATCTGCCGGGATGTTGGCAACCCAAGCTTATCTTCTCCCTAACCTCTTCTACAGCTCTCAAGTTCTAACTTACAGTCCTCTTTACTTTCCAAACTCAAAACCATCTACAACAAAGTAGCTAGATTTGCAGCTAATCTGCCTGCAAAATCACACCACTGTCATGCTGTCCAAACACTCAGCTGGCTAGAGTTTCCTAACCAACTCTTATTTACTCAACTTATCTACTCTATCCTAAACAAGTCCTCCTCCTGCCCTAGCATATCCTCCCTTGTCTCCCTCTGTAACCTCCCATGCTCCCTCAGACGCTCAAACCAATGCCTCTTACAGATTCAGAAACCTAAAATATCTTTTGGACAAAACCTCTAGAGCTACTTTCCTGGTCTTTCATTGAATAAGCTTCCCACAACCCTCAGAAATATTATCCATTTTCATGAATTCAAGAAAACTCTCAGAAATTACCTATACAGCACCTGGACCTGTCAATGCAATCATCCCACCTGAAACCTTCCCTCTCTCCTCCATTATATTCTCCTTCCTCACTTTCCTTCCTACATCTTCCATTCCTCCAGTTATGCTATGTAAAATAACCTCCTGTATATTTCATTGATTATCAATTACTGCTCTCCATACCCCTTCTGTTCCGAGCTTCTGGTAATCTGCAACTTGTATCCTTCTTTCTACTACATTTTCTATGTTATCAGCATTCAAACTGTAACATGTCAAACAAACTACTATGAATGTAATAATAGACCACTACTGCCACTTTATCACCACCTGCCTCAGTACTTCTTACTTAGATGTAATGCCTCTGTTGCTGAGTTTTCCTAATTGTACTGTATTGGACATCTGCTAAAAAGTTTTTATTGTATCCATTTTTTGTGTTTATTGTATTTTACTACAATCCTGTGAAATTTTTACTTGCTTAATTGTACTGTGGAGCTTTTCTCTCCAGGCCTTCGCTGAAAAAGGGCACAAGCTCAGTTGGACTTCCCAGTCAACAAATGTGAAATAAAATAAATACTGTGCCTGCAC
The DNA here is from genome assembly GCF_019279795.1 of Protopterus annectens. Lineage (NCBI taxonomy): Eukaryota > Metazoa > Chordata > Ceratodontiformes > Protopteridae > Protopterus > Protopterus annectens. The sequence goes on from NC_056733.1 coordinate 132,272,670, forward strand.
AACAGACTGACGTTAAGAGCACAGTGGCTGTCAACAATGTTGTTTATCTTTCGGCTTTTTCCTGGTAAGGGGTTGCCACAGCGGAACTCCGGTCCGCTAATGATTGGCAGTAGATTTTTACGAAACACCGAGGTGCCAACTCGATGCCCAACCTTAAACGAAGGCATGCCCATTTACGCACGTATGTCTTTTGAACGCTACCCAACTGCGGGGAGGGCATGCAGACTCCACACAGAAGGCACTCCCAAGCCAAGCCGTGAATCGAACGGGAGAACCTCTTGCTGTGAGGTACCAATGCTACTGCCGTACCACCATGGCTGTCAACAGTGATGACACAAATCTCATATTCGTAACACAGCCTGAGAGCAGTGGTGCACAGTTGTAAAGCGTACTCACAGGACCCCCCCCCACCCATAGCAAGTACATAACTCCATATGCAGTGACACAGGCTCACACAGTCAATTGAAAGAGGATATTATACTGCAACTAGAAGAGGGGGGAATAGCACTTAAATCAACACCAGTCTCATGTGAACAACAAGAGCACATTCAAGAAGACTTTACAGCTGTGAAGCCTGAGCAAAGGGGTGCCAAGCGAGACATATCTCACAACTAGCACGGGAGACATGCAAGGCATTGACTGCTCAGCAGCAGACATGCGATGACATTGTTCAGGCACAAGCCACTACCAGTAGATAGTCAGATAGATATAGTTAGAGTACTGGAGGGTATATTTGAAAAATTTCATTAATATCTGGAAATGGTGGAGGCTAGGGTCAGTGCAGTGATGATTCTTATATGCAATATGGTGGCACATCACCTACATTATCATTAGGGGACATTGTGCATAGCACCTTGGGTATATAATGAAATTGCATACTTTAAAGATAAAACTCAGGCATGGCTGTAAATGTAGAGCTACTTACAACATGTGCAAAACAGTTATGATAATGTGCATAATGAGAAAAAAACCTTTATTGTGGGAGGTTTATTTAGTTCTGAAAAGTATTACTTCAAATAATATTCTGTGGGTACTGCATTGAGGGATGTATAAGTAAGGACTTGCATTTGCTACTGTAACAAATCCTACCACTGAAACTAGTACTGTTGCCACTTCACCCTCAACACTGCACAGATGATTACACACAGGACTGATGTCAATGAAATAACTGTCTAATCTGATATGCAGTCTCATCTAAGCAGGTACTATACAGTAGTGTACAATACTACACATGCATGGCATCTCACAAATAATTTTTAAATCAGTATTCAGTAAAGCAAAGCAGTAGTACTTATCCAGTAGTTACCTTTTAAACAAGTGAATGACTTTAGTGTTATATTTGAAAGACAGTAAAACAACAGCAGAATGGACTAGAATGAGAACGTGACCTGTTGTTTCTCACCTGAAAAATGTGTCCTGTGTTCTGTATGTATAGCAATACACATTCCTTTATGTTCCTATGTGCAATGTAGCCTGCAAACATGGCAGATACTGAACAGTACTGGTGCATCCTTGCTATACCAAGAAAATATTTCAGAATAACTTTATATGAGCATAGTATGTAAATGAGTCATTTCATTTCTCCTTATGCCTTTACGATTAACCATACAGATCACAGCTGACATTTAGGCATTAGAGTGGAGATATGACAAGCAAAACATATATAGAAACCCATTACCTGTGCAGAAAAAAACAGTTCTTTAAATAATAATGAAAATATCTTATGTACGGTAACAGTATGCTATGCACTATGGTAGCATAGCCCACAGCTAACACTGCATGCATCAAGTTTAGTCTAGGTAGTACTACAGTAAAGGTACCAGTATCTGAACTTCATGGCACATGATGGTGGACTAGATGTCACCTGTTTACCTGCACAGCTGTGTAATGTTCACAAGCCTGCTGCATGGAGTCTCATGATACTACCATCGGCTGGCCTCCACCAAATTGGCTGAAGGAACAACAGTGGTAACTGCACTGCCATCATAGGGCAGTTGAGTACCAGATAAGTGCATAATCATGTTGTGCAGAATGCAGCATACAGTAAACATTCTGCATGCAGCAATAGGGTCATACCCCAGGCCCATACTCAACCAACGGAAATGGGCTTTTAGCAGATCAAACACTTGACAATGTGTGTCTGGGACAGGGCAGTTTTGAAGCATACCTCAGCAGCTGCCCTAGGATTACAGACTGGTGTCATCAATCAGGGTTTGAGTAGGTAGTCTGCATCACCTACAAAAGAAAAAGAAAGTGGGGCAGACATAACAAAAGAAGAGGTGTTTACAGCCAAGCAAAATATTTTCCTATTTATACCTACAAAAATTACTATGATGGAAAAACTTTCCAGTTAGTGACAGGTTGACCATAGGGTATCCTACCATGCAGGAAAAGGGGGTAGAGTGAGCTTGTGTGCCATATGTGAGAATCATGGGCACTGCCATGCTGCTTGGCTGATATATCAGTGATGCACCCATATGTATTGCACACTACCTGGCATTTGATTGAATGGTAGACCTTCTTCTTCTGATGCTAATCCCCCTGTAGTCTAGATGAAGTCCTAATGTCAAAATGGATGCAGTCCATCAGATCAAGCACCTCAGGAAAGTGTGCCATCAAATAGAAGGCTCTATTGGTTCAGGCTTGGTCCTGAGGTGACACTGGCAGAAAATATACTGATCCACACATGCCATGAGTATATTGAAGAACTACTGAAGAATTCTTGAGGCAGAAGCCTGAGTAATACCTAAACTGTCCCCAGGTCCCCATGGTAAGTATAGTGAGGGCTATAGATATTCTGGTGTCTACAGGTATAGAAAAACACACACATTCTCCCAGTCCTCATCTGTGGGCCTTACAAACTCACTGAAGCCCGTACAATATCCTTGTCCACTCCTAATATATTAAGGATTTTTTGGCAAGCAAAATTAAATGAGTCAGTCTTTGCCTATATCTGCCTCTTCTCAGCTGACAAGCTCTGCTGAGCAGCTATGGTTTTGGGGCAGCCATGACAAGCAGCTCACAATGAGAAATAGCCAGGCTCGCAGCTACAACAAGCATCTTCGCCAATTTCAAAGTGCAGAGGTGCATAGAAAGTGACTATGAGTCGCAAACAGGTGGAAAAAGGCCTCATTTGCATAACTTTGACATAAATTGTAGGCATTCCTCATCCACATCTCATTATTGTATTATTTACATGTATTTTTCAAAAGCTGACTAAGATGACTGCACTTAAGCACAGCATGTGTCTATGAATCATGGCAATGCTGCACTTAGGTGGAACCTGAGCAAATTCCAGCTATGCATAAGCACAGTTACTATGAATACCACCCTATGTTTCTAACAGCTGCCAATTCCAACAGAAATATTTTCAAATTAAAAATCCTAATGACAAAGGAGCCTTCATAAAGGAAAGGGTGCCTTTAATAATCAACCCCTCCTTTATACCTAAGGTAACATCTGAATTTACTTTAACAATCTATTTCAGCTTCCAGTTTTCTATTTCAAGCAGGAAAACAAAGAGGAAAAAAAATCAGTGCATGGATTTTCATAGAGCTATGAGATGTTATGTATAGGGGATAGAATTTATTAATTAGGCCAAATAACCAATTGTTTTCTTCTTTGATGAAGGGGAAAAAAGGTCTCGCCTCACATGAATCATTTGAAAAGGTATATTTCACTAACTGCATTTTTTATTAGGTACAATAAAACATTGATGTGATGTTGTCTTATCTCGCCTTCTTTCTTAACTGGTTGAGTTTGGAACCAATCCTTGGTTCTGACTCGGCCTTATACAAAAGCTCGAGGTCTTCCACTAGCTTATGGTTGTAACCCTGTCCCATCATTCTCCAGGAGAGCTCTTCAGATCTCGTTTGCTGCGAAACAAGATTAGGTGCTTCCATAATGGGTCTGGCTAAGTGGAACTTTCTTTACTTGTTTATTGCATAATTGTTATTCTGGTACTTTGCATATAACTTCTAGAGTTTATTAGATACTTTATTTAGTGTTAGAGTGTTCACTGTGGTTGTTTTTTTGCTTTTGGCCATCGTTTTTCCCTCTAGGCCTTTTCCCTATCCCAGCTTAAATTTACTCCCGTAAGCCTGTTTTAGTTAGAGGGCTTCTTTGGTTTAATATTAACAGACTCGTTTAAATTAGAGAGTTTTTTGTGAAGGGTGATTCCCCCCCCCCCCCCCTTTACGCAACAGCTCATTTAAATTAGAGGGCTGCCGCTGCCCTTTTCGGTTAGAGGGCTTATTTTTCTCCTCTTCTAACTTTAGGCAGCTTCGTTTAAGTTAGAGAACTGCTGCCTTTCTGCTGAGTATCATTCTCTTTTTGTTGTGCTTAAAAAAATGTTATAGTACTAGCCTTACTTTATATTGGTTGTAGTGGTTAGCTATTGTTATTATTGTTGTTGTTGTTGTTATGGTTATATACAAACATGTCTAAGGAACCCAAAGAAACTAAACCCTTTAGGTTCAAAAAATGTGGAAAGTGTAACCAGAAAATGTCACTTACTGATGGTCACACTATTTGTGTATACTGCCTTGTGGCAGTTCATTTACAGGAATCTGGTACTATTTGTCACTCCTCATTCAGCCACAGAGTGCTGCTTGAGATGAAAAACAAGCTAATTTTAGGAGGTTTGCTAAAGACCCCTTCACTGAAGCTCTTGATGAAAGTCAGGGTACTTCTAAATCGACCAAATCTCTTTCAACTAAGTCCAAGAAGTCAGGAAAGAGGTCATCCTCTTTTAGTGGCCAATCAGAGACACTTAAAAAATTGGCAAAAGTAACATCTCTGGAGCCGAAAACTGCTGGGTCTGAAAAATCTTCTTCCTTGGCTACTTATGTGTTGGTGCCAATGAACTTTCATTTACAGAGCCGGTCCCTGGAATTGGAGCCAGTTTCTCCTATCTTGAGATCCCCTTTGCTGCAATCAGCTAGATCTCCTGCTCCCTCCTCTTGGTCCTTTAGTATCCTTTCTGATGATGATGTGGATCGAGTGGTGCTGAGGCTTTTGAGGACACCGGTGCTTGCCAAACTATTGTCGACTCCAACCCAGAGGGATTCTGGGCTGACCAAGTCTACCCTTTCACCATCAATTCCTCTTCCGATTCAATCTGCAACTTCAGAGATGGAATGTCTCAAACTGATTGTAGTGGAACTGGCGGAGCCAAGACCTACCCCTGGATTTTCGGTTCTGACTACCAATCTGATATCCTCGGTTCCATCTGAACTTGAGGATTCTAGGAGCCAACATCCAGTGGAGTCCAGGGAGGGGAGTCAGGTTTGGATGGTTGTCAGATCCAAACTTGCCTTTCGGGGCTTCGATGCGGGTGAGCCCGGCTCCTGCATCTGCTTTGGAGCCAACCCCCTCAGTTCTGGGGATGCCCTCTGGTTCCTCGGAGCCAGGAGTTTCTTAGGAGTGGGGTCAGGGGACATTCGAGGTGATGAGGAGAGTGCTGTCTCCATAGACAGGTCTGCTTTCAGGTTGAGACATTCTTTCCCCAAAGGCACTGGTGTCTGCCTCAGCATCACTGCTTCCACAGAGATATGGAGACCCCAAGCCTCAGGATGTCCCACTGGGTGAAACCATCTCTTCTGAAACCTCTTCAGAATACCCTTCTGAGGATATCTCTCAAGATGCAAGAGGAAGCATCTAGACTCCCCAGAGGAGTCCATCACATCTGATACAGACCTCAATGAGTCGGAAGGGTCCCTACAGTCACCCTCTAAGAATGTCTCCTTTGCAGACATCTTGGAAATACTTAAGCAGAGAGGCAGCTGGAAGCCCATCAACCCTTCTGAGGAGAAGTCTGTATACCTGAAGGCTTTCTGGTCTCACCCTTCCGCCATCTGGGTGTCTGTGCCTTTTAACAAACTTATGGACTTAGTTTGTCAAAAGGAGTGGGAGTCTTCAGACTCAGTGGAGCCCATTTCTTGGAAGCCAAATAAGTTCATTCACCTGCGGATTAAAACTTTCTTATGAAGGGAGTCCCAGTAGATGTTATGGTGGTGACGGTGGCCACAAAAAAGGAGCTTTCAGAGACGTCCTCTTCTGTCTATCTGCTGAACAAGGAGTCTGATATGATGGACAGGTACACAAAGCACACCTTTTCTTCAGTGACATTTGCACTCAGATCACTGAATTATCTTAACATTTTACCAGACTTCAAAGAGATCTCCTGAAGGAGCTAGGAGACACTCTCCAAGGTTCTGTAGCTGAAGGGGTATCAGAAAAAGTTTCCTCTCAGCTCTCCACTTTAAATTCAGTAGTCAACTCCTCCATGATTCTTATCTCTTATGCAGTGGATGGCGTCAGTAGGGCAGTGGGTTCAGGAATTTCCCTAAGGAGACATTCCTGGATGCGTTTGTATGACTTTGTGGAGCCCTTTAAGTCTGTCTTTATTAATGCCCCTTTTGACAGCTTGTCCCTTTTCGGGCCAAAAGTTAAAGAGACACTGACCAGGTGTGAACATGAAGGGAAGACTCTCTCTGCCGTAGGAGTCCATTTTTCCCTACCTACTAGACCTTATCCAAAAGGTCAAAAGGGGGGAAAGATGTAGTTCTGAAAATCCCAGAGAGCTTTTCTTGACACACATGGTGATCCTTCCCCCAGGGGCAGAGGAGGAAGCAGTAATGGAAGACGCCGACCTTGCAGCAGAATGGGGGGGTCCACAAAATCAGGGTGATAGGGAAGCTCCTGAAAGGAGGCCTGCCTGCCCATCTCTGGAGGCAGTCAGGGGTCACTTATCTTTGTACCCAAAAGCCTGGCTAAAAATCCCGAAAGACAAGTGGATACAAAGTGACGTATCCAGAGGTTACTCCATACCCTTTTCCTTTCCCATACTAAACATAAAAAATATCTCAGATGTTCCACCCAGTCAGAGGGAACAGGCAACTCTAGAAATTCAAAAGTTGCTAGAAAAAAAGAGTCATCCAGGCAGTCCCCACAGAATAAATAGGATCCGGAACTTACTCAAGATTCTTTTTATTTCCAAAAAAAACAGGGGACTGAGACCCATCCTGAATCTCAGCAAATTGAATACAATGGTAAGAAATTCAAAGTTCTGGATGGTAACACTGCAGTCGATACTCCCTTTTCTTGGACAAGATGACTGGATATGCTCTATAGATCTCCAGGATGCATACTACCACATAAAAATGGACAGGCGATCCATGAATCATTTGTGCTTTTGGCTGGGAGACGGTCACTACCAGTTTCGAGCTCTGCCCTTTGGTCTCACTACAGCCCCCAGAGTGTTCGCCAAGTGTATGGCAGTGGTCATGGCTTAATTGAGATGCCTAAGATTCTAAGTGTTTCCATATCTAGACAACTGGCTCCTAACTACCACTACCGAGCATCTACTCATAGAAGCATGAGACAGTGCCTTGCAACTCTGCTCTCACCTAGGAATCACGATAAATTATGAAAAATCTGCCTTGTTGCCATCTCAGCATATCGTTTTTATAGGGGCAGATCTAAATACAACCAAAATGATGGCAAAACTTCCCCCAAAAGAGTTCAAGTCCTACGACATCAGGTCCAAAACCTACTTTCGAAGAGGAAAGTACAAGCGAGAACAGTCCTGCAGATTTTGGGAACCATGGCACCTGCAATAAACTTGATTCCATTAGCACGTTTGCATATGAGAATCCTTCAGTGGCTACTTTTCACTCAGTGGTCCATGCAGGAACTACCGATGTCTCACCAAATTATTATAACAAAATCTTGCAAGAAAGACCTTTGTTGGTGGCTTCACTCTACTCATGTGACCTTAGGTTGACCCTTTGTTCTCCCACAACCTTTGGCTATAGTGACCAAGGACGCTTCCCAGATAGAGTGGGGGGCATTACCTGGGGGGGACAGTCCAAGGTACTTGGCAAGATCATGAGGCTCATTCACACATCAGTGTCCTAGAGATGAGAACAATGCTCCTAGCATTGCAAGCACTTCAGGACTCTCTTCCACTGGGAACTATTGCAGTACAGACAGACAACAAGTCAGTTGTGTGGTACATAAACAAACAAGGAGGGACCAGATCTAACCCCCTTTGTCATGAGGCCTTGAGAGTAAGACAGTGGGCGACCTCCTCCCATCGCTTTCTGACAGCAGTGCACATTCTGGGGAAAACCAGTGTGATAGTAGACAAACACAGCAGGGCAATTCTGATTCCTCATGAGTGGTCCTTAAAACAAAAAGTAGTGGAGAAGATCTTCCGCAAATGGGGCCAGCCTTGCTGCAACCTTTTTGCCACAGAGATGAATGCCAAATGCAGCAGCTACTTTGCCCTAATCCCCCCAACGGGGAAGTCACCAAGGTATGCACTTGCTCACGATTGGCCCTCGGGTCTCCTCTATGCCTTTCCTCCCTTTCTGTTGATACCCAAATTTCTTCAGAAATCCTTGGGAAGCAATTTGATGCTCGTCGCCCCATACTGGCCTCATCAAATTTGGTTCCTCTTTTTTTGGCCTCATCTCCAGGAGGAGCCATGGATTGTGGACCCAGTTCTGGACCTTATGACTGATAATCAGGGATGCTCCACCCCCTCCCTTCCAACTCTCATATTGACAGCTTGGCTGCTCCGATTCCAAATATAGCCAGGCTCCCTTGCCTTTCTTCATCAGTGAAACATATCTTGATCTCGTCTAATAAGGCTTCAACGAGAAAGTTGTATTTAAGCAAATGGAAGAGACTTTCTTCCTTGGTTCTGAATAACCACATTCATCCTTTTTCTGCCCCTAGAGCTTCCATTCTCAAAATTTTGGCAAAGCTTTTCATTGAATGCGCAACTGCAGCTACCATTCGGGTTCAGCTAGCAGCAATATCTAATTTTCATATAGGTGAATCAGCACCTAATGTGATGTCACACAGACTTTGTAAGGCCTTTGTTAAGGGCACTATGTTATTAAGACCACCCATTAAAACCCCTCCAGCACCATGGGACCTGAACTTTGTCTTATCCCATTTGATTTTTCCCCCTTTTGAACCTGCATCATCCTGTGATCTAAAATGTTTAACTTGGAAAACAATCTTTTTAATAGCCATCACTTCTGCAAGAAGAGTTTCTGAGCTACAAACATTGTCAATAAAGCCCCCATACATGCTCTTGTACAGAAACAGAGTATCTCTATGAACAAATCCATCCTTTCTACCCAAAGTATGTTTGGAATCGAATTTGAATCGATCCAGTCTTTTCTCCAAAATATGGCAACAAGGTAGAGTACATGCTACACCAACTTGATTGCACATAGACAATTACATTTCTACTTACACAGGACAAAGGATTACAGAAAATCTGATCAATTATTTGTATACTTCTCAGACATCAAGAAGGGAGCTCCTGTATCAAAAGTCACTCTTTCAAAATGGATATCAGATTGTATTGCCTTTACTTACAAATCTCAAAACAAAGAGCTTCCCGTCAAAGTAAAAGGTCATTCTACAAGGGCTGTATCAACCTCTTCTGCCTTTCGAGCCAGACTTCCAATTGATACCATTTGTGCAGCAGTAACATGGGTAAGGCCTCATACCTTTATCACTCATTACAAAGTAGATTTGGCCTCCAGGAACAGGGCCTCCTTCGGGTCCACTGTTCTGAAATATATTCTCCCTTGAGCCACCCAGGAAAGATGGTACTAGAGACTCTGTCCCAACAACCAGTTAAGAATGAAGGCGAGATAAGACAACATCACATAAAGTAGTTATGTACTCACTGTGAAGGCTGCCAGCCTAGCCAGATAGAATTTTATAGATAATTCTGTCATTTGTAAATATTAATGTAAACCACAGGCTTGTTGTCTTAAATGGTACAAATAATGTTACATGTGGAACTGCAAAAATGTAACAACAGTGCACTCTGCTGTAAGGAAGCTAAGTCAAGCATTTTATGACTGTCTTTGATCTTTAAAGTTGGCTCCGGCATGTCTAGGTGAAGGAATTCTTGCTACTGTTTTAAGGCCCGAGTTAATGGCCAGAATTTGCATGCATAAATGTCCTTTATGGCTTTGCTTCCTGACCTGGTGTGAGCTTACTAAAAAATGTAAATGCAGTTTCTGTTAGCCTGGGAACCCAGGGAAGTGTGAAGTATGATGTAATGTGAACCAGGAATGTGATTTTTAAAAACAGAGAGAATCAGAGAGCATTAAGCATTTTTGTCTTGACCATCCAACTCATCAGCACTCTGCTTTGCTCTATATGTAAGTTTATCTTAGACTTGTGGTTTCTCTTAGAAATAGCTAGACACTAGAAAGTTTAGACTAAGTGTTTTTCTGTGATGTCAGAACTGTACTACTGAATTATTTTAAGTATTTCTTGGTGATCTCTGAACTCTTGACTAGCACTGTGTAGGAAAAAGTATTATCTTGTGTTTTTTATTATTTATTATTAAATATTTTAAAACCTTTCAACTGTGGCTATTTTGTGTAGACATAAGTTAAGCTCTAAGAGTACATTGCATGTATATAGTGATCCTGTACCAAGTCACTCTAATAAGCCTTGACTGTTTAGTTATACTACCAATTGGATAATAATATTGCATAGTAATAATTGGACACCCTTTAAAGGGCCTTTGGGTAGCTAATAATTATTAGCTGGGTTGTGGCAGTGATTTCTAATGTATAGTTTGGGAAAAGGGGGTACAGCTGGAGAACCTGTGCCAGCCTTCCCCAGAAGTGTCTGTGTGGTTATATAAACTCTTCTCAAACTTCGTGTGTGTGTGTGTGTGTGCGTCAGCTACTTGGGCAGGGACACGAAGCACTGATTAAACAGAGAGGGTGCTGGAGGTTTTAGCTTGCCCACTAGGCTGAGATCTGGGCCCTATAGCTGTGTCAGTGGAGAGTCTTATTGGGGACCTGGAGAGCAAGGGAGCGACCAGCCCTGGACTCACTGTGATCTCTGTATGCTCTTAAGGGAAATTGCACTTTACTGTGTGTATTTGTTATCCTTTCCACCTATATGAGATGCCCCTCACTGGTGTTAGTGGTGAGGATTGAGGCTCCTTGATTCCTGGGCCAGGGCATGGGTGTCGCACGCACTATAACATTCCATGTATGCTGTCCATCTCGCCTTCATTCTTACATCCCGCCCTCCTTCCCCCAACCTTTAGCTCCTTGAGGACAGAGCAGTTTTCAGTTGGGTATAATGGTTCTCCAACCTTCTTCTTATTTCTTCTGTTGGTACCCATTATATATCAGCAAACAAAATCTGAGGAGCTCTCCTAGAGCACGATGGGATAGGGTTACAGCCACAAGCTAGTGGAAGACCTCAAGCTTTTGTATAAGGCTTAGTCAGAACCAAGGATCGGTTCCGAACCCATCCAGTTAAGAATGAAGGTGAGATGGACAACACACATGGAACGTTATGGTGATTACATAACTTCTTTTTTGGGGAGGTTAGAATTCAGTATATCAGATTTGAGTATCAGTGAGACTATACTTCATGGTCAGTCAGCCACACATTCATAAAACATTATAAACTGGATGCTCACCCCAAGGTTAGAGCATACTTTGAGAATACAGTAGATCAACCACCTTTATGGATTATATAAACTGCATTACATTGTAATATTCTAATATATGTATTTGACTTTTACAGTAATGTTTCTTATGATGTGTACAGTACAGCTGCGTGATGGGTCACCTCAACAGTAGATGTACAGATAATAGGCTCTTTGCTACAAAATAGCTTTCTTGCCTCCTGCCTTCTCATACGATGCACATATTAGGTACAATAACCATCATGCTTATTCTTAAACCTCCATATTGGTGTACCTGTCTTTTTCTGACTACCAGAAGCAGATCCATTCAGTGGATGTGGATATAATGTCCTATGAGTTAGAGAAGTATATATCTCTATAGCCTTTTATATTATGCCTTTTGTTTTTTCTTTGACATATTGTGCTTATCACTGGATAAGAGATGAACTAAGTGTTACAGGGGTCAGCCTGTGGTGCTGTCTGCCAGCAGGAGGTGTGTATTTACCCAAATATGGTGATGAAAAAGAAGATTGTTACTGAGATGAGGATTGGAGAAGAGGAAATTTTGTATTTGTCCATTGCAGAGTGCAACCTTATAATATCCACTCTTATGATGAGAACACATGTATTTTTTACAATGACATTTTGCACGCTACTTCTTTGGCCAACGGAGATAGTGACTACAGATACTTCACTGTCTGGACTGGGAACTGAGGACCATGCTATGATCAGTTGAGTTAGACTTATGGAAAGATGTCATAGAAAACCAGTGTGAAGGAAATAAAAGCCATAGCTCTAGCCCTGTGGGGCTTCAAGATCACTGTGCATCCAAGCAGTGAATTAGACTGTAATGTAGTAGCTCAGCAAATAAGAGGAAGCCCATTTGTATCTCCTTTTTATGGACATTTTGCTTATATAGTGGTGGGCTGTATAATATATTCTGTTGTTGCTGGCAGTTTGCCTCATAGACAGCTAAATATCATGCCAGATTCTCAGAAAATAAAGTGATCTGATTTCTGTGTGGTTTGTTGGGTCTAAATATTAATACAGATTCTCCCTTGAAGAACTAAGGATAGCACGAGGAAGCCTTACATTTTTAAATGGGTGCACACCAACTACTGCCAAAGTCTAAGGAAGATGCTACTTGGTCTCGGAAACTATTTGTACAGCTGGTAAAAAAACAGATCAAGGACTGGTTGGTGTTCATGTGTTAAAAAATATACTGCTAATGAGTCTCCCTCTTGTTCTCTGTCTCCCTTTCTCTCTCACATTTTCTGTTATACTGACTATCTTAAATAAGTATACATTATAACAGTCAGAAACTAACATTAATGTAAGCCTGCTGGTACCATGACTTTTCTCTTCAGTATTGCATAGCATTATAGCATCTACAGTCCTTTAGGAAAGGTATATGGCAGTGGCAGACACTCTAAAAATATAAGCAAGTTACTATTGATGTGCATAATTTTACTAGAACAAAATTACAGTGATCTTTGAAATAGTTTATAACATTCTGACCATTATTCAGATGCAGAAGAGCGTGTGCAATGAATTTTTAAGCATGACGTTTATTAAGTTGGTTATTATTGTTATTGACTCAAAATTCCCAACAGCCAGGCAGAGCATGAAATGCCGTTTAATGCTACTGTAGACATAGGTTTGTTCATGTGGGTATTTTATGTGGTTATTTTTTTTAGGTCAAATGTATTCAAGATGCAGTGCGCTATAAAAAACAAAAATTTAATTTTTTGGGAGAAATCATAACCCTTGTACCAACCATTGGAGTTTTCATCACAATGAATCCAGGATATGCAGGCCGTGCTGAACTTCCTGAAAACCTAAAATCTTTGTTCAGGTATGTTACTGTTGGAAAATGGTATATAATTTCTACTACTCTGAGGTAATATAGTTGGGAAAATGTTCATGCATTTCTGGAGTTAGTGTCCTTAGACAAGTACCACTTGTGAGTCAAGATAAAAGGTGCTGTGATCTTGTAAGTTATTGTTTTTATACAGAGCTTGACAGATACAACTAATATATGGGTGCTTCAATCTATAATCTTGTGTTTAGTGAAAAAAATATTGTCTTTTGCTGCAGTAAACATCTCCGATTTATTCACAGCTCTTACCTAAATAAATCCTACTTGCTGCTTGAGTGAATTTTTGTATCTTCATTCTTGTGCATGGCAAAAATAAAAAAAAAAGTTTTCAATGATTTCAGAATCTAACCATATTTCATTGCATAGTACACAAGTCATCCCTCTGTGGTTGATGTAAATGGGAAATTTTGTACAAATGATACAGTATAATACTGAATTTCAACCTGCTGACTTCTCATCAAAGCTTGTGTCTTCTTGTGTTATGAGCATCTTTGGAGTTTTTCTTTCTCCATTTATCTTTGAATAACTGTCATTGTCTGTGTCAGCACTAACACAGTAGAGATTTGAAGAAAAAAGAATGAAAGAAATTGTGTGGGAGGTTAGAAAAGTATCAAAAGAAAAAAACGAGCTCTTAAAGGGGAAAGCTACAGTTGAAGATTTGAATAGTATTCTCAGTATAGTGAAAGAAAATTAAATTCAGGACTTAGATGGTATTGATCATAAATTTTATAAGAAAATGGAGAAAGAACAGAAAAGAATATTTGTTGAAATAATTAATTGGAAGGAAGAAGGTTTTAGAGAGGGCAGTATTTGTGAAGGGGTGATTTAATTAATCTGGAAAAAAGGCAACAGTAAAATTATAAGTAATTGGAGGCAGACTATGTTAATGAATGTTGATTATAAGTTCTATATGAAAATAATACAAGTTAGACTGGAAAAATATTAGAAGGAAATGGATGGAATGAATATATGGGGTAAAAGGAAAATTTAAATGTTGATAATAATTAAAGAAATAGTGTGCAATCTAATGGAAGGAGAAGAGAATTTTAAAATAATTGGATTTGAAATAGACAAAGCGTATTATAATATACTGAAGGAACAGTTATGGAAAAGTATGGAAGCCTACACTATTGAAAAGCAAATGATAAACTTAAATAAGACAGCACAGAAGGTAGTAAAGTGTTATTTTAAATGGCTGGATAAAAAAAGGAATAAAAATCCAAAGATGGACAAGACAAGGATGCTCTCTATAAGTAGTATAGACTGTAATATGTTTATTAGTGAATGCAGTTATGGAATCTATTAATACTGAATTGAGAAATATAAATATGAGAAGTAGAAATGCCTTTTTGTTGTCATATGCTGATGATGCTGTAATTACACCCAAAATGTTAAGTGAATTGCAGAAGTTATAAAAATGTGGAAGAAAGTTTAAGATGGGTATGTTTAAGTATAAATAATGAAAAGAGTAAAAGGTTTGGATATATTGTTTAGAGAGCAGGATTTTACTTTAATAGACAACAAATAAAAATCATTGGAATATCTTTTGGAGACTAAGAAAATATAAAAAGACAATGGACAAATATTAGACGAAATTAAGGTAATAGGTAAATTATGGAAAGCTTTCAGATTAAGATTCAGAAAAAATATATATTTGATTAATTCTATAGTTTTAGGAAAACTGCATTACTTGGGGTTAGTTGCTGCTATTCCAGGGAAACTGAAAAAAAATTGTTGCAGATAGTATTTACATTTGGCAGTGGGAGGAAATTTCTTCTTTGGGGGGGGGGGGGGGAATCATTCCTCGTCCTGCAAATCAGACTCTGTTGGTTCCATCAGTTCTTCATCATATGCTGTCCCAAGCATACCTCTCGACTGTACCGAATTCTTCAGTATTTACCAGTTTTGAGGTCAAAATAATTGGGTGCCACGAATTCCTGAGTGGCCCCTTTAATTTCTGAATTTCCCTTTTTTTAGACAATTTTTTTGTTCATGTCATCACATGCAGGACATGAGTGATGACATCAGCTTCATGAGCAGACTGTGCCAGCCTGTTGGAATTCGGCTGAGGACTTGAGGGGGTGTCTACTACTCTGTTTGTCTTTACCTTTGCACAATTATGGCAACGTGTTGCAGATAAACCATTCATGGTTCGAATCGCTAGTAAGTGCACTTAGTGCAGCAGCCATCAGACTCGGACCGTTCTCATCATGAGAAAATATATCACCACCAGACCCAATTCTTCCCCGGCTCCTTCAGGTAAAAGAAAGACAAAAAGAAATGCAATCATTTTTCGCCTTTATTTGGGGGGGTGAGTCACACTGGCATTTCCTGTCACCTGCTTTCTCTTTATACTATTCGGGGTCAGAAGATTTGGTTTCCAGTGGTCTTCTTTCTGTTTCTTTCTGAATAACATTTATAATGACATTGCACCAAACAAGGCATTGTCTTCCCCTTTTGGGCATTTGTTTCCATGTTCCCATTGTAAGTTTTGTGTCCCTCAATGGCTTCAAAATTAAATGTTGACAGGCTATTCTGAGTAAGGAAATAAGGATCAGAGTAATACATTCAAATCAAAATAATATAATGAAAGGCAAAATTTAGTAATGTATACAGCCTAGATTTTAAAAAGAAATACAGTATTATTATAACAATGCATAGACTGTCCACTAGTTATTTTTATAAAGTGACAAGACTCTAGTAGGAAGTGATGCAGGCTTTCATTAGGAGATCCAAACAACAGCATTTCATAGCTAGAACTCTTGGTATAGTGAAGTAACGGATGACCCCCATTCTATTCCATTTCGTTTGCTTTATAAGTAGATGGGCAAGTAAATACATTTGCGATATGTACAAATCAGATATTGCAAATAACCCTCCCAAACCATAGAATGTACTTAAAAAGACAACATTTAACTGTGTGTGTGTGTGTGTGTGTGTGTGTGTGTGTGTGTGTGTGTGTGTGTGTGTGTGTGTGTGTGTGTGTGTGTGATAGATGGGTGGAGAGAAGGAAAGGAGCACTTCTTGCTTCGTTTTCTATGAGCAGGAAATGGGTATCCCATTATTTGGAGTGTGTGTTTTCCTTTGTGTGTCAAACTACAAAGATGAAATTTATACAAAATGTATGCACAGATGCCCGATTTCGTTGTCTCTGAAGAAGTAAAAACAGAAAATAAAAATGCAAGGTTATAACACAGAGAAAATGCCAAATGAACTAACATGAAAACAAAAAAATGCAGCCTAAAAGACCCAGATAGCCTCATCCAAAATTCATTACATGAAGATATGTGCATCTGCAGTAAATTTAGAATTGCAAAAGCAACTACAGTCAAAGGTAAAATTCTGAGTGTTTGCACAATACACATGCCAAAATTATGACGGAGTATTGTGAATAACCATATTATATGCAAGCATTACATGATTTTTAAAAATGTAATGAAAACAATAAGCTTAAGGGATGCTGCACAACACAACCAGCTGTAGAAAGAAATGTTATACTTAAACCCAGAAAAGTATTGTCATTTTAATTAATGTTAATATAGTCTATTACATGTTTTGAAAAGTGTATTTAAAATTAATGCGGTAACGATCTTCTCCTCCATTCTGTTTCATTTCTTGTTATCAGTCTTTGACCAAGGTTGTGGTAACTGAAAATCGGCTTTTATTGTCCATTAAAATGATCCAGAGGAATTTTGGACCCTGTTTGCATGTTTTAAGTGTCCGCCAATGCTTTGTGATTTTGTGTTGTACTGGTCTATCTGTTAGTGTTTTTTTCTCAAGTTGAGAGAACCATATTAGGGTTGAGCGTATATTACAAAATGAAAAACAGTTTGTGAAACTTGACTTGTTTCTTGGTGCTTTTTGTAGTACTAGTTTGTACACTTTTCTTTCTTGGTTGGTGAGGGATGGATGGATCGTTGGGTGAAATGTTTCATTTTGGTGCTTGACTGCTTGTGCATACGATTGGAAATTACTGAGGGATGGCTCATTGGGGGAAATGTTTCATTTTGGTGCTTGTGCATACTGTTGGAAATTACTGACGGGATGAAGCGCTGGGGGAAATGTTTCATACTGGTGCTTGTGCACACTGTTGGAAACTACTGAGGGGATGGATCGCTGGGGGAAATGTTTCATTTTGGTGCTTGTGCATACTTGAAACTACTGAAGGGAATTAAGCTTTTGGCTTTTTGCTATGGGTCCATTTCTCATAAAATTGTAGTTTTCTGGCAAATCACTGGCAGTGGCAGATATTTGAGGACTGAAGTCAGAAAATAATGGCAAGCAGCAGACATTACATTTGATTTTTAGATTTCATCCTTCAGAAATTTCATGCTCTGCAAAATTTGTTATTCTGTCAACAGTCTAAGTTTGGAAGAGCAGTATTTAAAAAGTGTCCCCAATTATTTGTGGCTTTGTCCAGAATGATTTCTTGCTCTAAGAGATTGAGAGGTATGGGACGAGGTCTGTTTTGTGAAGTTGTTCTATCTCGCCGCTCATTCTTACAGATGAGTTTGGGGCTGATCCTCGTCTCCGAGTCGGCCTACTACAAAGCTCGAGGTCTTCAGACAGCTCAAGGCCAAGTCCCTATCCCATGATGCACCTAGAGTTACCTCAGATCTAGTTTGCTGCTGTAATAGATCGGAGGTTCCTTGCATAGCTCGGGCCAGTACAAAATTCTTTTCTTAAGATTTTTCTGAATAACTTGTTACTTCTCTATTTTAGAGTTAGCTTAGCACTTATAGCTTTATTGTGTGTATTCCCTTTCCTTGGTGTGCCTTTTCTTTATTAGATAATAGCCCTCTTTGGCCTCAATTTTTGCTATAGGCATTGTTATATTTAGTCTAGTTTAATTAGTAGTTGTGTGCTTTTGAACAGTGACAGTTTGTCACAGCTTTTAGATATATATTTAGATATATAGATATTAGAGTGCTTAGATAAGTAGTTATTGTGTGTGTGTGTTTAATAGGATATTTAGCCCATAGTTTTTAAGGGCTTCATTTGAAATAGTTTTTTGGGTGTGTCTTGTTTTACTACAGTACCTTTTCTTAGAGACTGTATATTCCATTATGGCTGACCTGTATAAGAATAAACATCTTAAGTCAGGTTTTAAGAAATGTCCAAAATGTGGACAGAAAATGTCTGTCACTGATAGCCGTGTAAATTGTGTATACTGTTTGGGAGCATTGCACCGTCAGGAAAACTGCTCCATTTGTCATTCCTTCTCTTCTTGGGTTCTTCAGGAGAGAAAAAGAAAGTTAACTGACAGAGGACTAGTCACACCGTCTTTTCATGAAAGTTTGAGTGACCAGGACAGGTCTAGTAAATCCTCAAAGTCTTTTAAGGCTTCTATTTCTTCGGAAGTTAAAAAATCAAAGAAACCTTCGACGTCGGCTTCACAACCCTCGGAGCCGAGCATCTTGTCTTTTCGGAGCTGGTCCCCAGTCCTGGAACCGGTATCAAATCACCAGTCCTCCAGTCAGTGCCCCCATCCATGTATTCATCTATCTCTGTCCTTGATTAGCCTTTCCGATTTGGATGTGGATTGTGTGGTGCAGAATTTGCTACAGGCACCGGTGTTTGCAAAATTTTTATCGGCTCTGACCCAAGTGGCTTCGGAACCAAAAACTGTATTACCATCTACTTCATTTCCTCCTCCAAGCCATGCTGGTCCTTCGGAGCCGGGGGAGTTGGACTTGCTGATCGTTGAGCCTTCGGAGCGGACGCCTGTTCAGTGTCATTGGTTCCATTTACTCGGACTTCCTTGGCACTGATCAAGGAGTCTAGGAGCCAACAGTCTCCCGTGGGGTCCAGGGAGGATAGTCAGACTGACTTGTCAGTTCTGACTTTGCCTGTCGGTGCTTCGGCTTGGATGAGCTTGGCTCCTACCTCTGGTTCGAAGTCCACTATCCCAGTGCCGGGGAGATCGATGGTTTTCTAAGATCCAGCAGTCCCTTCTCATCGGAGCAGAGGTGGCTTCAAAGCCATGAGGAGAGTCATGTTTCCTAAGACATCTATGTCTTCAGGTCCGACTACCTCTTCCCCAAAAATCTTCACAGATCCCTTCTAAGAGTAGAGACCCAGAGCCTCAGGAAGCCCCATTGGATGGCCCCTGGTCTTCTGAGACCTCACCAGAAGTTCTCACTGATGAGGTTCCCAGGAAGAGAATCTGTAAGAGGAAGTATTTAGACTCCCCGCAGGAGTCTCTCACATCCGATACTGACTTGGATGAATTAGAATGGTCCCCACGGTCTCCCTCTGAGGATATCTCATTTGCTGAGATACTAGAAATCCTTCGGCATAGGGGTGACTGGCAGTCCTCCAACCCTACTGAAGACAAGTTGGTTCTCCTGAAGGCTTTCGGGTCTCAAATCTCCACCTCTTGGGTGTCTCCTCCCTTCGATGAGCTCATGGAGCTGGTCTCACAAAGGGAGTGGGAGTCTCCGGACAACATAGAGCCTGTCCATAGGAGGCCTAATAAATTTATTTCTGCCCCCCAGGAAAAGTCTTTTCTTACCAAGGAAGTGCCAGTTGATGCCATGGTGGTGGTGGCAGCCACCAAAAATGAGATTTTGGAAACGTCTTCCTCTATCCATCCTCATAACAGAGATTCTAGGATCATGGATAGATACGGGAAGCGCACGTACAGTTCAGTGACTTTTGCACTGCGTTCACTGAACTATCTCACCCATTTTAAGAGACTGCAAAGAGATCTCCTAAAAGAGCTTCGAGATAATCTTCAGGGTACAGTAGCTGCAGGAGCTTCAGATAAAGTTGTCTCCTAGCTTGCTACCCTCAGTTCCATAGTGAACTCGTCCATGCGCCTCATTTCATATGCAGCTGATGGAACGAGTAGGGCAGCGGGTACAGGAATTACTCATAGGAGACACTCCTGGATGCGCTTGTGTTCTTTCTCAGAGCTCTTTAAGTCATCCTTTGCCAACACCCCTAGACCATTGGCTCCTCACCGCCACCACCAGGCATCAGCTCATACAAGCCAGGGACACCACTCTTTTTTTCTGCAGTCATCTGGGCATTACAATAAACTCAGAAAAATCTGCCTTGTTGCCATTGCAACATACCATTTTTATCAGAGCAGAATTGGACACCACCATCACCACTTTCAGACTTCCAGCAGAAAGAGCCTTGCTACTCTGTCAGCAGGTCCACAGTATCATATCCAAAGACAAGGCTCCACCATCAGAAGTACTAAAGTTGTTAGGCATGAATTAGGCATGATGGCAGCTGCAATATTAGCCATACCATCGGGTTGCATGCACATGCAGATTCTGCAATGGCTGTTATTCACTCAATGGTCTTACCAAGAGCTCTCAATGTCTCATCTAATAATAATCACAAACACATGCAAAAAGGATCTTCAGTGGTGGTTGACCTCTCTTCATGTTACAATAGGTCATCCTTTTGTTCTACCCCCACCAGCGGCCACAGTGACCACGGATGCTTCCCTGATAGGGTGGGGGGGGCATTTTCAGGGAAGAACAGCCCAAGGCACATGGACCGAACAGGAGACACATCTGCATATCAATGTCCTGTAGATGAGAACAGTACTTTTAGCGTTGCAGTACTTCTAGGATTCTCTTCCTCTGGGAACAATTGTGATTCAGATGGACAACATGTCAGTGGTCTGCTACTTGAGCAAACAAGGAGGAACCAGGCCCTACCCCCTTTGTCACGAGGCCCTAAGAGTATGGCAGTGGGCTACATCCACCCAGCACTTTCTGTTAGCAGTGCACATCCTGGGGAAATCCAACATGATAGCAGACTAACTGAGCAGAGCAATTTTGTTGCCTCACGAGTGGTCCCTCAAGAAAGAAATAGCGGAGAGAATTTTCCGCAGGTGGGGCCAGCCTTGCTGCAACTTTTTTGCCAACCACATGAACATGAAATGCAGAAGGTACTTTGCCCTGATTCTCTCTCCAGGAGAAGCCACAAGGGACGCACTCGTACACGATTGGCCTCCGGGTCTCCTCTATGCATTCCCAGCAATTCCCTTGATACCCAAAGTATTACAGAAAGCAAAAGCCCTGGGAAGGACCATCATTCTTATAGCCCCTCATTGGCCTCATCAGATTTGGTTCCTCTTCCTTCGACTTCATCAATTGGAGGACCCTTGGATTCTGGACCCAGTTCCAGATCTTCTGACACACTCGTCAGGGGAACTTCATCCCCCTCTTCAGTCCCTGAAGTTGACAGCTTGGCTGCTCCAATTCCCAACATAGCTAGGTTCCATAACCTTTCAAATGAAACACAGCAGATTTTGATGTCTTCTCATAAATCATCTACTAGGAAGCTATATCTTAGCAAATGGAAATGATTTTCTATATGGGCCTCTCAAAATAACATTGATTCCTACCAAGCCCCTGTTGCCTCCATATTAGAGTTCTTGACTATGCTTTTCAATAAAGGAGCTGCAGCAGCAACAGTTCAGGTTCAACTTGCTGCTGTCTCTAATTTTCACCATGGATCTGAAGGATTGAACATAATGTCACGCAAACTATCCAAATCTTTTCTCATAGGGACTTTTCATCTCAGACCACCTGTGAAGTCCCCTTATACCCAGTGGAATCTAAATTCTATGCTTTCACGCATTATTCTCCCACCTTTTGAACCAGCTTCCTCATGCAATTTGAAATATTTGTCATGGAAGACTATCTTTTTAGTAGCCATCACTTCTGTCCGCAGAGTGTCAGAGCTTCAGGCCTTGTCCATAAAGCCTCCTTATTTGATTTTCCATGCTGACAGAGTCTCCCTGCGAACTAATCCCTCATTTTTGCCCAAAGTATGTACTGAAACTAACCTTAACCAGATTATAGATTTGTCAGTGTTCTTTCCCAAACACACCAACAACTTATAGTATATGCTGCACAAGCTTGATGAGCTAGACAGCTCATATTTTACTTGGATAGAACAAGAGTTCAGGAAATCAGAACAGCTTTTCATTTCCTTTTCAGATTCCAGAAAAGGTATGCCAGTGGCAAAAACAACTCTTTCTAAATTGTTATCTGATTGCATCACATTTGTTTATTCGGCTGCTAATATGCCCTTACAACACAAAATTAAGGCTCATTCTACCAGAGCAGTGTCTACATTCTCTGCCTTTTCTACTAGACTTCCCGTAGACAACATTTGTGCAGCAGCCACTTGGTCAAGACCTCATACCTTTATCACTCATTACAAAGTTGACAAGGCCTCCTTTAGGTCTACTGTCCTGAAAAACATACTCCCGTGTACCACCTGAGAAAGATGGTGCTTGGGAAGCTACCCATTTGTAAGAATGAATGGTGATATAGAAAAACTTCCCATTAAGAAGTTATGTACTCACCATAACATTCCATGTGAGTTGTTCATCTCACCTTCATTCTTACTTCCCACCCTCCTACCCCCCCTCCAGGGTTTTCTGAGGACCGAGATACTAGATTCTTCCTGGTTGCTCAATCCTTCTATGACTTTCTCTTAAAGAGTAATAGAATGACACATGGTATTATTATATTCAGCAAACAAGATCTGAGGTAACTCCAGGTGCATCATAGGATAGGGACTTGGCCTCCAGCTGTCTAAAGACCTCGAGCTTTGTAGTAGGCCGACTTGGAGCTGAGGATCAGCTCCGAACCCATTTGTAAGAATGAAGGCGAGATGAACAACTCACATGGAACATTATGGTGAGTACATAACTTCTTTTTTTCTGGCAAATCACTGGAAGACTCCATAATAATGGGGAGAAAGACATTCTGAGAGAACAGGTTGCTTAAAAGTGAATATTGAGTAACAGCATAAGTGTTGAAGAAGCATTTTACAATTGAAAAAGTAGTAATGTTTGAAAAAGGACAGGAGGTGTGACTGTAGAGGAATGCTAAGAATACCCATGTGTGTTATAGATGATAAGATGCTAAGGCAGATTATAAGGGGAAGCAGCAGTGCTGGGTCACGGGGTGGCATTAAAAGCCAGACTCTACACTCGAGTAAAGTATTGGATAGCTTTACTGGTGTGAGAGGGAGAAGTTATTCCTGAAGTCTTGGTAGATGCTGGACTGGGAAATTGAACCTGGTTGTTTCTCAGTTTGATCTTCATGAACACTTTGAAAGCCAGGAAGCCAATGTTTAGGGAGTAATCCCTCCATGATGACACTGCACAGATGATTAAAAGTGAAGAAGTTAAAAGGCAGTTAAAGTGGCAGGACAACTACTAAATAGCAGAAATCTATTTACTAAGGTTCGATATAAGGGTACAAGGGAAGGAGTAAGGACATAGAGATGATAGGTTTTATGAATTAGATGTGAAGTAATGTGTTGGTAGATGGATGATGTAGTGGCAATGTGTGTTAAAAGACCAAAGAAGGGTAAGAGGGCATGGCAATGGTTATGATTAACAACTGAAATATTTTGTGATGCAATAAGGGAATTATAATTTATATATATATATATATATATATATATATATATATATATATATATATATATATATATATATATACATATATATATATATATATATGAGACTAATTAAATGAGAGGATGGTGGAAGCACAAGAACTGGCTAGAAAGAAAGTTGTTGCAATCCTGAGAGCATACAGAGAAATTTGGGTGTCTTTTTGAAATTTTAAGGTCCATGACTGAGATCCTCAGAACAGTGGAACTGCTAGTGCAGATAGGGGAATATATACTGAATTCTGTGTCGTAGAACCTCTGATTATTTCCACTTTCTCTAATATACAGGTAGTATGTTCTGGTTATATTTGTGTTATTTAATATTAGTGTAGACTGTACAAGCAGTTAATTTTGTTTTTATAAAAGAAAATTGTATTTTAGTTTTACACAAGTTCAAAGTTTGATACAACTTCAAATGTTAATATTAATAAACCACTATTGTTCTGGTTATATTTTGTGTTTAACATTTTGTTTGTTCTTCAACTTACATTTAAAAATTGGCATCCTACAATTCCACTGGAGTGGGTAGGGTTACATAATTATGTATGCAAATTTTATGTTAATCAGCACAGAATTTTTTGGCCAGTTGTACCTACTTTTCATGGGCGTTTGTCCAGATTTTTGATGATTCCAGGTTGAGAGGCAAGGAGTGAGGCAAGGAGTGATCGAACCAGCATTACTTTCCCAGGTAGAGAAGGGTTTTTAATTAAGAATGTTGTAAGTGCCAAAAAAAATTCTCTGAGACCTGTTCTGGATCTTTCTTTCCTAAACGTATTTGCCATACTGCCCAAATTCAAAATTATGTCACTTCACAACCTGTTATCTCTTATTCCACTTTCTAGTTTCCTGGTAACACTAGATTTAAAAGATGCTCATCATCACATCCCTGTTCATCCAGACTTCAGGAGTTTATTATTATTTTTTTTTTTTGTGTGTGTGTCTGAATCACATTATCAGTTCTCTATCTTTCTCTTTGGGCTATCCACTGCACCAAGAGTGTTTACAAAGTGTCTGTCTCGTTATTGCAGATTGCAGGTTACAGGGTGCCCACATTTTTCCATGTATAGATGGCTTGCTTATCTCTGCAGAATTTTTTTTTTCAAAGTGTCAGGAATTTCTCTTTTGGGTGAGAGATCTCTTAAACAAGCTGGAATTCCAAGAGAGCATTCAAAAGTCTTTAACTCCTTCACACAGGATTGTGCTCCGGGGAAGTCAACTTAACACCTCAGTTCAAAGAGTTTTTGTTCCACATATAAAACGTGATCCTTATCTAGATCTGTTACTAAGGTTTTCCACTCATAAGACTTTGGTCACTATGAGAAAATACCTCAGGAGTTTGGGTTTCATGGCATCATTGATTCTCATGATTTCCATGGCAAGATTCCACATGAGAAAGATGCAGTAGTATCTGAAATTCCTTTGGTCCCAGCATCCGCATCCTTTATCTTTTAAAATCCCAGTGCTGGGGTTTGTCAGAAAAATCTTTTGGTAGAAATGACAGATATCTCTGAATCCAGATTTCTCCTTCTCCCACCCTGCTAAAAAGCTTTCGGTTACTACAGATGCCTTGGCCTTTGCTTGGGTAGCAGTTTCAGGAAGGATAAAAGTACAGAGGTTGTAGAACACCAAGGACAGACCCACGCACATAAATATCAAGGAGATGCTTGCCCTGATTAAGGCAGTCACCTCTCTGAACCACCTTTGGCCCCAGGGACCTTTTAAAGAGGTTGCAGGCAATACCGCAGTAATGTGGTACATCAATAAGCAAGGGGGAACCAGGTTATACCCCCTTTGCAGACTAGCTATGTTGCCATGGGATATAGCTTCACAGCCCATTATCACCCTGCAGGCATCCTACGTTCCATTAGAACACAATTGTCTGGAAGAGAAGCTGAGCAGGACCAGGACAGACCCTATTGAATGGAAACTATATCAGGGAGTCTTCCAAGATTTGATCCTTCTGTAAGGATTTTCTGAAGTAGACCCCTTTGCCTTTTCTCTGAGCAGTTAGCTGCCTAATTTCTGTTCCAGGAGTCCATCCAAGCAGGCCTGTAAAAAGATTCCTTTTCTTTTCCTTGGACAGGAATGTGCCTTTATGCTTTTCCAGCCTTTGTACTGATTTCCAGGCTATTTCTGAATATTCAGAAGGAATCCCCCAAGATCATTGTGGTGACCACCTACTGGCCCAAGCAACAATGGTTCTCCCTTCTTTTGTAAATGTCCAGGGGCAATTACAACACACTTCCTCTCAGACTTGATCTACTCACCTAAGAACAGGGATGTTTGATACACACCAACATCAATCAACTTCACCTGACTGCCTTGATGATAGGATCTTAATTCCTTTTAGGCACCTGCTTATTGGGGATGTGCATCATATACTAATGGAAGCAAGAAAGTTTGTTACTAGAGAATCATACATTAGGAAATTGAAAAGGTTTTCTAGTTTGTGCCAACAACATAACAAGCATCCATTCAGGGCTAGTTGTTCTCATGTTTTACAATATTTGTGTAGGTTTCTTTTTTATGGCCTTTTTTTTACTTCATGGTTTTACAGACAGTGGCATTGAATGAGAGAGGGGAAATTTGAATAACCAGCTTGAGATTGTGGAATTGAAATGGATCCTTAGGCTACGTGCACACGTTTTTCCTGGACTGAATAACTAAGTCTAAAACCGGCGGCTGGAGGCCCGACCCTTGAAATAAACATACTTTCAGGTTTATAACCTACACAGTATGACACACATACTTTTATTATCCTATGATGATACGCTCTATCTACATTTTGCATCTGCATTTTCATGTGATGGTGTGTTGGAATGTTGAGTGTGATCTATTTTTATTATTTTATTTTTCTTTTTACTTGATTATGTTATTGTATATGTAGTTTATTGTACTACTCAGGATCTTTTGTCTGTTTTTGTGATGTTGTAGTTAGATTTTTACATCAACTGCAGTCCTTGTATTTTGTATCTTAGGTATTTTCAGTTGTATAAGAGCCTGTAGTTTTAAGTTTTTGGCTTGTTTTATCACTGCAGCTTAATTGCTTTATTTCATGATGCATATTTACCCCATTGGATTTAATTAAAAGGGTGGGACATTTGCTGTTATTTAAATCTGGATAGATGGTTTGTTTTGTGAGATCTGAAGAAGCGTGTTATACATGTGAAAGTGCTAATCCTGTTCTTTGTTTAATAAATCAAGTTGGATTTTATGAGCCTGGTGGTCCTGCCTTGTCTTTTGTTTTGATTATTTTTTGCTTCTTGCTTTCTGGGCTTGGACCTTTGGGCAGCAATATACACCTGTTTATTTATTCTTCTGCCTACCTTTGGTGTTTTTGGTGCATCTGCGGCCACATGGCTGAAACTGCATCCTTGGAACTGGATTTTATTCCAAAAAGGGCTGACTTGAATCTACGCTGGGACAACTAATCCCCTGTTGAGTTTGGACCTAGCATGTCCTTCTACACCTTCACCTACAGGTACTGTTGGTAACATTCAAGAGTTTAATACTCTTTTGAGAGAGCTTTAGAATGATTTATATAAACTACAGAGGCTGATATGGCAACTCTGGCACTTTGAAGCATGCATGCATTATCGTATCGTTCCAAGAGGAATGAAGGTATTATGCATGTCAACTTATGGTGAGGTTTACCCGGATTTGTTGATAAAGTGGCAGAGACTAAATATAGATCTGGGTTTTAAATACATGGCACTTTTGATTGAATATTGCATATTTCAATCCTATTGAAAAAGACTTGGTTGACAAGTTAGAGGCTCTGAATAGAGATTTGTCCTGTCGATTTAAAGATGAGGTGTATAGTGACATGTTGGCGAATTTGTACATGAATGTTTCATCTTATGGTAGTAAACTTCAACATACTAAACAGCGCAAGATTTTACGTGACTATAAAGACTTCAGTCAGGGGAATGTCTTTGTGTGGCCGAGAGTTAATACTAACAATAGTGGAGCTACTGGCTTCACAAACTCGACAAGGTGTGCTTCAGCTGTGACTGATTACAACAACACTTCACAGCGTTGTCTGAATGAAGGAGCTAGTGCTCCTACTTACACCGTTCCAGTTGAACGAATGGAGCCATCATCTTCCCTAGCTTCAGGGCAGACGCTGCCTCCGAATCAACAAGGGCTTCGTAGCACTGCAGTGGAGCTGGGGGCTAGACCGAAAATAGTGCCCACCCTGGATATGGATAATTTTTTGCCACTACCCATGAAGACGTGAGTGAGGTCACCAGTGAGGTCAAATAGTTGGGGCCATCGGAAGAGGAAGTACTCTGGAGAAGGCAGCAATGTGGGTCGACATGCCAGGCGTAGAATGAGCTTGTTTTCAACTTATCTAACCACATTCTTACCCTCACAGAATCCTCACTACTGAATAAAGGTCTTTCCTTTATTCCTTCTACAGGTACTGATTTAACTGTTCTGCTTATTGACCTTAGATTGTTTGGGTGCAATATTGCCCTGAAGTTGCTATACGGGAACAATGACTCTAGAGATCTTGAACAATGCTATCTGTTAAAAAGGAAGAGCTTGTTTTCTCGTGTTTTACCAGCTCACATTGGCTGTTTTGTAAAATCTTGTGAACATGATTTTTATAGTCTGTTTTTTGATAAGAGCGTAAGAAAATTTCCTTACTTTAACCTTGATACCAGCCAACGTGAGGCTTTACATTCCTTACAGAATAACAAGGAATTGGTTGTCCGACCTGCGGATAAGGGTGGGGGTATTGTCCTTTTGAACTGTGCAGAGTATATGAATGCTATGTCTGATATGTTGCAAGATGCTGATATTTATATAGTGGTTGATACTTTGTATTTAACGAGAACCATTAGAGGCGTATGGGACAACCTATATGATCTTTTAATGTGTAGACAGATTGATCATGATTTGTACTGCTACCTTTATGTTGAACACCCTTTTGTCCCATCCATAAAAGGCTTACCTAAAGTGCATAAGTCCATACTTCCACCTCCAATGAGGCCTATTGTGTCTGGAGGGGGATGGGTAACTGAAAACATATCTATATTTATTGAATGCAAACTAGGTCCTATAGTGAGAGGTATACCTACAATATTGAAGGATACTATCCAATTATTGAATTATATTAATGCTTATAATACAGAATCCTTACTCCCTGACTGTATCCTAGTGACGCTAGATGTGAAAAATCTTTTCACTTGAATACCGAATGAATTTGGGCTAGAAGCCATTAGAGAGATTCTTAATGAGCTGAAGGTATTGGTGAATGATGATATTATGTTGGTTACTACACTTTTGGACATAGTGCTTAGTAATAACATCTTTATGTTTGATGGCCATCTGTGTTTACAGCAATGGGGTGTCACTATGGGCACCCCATGTGCTAATTCGTATGCCAACCTTGTCATGTACTATTGGAGAGGAAGCATCTATTTAATTGCAGTGATTTTCCACATGTCCGCCTTTACAGGCGTTTTGTGGATGATATTCTGTTTATATGGACTGGCACTATTCATGATTTGCAAGGGTTCATTACTTACTTAAATTCCACTACAAGCTTTTTGGAGATTACTATGTCTTCGTCCAATTTTGGCGTTGATTTCTTGGATATTATGATTCATTAGGATCCTTCTGGTGTTCTAACTACGGGCTTATATCGTAAACCTTGTTGGAAAAATGCCTTGCTGGATTTTGGTAGTATTCATCCTAGAGCTATTTTTCCTAATATTATGAAAGGACAATACTGTAGGTTAAGAAGGATTTGTAAGAAACCAAGTGATTTGTTGGCACAGTTTGATAACTTAGACCAGCTGTTCTTGGATAGGGGGTATAATTAATCCATACTAGTTGAGGTTAGAAATGAGGTGTTGGGCTTAGATATAGCCTCAAGGAAAGGCAAAGGATTTTACAATAATGGTGATAAGGTGTGTTTTATGACAACATAAGCAAATGATTTTGCTTACATAAGGGAAATTATGAAATGAAATTGGCACATCCTCATGATAGATCCTGCCACCGTTGAGTTGGTTGGGAAGACTCCCCTTTTTGTTTTTAGGAACATCTTGAACCTGAAATGGCTTTTATGCAAAGACACAGTTCGAGGCATTATTAATAATTTAAATACTATGCCTAGAGGTTTCAATTTTGGGACTTTTCCATGTGGAAACTGTAGTATGTGTCCAGCTATTACAACTATCCAGTTTTTCCAACATCCTCGTTTGGACTACAAGTTTACTCCTAGGTTCACTGCCACTTGTAATAGTGTTAATTTAGTGTATCTTGCATACTGTGGTTGCTGTGAGTGCTTTTATGTGGGTAAGACCTCTAGGAGGCTAAGGGATAGGGTATATAATCATCTCTATGATATGAGAAATTTGAACCAACAGAATGCCGTAGCCAAACATGTAGCACAGTTCAGTACACATTCCTTCAACTTTATGGTTTTACAGATAGTGGCATTGAATGAGAGAGGGGAGAATTTGAATAACCAGCTTGAGATGGTGGAATTGAAATGGATCCTTAGGCTACGTGCACACGTTTTTCCTGGACTGAATAATTATCTAAGTCTAAAACCGGCGCTGGAGGCCCGACCCTTGAAATAAACATACTTTCAGGTTTATAATCTACATAGTGTTACACATATACTTTTATTATCCTATGATGATACGCTCTATCTACATTTTGCACCTACATTTTCATGCGATGGTGTGTTGGAATGTTGAGTGTGATCTATTTTTATTATTTTATTTTTCTT
Organism: Protopterus annectens; assembly: GCF_019279795.1. Taxonomy (NCBI): domain Eukaryota; kingdom Metazoa; phylum Chordata; order Ceratodontiformes; family Protopteridae; genus Protopterus; species Protopterus annectens. The sequence goes on from NC_056733.1 coordinate 132,303,219, forward strand.
TTTACATGACTATGCTATTGTATATGTTGTTTATTGTACTACTCAGGATCTTTTGTCTGTTTTTTGTGATGTTGTAGTTAGATTTTTACATCAACTGTAGTCCTTGTATTTTGTATCTTGGGTATTTTCAGTTGTATAAGAGCCTGTAGCTTTACGTTTTTGGCTTGTTTTATCACTGCAGCTTAATTGCATTATTTCATGATGCATATTTACCCCATTGGATTTAATTAAAAGGGTGGAACATTTGCTGTTATTTAAATCTGGATGGTTGGTTTGTTTTTTGAGATCTGTGGAAGCGTGTTATACACGTGAAAGCTCTCATCCTGTTCTTTGTTTAATAAATCAAGTTGGATTTTATGAGCCTGGTGGTCCTGCCTTGTCTTTTGTTTTGATTATTTTTTGCTTCTTGCTTTCTAGGCTTAGACCTTTGGGCAGCAATATACACCTGTTTATTTATTTTATGGCCTTTCTTATTCCTCTGTCAAGGTTCGTTTATTGACCATTTCAGCATGTCTGCCCATGGATCCTCCTCTTTCAATTAGGTCTCGTGTCAAAATGTTTTTGAAAGGGATTTGCATGAGAGCTTTCCAAAAAAAACAGTGTCCCCTCCTTTGGATCATAATTTTGTGTTAGAAAAGATTAGACTTGCTCCATTTGAACTGGATAATCTGGCTGACCTCTGCAAGAGAGTATTGGAGTTACTTGCTTTTATGGTGAGTCAACCCCATCTCATTTTACATAGGAACAGAGTTTCTTTGAGAACTAATCCTTCTTTTATACCTAAAGTGGTATCCAAATTTATTTTAAGCAAACTATCAAGCTCCCTGTTTTCTTTCCTGAACCAAAAATGAGGGGGAAAGAATATTCCATACCTTTGATGTCTACAGAATTCACAGGTAGTATTTTTATAGAAGTAAATATTTCAGATCTTCAGATCAGTTGTTAATTTCTTGTGACTGTAACAAGAATGGACAGTTTGTGTCAAAACAGGCCATTTCCAAGTAGTTGTCTAAGGCGATTCCTTTTATTATACTCACCATAACAAAACTATTCCAGGCAGGGTCAAGGCCCAGTTTACTAGTGCTTTGGCTTCATCTATGGCTTTTTGGAAAGGGTTGGTCTCTAGAAGTATTCTTGAAGCTGCTACTTGGTCCTCTGTACATACTTTTACAAAACACTATAAGCTTGATTCTTTCTGCAAGTCCAGATCAAGCTTTGCTAGGACCATTCTGCAAGTGCTCATGGATTGTTCTCCTTCCACTTCCCCAAGTGTAGATAGCCAAGATAACTGCAACAGTTATCATTCATACATCTACTGTTTTGTTAAGTTTACTTACACAACTGTACTGTGTTTATTGAGATACTATATTCAGTACTGTCAGTGTATTGTTCTGGCTGGTGTTCTCTCCCCTGACTTGATGGATCCTGACTGTAGTACCCCACCCCCACCACAATGAAATCTGGTTATACCTAAAAAGAATAACGAAAATTAAAATATGCCTCAGCCTATGGTTGGTTATTCTCTTGGGACCACTTCTCCACTCGCTGAACACTTCCTATTTGTCCTGCCTCCCTCTAGTGTAGCTTTGCCAGCCAGTATGGAACATGGTTTAGAGATACCCTCTGGGACTATTGCAGCACCTGGTGCAGGTATGGGAGAAACAAATCCTTTAGGTTTTAGACTCTTCTGGGGTAAGAGATCCCTAGCCAGATATAATGCACTGTGCCCATATATTTTATCTAGTAGTGAAGTTCACAAGAGAAAGAACCAGAAGCATCATCATATAGCTGATAATCAGATTATAGCTCTTTATATGGCTAATTTTGTTTCCTTGGCTAAGTGTTTTCTGCAAATAACTAGTCATGATGGTTGTGTTCCTATACATGGCTCTAGTGCTTGTTTGGCTAGAGACCTTTCTGTTCTTTTAGAAAACGATGAGGAAGGTAATGAGAACAATGGAAATTTCCTAGTTGACACTGAGTCCAGTCACTCTGATTCTTTGGAAAGTGAACCTGAGTTTGTCAAACAAGTCTTCACTTTTCTTTAGATGAGTGCTGGATATACTGATGTTTTTGCTTAGGAACAGTTGGGAACTGTCCCAGAGCTAGGCAGGATATATGACCTTATAAACGATGAGATGCCCAATTCTGTGGCTATCTTCCCCCTCTTACCAGCCTTGGAAGATGTTTATAAAGCTGCTTGTAGGACACAAGTATCTATTGTGGCAGTCTCTAAAAAGGTTCAGAGAAATTATAAGGTTATCTTGGATATGATAAACCTTTTCTCATTGGACGGCTGACCCAGCTGAGATCTACCCAGCTGCCTGCTCAGGTAAAAGTCCTTGGCTTCATCTAATCCAATACCTGCTGATAGATGGAAAATGGTTAGGTCAGTGATGGCAAATCTTTTGGGCCCAGCGTGTCAAAAATTTGGAAAATGCCTATCTTGACTCTGCTGCCCCCCCCCCCCCCCCCAATGAACAAATGAGAAACAATTCTTTACATATTCATTTATTTAAAAAAATACAGTCCAGTTATGTGTGTTGCTATGTATTATAAAAGTAAAAGAAAAATCAGTGACTTACAATAGAGAAAGTGATGTGTGCATTGATAACTTGGCTTAAAATAGTACACCAAAAAATTACCCTACGTTTAATAGTAATTTTGAATTGAACTGAAAAAATGTGGTACACACTGCATTTGATTTGATTAACATCAACTAATTACTTTTTATGTTGCTGAGTTTTAATAGATAAGTGCAGGGTTTCATATGTCTTGTATTTTTGTGCATTCAGTTTCTTTGGTAACTCAGGTGTTGGTGAACGCTGGTGTGTCTCTCAAAACATCATGGAGTGTCACCTTTGACACACGTATCATAGGTTTGCCATCACTGGGTTAGATCTTCAGGGTAAAGGATGTCTCTTTCTAGTAATGTAGCCTTTGGAATGTTAAAATCTGATGATGTCAATTTTCATTTTATCCTCGACATATGGCTTCTCTTCCAAACTTTGGAACTGACTCAGCCATTACTACAGCTCGCGATAGCCAATGCTCCTCTCCTAGTTACCTCAGATCTCATTTGCTGCTCTTCATGACAGACATGTTCGCCATTGCTCTCAAGCGAAGTGTTACCATCTTGACATATTTACACTTTTTTTGAAATACTTTCTACTTCTTTATTTCCTAGCTTGTTAGTCGTTAACCTACTCACTACTTTCTAACTCTTAAAATTGTCCTCTCCTTCTTTCTTCTTCCTTCTGTACACCTTGGTGTATTCTGAACTATCATTGTTGACAGTTTTTCCTCCTTCTGCTTTCTCTTTCTGTTAAAAAAAATCTGTTTCTTAATGTATTATTATAGTGAGTGTTCCTGTTTGCATGGCCTTTCTACCTGTGTGCGCAAGTGTGTGTGTGTGTGTGTGTGTGTGTGTGTGTGTGTGTGTGTGTGTGTGTGTGTGTGTGTGTGTGTGTGTGTGTGTGTATGCGTGTGTGTGTGTGTGTGTGTATGCGTGTGTGTATGCGTGTGTGTGTGTATGCGTGTGTGTGTGTATGCGTGTGTGTGTATTTGTGGGCTGTATAGCAGACCTGTTGATACCATTGTTTAAAAACTTTGAAATTTCTTTAGTATGGCTGATAAACCTAAAGTCTCCACTAGATTAAAAAGACGCCAGAAATGCGGGCACAAAATTCCGATGTCAGACACTCATTTGCTGTGTGTATATTGCCTGTGCCCTGTTCATCTTCAAGAAGACTGCTCAATATGTCATAGTTTCAGCCAGGGGGTGCTAGTAGAAAGATGTAACAAACTTATTTTGAAGGGTGTGCTTCCATCAGCTTTCAGTGAGGCCTTATCTGGTGCTGAGAAAGCCAAGAGTAAGACCAATGTGTTTACCCCTTCCTCCTCATCTTCTTCTTCCAAAGCTTTGGAGAAACTAAAAAACAGAAGCCTATTGGTGCCTTCTACTCCATCTGCACCATCCTTGTTAAGGGCTAAGTCTTCGGTTCCTTTGGAACCCTTGGAACAGACTGACTCCACCACGACCTATGGAACTAAGTTTATCAGAATAGACAAAGTCTTCGGCACCCAGTGTTTCAGTGCAGGAGCATTTTGAATATCCGACACCAAAATTATTGGCACAGACATTTCCTTCATTGCTGACTACTTTGGCACTGAGTAAGCAATTTGAGTAGACATCCATTATGGGTCTTCCAAAAACCTCATATTCACCCTTATTGACTACTTTGCAGGAAGACTGCCTTCACCTTTTCTGGAAAGGCCAAAATTGCTCTCCAGCCTTTCTATCTGTTCCACCAAGAGCTAAACTAAGGATGATGTGGAGAAGCTGGTGAATAAGATACTCTGGGCGAGAGGATTGTCAGGTACCTCTTTGCCGCCAGACCCCTCAGGTATGGGAGCTGAAGCTTCCATTACCCCTCTGTTTTTTTCTCCTCTGGCTTCATCTGAAACATTAGAGTTCTTGGCTTTGAGCCACCCAGCACTGACTGCATAGTTTCCGGAGATATCCCTATCTTCAGAACTGGTTCTTGCTCAGAGGTCTTCAGTCCAGTCAGATTCGGAGACCTCTTGGGGCCGAGTCTGTCCTATCAGCTTCAGGAGGTGAGAGTTGATTCCTACTTTTTCAGAGTCTTTCTGCACCTTGGAGCATTGGCATGGATCGGTTTGACTCCAGCTTTGGTCTAGGAGGCTGTCTCTTCAGAGTGGGGAATGGCCACAGTTCCGAGGCAGTCTTTCTCAGTTCTGGGCTCCCTTCCCTCTTCGGGGGTGGAGCATCTTTCAAGGTGATGGAGAGAGCCCTGACTGCCTCAGTCAAACAGTTGGCCCCTTCCACTTCGGAGCAAGTGTCCCATTCCTCCTCATGCCCAGACAGTCAATCTGCACTCAGTGGGTACTGAGACCGCAGCAGTCCCAGATAACAAATCAATGCTGTTCTGATACCTCACCAGATGACACCACTGAGGAGGTCCCTAAAAAGAGAAAATCTAAGTGGGAGTACCTGGATTTTCCAGAGGAATCAATCACCGAAGACACCAACGTCGATGAAGGGGAGGGATCCCCAAGGTCACCCCTTGATGATGTCTCCTTTGAAGACATCCTGGAATTATTGAAACATAGGGGTGTCTGGAAGTCCCAAAATCCCTCTTTTGAGGAGTCACTGTAACTGCAGGCCTTTGGCATTCAACCCTCTACATCTTGGGTGACTCCACATGCTGATGAGCTTATTCATTTGATCTTGAAGTGGGTGTGAAAGGCCCATGATATTATTGAACCTATCTCCAGGAGACCTGACAAATTCTGTCCACCCATGAAGACAAATGGCTCTGTGCCAAATGGTTAGCTATTGATGCCATGGTTGGGTTGTAGGCACAGAGAAGGAACGGGCCAAAGAGAGTTACAATATCCATCCACCCAACACAGAGTCTTGGGCGATGGATACATTTTGGAAGCAGGTCTATGCATCATCGACCTTTGCCGTAAGGCCCTTGAACTTCTTGGCACATTTTACCAGACTTCAGAGAGACCTGATCAAGGAGTTATCGGATACCCTTGCAGGAACCATTTCTGAGGACGTCCAAGAAAAGGTGGCTTCCCAGTTGGCTACTGTAGAACAGAGTGTATGTGTTGTATCTTTAAGAAGCATTTCAAGGACTGAAAGTGCATATAAACAGCAAGCACATACTAGCTTCAGTGCCATTTTGAGAGTGCAGCCAGAGAGTGAGCATGTATGAATGTAATAGCTAGTTTGTATATAAGTTTATCTAAGTTAAAGTTATTAAGCCTCAATCCTGATGTGTTTGTACATGATAAAACTGCTTGAACAGAACTCACAAAGACTTGTGTATTACATCCTAACTAGATAAGTGGCAGCTACCCTGGAGTCTAATTTGTCCATGAGACTCATCGCTCATGAAGCCAAAGGGACCCCCAGAGCAGTGAGTTGCCATGAAGAGACATGCCGGGATGCACCTATGTGACTTTTTGGAGCCATTTAAGTCTTCATTCATTAATTCACCCTTTGACAGATCATCCCTGTTTGATCCAAAAGTTAGTGAAATTTTATCCAGGTGTGAGAAAGATGGAAAGACCCTTTCTGCTGTGGGAGTATGTTTTTCCACTCCTCAGTGACCATTCTCTAGAAATCAGAGAAGTAGTTGGAAAATATGGTTCAAGAAGTCCCAAGGGCCTTTTCAGGACACACTTGGGAGGGAGTTCCCCCAGGGGCAGAGGGGGGATCTTTAATGGAAGGTGCCATCCACACTGCAGAGGTGGCTCACAAACCAGCATTTCAGGGATTCTTTCCCTGATAAATTCTACCAGCACTTCTTAAAGGAGGCCCGATTGTCTTCCTCTGGAGGCAGTCAGGGGACGCTTATCCCTGCACTGAAATGCCTGGCTACAAATAACATTGAATGCTTGGGTGCAGGGGATTATATCCAGAGGCTATATAATTCCCTTTTCCCTTCATCCTCCCATATGCAAGAAAATCCCCAACATTACACCAGTCAGAGGGAACAAGCAGTTCTAGAAATCCAAAAACTGCTAGAAAAAAAAGAGTCATCCAAGAAATCCCACCAGACCAGAGAGAGTCTGGAATGTACTTAAGATTATTTTTAGTGCCAAAAAAGACAGAGGACTGGAGACCAATTTTGGATCTAAGTGTACTGTACAATTCAATTGATCAAACCAAATTCCGGATGGTCGTGTTACACTCCATTCTTCCATTTTGGGAAAAAAGTGATTGGATGTGCTTGGTAGATCTTCAGGATGTGTATTACCATATAAAAATGGGCAAATGATCCAGAAGCATCCTCCACTTCCAGCTGGGAGCCAATCACTTTCAATTCAGAGTTCTTCCCTTTGGTTCCCCTGCAGCCCCCAGGGTATTCACCAAATATATGGCAGTAGTAGCAGCTCACTTGAGACTGCAGGAATTCTATGTGTTTCCGTATCTAGATGATTGGCTCATTACCGCTCTGGCCAGGCATCAGTTAGAAACAGGAGACTATGTACTTCACACGTGCTCTTACCTGGGAATAACTATAAACTACAAAAAATTGAAATTGACCCCAGCTCAGAATTTAGAGTTCATAGGAGCCCTTCTAAATACTCAAACTTCCATAGCTTCTCTTCCCCTGTGAGATTACAGAAAATCAGGGTTCAGGTACAGAAAGTAATCTGCAACAAAAAAGTAACCACTGGTGTCCTTCAAGCACTGGGCTCTATGGCTTCAACTAAAACTCTAGTTCCCTTGGCAAAATATCACATGAGGATATTTCAATGGTTGCTAGCATCTCAATGGTCAGTGTTACATCAACCCATGTCAAACCTAATTTTGATCACCAATTATTGCAGAAAAGATTTAGCTTGGTGGATGCATTCTGAAAACATTCTTCTAGGCTGCCTCTTTGTCCCATAACACCCCCAAGCCATATTGACCACGGACACCTCCAGATGGGGTGGGGGGGCACTGTCTGGGCAAGACTATCCAAGGCACTTGGTCCCCCCACAGAGGCCAACTTGCATATCAGTGTACTGGAGCTAAGGGTGGTGCTTTTAGTGTAGCAAGCCTTTCAGGCTGTTCTTCCTTTGGGAACAATTGCGATTCAAATGGACAATATGTCAGTGGTTTGGTACATCAACAAACAGGGAGGAACCAAATCCTATCCCCTTTGTCGAGAAACTCTCAGAGTATGGCAGTGAGTGATCTCTTCCAACTGCTTTCTGATAGCAGTGCACATTCCAGGGAGTTCCAATGTGATAGCAAACAAGCTACGCAGGTGCATTTTCCTACCTCATGTGTGGTCTTTCAGTCCAAAGGTGACTGAAAGGATTTTCCGTCAATGGGGCTAGCCTTGCTGCGACCTATTTGCCTCTCCCCTAAGCAAGTGCAGCAACTACTTTGCCGTAATCCCCCCTCTGGGGGAGTCACTGAAAGATGTTGTTCTCCATATTTGGCCCTCCAAACTGCTTGTATGCCTTTTCCCCAATTCCTCTAATTCCAAAATTCTTACAAAAAGCAATCAGGCTGAAGAGCAAAGTAATCCTCATTACACCTTATTGGCCTCGACGGATATGGTTCCCCTTTCCTTGGCCTTATCTGATTCAACAGCTTTGGATTTTGGACCCGGCTCCAGACCTTTTATCCCATTCAGAGGCATTAATCCATCTGAACATTGTGATCCTCAACCTGACAGTTTGGTTTCTCCAGTTCCATTAGTAGCCAGGCTTCCCTCACTTTCCTCCCCGGTATATCATATTCTCGTAGTCTCTCATAAGCCACCTACCCATAAACTCTATGCTAGTAAATGGAGGAGGTTTACCTTTTAGGTTTGTGATAAAGATATTGATCCTTTTTCAGTGCCCATCGATAAAATTCTAGAATTTTTGGTTCACTTTTTAAAGCAGGTGCTTCCCAGTCTACCATAAAAATTCAAATAGTTGCTATTTCTAATTTCCATAATGGTATTAAAGAATCCTGCTGGACTTCTCATAAGCTTTGCAAGGCCTTCTTAAAAGGAACACTCTTGCTAAAATCCCTTTATAAAGATCCAACCCCACCTTGAGATCTAAACTTAGTGCTGTAAGCCATTGTTCAACCTCCCTTTGAACCATCAGCCTAATGTGATCTGAAGTTTTTATTCTGGAAAACTACATTTCTACTGGCAATAACTTTTGCCAGAGGAATTACAGAAATACAAGCCTTATCATATAATCCTCCTTACCTTATTTTCCACAAAGATAGAGTTTTGCTAAGAACCAATCCTTTCTTTTTGCCTAAGGTAGTGTCAGAAACCAACATTAATCAGTCTATTAATTTATCAGTATTTTTTCCCAACTTTGCTAACAAAGATGGATGATACTTACGTTTATTAGATGTTCACAGTCAAATACATTTCTATCTAGTAAGGATTTGAGAAAATCCGACCAGCTATTTGTGTCATTTGCATCTATAATACTTGGCCAGCCAGTGAGCAAAGTAACACTAGCTAGATGGCTCAAAAAATGTATTTCTTTCATCTATAACAAAAAGAAAATTAGTTTGCCTAGGCCTTTAATTGCACATTCTACAAGAGCTATAGCTACTTCAGCAGTTTTTCAGTCTAGAGCTTCTATGGATGATATTTGTGTAGCAGCAATTTGGACTTCTCCTCATACCTTTATTGCCCATTACAAATTGGATCTGGTCTCTAAGGGAAGAGTGTCATTTGGTTCTGTGGTGCTCAGGAATATCTTTCCTTGAGTCCTCCCAAGGTCTATGGTAGCTGTGGACTCTGTCCTGTATGTTGAGGATAAAATGAAAACTGACAACATCAGATAACAAAGTTATGTACTCACCATAGCATTCCATCTGTGTTGTCCATTTTCATTTATCTTCAACTCCCTCTCCATCCTTCTCCCTGCCCTTGAAGTTTTTGGTGGAACAGATAATGGACATATATCACTTATTGTTATTGTTATATGGTTCCAGATAAGGTCTCTATGAAGGCTTTTGAGTTTTTCTTTTTGCCTGTTTTTCATCAAACTCAATCTGAGGTAACTAGGAGAGGAGTGTTGTGGGTAGGGGTTAAGCTCGAGATTTTTTGGCTATCACAAGTTGTAGTAATGGCTGAGTCAGTTCCGAAGCTGTGAACTTAACCCATATGTCGAAGATAAATGAAGATGGACAACACAGATGGGATATTATGGTGAGTACATAACTTCTTTTTATCAAGGCTATATGCATAGCTCTTAACTGTCCAGATTTTTGCAGAATGTCTAGATTTTTGACTCATATTTTTGGTCCATTTCTCATAAAATTGTAGTTTTCTGGCAAATCATTGAGGACTAAAGTCAGAAAATAATGGCAGACATTTGATTTTCAGACAATATCCTTCAGAAAATTTATGCTAATTCAAAACCTGTTATTTTATCAACTTTCCAAGTTTGTAAGAGAAATATTTAAAATGTGTCCCTATTTTTAGGACTTTATCCCTGCATTATTTGTGGCTTTGTCCAGATTAATTCCTCTAAGAAACTGAAAGGTGTGTGAAAATTTATTTTTCAGTATGCACACAGCTTGGATGATTTTGCTGCATCCTTACCCACAGAGCAAAAGTCTTATATGAGTGAAATTGTTTCTAATTTGATTCAAGTTTCAAAGCATGATTTCAGAGGGGTATCTCTTGCTTGAATGTGCAGACACAGTCTCACAAAATGCTGCTTCTTCTGTTGTATTAAGATGGTATTCTTGGTTAGATAATTAGAACTTCTCTGATGATTTAAATATGAACATTTTGAATGCACCTTTATGTTCTGAACTGGTGTTTAGGTCCTCTGTTACAGATTCTCAAACAGTGGTATAAATGAGGCAAATTAATGCATAGGGTGTCTAAGATAGATCACACACCCAAGTTCTCCCTAAACAAGGCACCTTCCTTCAAGGTTCAGAGCAAACAAAAATCCTAGCCAAACAAAAGTTTGGGATCCAAAAGGAAATGGCCAGAGGCTAAATCTTTGAAACCAAAAAGAGGAGTTCCTTTCTGAATAAGGATCAACCCTCTGCAAAGGAATGATTATGGTGAGTTACAGAGCATCCTAACCCTCCCTCCTGTCCTTCCTTCTCTTTCTCCAGGCTGTCTCTCAACCCTGCAGCCTGACCAGATATAGTCTTAGACAAATTAATTCACAGAGGATACACATAGCAGTGGATAGAAAATCCTCCTCGTTTCAAGAGAATTCTCCCACTCCCACCATTCTAGACAGAGCTGTCTCCTCCAGTACTCTATCACATGCTAGAAACAGGAGTCATAAAACCAGTGGCTGTGATATGCAGACAAAGGATTTCACTCCAGAATCTTTGTGGTACAAAATAAGAAAAGAGTACTCTTAGAAAACCTTCATAGTATTTTTCCTTTCAAAGCACCTTTGTAAAAGTTCTGAAATTAATAATGCTCATCTTACAGTTGCTTCTAGTATTGCTTCTTTACCACTGTTTCATGGTGACTCTTGATCTCAGGGATGCTTATCGTCATACTCCCATTGCTCCCAATTTCAAGAAATGTGTGAGATCTGCTGCATTTGGCTTACATTCTCAGTTTTCTGCATTACCATTTTGGCTATCTGCTGTATCTCAAGTGTTTATAAAGTTTCTGGCCCCTTTTGTTGCCTATTGCAGTATCCATTTTATCTTATTTAGACATCTTGCTGAGTCCAGGTGCTTTGAGTCCTTAGAGAAGGTCACACCCCTCCTTTCCCACCTGGCCTTCAACCTAAACTTTCAAAAGTCATTTCTCACACCCTCTCAATGAATTGTTTTCCTGGGTTGTTGAGTAAGCACAGTAAAAAGGTTGGTCTTCCTGCCAGAAGACAAAATTCTGAGTTATCAGGGCATTTTCTTGGATTTCTTTCTTCTAGATGTGGCCTCAGCAAGGACGTTCCCCAAAATTCTAGTGTTCATGGCATCAGTGCTCATCATAATACCACTAGCTAGACTACACATGAGAAAAATTCAATAGTACTTGAAGAATTGTTAGACCCAGCACCTTCATCTCCTGGATTTCCAGGTACCTGTACTGGAATTTGTGAAACAGGAGCTTTAGTGGTGGAGAGACAATCTATCTCTGAATCCAGGATTCCCTTTCTCTCTTCAAAACCCAGTCCACTCCATCCAGATGGACTGTTTCCGTTTTGGAAGAGGAGCAGTGCTCATGTGCGTTCAAGTGCAAGACTTGTGGTGTCCTCAGGAGGCATCAAAGCACATAAACGTAAGAGAGATACTGGCAGTGGATCATGCCTTAAAAGTTCTTCACCGCTTATGGACTCCGGATCCTCTTCTAATGGTCACAGACGACACTACTGTGTTGCTGTAGCTGAACAGGCAAGGGAGTTCAACGTCATACCTTCTCTGCCAGTTGGCAGCGATGGCCTAGGAGCTGGCTCTACAGCATTCTCTGACTCTTCAGGTCTCTTACATTCTGCCAGAATAAAACACAGTGTCAGACAGACTGAGCATATCCTGGACAGGCCCTCATGGGTAGAAGCTTCATGTAGAGTTTTTCCTGGACTTGACCCAGATGTGGAGAGTACCTCAAGTATGTCTGTTTGCCTCCTTTCAAAATGGACAAGTGAAAGATTCTGATCAAGACATCCTTGCAGCCTGCTTGGAAAACAGACGTTCTATCATTCCCATGGCTGGGAATGTTCCTGTATGCGTTTCTACCCTTTGCAATGATTCCCAAGGTATTTCTACAGATGCAAAAAGAATTGCCAGAGTTCATTTTGATAACCCACTTTTGGCCCAGGCTGAGGTGGTTCTCCTTTTTAATGGAATTGGCTAATAACAATTACCATAAGCTCCCTCATAGCCTTGATCTGCTCACACAGCATCAGGGTCATATCATACACCCCAACTTAGAACAATTGAAACTGACTGCCTGGATGATTCTATTTTGAAACCTTTTAGGAACCTGTTCCATAAGTATGTGCAGCAAGTAATTAAGGAGGCAAGAAAAACTAGAAAATCTTATGATCTGATATTGTCAATTTTTCATCTCATCCTCACATATGGGGTCCGGATCCAATCCATCGGATCCGACTCGGCCATTAGCAAGTTTGTGACAACCAAAAAATTCTTGCGTACCTCCACTTATCCACAGTGCATCTCTCCCTATTACCTTAGGTCTCGTTTGCCACTTTGCAAAGACGTGGTCTGATCAAGAAGCTCTTCATTTCAGGCTGTATTTTTGTAGATACCTTCCTCTAATAATCTCTAATTTATTGCTTTTTTTTGTCAGTAATTTGCCTCTTTCTCCTTTTATCTTGTAGTTTAGAACCCTTTTCTCAGAAGTAACCTCATTTTTATTTAGGTTACTTCCCTTCTCCCCTTCTTTCCCACCAGTAATAGTAATGATTTCTTTTAGGTTACTCCCCTTTTACCATTGAGGTCAATCTTAAACTACTGTTGTCAGTAGTTTTTCTTCTCCTTCTGTTAAAAAATCCCCCCATCTTCCTGCTGTTTCCCTTTTCTGTGAGTGTGTGAATGTGACCGTTTGTTTGCGAGAGCTCTCTGCCTTGGTGTTTTCAGTATGGCGGAGAAACAAGAGAAATTTAACGGTTTCAAAAAATGTTCTAAGTGCAGGCATAAAATCCCAGTCAGCGACTCACACTCTTTATGTGTATACTGCCTTGGGCCCCTTCATTTACAAGTGGATTGTGCTATATGTGACTCTCTTAATCATAGAGCTTTAGTTGAATGTAAAAATAAGCTCATTTTAAGGGGTATGTTGCCTTCAGCTTTTGGAGGTGCTATTTCTAGAGTTAAAGAGAAATCAGGGTCAGCCTCTAAAACTAAATCAGCTCATTCGAACCTAGCTTCTTCTTTGTCCTCTAGGTCCTCGAGCAAAGTTAAGAAGAGACCTTCTTTGGCACTGACTGATGTCTCAGAGACAAAACCAAAAACTTTAAAATCTTCAAGCTCTGATGAGTCTGAGATCTGATTGGAGACCTCAGCTCCGACCTCTACTTTGTTGGATCCGACTTCTTGGGTTCGATCCTATCTAGTAAGGATGGATCAGATCCATTGATGATCCAACATCCAGTCCTTTTAAGCCAATTTTGCAGTTACCAAGGACTCGGTACTCTCCATCCTATGACCTAGTTCCATCGAGGGTACTGTCTCCCTTTCTGTTAAGACCTAGATCCCCTTTCAACTTGTTCTCCTGTTCAACCAGGAGCCTAAGTGAAGAAGATGTGGACTAGATGGTGCAGAAGATTTTGTGGGTATAGGGTATAACTAGGTCTCCCTTGACCTTGACCCTTAAGGTTTCAGGCCAGTCCAAACCATCCACTCCCCCTCTTCCTCCTCCTCCAATCTCAGGCCAAGCTTTGGAGCTATTGAATCCAATATGCCTAGTGCCTTTGATGTCTGATCCGAAGATGTCCTTTTTCTTCAGTTCAGACATTCGCTCAGAGCTCATTGGCTTTCTCAGAGCTGGAGAGTTCTCAGAGTCATAGTGATCCTCGCATACCTTTTGTGCAGTTGACTCCCAGGTCTTCGGAACAGTTGATGCACCTTGAGGCTTCCACAAAGGTAAGCTCAGCTCTGGCTTCAACCCCAGGTGAGCTGTCTTTAGGACTGGAGGGGACTCCATCCCAGAAACATGGTTTGTTGGAGGCGGAGTCCTCATCCATTCAGGATCAGTCAGCTTTTGGGGCCTTGGGGAGGACTATAGCTGCCACTGCAACTAAGAAGTCACCTATGTCCTTGGATCCGCTACCCCAACACTATACCCTGCCTACCTCTTCTCGTCACCAGGTTCCTCAGGGACTGTGGGACCACAGGCACTAGGACACCCATCTGGGTACTACCGACTCTTTCGATACCTCCCCAGATTACTCCACTGAGGAGGTCCCTAGGAAGAGATTATGCAAGAGGAAGCATTTGGACACCAGAAAGGAGTCAGCCACTGAAGATACTGACCTCGATGAGGGTGAAGGATCCCCATGGTCACCCTCGAGGATGTTTCCTTTGGGGAGATTCTGGAAATTATAAAACAGAGGGGTGGCTGGCAGTCCAGCAATCCTTTGCCTGAGGAGTCGGTGTACCTGGCTGCCTTTGGTTCCCACCCATCCACCTATTGGCTGATTCTGCCCACCAAAGAGCTTATAGGTTTAATCTCACAACAAGAGTGGAAGACCCCAGACTCCATCGAGCCTTTTTCTTGGAGACCAAATAAAATTATCATCACTCCCTCTGATAAGGCTTTCTGGTCAAAATGGTTTGCAGTAGATGCCACGGTCGTGGTGGCAGTGACCAAGAAGGAACTGTCGAAGGGGAGTTCATCTATCCATCCTCCTCATAAGGATTCCAGGATGATGGATAGATGTGGCAAGCATGTCTTCTTGTCAGTGACCTTTGCCTTACAGTCACTAAATTACCTTTCTCATTTTACCAGACTGCACAGAGATTTGATCAAGGAGCTTTCAGATACTCTTGAAGGAGCAGTAAATGAAGCAGCTAAAGGGAAAGTAGCTTCCCAGTTAGTCACCCTACATTCAGTAGCCAACTCGTCTATGAGGCTCATAGCACATGTGGCCCCAGGTACGAGCAATGTGGTGGGTTCTGGCATCTCCGTGAGAATGCATGCATGGATGCACCTTTGCAATTTTGGAGAACCTTCCAAGTCTTCGTTCATCAACCCCCCATTTGATGGTATGCCCCTTTTTGTTTCCAAAGTCAAGGATATGCTACCCAGGTGTGAGAAAGAAGGTAAGACCCTATTGGCCATGGGCATACATTTTTTGGCTACTCAGAGACTTTATTCTAATGGTCAGGGAGGCAGTAGAAAAATGTGGTTCAAAAAATCTCAAGGGTCCAACCAAGATACACATGGTGAATTTTCCCCCAGAGGCAGAGGGGAAACAATATTGAAAGACAATCGTCCTCAAGGCAGAGGAGATCCACAAAGCCAAGGTTTCCAGGAATCTGTCTTCAGGAGGCCTTTCCAGCACTCCTGAAAGGAGGCATGATTATTCACCTCTGGAGGCAATTGGGGGTCGACTATCCATGCACTGGAGAGCCTGGCAAAAGATAACTTCTGATTTCTGGGTGCAGAGGATAATATCCAGGGGTTACCAAATTCCCTTTTCCCAACAACCCCCTCCAATTGAAAAAATCTTGGATGTTCCACCCAGTCGAAGGGATCAAGCAGTCATTCAAATTCAGAAACTTCTAGAAAAAAAGAGTAATCGAAGAGGTCCACCCCCAGACCAGACAGGGTTCAGAACTTACTAAATGTTCTTTTTGGTTCCAAAGAAAACAGGGGACTGGAGATCAATCCTGGATCTCATCAGATTGAACAAGTCAGTTTGATGTTGCAACTTCCGAATGGTCATGGTGCAGTCCATACTTCTGTTTCTGGAACAGGATGATTGGATGTGCTCTATAGATCTTCAGGATGCATGCTACCACATAAAGATGGACAGATGCTCCAGAAGATCCTATACTTCCAGCTGGGTGCCAGTCATTAACAGAGCAGAGCACTGCCATTTGGTCTCACCACCACCCCCATAGTGTTCACCAAATGCATGTCAGTGGTTGTAGCTCACCTGAGATGACAAGGATTCTAGGTGTTTCCTTATTTAGATGACTGGCTCATATCTGTCCCGACCAGGCATCTACTTGTTCATGCAAGAGACTCTGTTCTTCACCTTTGTTCAGAATTAGGCATAACCATAAATCACCAAAAATCTCATCTGGAACCCACTCGGTCATTAGAGTTAATAGGAGCACTGTTGGACACCAAACAGATGATTGCCAAATGTCCTCCCTCAAGGTTAATTAGAAACAGGAAAGTGGCAGCATGTCATGTTCTACAAGCCTTAGGATCCATGGCCACAGCAATTGTGTTGGCCCCTCTCGTCAGCTATCATATGTGAATTCTGCAATGGCTCCTGGCTTCTCAATGGTCAATAATTCGTCAACCAATGTCTCATCAGATTCTCATAATGAACATTTGCAAAAAGGATCTCTCGTGGTGGTTTTACTTAGAGCAGGTGACTCAAGGTTGTCCGTTTGTTCTCCCTCAACCACAGGCTACGGTTACCATGGATGCTTCCCAGATTGGGGGGGGGGGGCATTATCTGGGGAAAACTGTCCAAGGTACCTGGTCCACAGAGGAGGCCAAGCTGCACATAAACATCCTGGAAATAAGGGCAGTGCTTCTAGCATTGCCGGCATTTCAGACTGTTCTTCCTTTGGGAATGGTAGAGATCCAGTCAAACAACATGTCTGTAGTATGGTACATAAACAAACAAGGAGGGACCAGATCCTACCCTCTGTGTCTTGAAGTGCTCATTGTGTGGCAATGGGTGATCTCATCCGAACCACTTTCTGATAGCAATGCACATTCTGGGAAGGTCCATTGTCATAGCAGACAAGTTGAGCAGAGCCATCCTCATGCCTCATGAGTGGTCCCTCAGCTAGAACATAGCAGAGAGAATTTTCCACACATTGGCCCAGCCTTGCTGATATCTCTTTGCCTCTCCCCTAAACAAGTGCAGCTGCTTCTTCTTTCTAATTCCCCCACTGGGGCAGTCCCCAGGGTACGTTTTAATATACGATTAGCCTCCCAGACTATTGTATGCAAATTCCTTCAGAAAGCCAGCAGGTTGAAGAGTACAGTAATCCTCCTTGCCCCTTATTGGCCTCGACAAATCTGGATTCCCTTCCTCTGGCCTCAGCTACTAAAGAAGCCATGGATTCTGGAACCCTTTCCAGACCTATTGTCACACCCAAGAGGAATACTTCATCCTAACCTTCACAACCTGAGGCTGACAGCTTGGTTCCTCCAGTTATGTAGATTGCCAGAAAATCTATGAGCTCCTTCCAGGTCAGTAGTATTCTGACATCCTCCCATAAGTGATCCACTCAAAAATTGTATAGGAGCAAATGGAAGAGGTTTGTGATCTGGGCACAACAACACAATATGGATCTCATCACAGCTCTCATTCACTTCATTCTAGAATTCTTGGCTCATCTTTTCAAAAATGGAGCTGTGGCATCAAAGTCCAGTTAGCAGCCATTTCTAATTTTCACAATGGGATCGACAACTTATCTTTAGTTTCCCACAAACTTTGCAAAGCCTTCTTAAAAGGGACTGTGTTGTTAACAGCCCCCCCTCCACAAGGATCCCTCTCATCCTTGGTATCTAAATATGGCTCTGCGCCTGATTCTCCAACCACCCTTCGAACCTCCAGCATCTTGTGATTAAATTTCTTTCATAGAAAACTCTCTTATTAGTGGCTATCACATCGGCAAGACGGATATCAGAAATTCAGGCACTTTCTTCCCAGCTTCCATATTTGGATTTTCATTAAGACAGAGTCGCTTTGCATATCAATCCCTCTTTCTTAGCCAAAGTTGTTTCTCAAGCAGATGTTAATCAGACTATACATTTGCCTGTTTTCTTCCCTAATTTTACTAATAAGAGTGAATATGTACTACATCTGTTGGATGTCCACAGACAGTTACGTTTCTATTTACATAGAACTAAAGAATTTTAGAAAACAAACCAATTGATGTGATGTTGTCCTATCTTGCCTTCATTCTTACTAGGTTGGGTTCGGATCCAATCCTCAGATCCATCTCAGCCTTATTTACAAGCTTGAGGCTCTCTGCCAGCTTGTGGCTAAATCCCTGTCCCAGCATGCACCAGGACTATACCCTAGACCTTGTTTGCCACTAAACAGATTGAGCATTCGTCTGCTAGCTCTGGCTAAGTATAACCTTTTATGATATATTTTTCTTCACTTTAACTCTCAGAATTATTTTTGAGTAACTAAATTTTTAGCTAATTTAGCTGAGTGCCTTTCTTATTACTGGATTTTTCCGAGTTGAGCTGTTTATTGCTGACTTTTGGCCATCGTCTATCCGCTAGGCCTTGTATCCCTTCCCAGCATCTTATTTTTTGTATTTGTCTTGTTCTGTCATAGTTCATTTAAATTAGAGAACTATCAAACAGCCTTTTGCTCTTTTTTCACAGTTTGTTCTTTAGTGTAGTATCATTGTACAGTCCATTTAAATTAGAGGACAGTGTGTTTCTCCCTTCTGTGTGTTCTGTGTCAAGGCTGGTTTAAGTTAGAGGGCTTTGTTTTGTTTTCTCCTGTGTGTGTATTGTACTTTCCAGTAGCTTGACCCTTTTAAGTTAGAGGGTCCAAAAAAAAACTCCTTTGTTGTTTGATTGTTGTTGTTCTTCTTGTTCTTGACCATAACAATGTCAAGTAAGAAGTCTAGACCAATGGGTTTCAAGAAATGCGAAAAATGTGGCACAAAATACCCCTCAGTGATAAACACACTCTTTGTGTTTATTGTCTCGGGGCTGTCCATCTCCAGGAGTCATGCTGTATCTGTCTTTTTTTTTAATCAACCCCCTTCTCAGAGGCACTGGAAGAAGGTATGGGTTCACCTAAATCAGAGAGATCTCCTTCTGCCAAATCTGACAAGTCAGGAAAATCTCTTAAAAGATTTTTCCCACCAACTTCTTTGGATCCAGCCTACAAAATATCAAGATTATCCTCTTCAGATCCGAGAGTTACCAGATCAGACAAAATCCCATTGGCTCTGACCCCTTCTTGCATGGTGCCAATGGAGTTCAAACTAAGGAGCCGGTCCCCGACCTTGGAGCCGGTATCTCTTATTTTGAGGTCTCCTATACTTCAAAATGCAAAATCTCCCAAGCCATCGACCCAGTCTTTGAGGAGTCTTTCAGATGACAATGTGGATTGGGTGGTACAAAGATTGATACAGACACCTGTGCTGGCCAGATTACTGTTGGATCCAACCCCTAGGAATTCAGATCCTATGACATCCACCTCCTCTGCTCCATGTCCTCCTCCGATCCAACCCCTGGCTTCAGAGTTGGAAGAACCAGAGTTGGTATTAGTGGAACTGTCAGATCCTAGACCCACCACAGGTTCCATAGATCCAACCATGGCTCAAACAGCCTCTGCTCCATCAGAGCTGGAGGAGTCTAAGAGCTGACACTCTCCAGTCGGGTCCAGCGGGATGAGTCTGATCGGACAGCTGTCGGATCTGACTGTGCCTCTGAGAGCCTCTCGGGGCCTCGGCTCGGGTGAGCTCGTCTCCAACCTCTGCCTCGGGTGCATCGTCCTTCGTTGTGGGGGGTTCTTCGGCTTCTTCAGATCCAGGAATATCCTCGGATCAGGGACAGAGAGCTTTTGAGGTCATGAGGAGGGTACTGTCTCCACAGACAGGTCTGCAATCCTCTCCGGAGTTTCCTCCCCCCAGAGCACTGGTAGCTGTCTCCTTACCTCCACATCCACAGGGATGCAGAGAGCCTAGGTCTCAGGATACCACAGAGGGCACCCCTCAGTCTTCTGAAACCTCCCCAGAGTACCCTTCTGAGGAGGTCCCTTGGAAGATACTGTGCAAGAGGAAGCACCTAGACTCCCCAGAGGAGTCTGTCACCTCAGATAAGGACCTTGATGATGCTGAAGGGTTCTCATGGTCGCCTCCTGATGATGTCTCCTTTGAAGACATCCTGGAAACACTTAAACTGAGGGGTGGCTGGAAGTCCTCCAACTCTTCCGCAGAGAAGTCCATAAACCTGAAGGCTTTTGGGTCTAACCTTTCCACATCTTGGGTGTCTCCACCTTTCAACAAACTTCTAGACCTGGTTTCTCGAAAGGCAAGGGAGTTCCCAGATTCAATGGAACTTATTCCTAGGAGGCCAAGCAAGCTCATCACATCTCCCTCTAACAAAGCCTTCTTAACCAAAGGAGTCCCAGTTGATGCTATGGTTGTGGTGGAAGCCACTAAGAAGGAACTCTCTGAGACATATTCTTCTGTCCATGCTCCAAACAAGGAGTTCAGGCTATGGACAGGTACGGAAAGTGCATCTTTTCCTCAGCTGTATTTTCTCTCAGATTGCTGAATTATCTTACCCATTTCACAAAACTGCAGAGGGATCTCCTGAAAGAGCTAGGAGATACTCTCCAATGTTCAGTAGCTGAAGGGGTTACTGACAAGGTATCCTCTCAGCTCACTACCTTAAATTCAGTAGTTAATGCATTCATGAGGCTCATATCATATGCAGCTGATGGAGCGAGTAGAGCAGCAGATTCTGGAATTTACCTAAGGAGGCATTCTTGGATGCCCTTATGTGACTTCGTGGAACCTTTAAGTCTTTCTTTGTAAATGCCCCATTTGATGGCTCATCTTTGTTCGGGTCTAAGGTAAAGGATACACTCACCAGGTGTGAACAAGAGGGAAAGACTCAGTCTGCCGTAGGAGTCTGATTTTCCATGCCTACTAGACCTTACCTCAAAGGTGAGAGAGGTAGTGGTAAAATGTGGTTCAGAGAAACACGGAATTCTTTTCAGACACACATGGTGAACCTTCCCCCAGAGGCAAAGGGGGAAGCAATAATGGAAGATGCTAACCTCACAGCAGAGGGAATCCACAAAATCAGGGAGGCAGAGAATCTTTTTTGGTAGGCCCTTTCAGCACTCCTGAAAGGAGGCCCAACTGTCCAACTCTAGAGGCAGTCAGGGGTCATTTATCCTTGTACCCAGAAGATTGGCAACAAATAACAAAAGACAGATGGGTAGAAAGGCATCATATCCAGAGGTTACGTCATCCCTTTCTCCCTTCTTCCCCCAAGGATGAAAAAACTTCCAGACATTCCACCCAGTCAGAAGGAACTGGCAACGATAGAAATTCAAATGTTTCTAGACAAAAGAGTCATCCAAAAGGTCCCTGCAGACCAGGAAGGATTCAGAACTTACTCAAGATTTTTTTAGTTCCAAAGAAAACATGGGACTGGAGACCAATTCTGGATCTCAGCTTTCTAAACAAATCAGTAAAGAAGAACATGTTCCAGATGGTGATACTGCAGTCTATACTCCCATTTTTGGGAAACCGCAATTGGATGTGCTCTATAGATCTCCAGGATGTGTACTACCACATAAAAATGGACAGGTGATCCAGGAGACACCTGCTCTTTCGGCAGGGAGCCAGTTACTATCAGTTTTGAGCTCTGCCCTTTGGCCTCACTACAGGCCCCAGACTGTTCACCAAATGTATGGCAGTAGTAGCAGCTCACTTGAGATGACTAGGATTCAGGGTGTTTCCATATTTAGAAGACTGGCTCTTAGCCTCCACGACCAGACATTGGCTAATCAAAACCAGTGATAAACCTTGCAACTCTGTTTCTATTTGGGGATTACAATAAACTATGAAAAATCCTCCTTTGAGCCTTCTCAGCATGTGTTATTTATAGGAGCAGAATTAGACTCCACACAAATGGTGGCGAGACTTCCACTAGAAGGGATACAATCCCTAAGGTACCACGTGATATATCTTCTAAGAAGAAAGAAAAGCCAAGCAAAGATGGTGCTCAAAGCTCTAGGGGTCATGGCAGCAGTGATAGTTTTGTTTCCCCTCGCACATCTACACATGAGGATTCTTCAGTGGTTGCTGTTCACTCAGTGGTCAGTGCAAGAACTTCCAATGTTCCATAAAATATTCATAACAGAAATTTTCAAGAAGGATCTTCGATGGTGGCTACGCTCCTCTCAAGTAACTCTAGGTCGACCATTTGTCTTACCACAAACTGTAGCCATGGTGACCATGGACACATCTCAGATGGGGGGGCATTATCTGGGAAAGGCTGTCCCAAGGCACCTGGCAGGATCATGAGGCCCATTTGCACATCAGTGTCCTAGTGATGAGAGCAGTGCTTTTAGCGTTGCAAGCATACCTCTCAACCTCTTAGAGCAAGAAATCTGATCAAAGCCATAAATAAAGTTGGGACAAAGGCCCAAAAATAGGGAAAATTTTTAAATATTGCGCTTACAAACTTAGAAAGTTGATAGAATAACAGGTTTTGCATTAGCATAAATTTTCTGAAAGATATGAAGTCTGAAACTCAAATGTCTGTCATTATTTTCTAACTTCAGTCTTTAATGATTTGCCACTAACTTGACAGAAAACCGCAATTTTATTAAAAAATGGACTAAAAATATGAGGCAAAAATCTGGACATTCTGCGAAAATCTGTACAGTTCAGAGGTATACTTGCAAGCACTCCAGGACTCTCTCCCTCTGGGAACCATTGCAATCCAGACAGACAGAAAACATGTCAGTTGTATGGTATATAAACAAACAAGGGGGGTACCAGATCTTACCCCCTTTGTCAAGAGGCTAGGAGAGTATGGCAATGGGCACGCTCTTCCCAATGTTTTCTGATAGCAATGCACATCCCAGGGAAACCCAGTGTGCTAGTGGACAAGCTAAGCAGAGCAATTTTGATGACTCATGAGTGATCTCTGAAACAGGAAATAGCAGAAAAAAATTCCAAAAATGGGGCCAGCCTTGCTGCAACCTCTTTGTGACATCTGTGAATGCCAAATGCCGCAGCTACTTTGCCCTCATCCCCCTCTGTGGGATTCATCAAGGGATGCACTCATTCATGATTGGCCCCCCAGGTCTCCTCTATGCTTTTCCTCCCTTTTCTTTAATTCCCAAAGTCCTTTAGAAAGCCAGTTCATTGGGAAGGGACTTGATACTCATTGCTCAATACTGGCCTCGCCAAATGTGGTTCCACTTCCTGTGGCCTCATCTTCGGGAAGAGCCTTGGATTCTTGACCCAGTTTCAGACCTCCTGATGCATTCATCAGTGATCTACATCCATCACTTCAAACCCTCAAACTGACAGCATGGCTGCTCTAATTCCAATGATTTCCAGGTTTCCAACCCACTCCTCTCAAGTTAAACACATCCTTATTTCTTCCCATAAGGCATCAATGAGGAAGATTTATAAGAGCAAATGGAAGAGATTCTGCCTATGGGCCAACAATAGCCATGTCGATCCCTTTTCATTTCCTTATACTTTTATCCTGGAATTTGTAGTAAAACTTTTTAATGACGGTGCAGCTGCAGCCACTGTTGGGGTTCAGCTAGCAGTGATCTCCAGTTTTCATGTGGGCGACTCTGGCTCCACCATAATATCTCACAAACTATGTAAGTCCTTCCTCAAAGGAAAAATGTGATTACGACCTTCTGTCAGAGACCCTCCAGCACCATGGGACCTAAATTTTGTTCTATCCCACATAAGTTTGCCTCCTTTTGAACCAACATCATCTTGCGAATTAAAGTTCTTGACTTGGAAAACTTTTTTCTTGGTTGCAATCACGTCTGCCAGAAGGGTGTCAGAGATGCAAGCATTGTCCATAAAGCCCTAATATTTGCTTTTCCATAAAGACAGGGTGTCATTATGAACACACCCCTCCTTCTTACCTAAAGGGGTTTCAGAAACAAATTTAAACCAATGTATAGAATTACCAATCTTCTTCCCAAAATTTGAAAACAAGGCAGAGTACATGTTGCATCAACTTGACATACATAGACAACTACGTTTTTAACTACATAGGACAGCAGAATTCTGCAAATCTGATCAGTTATTTGTTTCCTTTTCAGATTCCAAGAAAGGCTCCCGTGTCTCTAGAGTTACACTTTCCAAATGGCTATCAGACTGCATAACTTTTATTTACAAGCCCCAAAATAAAAAATTTCCAAAAAAAGTTAAAACCCATTCCACAAGAGCCATTGCATCTTCTTCAGCCTTTTTGAGCAAACTACCAATTGACACCATTTGTGCTGCAGCAACATGGGCTAAACCACATACTTTTATCACTCATTACAAAGTGGATTTGGCCTCCAGGAATAGAGCCTCCTTTGGATCCGTGGTTCTTAGGAATATTCTCCCATGAGCCACCCAGGATTCAATGTGCTAGGGATGCTGTCCCAACCTAGTAAGAATGAAGGCGAGATAGGACAGCATCACATAAAGAAGTTATGTACTCACCATAACATTCCATGTGTGTTGTCCATCTTCACCTTCATTCTTACATCCCACCCTCCTTTCCCCCTTCCCTTTTTCTATTCTTAGAAGATCGGGTCTATACAAATTGGGTCACCATGACCTCTGTCCCCCTTAAGCAGCCTCTGACTCCTTTCATGAAGTACATATAACATTGCATTTAGGGCAAACAAGATCTAGGGTATAGTCCTTGTGCATGCTGGGATAGGGATTTAGACATGAGCTGGCAGAGAGCCTCGAGTTGGTAAATAAGGCCAAGACGGATCTGGGGATCTGATCTGAACCTAACCTAGTAAGAATGAAGGCGAAGATGGACAACACCCATGGAACGTTATGGTAAGTACATAAACTTCTGATGTTAAGTTGTCCGTCTCGCCTTCGTTCTTGCTATTCAGGGTTCGGAGCCGATCCTCGGCTCTGACTCAGCCATCTTCTATAGCTCGAGAGCTGTTTACTGGCTCGAGGCTACCCCTTATCCCAAAATGCCCAGCGTCAGCTACCCAGATCTCGTTTGCCGCTTCAGCTGCGAGGTTGCTTCGTTACTGGCTCAGGCTTAGTATTGTTTTGTATTACTTATTTTTGCTGTTATTGTAAAATTTTAATTGTAAAAGTGTTATTAACCTTAGTCTCTTAGTACTTATACTCTTTATCACATTATATTGTGTGTGTGTATGTGCTTGTTGGCCGTCGCTCCTTTCCGCAGGCCTCTTTTCCCTTAAACTCATTTTAACTTAGAGAGTTCTCCCCCCCTCTATTAGGTTAGCCGTTTAAGTTGTAATAATTATTATAACTTTTTTTTTCTTATTGTTATTGTAGTTCTTTAGGTTGTTGTTGTTAGGAAAATGTCTAAAGATACCAAGGTGTCTGGCTTCAAAAAGTGTGAATCATGCTGTCAAAAAATGTCTCTGACAGATTGGCACACTAGTTGGGTATATTGTTTGGGTGCTGTTCACCTGCAGGACTCCTGTTCTATATGTCACACTTTTAGTCCAAGGGTCCTACAGGAGCGCAAAAACAAATTAATCCTTTGAGGATTATTGAAGCCTCAGGATTCTCCGGCTAAAAGTACTCAGCCAGCGAAATCCCGGAAGTCTGTCAAGTTGTTGGCTCCACCTTCGGAGCCGACTCCTTTATTTGACCAACCAAGTATGTCGGTGCCGGCTGGCACCGACAAGGCAACTCCTCCGTCAGCTCCATCTGCTATTTCGGAGCCATCTTGGAGCCATAAGAGACTGAGGTCTCTGTCCTTGGAGCCCATCCACTTGGCACCTCAGTCACCCTTGTTACAGAGTGAACGTAGCCATCATTCTTCCCACTTCTCTCGATCCTCTAGATTATCGGATCATGATGTGGCGAGAGTAGTAAGTAGGTTGCTTAAGTCACAGGCCCTGGCAAAATTACTGTCCAGCCACCTCAGCAGGTATCGGCTCCAACCGCCTCTATTTCCGTTCCTCCTCCGACTACATTTAGCTCGGAGCCAGAGACCATGGATCTGCAGGTAGTAGAACCGTCAGCGCCGATCATCATCTCTCCTTTGGTTCCGATGTCGGCTCCGATTACCTTGATTGTACCTTCTATCGAGTGATATGGGCGCCGGGGCTCTCTCCTCGGCTCCGAGGGAGGGAGTGGCATCGGACC
The DNA here is from genome assembly GCF_019279795.1 of Protopterus annectens. Lineage (NCBI taxonomy): Eukaryota > Metazoa > Chordata > Ceratodontiformes > Protopteridae > Protopterus > Protopterus annectens. The sequence continues at coordinate 132,329,254 of NC_056733.1, forward strand.
CTTGTCTGACCCTGTTCTCCCCCTTGGAGCTTCGGCGCAGGTGAGCTCAGCTCCACCATCGGCCTTGGAGCCGTCACCCTCGATGCGGAGAAAGACTCCTGTCTCTTCGGAGCCGGAGCTTTCTCTGCCTAGAGGTCAGGATGCCTTCGAGGTCATGCGGAGTGTGCTGTCCCCCGAAACAGCTCTACTGCCAGCTCCATCGTCTCCTCCCCCGTGGTGTCTGTTCCAACCTCTACTTCTCCTCCAGACCACAAGCGTAGGGAACCTATGCCCCAGGACACCCCATTGGGTGATCCGTTTTCTTCTGAAGCCTCCCCTGATCGCTCGGAAGAGCCTCCCTGGAAGAAGTGCAAGAGGAAGCACATAGACTCCCCTGAGTCTGGCACCTCAGATACAGACATGGATGAATTGGAAGGGTCCCCAAGGTCCCCCTCTGAAGATGTTTCCTTTTCGGACATCCTTGAAATGCTTAGACAGAGGAGGGACTGGACTTCCCTAGCCCCTACCGAAGACGTGTCTGTATACCTGGACGCATTCGGTTCCCAATCTTCCACCTCCTGGGTATCTCCTCCTTTCGATCCACTCATGTCTGTAGTGGCTCGAAAGGCTTGGTCAGCTCCAGATTTTGTGGAACCTACTCCGAGGAGACCAAACAAATTTATTACAGCCCCCCAGGACAAACAATTCCTCTCCAAAGGTGTGTCCATTGATGCCATGGTGGTAGCAGCAGCCACCAAGAAAGAGTTAACAGAAACCTCTTCATCCTCCAAACAAAGAGTCTCAGATGATGGACAGATATGGAAAGCGAATGCTTGCTTCAGCGACCTTTTCAATGAGGTCCCTGAACTATCTATGCCATTTTACATGTCTTCAAAGGGATCTCCTGAAAGAGCTTGGAGATACCCTTCATGATCCTACAGCTGAGGGAGTACCAGCCAAATTAGCTTCTCAGCTTGCAACTCTTAATTCCATAGTCAACTCCTCTATGAGGCTATTTCCTATGCAGCTGATGGAGCGAGCAGAGCCGCAGGGGCAGGTGTGGCTCTCAAGAGACATGTGTCATGTGTCAGTTTGCGGAACCCTTTTGAGCATCCTTCACCAATGCTCCCTTTGATGGCTACTTTCTCTTTGGGCCTCAGGTGAAAGACACATTGACCAGGTGTGAGCAGGAAGGCAAGACTCTCTCTGCTGTGGGAGTCCATTTTTCCACCCCTTCCAAACCTTATCCCAAGGGTCAGAAGAGCAGAAAGATATGGTTCCGAAAATCCCGGGGACCCTTGCCTGACATACGTGGTGATTTTTCCCCTAGGGGCAGTGGGGGAAACAACAATAACAGATGCTGCCCTCGTAGCAGAGGGGGGACCGCAAAACCAGGGTGACAGAGAAACCTTCTCTGCCAAGCCCTTCCACCATCCCTCAAGGGTTGCCCGACTGCTCACCTCTGGAGGTAGTCTGGGGAAGACTTTCACTGTACCCAAAAGCCTGGCAAAATATAACAAGAGACAGATGGGTATTATCCATTATATCTGGAGGTTACAATATTCACTTCCATCAATCCCCCATAGAATCACAAATGTCCATCCCAGATGTCCCACCCAATCTAAGGGATCAAGCAGTCACAGAAGTTTCAAGACTGCTAGAAAAAAGAGCCATTCAAGAAGTTCCCGCAGACCAACTAGGATCCGGAACTTACTCAAGATTCTTTTTAGTACCAAAAAAAACAGGGGACTGGAGACCAATACTGGATCTCAGCAGATTGAACAAATCTGTACAAAAAGAAAAGTTCTGGATGGTGACACTGCAGTCCATTTTCCCTTTTCTGGGTCAGGACAATTGGATGTGCTCGATAGATCTTCAGGATGCGTACTACCATATCAAGATGGACAGACGCTCCAGGAGATTTCTTCACTTCCGGGTAGGGGCCAGTCATTACCAGTTCAGAGCTCTGCCCTTTGGTCTCACCTCAGCCCCTAGGGTGTTCACCAAGTGTATGACAGTAGTCACGGTTCACCTGAGGCATCAAGGATTCCAGGTGTTTCCCTATCTAGACGACTGGCTCCTGACTGTTACCACCAGGCATCAACTCTTAGAGGCATGGGATTATACAATCACATCATGCACTCAACTAGGCATTACAGTAAATTTTGAAAAATCTGCCTTGTTTCCCTGTCAGTCTGTCACATACATAAGAGCAGAATTAAACACAAAAGAAATGTTTGCAAGATTACCACAGGAAAGAGTTTCCACTATTCGTCAACAAGTGTTAATTCTAATGCAGAGCAAAAGGATTCAAGTCAGATATGCCCTCCAAGCTCTAGGCTCCATGGCAGCTGCCATTCTTCTTGTCCCATTAGCGCGTTTTCACATGAGAATCCTTCAGTGGCTTCTTTTCACGCAGTGGCCTTTCCAGGAGCTACCCATGTCTCACATGATCCTGATCACAGAAACATGCAAAAGGCACCTTTCTTGGTGGATGGACTCCCCACTAGTAATTCAGGGCAGACCTTTCATACAACCCCCTCCGGTAGCCACAGTGACCACGGACACCTCCCTGATAGGGTGGGGGGGGGCATTATCTAGGCAGGACAGTCCAAGGCACTTGGCAACCTCGCGAGTACCATCTGCATATCAATGTCCTAGAAATGAGAGCGGTGCTCCTAGCGTTGCAAGCCCTTCAAAACTTTCTTCCTTCTGGGACCATTGCAATCCAAATGGACAACATGTCAGTGGTGTGGTACATCAACAAACAGGGTGGGACCAGGTCTTACCCTTTGTGTCGAGAAGCACGCAGAGTGTGGAAATGGGTGATTTCCTCCCAACGTTTTCTGATAGCAACACACATCCCTGGGAAATCCAACGATGTTAAGTTGTCTATCTCGCCTTCATTCTTGCTGGATGGGTTCGGAGCCAACCTCGGCTCCGACTCGGCCACTCTAAAAGCTCGAGAGTTTGTTCCACCGGCTCGAGGCTCCCCTTATATCCCACAATGCTAGGCGTGAGTTACCTCAGATCTCGTTTGCCGCTACAGCTATCGAGACGTGTTGCTTCACCGGCTTCAGGTTAGTGTAGGAACTAGTTTAAAAAGTTGAGTTTAAACCCTTTAATTTAGTTTTCCATACAGTTTCCCCTTACCTTTAAGGTCTTTTATCCCTTTAATCTAGTTTTTCTTAAATTTTTTACCAAAGAACTTATAGTTCTTCCCTTAGGCCTTCGGGCCCTCCCATTCCCTTGGAGTGTGTGTGTTTTTTGTAGGGAATTTATACATTAAACAACTAAATTTTTAGTTTAATTTCTATTTTTAGTTTTTTAAGTGTAATCGGTGTGCTTGTGTTTGTGTGTGGTTACACTTGTTCCTTGTTATGTCCAAGGATTCGAAGGTCTCAGGCTTCAAAAAGTGTGACTCGTGCTGTCAGAAAATGTCTCTGACAGACGGTCACACTTCTTGCGTGTACTGCCTGGGACCTTTACACCTGCAGGACTCTTGTGCTGTTTGCCATGGCTTCAGCCCCAGAGTCCTGCAGGAAAGAAAAAATAAACTTATTTTAAGAGGCTTACTTAAGCCTGAGGGTTCCCTTACTGTTCCTTCGGGAAAACCCTCCAAGGCTTCTAGGTCTTCGGCTCCAGCATCTGAGCCGAGGCCTAAGGCTTAGAAACCTCCGTCTACATCGGCTCCGGCTGGAGCCGATGAGTCTCAGACTGTAGTTTCTGTGGTTTCCTCAGCTCCGGCTGGAGCCGAGGTATTGGAAATTCCTTTGTCGGTTCTGACTAGACCTTCGGAACCGACATCTAGAAAGAGGTCCAGGTCACCGTCCCTTGGCTCCGTTCATTCGGCTCCAGCATCTCCCTTGCTGTCTGAACGGAGCCATAGATCTCACTCCTCTAGGTCAGTGAGGCTTTCGGACCATGACCTTCAGAGGGTAGTGAGTCGACTTCTTAAGTCCGAGGCACTGGCCCAAATGCTTCAGTGCCGGACTCATCAGACGATGCCTGACGCTGTCCCCAATTATGTTGCTCCTCCGACTCCGTTGAGCTCGGGCCGAGGCGTTGAACCGAGACTGTGGTAGCGTCGGGGCCGATACAGATGTCTTCGGCTCCATCGTCGGCTCGATTTTCTTCCTTAGAAGAATCTCGGCGCCGGACTTCCCTCGTCGGCTCGAGGGGTGAGTGGCATCGGACCCTTGTCCGACCCGCTCTCCCTCTTGGAGCTTGGCGCTGGTGAGTTCGGCTCCGACATCGGCCTCGAGCCATCACTGTCAGTGCCGAGGGAGGTTTTAGCTTTTCGGAGCGGGGACCTCTGGCTCTGCCTGACAGGGGTGCGTTCGAGGTCATGCGGAGTGTGTTGGAACCTGGTTCAACTCCACAGTCGGCTCCGTCTGCCCCTCCCTCTTCGGTGCCTCAGGTCAAGTCGACTCACTCCCTCATCCCAGACCGCAGAGAGCCAGCTCCTCAGGAATCCCCTGTGGGATCTCATCCTCTTCGAGGCCTCTCCTGATTTGGCAGAAGAGCCCCCTCGGAAGAGAAAGTGTAAGAGGAAACACATAGACTCACCTGAGTCCGTCACCTCTGACACAGATTTAGAGGATTCCGAAGGTTCCCCCCGTTCCCCTTCTGAAGATGTCTCATTTGCAGACATTCTAGAAATCCTCAAGCAGAGGGGAAATTGGCCAGCCCTCAACCCTTCGGAGGATGAATCTGTGTACTTGAGGCGTTTGGCTCTCGCCCTTCCACCTCCTGGGTGTCTCCCCCCTTTGACCCCCTCATGCAGGTGGTAGCAAAAAAGGCATGGACGGCTCCTGATTCAGTGGACCCCACTCCCAGGAGACCCTCAAAATTTATCACGGCACCAACAGATAAACAATTTCTGACAAAAGGAGTTTCTGTGGATGCTATGGTGGTTGCTGCTGCCACTAAGAAGGAACTAGCTGATCCTTCAGTGCCTGTCCATCCACCTAACAAGGAATCTAGATCTATGGACAGGTGCAAGCGGATGTTCTCGTCAGCGACCTTTGCAATGCGTTCGCTGAACTACCTATGCCATTTTACTCGTCTTCAAAGAGACTTGATCAAAGAAGCGAGTGATATGTTGAAGGATCCTACAGCTGCGGGTTTTCAAGACAAGATGAACACTCAGCTGGCTACCCTGAACTCCATAGCTAACTCCTCCATGCGCCTCCTTTCATGCGGCGGATGGAGCGAGCAGGCCGCAGGAACAGGAGTGGCCTTACGTAGGCATGCCTGGATGCGGTTATGCAATTTTGCGGACCCCTTTAAAACGTCTTTCACTAATTCCCCGTTTGATGGATCATCTCTTTTTGGTCCTCAAGTGAAAGAAACCTTGACTAGGTGCGAGACGGATGGAAAGACTCTTTCTGCCGTCGAGTCCGTTTTCTACTCCTTCTAGGCCTTACCCCAAAGGCCAGAAGAGTGGAAAAATGTGGTTCATAAACAATCTCAAGGGACTTCACCTGGCGCAGAGTCGGTTCCCGCCAGAGGCAGAGGGGGAACAACAATGGTAGACGTCGCCCTAGAGGCAGGGGGGGTCCGCAGAACCAGGGCAATCGAGAAACCTTCTCTGATAAGCCCTTTCAGCATCCCTGAGGTGTTGCCCGACTGCCCACCTTCGGAGGCAGTCGGGGGAAGATTGTCACTGTACCCAGAAGCCTGGCTATCCCTGACTCAAGACAAATGGGTACAGTCCATCATTTCCAAAGGCTATTCCATTCCCTTCGTTCGCATTCCAAACCAATCAAAAAAATCCCTTCCAGATGTTCCGCCTGCTCAAAGGGATCTTGCAGCTTTGGAAATTTCAAAGCTGCTTGCAAAAAGAGCAATTCAGCCAGTTCCAGCAGACCAGCAAGGATCCGGAATCTACTCCAGGTTCTTTTTAGTTCCAAAGAAAACAGGGGACTGGAGACCAATTTTGGATCTCAGTATCTTGAACAAGTCAGTCAAGAAAACAAGATTTCGGATGGTCACGCTGCAGTCCATCCTTCCCCTATTGGGAAAGGGAAACTGGATGTGCTCTATAGACCTTCAGGATGCGTACTATCATATAAAAATGAACAGACGCTCCAGAAGATTCCTCCGCTTCAGGCTGGGAACCAGTCATTTTCAATTCAGGGCCCTGCCCTTTGATCTCACCACTGCCCCCCGGGTGTTTACCAAATGCATGGCAGTGGTAGCTTCTCACCTGAGACGTCAAGGATTCCAGGTGTTTCCATATTTGGACGACTGGCTCCTCACAGCTCCCACCAAGCATCTTCTTCTAATGGCCAGGGATTACACCTTTCGCATTTGTCAAAATTTGGGCATTTCAATAAATTGCGAAAAGTCTGTTTTGTCACCTTGTCGTACTATTACCTTCATAGGCGCAAATCTAGACACAGTCAACATGTCTGAGACTAACAGATCAGAGAATAACAGACATACACAAACTGGTCTCGCTCCTCTTCAGCAGCAACAGAATCAAAGCCAGGTTAGTTCTGAAAGTGTTGGGGATTATGGCGGCTGCCATACCTCTGCTTCCATTAGCCAGATTCCACATGAGAATCCTTCAATGGATGCTCTTCACGCAATGGTCATACCAGCAACTTCCGATGTCCCACACCATTATGATTACGCAAACATGCAGAAATCATCTTCTGTGGTGGATTTCTTCCCCTCAGCTCTTATTGGGAAGACCCTTTGTTCCTTCCCCTCCGGTTGCTACTCTGACAACGGATGCCTCCCTGATCGGGTGGGGGGGGGCATTATCAGGGCAGAACTGTCCAGGGCACATGGCAACCAGACGAATGCCACTTGCACATAAATGTTCTAGAGATGAGAGCAGTGCTTTTCGCGTTGCAAGCCCTTCAAGACTCTCTTCCCTTGGGAACGATAGCAATCCAGACGGACAATATGTCTGTAGTGTGGTATATCAACAAACAAGGCGGAACCAGGTCCTACCCCCTGTGTTGAGAAGCACTCAGACTGTGGCAATGGGCGATTTCTTCTCAGCGGTTTCTGATAGCAACGCACATCCCCGGGAAGTCCAATCAAATCGCGGACAAGTTGAGCAGAGCTATCCTCATGCCTCACGAGTGGTCTGTGAAAGACGCTGTTGTGAGAGAAATTTTTCTCAAGTGGGGTCAGCCTTGCTGCGACCTTTTTGCTACTCCCCAAAACAGCAATTGCAGAGATTATTTCACCCTATTCCCTTTACCAGGCCAGCCCAGCAGAGACGCTCTAGTCCAAGTTTGGCCCCGGGGACTTCTGTATGCATTTCCTCCCTTTCCACTAATCTCTCAAGTGATACAGAAAGCTATCGCTCAGAAGGCCTCGTTGATCCTCATTGCTCCTTACTGGCCTCGACAGGTTTGGTTCCCCTTTCTACATCATTTTCTGTTGGAGCGACCGTGGCATCTGGACCTAGTTCCAGATCTTTTGATCCATCAATCGGGTCAGTTTCATCGCTCCCTTCCCTCTCTGAACCTCACTGCTTGGTTCCTCCAATTCCAACCTTAGCCAGGCTTCCTCAAATATCTCACTCTGTTCGAGATATTTTGATAGCTTCCCATAAATCTTCCACTCGAAAGATTTATTTGAGTAAGTGGAAACGTTTCGCCTATTGGGCTCAAGGAAGGGACATAGATCCTTTCACTGCTTCCATCCAAATGGTCCTTGATTTTCTAGCTGAACTCTTCCATGCAGGTTCATCTCCTTCTACTCTTAAAGTTCAATTGGCAGCTATTTCTAACTTTCATGTGGGTATTTAAGAGTCTGCCATAATGTCCCACAAGCTTTGCAAAGCCTTTTTGAAGGGAGTTTTTCTACTCAGACCTCCTTTAAGAAATCCTCCTCCTCCTTGGGACCTAAATTTAGTTCTTAGTTCTTTGATTCTTTCCCCTTTCGAACCTGCAGCCTCCTGTTCTTTAAAATTGCTATCTTGGAAGACACTCTTTCTGGTAGCTATTACTTCAGCTAGAAGAGTTTCAGAACTTCATGCACTCAGCTGTCGACCTCCTTATCTGTTGTTCCATAAGGACAGGGTTTCTTTACGAACCAACCCGTCTTTTTTACCTAAGATAGCCTCGGCATCTAACCTAAATCAAAGCATTGACCTCCCTGTGTTTTTTCCAGAATTTTCTAACAGGTCTGAACTAAAATTGCATTGGTTAGATGTTCATCGTCAGTTAAGGTACTATTTGGATAGAACCAAACAATTCAGAAAATCTGACCAGCTGTTTGTCTCTTATGCAGAAGGTAGAAAGGGACTTTCAGTTTCAAAGGTATCATTATCTAGATGGCTAACATCTCTGATTTCCCTTGTTTATGAAATTAGACACCAAAAGCTGCCTAACAAACCAGAGCTTTGGCTACTTCTATAGCCTTCCAAGACAGACTGCCTATTGACACCATTTGTGCAGCGGCTACTTGGGCTACTCCTCACACTTTCATTTCTCATTATAAGTTGGATTTAGCTTCTAGGCATAGAGCTAACTTTGGTTCCACTGTTCTCAAGAGTCTGTTCCGTTAGGCCACCCGGGACAAGGTGCTAGGGACGCGGTCCCATCCAGCAAGAATGAAGGCGAGATAGACAACTTAACATATAGAAGTTATGTTCTTACCATAACGTTCCATGTTAGTTGTCTTCTTCTCGCCTTCTTCTTGCATCCCACCCTCCTTCCCCCTGGCCTGGACAGACCTGGAGGAGTTTTGATTGTGACCTCTCTTTCTACCACCTCTTCACTTTAGGTATATGCTGCTGTGCATATTTTCCTGGATCAGGATGTAGGTCACCCTTCTCTTCTCCCTGGTTTATAGAGGTGGACTTTGTTTATAGTTATTCTGTTACTATTATAAGCTGGGCCTAGCTTACAAACGAGATCTGAGGTAACTCGCGCCTAGCATTGTGGGATATAAGGGGAGCCTCGAGCCGGTGGAACCAACTCTCGAGCTTTTAGAGTGGCCGAGTCGGTGCCAAGGTCGGCTCCGAACCCATCCAGCAAGAAGAAGGCGAGAAGAAGACAACTAACATGGAACGTTATGGTAAGAACATAACTTCTATTTATAGCGGACAGGCTCAGCAGAGCTATCCTCATGCCTCATGAGTGGTCTCTGAATCAGGAAGTTGCAGATCTTATCTTCCGCAAATGGGGACAGCCTTGCTGCAATCTATTTGCCACTCCTCTCAACAACAAATGCAGCAGCTACTTCTCCCTACTTCCTCTTCCAGGTCATATACCCAGAGATGGCTCTAGTCCATGATTGGCCTCAGGGACTCCTTTACGCTTTTCCCCCTTTTCCCCTAATACCAAGACTCATACAGAAAGCAAAATTGTTGGGTTGCAAAATGATCCTCATTGCCCCGTATTGGCCTCGACAGATATGGTTCCCGTTCCTGCACCTCCACCTTCTGGATCAACCGTGGATTCTGGACCCGGTTCCAGATCTTCTGATTCATCACAGGTGGGTTGCACCAATCCCTTCAAACTCTCCAGCTCACAGCTTGGTTATTCCACTTCCAACCTTAGCCAGGCTTTCCAGTATCTCCCCAGCAGTCTGTGATGATATTGTTTCCTCACATAAGTCTACTATGAGGAAAACATATGCTAGTAAATGGAAACAGTTTTCTTACTGGGCAGAATCTAGAAATTTGGATCCTTTCTCAGCCCCAGTCCATGAAATTCTTGAATTTCTAGCACAACTTTTTCAGTCTGGTGCGGCTTCCGCTACCATTAGAGTACAGCTAGCTGCCATTTTCTAATTTTCATATCAGTATGTTTAATTCTAGCATAATGTCTCATAAGCTCTGCAAGGCCTTTTTGAGAGGAACATCTCTTCTTAGACCCCCAGTTAGAGATCCTCCTCCTCCTTGGGATCTCAATTTAGTTTTAGCTTCCTTAATTTTGCCTCTCTTTGAACTGGCAACATCATGATGTCCTTCAAGGATGCATCTGCAGTCATAACATATGGGTTGTCCTGCCTCAGGCAGCTCTTCGGTCGGCCGGATTCCAAAGTCTGGGTCTGGCCTCGGCTGATGTCGCACTTCACCCGACGTCATAGCTTCTGGGGTATAAAGGCATCAGCCGACACCATTTTCCCCAGTCTTTCTTGCCGCGCGGTGCCCGAAGCAGAAGCTGATGTCCTTCATGGATGCATCTGCAGTCATAACAACTGGGTTGTCCTGTCGTCAGGCAGCCCTTCAGTCGGCCGGATTCCAAAGTCCGGGTCCGGCTTCGGCTGATGTCGCACTTCACCCGACGTCATCTCTGTTGGTCCTCGGGTATAAAGGCATCAGCCGACGCCATTTTCCTCAGTCTTTCTTGCCGTGGCCGAAGCAGAAGCTGTTCGCAAGTGCCGGTCGGTCGGATCCAGAGATTACTTCTACCGAATACTACTTCGAAGACTTCTAAAGCTAAGTACCCCATTGGGGACTCTTTCTTGCCTCAGCCGATGTCAGAAAAAGTTAATAAGTGTTTAACCTGTGGGAAACAAATACCTCATAAAGATTTCCACTCTTACTGTCTGCCTTGTTTAGGCCCAGCCCACGGCGTAGCAGCCTGTTCGCCTGTGCTTCTTTCAACCGACGAGCGCTTAGGCGTCGGTCGGAGTTTGCTGAACAGTTTTCGGTTCTGATTTTGCGTACATTATGCCGTCGGATCCTCCAACTACCCAATCTGCCAAAACGCAAAGATAAAGACCGACACTCGCGGTCCGCGGTTTCGGCTGAAACCATGGTTAAGCAAACCGAGTGTCTCGGTTTCGGCGAAACCGAGAAAACTGTTCAAAGTACAGCTGAATCTATCTCTACAACTGAGGTCCCTGCTACCATTCTTGAATCGGCCTCAGAAATTATACCCACTACGGTGGTTGCCACTGACTTATCAGACACCATTCCCTTGGATGTCTCTACCCCAGCACGTGGTGCTGCTAGGCCTCCAGCAGCCATGTCCATTAAGGCCTTCGCCAGGGCTAAAGCAGCCAAGACTACTAAAACAGTGCCTGTTAAACCCCCTTCAACCAGGCCCTCCTCTAGTTCTCAAATGCTTACTCTGGCAGAAGATTTAATTTCATTAATTAGAGGATCTCAATCTCACCCAGACAGGGCCTCTCAGCCCCCAGAGAAGAGACCTAGGGCAGAGCCCCCTGAGCCAGTGTCATCTGATGATTCAGCCGATGAATCAGACATAACTGACCAGACTCTGATGCTGAAGAATCCATTCCAGCTGCTTCCCCACCAGAAGAATTCTCCTTTGGGGAATCCTTACATGCCATGCGAGAGCAGTTCCAATGGCAGCAACAGGATTTTTCAGACTCCAGAAAAAGACTTAGGACTTTTCTGCACCTTCCACAACACAGGCCCTTAGCTATACCTCCTGTTCTCTCTGTGGTGGATGATGCTTTCAATGATGTCTGCTCCGCTCCAGATTCTTTACCTCCAGCCCCTGCCAAACCAGACAGATTTTACAGGGTGCCAGACACTCATCACCACCTTTACAAGGCCCCTCTTGCAGACCCCGAAACTATATCCCAGGGTCCCAAGGCAGTAGCAGCGACCATAGCTAAAAACCCTATTCCTTCTGAAAGGGAAGCAAGGTCATTAGACAGATGGGTAAAAAGGTCTACACTTCAGCTACTCTCTCAGCTAGAGCTTTAAACTGTCAGTTTCACATGATACAATACCAAGAGTTTATGCTTGATCAGTTAACTAAAAAGCTAACCACTGATGAATCTCTTGATAAGAAATATGTATTAGAAATGGTAAATAACATACAACAGGTTACTAACCATTCCTTAAAATGTGGCTATGATGCACTGGAGGCTTCATTTAGATCAGCCATGACTGGCACAGTGATAAGAAGGCATGCATGGCTAAAGGAGCAAGCTTTACCGGATCATGTTAAAGCAAAGTTACTAGATGCTCCTATGGATAAGACAAGTTTGTTTGGTACACCTGCCCAGCAGGTTATGAAGAAAATGGAAGAAAAGGCAAAATCCGTTCAAACGGTTAAAGATTTCTTGCAGGTTCAGCCCCCAAGGTTTAGCAGGAACTGGCCTGCCAAAAATTGGTCCTTTCCTGACTCCACAAGATCTCAAAGGGGCAGAAACAGACGTTCCAGAGGCAGAAACCAATCCAGAGGAGGTGCCTACAGAGGACGACAGTGGCAAGGTAACAACAGAGGCACAGACACAACCACTGCCACCACATCAACACAACCACAGTGACTTAATCCTAAATCCGCCTACCAGGGAACAAATAGCAGCTCCTCTAGGCGGAAAGTTAACCTTATTTTCAAAAAACTGGCACTATATAACAAAAGACAAGTGGATTTTACAAACCATAGATCAAGGATACCGGTTCCACTTCCACACTTTACTAGTCAAAAGAGGAATGCCAAATCTACCTCCAAATCAAAAAACAGAGGCTCTACAATAGATAATGCAGTTAGCAAACATGAGAGCTGTGGAAAAAGTGCCAACTGCAGAGCAAGGAAAGGGGTTCTACTCAAGACTATTCCTAGTTCCAAGAAAGGAAAAAAGTTGGAGACCAATTCTCGACCTGTCCGCCTTAAATACATACATCATTGTCCCAAAATTCAAAATGCTGACCCTACAGCAACTTCTTCCCATGCTGGGCAAGGAGTGTTGGCTGGTAACTCTAGATCTCAAGGAGGCATACCTGCACGTCCCCATTCGACCAATCTGCAGAAGATACCTCAGATTTCTTGCAGGATCAGAGCACTATCAATTCTCAGCATTGCCCTTTGGCTTATCTACTGCGCCCAGAGTATTCACAAAATGCCTGGCATCAGTAATTGCCCATTGCAGACTACAGGGAATACAAATTTACCCATACCTGGACGACTGCCTGCTACAAGGGGACAACAAAAGCAAGCTGACAACAGATTTACAAAGGGTCATCTACTTGCTACAAGCACTGGGATACACAGTCAATCTACAAAAGTCGAGGCTGATACCATCCCAAACAAGGACATTCTTGGGCGCGGAATTGGACACAGTAAAACAAATGGCATTCCTAACTGCAGAAAAACAAAAAGAACCACCTCTTTACTTCTTGGCACTAACAAAGCTGAACAAGTTAACAGCAAGAAAAGTACTGCAGGCCTTGGGCTTCATGGCATCATGCATAATCCTGGTCCCACTTGCCAGACTACATATGAGAAAACTACAGTGGTACCTAAAGAATTTATGGTCCCAACACAGTCACAGCTTAGAAACAGAAATCCCACTAATTCCATGCTTAAAACAGGAGTTCCTATGGTGGGCTCAGGCATGCCAGACAAACCCAGGCCTACCCTTTCGCAGATGTCAAGCAAGCCAGACCATCACAACAGACGCTTCAGACCTAGGATAGGGGGCCCACATGCTGGACAAATGCGTGCAAGGATTGTGGACACAGGATCAACTTCACCTGCACATCAACCTAAAAGAAATGCTGGCAGTAAAACTGGCAATCCAAAGGTTCAGACCATTTCTCAAAGAGGGCCAGTTGATGATAAGGACAGACAACACCACAGTCATGTGGTACATCAACAAGCAGGGAGGCACTCATTCATACCCCTATGCAGAATGACTTTGGAGCTGTGGAACCTGGCACTCAGCTACAACATCCAGTTACAGGCAATGTTTGTACCGGAAAAGAAAATATTCTAGCAGACATATTAAGCAGAACCACATCGGATGCCCACGAATGGAAACTGCACCCGGACATTTTCAAGACCATCTCAAAGAAATGGGGAATGCCTCAGATAGACCTATTTGCATCACCTCTCAATCACCAGCTCAAAAATTCTGCACAAGGACATTACACCCACTGGCATGGAAAGTGGATTCGCTCTCCTTCAGCTGGAAAGGCCTGACAGCATATGCATTCCCACCTCTTCCCTTGATACACAAAGTATTACTAAAAATCAAGGAAGAACGTCCAAGGATAATCCTGATAGCTCCAAACTGGCCAAGACAACACTGGTACCCACTGCTGAGGAGCATGTCTCAGAACAATATGTGGCCAATACCCCTGATGCCTTTGATGCTAACTCAGAACAACTACAGCATCATACATCCAAACCTAAAAACGTTGCAACTGACTGCATGGAACATCACATAGCAACAGCTAACCCAGAACTTTCTCAAAGAGTTAAAGACATTATTCTTGAAGCACGCAGACCTTCAACAAGAAGGAACTATGCTGGAAAATGGAAAAGGTTTGTCATTTGGAGTACTGAAAGAGGAAAAGATGTGTCAAACATAGATATGCCTAACATTCTAGAGTATCTGGCCGAACTTCTTCATTCAGGCTTGTCCTACTCCTCCATCAAGATACATGCATCAGCTATTTCAGCAGAATACAGCTTTGATCCACCTGTTTTTTCGCACCCTTTGCTCAGGCAGTTCCTCAGAGGAATCAAGAATGTAAAACCTCCAAGGAAACCACCTTTGCCAGCTTGGGACTTAAACTTTGTGCTAGAAAAGTTGACACTATCACCCTTTGAACCAGCAGCAACAGCAGACCTACAACACCTGTCATGGAAAACTGCTTTCCTACTGGCAATTACTTCAGCAAGGAGGGTTTCAGAGCTACAGGCCTTAATGGCAGTGCAACCCTTCCTAATCTTCCACCAAGATAGAGTGTCCATGAGGACTAATCCTACATTTATGCCTAAGGTGGTATCCAGAGTGTCTTTAAACCAGGCAATCCACCTACCTACCTTCTTTCCCAACCCACAAAACAGAGGGGAAAGAATACTGCATACCTTGGATGTACATAGACAGCTACGCTACTACTTGGACAGAACAAAAATAGCAGAAAGACTGACCAACTTTTTGTAGCCTATGCAACAGGAAGGGAAGGAAAAGCTATTTCCAAACAGACAATCTCCAAATGGATAGGAAATTGCATACGATTCTGTTACTCCTTCCATGGAAAACCAATTCCACAGAACATAAGACCTCATTCTACAAGGGCAACAGCCACTACCACAGCCTTCTTACGAGGAGTGGCAACCAAAGACATTATTGAGGCGGCTACTTGGACCTCCGTGCATACATTTGCCAAGCATTATAACTTACCTCTATATTCCAGATCCCGAGCAGGGTTTGCCACTGCTGTACTGCAAGGGATCCTAAACACACCATAATCTAGTTTTATCCTCCTCCCCTAGTTGGCTATGGTATTCTACCCAGTTGTTATGACTGCAGATGCATCCATGAAGGACATAGTACAGTTTTGTACCTACCATAAATGTAGATGTCCGAACTGGATAGCATCTGCAGTCAGGATTACCCTCCCTCCTTCCCCTCTGTGGTACTCCTAGGGTATTTTACCCTCCTAATAGCTAGCTGATGGGGGGGAGTCTTTTATGGTGTATTTGTTTGTATATATGTACATACATGCTTATTTTTGTGTTTACCTCTATCTTTTTGGAAACATTGGCATCTATCCAAATTTTAACCTCCAGGAGGGCTACTGGCATCTGGGGCAAGAAACACTGAGGAAAATGGCATCGGCTGATGCCTTTATACCCGAGGACCAACAGAGATGACGTCGGGTGAAGTGCGACATCAGCCGAAGCCGGACCCGGACTTTGGAATCCGGCTGACTGAAGGGCTGCCTGACGACAGGACAACCCAGTTGTTATGACTGCAGATGCTATCCAGTTCGGACATCTACATTTATGGTAGGTACAAAACTGTACTTTCGCAAGTGCCGGTCGGTCAGATCCAGAGATTTCAGCTACCGAAGACTTCTAAAAAAGCTAAGTACCCCGTTGGGGACTCTTTCTTGCCTCAGCCGATGTCAGACAAAGTAAATAATTGTTTAACTTGTGGGAAACAAATACCTCATAAGGATTTCCACTCTTACTGCCTTCCTTGCTTAGGCCCAGACCATGACGTATCAGCTTGTTTAGCCTGTGCTTCCTTCAACCGACGGACACTTAGACGTCGGTCGGAGTTTGCAGAAGAGTTTTTTGGTTCCGCTTTTGCATATAAAATGCCATCGGAGACTCCGACTACACATTTAGCCAAAAAACGCAAGGAAAAGGACCGACACTCGCGGCCCGCAGTTTCGGCTGAAACCACAGTTAGGCCTACCGCGAGTGTCTCGGTTTCGGCTGAAACCGAGTCCTCGGTTCTTTCTTCTGCCGAAAACATGCCTCCGACAACCGAGGCCAGAGAGGCCCCGGCTGAGTCGGCTACAGAAATTCCTACCGAAGAAGCTGGCGCACAAGAATTGTCCGACACCATTCCATTGGACATCTCTACTCCTGCACGTGGGGCAGCTAGACCCCCTGCTTCCATGTCTATTAAGGCCTTCTCCAGGGCTAAAGCAGCTAAAATTTCCAAGGCCTTATCAACAAAAGCTTCCTCTCAGAGACCTTCCTCAAGTTCTCAGATTCTCAGCCTTGCTGAGGACCTTATTTCTCTGATTAGGGGATCCCAACCTCACCCAGACAGGGCCTCACAACCTCCTCCTGACAAAAGGCCTAGGACTGAACCCCCTGAACCTCTCTCCTCTGATTATTCCTCGGATGGATCAGATTTATCAGACCATCAGGAAGGACCATACTCACCTTATGAGGATTTGGAT
Organism: Protopterus annectens; assembly: GCF_019279795.1. Taxonomy (NCBI): domain Eukaryota; kingdom Metazoa; phylum Chordata; order Ceratodontiformes; family Protopteridae; genus Protopterus; species Protopterus annectens. Next base: position 132,345,845 of record NC_056733.1, read on the forward strand.
GCAGAAGACTCAATTCCTTCTGCCTCCCCCCCAGAAGAATTTTCCTTTGGGGAAACTTTACACTCAATGAGGGAACACTTTCAATGGCAGGGTCAGGATTTTTCTGATTCTAGGAAAAGGCTAAGGACTTTTTTACACTTGCCACAGCATAGGCCTTTAGCCATACCACCTGTACTATCAGTTGTTGATGATGCATACAATGATGCCAGTACTGCCCCTGATTCTCTTCCCCCGGCCCCTGCCAAACCTGACAGATATTACAGGGTTCCGGATTCTCACTTCCACTTCTGTAAGGCCCATGCTGCAGACCCAGAAACTATTTCTCAGGGCCCAAAGGGTGTTGCAGCTACCACTGCCAAAACCCCCCTACCCTCTGAAAGAGAGTCAAGAGCATTAGAGAGATGGGGTAAAAAGATTTATACATCTGCTACTCTTTCTGCCAGGGCTTTAAACTGTCAATTCCATATGATACAGTACCAGGAATTTTTGTTAGATCAGCTGCATAAAAAGCTTTCCGCTCCTGAACCTTTAGACCGTAAGTCCCTTCAGGATTTGGTACACAACTCTCAGCAGGTCAGTAATCATTTCTTAAAATGTGGTTATGATGCACTGGAGGCTTCATTTAGATCAGCTATGACTGGAGCAGTGATTCGAAGGCATGCCTGGCTAAAAGAGCAATCCTTGCCAGACCATGTCAAGTCTAAACTCCTAGATGCCCCTATGGAGAAACAAAGTTTATTTGGCTCCCCTGCACAGGAGATTCTAAAGAAAGTGGAAGAAAAAGCTAAATCTGTGCAAACAGTCAAGGATTTTCTGCAGGTCCAACCTCCGAGGTTCAGCAGAAACTGGCCTTCAAAAAATTGGTCCTTTCCAGACACCTCCAGAGCACAGAGAGGCAGAAATAGACGCCCAAGAGGCAGTGGTCAATCTAGGGGTGCCTACAGGGGTCGTCAGTGGCAACCTGCCAACCAGAGGAGTACCGCCACAGCTGCGACTACAACCACTTCCACAGGACAGACACAATGACTTGGCTCTGATTCCGCCTACAAGGGAGCAACTGGAAGCACCCTTGGGCGGAAAGTTAGCTTTATTTTTGAAAAACTGGCATTGCATTACAGGAGACAAATGGACATTGCAAACAATAGACAAAGGCTACAGGTTTCACTTCCACACTTTACCAAAAAAGAGAGGAATGCCAAACCTTCCACCAAGCCAGAAGCCAGAGGCTCTAAAACAAATCATCAACTTACTAAGGATGAGAGCAATAGAAAGGGTACCATCTATGGAACAAGGCCAAGGATTTTACTCCAGACTATTCCTTGTACCAAGAAAAGAAACTCAATGGAGGCCTATTCTCGACTTGTCCGCACTAAACACGTATCTCATTGTACCAAAATTCAAGATGCTGACCCTACAGCAACTTCTTCCCATGTTGGGCAAGGAGTCTTGGCTGGTGACTCTAGATCTCAAGGAGGCATACCTGCACGTCCCTATACGACCAGATTGTAGAAGACACCTCAGATTTCTTGCAGGATCAGAGCATTATCAATTCTCAGCATTGCCCTTTGGCTTATCTACTGCGCCCAGAGTATTCACGAAATGCCTGGCATCAGTAATTGCACATTGTAGGCTTCAGGGAATTCAGATCTACCCATACCTGGATGACAAGCGGACAACAAGACAAAAATAATAAAGGATTTGGCCTATGTCATACAACTGTTACAAGCCTTGGGATACACAGTCAACATCCAGAAGTCAAGACTAGTGCCATCCCAAAGGATAACATTTTTGGGTGCAGAACTGGACACAATAACTCAGATGGCTTTTCTCACAGAAGAAAAACAAAAGCAACTCCCAGTCTACTTCATGGCTTTGACAAGACTAACTCAGCTTACTGCAAGGAAATTCCTGCAGGCCCTGGGTTACATGGCATCTTGCAAAATCTTGATCCCGCATGCCAGGCTGCATATGAGAAAATTACAATGGTACCTAAGGAATGTATGGTCTCAACACAGACACAGTCTAGAAACCATGATACCAATCATTCCATGCCTGAAAAAAGAATTCCTGTGGTGGGCTCAGGCCTGCCAGACCAACAGAGGGTTGCCTTTCCACAAACCACAACCAAGGCAGACCATCACCACAGATGCCTCAGACCTAGGCTGGGGGGCACACATGGAAGACAAGTGTATCCAAGGCCTGTGGTCTCAAGACCAGCTGAATCTACACATAAATCTAAAGGAGATGCTGGCAGTGAAGCATGCAATCGAGGCATTCAAATCATTCCTCCAGCAAGGACATCTGCTGATAAGGACAGACAATACCACAGTCATGTGGTACATCAACAAACAGGGAGGCACGCATTCCTACCCTCTATGCCGGATGGCAGTGGACCTGTGGAACCTAGGCCTGAATCTCAACATTCAACTGCAGGCCAAATTCGTACCAGGAAAAGAGAATTCACTAGCAGACAGCTTAAGCAGAACTACCACGGATGTTCACGAATGGATGCTGCATCCAGACATCTTCAAAAACATAACAAAGAAATGGGGAATGCCAGAGATAGACCTGTTTGCCTCCCCACTCAACCACCAACTGAAGAAATTCTGCTCACGAGAATACCACCCACAAGCCTGGAGGGTGGACTCCCTTTCTTTCAGCTGGAAGGCCCTGACAGTTTATGCCTTTCCACCTCTCCCATTGATGTACAAAGTTCTACTGAAGATCAGGGAGGAACAGCCAAAGGTGATTCTGATAGCTCCAGACTGGCCAAGGCAGCATTGGTATCCGCTACTGAGAAGCATGTCTCAGACGAACTCATGGCCTCTACCTCTATGGCCTTTACTTCTAACGCAGAACAACTACAAGACCCTGCATCCGAACTTGAAAACGTTGCAGCTAACTGCCTGGAAAATTGCATAAAACAAAACCAAAATGTTTTATCTCAGAGGGTCAAGGACATTATCCTGGAGGCTCGCAGACCCTCCACAAGAAAAACATACTCAGCTAAATGGAAGAGATTCCTCATTTGGAGTGCATCAAAGGGTACAAATGTCACACTGGCAAACCTAGCACACATCCTAGAATACTTAGCAGAACTGTTCCACAATGGCCTGTCCTATTCTTCCATTAAGATTCATGCTTCAGCAATTTCAGCAGAGTACAACATGGATCCTCCTATCTTCTCTCACCCTCTCCTCAGACAATTCTTAAGAGGGATCAAAAATGTAAAACCTCCAAGGAAACCACCTCTGCCTGCATGGGATCTCAATTTTGTGCTGGAAAAATTAACACTTCCCCCTTTTGAACCAGCAGCATCAGCAGACTTACAGTTCTTATCTTGGAAAACTGCTTTCCTTCTAGCAATCACTTCAGCAAGAAGGGTATCCGAGTTACAGGCATTAATGGCAGTGCAGCCTTTTCTTATCTTTCGCCAGGATAGAGTGTCTCTGAGAACCAATCCTACTTTCATGCCAAAGGTGGTATCCAGGGTATCCTTGAACCAAGCTATTCATTTGCCTACGTTCTTCCCTAACCCACAGAACAGGGGGGAAAAACTATTGCACACCTTGGATGTACACAGACAACTACGCTACTATCTGGACAGAACTAAAACCAGCAGAAAAACTGACCAGCTTCTGGTAGCATATGCAACAGGAGTGCAAGGAAAAGCAATTTCCAAACAGACAATTTCAAAATGGATAGGAAATTGCATTCGATTGTGCTACTCTTTTCATGGAAAGACAACTCCTGAAAATATCAGGCCTCACTCCACAAGAGCCACAGCCACCACTACAGCTTTCCTACGAGGAGTGGCTACCAAAGACGTTTTAGAAGCTGCTACTTGGAGCTCCGTGCATACATTTGCCAAGCATTACAGTCTTCCCTTATACTCCAGATCCCGAGCAGGTTTTGCAACTGCAGTTTTACAGGAGATATTAACTACACCATCATTATCTTAGTGCCTCCTCCCCCAGTTTGGCTATGGTATTCTACCCATATGTTATGACTGCAGATGCATCCTTGAAGGACATAGTACAGTTTTGTACCTACCATAAATGTAGATGTCCGATAGGTATGCATCTGCAGTCAGGATTACCCACCCTCCTTCCCCTCTGTGGTATTCCTAGGGTGCTTACCCCTCTTTTAGCTAGCTGGGGGAATCTGTTATGGTGTATTTGTTTATATGTATATATGTATATATATATATATATTTTGCTTACTACTGTTTGGAATTTTCTACATTTATCCAAATTTAGCCTTCCTAGAGGGCACCTGGCATCTGGGGCAAGAAACACTGAGGAAAATGGCGTCGGCTGATGCCTTTATACCCCAGAAGCTATGACGTCGGGTAAAGTGCGACATCAGCCGAGGCCAGACCCAGACTTTGGAATCCGGCCGACCGAAGGGCTGCCTGAGGCAGGACAACCCATATGTTATGACTGCAGATGCATACCTATCGGACATCTACATTTATGGTAGGTACAAAACTGTACTTTCCTTAAAATTTCTTTCTTGGAAGACACTTTTTCTGGTTGCTATCACTTCAGCTAGACGTGTCTCAGAACTTCAAGCACTATGTGTTCATCCTTCTTACCTGGTGATTCACAAGGACAGAGTTTCTCTGAGGACCAATCCATCCTTTATTCCTAAAGTCTGCCCAGAGAACAATTTAAATCAATCCATAGATCTCCCAGTTTTCTTTCCCAGTCACAGCAACAAGGCAGAATACAAGTGCCACCAAATGGATGTGCACAGACAATTGCGTTTTTTACCTCCATAGACCTAAGGAACTAAGAAAGTCAGACCAGTTATTTCTTTCTTATGCTTTCAACAAACAAGGCCTTCCAGTTTCTAAGGTGACCTTATCCAGATGGTTATCTGATACTACTGCCTTTATTTATCAGTTACGAAATAAAGAGCTACCAGCGAAACCAAAAGGTCATTCTACTAGAGCATTAGCCACCTCTGTAGCCTTTCAGCCTAGGTTGCCCATAGACTCAATCTGTGCAGCTGCCACTTGGGCAAACCCTCATACTTTTCTCTCTCATTACAAGGTGGATATGGTCTCCCGGAGCAGAGCTTCCTTTGGTTCTACTGTTCTGAAGAGTCTGTTCCAATAAGCCACCCGGGATTTTAGGTGCTAGGGACGCTGTCCCAAACAGCAAGCATGAAGGCAAGATGGACAACTTAACATAAAGAAGTTAAATACCTACCATAACGTTCCATGTTATTTGTCTTCATCTCGCCTTCCTTCTTGTGTCCTTCCCTCCTTCCCCCTTCCTAGAGGATTGAGAGGAGTTCTTTTTGTTTTCACTGGCTGAGTATCTTTTATTACCTCACATGCCAGGTAATTTATGACTCTTTCCTTGTTTAGGTGTATTGGACAACCTGTTTTTAGATAACTGGTTACTCTACTTATGTGTAGTGTGCACTATCACAAATGAGATCTGGGTAGCTGACACTGGGCATTCTGGGATAAGGGGTAGCCTCGAGCCAGTAAACAGCTCTCAAGCCATAGAAGATGGCCGAGTTAGCTCCAAACCCTAAACAGCAAGAAGGAAGGCGAGATGAAGACGACTAACATGGAACGTTATGGTAGGTACATAACTTCTTTTTTTATTGCATTTGCAGGCCTTAGGAAAGGCCTACCAGTTTTCAAAGTCACCGTATCAAAATGGCTTTCTAGTTGTATTTCATTTATTTACACTTCAAAGGGCATGAAGCCTGACAAATCCATTCAAGCTCATTCTACCAGCGCTATGGCCACATCTGCAGTTTTTCAGAAGAATGTTTCTTTGGATGACATTTGCACAGGAGCCACTTGGGCAAATGATCATACTTTTATCACTCATTACAAATTAGATTTGATCTCCAGGGGAAGGGCCTCCTTTGGTGTGTTGATTCTGAGGAATACTGTCCTGTGAGTCCACTCGGGGTAAAGGTAGCTGGGAACTCGGTCCCATATGTGAGGATGAGATGAAAAATTGACAATATCAGATAAAGATGTTATGTACTCACCATAATGTTCCATCTGTATTGTCGATTTTTTCATCTCTCCTCACATCCCCCCCCTCCATCCCCCTTCCACTGGTTTCTTGGTTGAACAGGAGAGATTATAAAGGATTATATTTATCTTCTTTATACTCCAGAAATCGTCTTCTTAAATTTCTCCTTTATATGTGTAATTATAGCAAACAAGATCTGAAGTAATTGGGAGAGATACATTGTGGGTAAGGTTAGGTATCCAAGAGATCAAGAGCTTTTTGGTTGCCACAAGCTTGCTAACGGCCAAGTCAGATCGATGGATCTGATCCAGATCCCATATGTGAGCAGAGATGAAAAAATCAACAATACATATGGAACGTTATGGTGAGTACATAATGTGGAAGAGTTTTTCTAGGTGGTGCCTAGCGAGTAAAAGAGGTCCTGAAAAAGTTTCTACCCATCTGGTTTTGAAATATTTGTGTGAGACGCTTAGAAATGGTTTGTCATATACTTCTATCAAAGTTATACTTACAGCCATCTTATTCTGTCTGCCTATGGATTCCCCCCCACCCTTTTGTCTCTTTTTGTAGAAAGACAGTTTATGAATGGAACGTTGTACGTGAAACCACCTCTTAAGCAAATTCCTCTTCCCTGGGGTCTTAACTTTGTTTTTGAAGAGTATACATTACCTCCTTTTGAACCTGCCTTATTAGGCTGATCTGAAGTTCATTTCTTGGAAGACTGTTTTACTCATTGCTCTGGCATTTGCAAGGTGAGTTTCTGAGCCACAAGGTCTCTTGGTGAGCCAACGCTATATGATTTTTCGCAAGAACAGGGATTTGTTATGCACTCATTCATCATTCATGCCTAAAGTTGTTTCTGAATTTACCTTGAATCAAGCCATCAATCTCCCAGTGTTCTATCCTGATCCAGAAAAACAAGGGAGAAAAGGTTCTACATACCTATGATGTGCAAAGGCAGCTCAGGTACTATCTTGGCAGACAAAGCCCCTTGGGAATGCTGAACAGCTGTCTGCCTTCTGTATGAGGGCTAAAAAAGGTTAACCTGTGTATAAGCAAACTATTGCACAATAGGTGTCCTCTGCTATTGTTTTCTATTAATTGTACCATGGTAAATCTCTTCTAAGCAAGGTTAAGGCTCACTTGACTAGGTTCTTACCCTCTCAGTGGCATATTGGAAAGGGGTGGACTCTAGAAGCATTCTAATGGCAGCATCCTGGTCCTCTGTTCTTACCTTCACAAAGTACTACAAACTAGATTCCTTTAAAATGTCCCGAACAGGCTTTCTAGGATCATTTTCCAAGGGCTCCTGGATATTTATCTTTTCACCTACCAGGTAGAGTAAGCTTTGGGAATCTTCCCAAAATGTCACTGAGGTAGAGAAAATGATGAACATAGTACAGTTGCATAAGTCCTATTTATCTGTAGCTGTAGATGTTCAAATTCTTCACTGCCTCAGTGGCAGCACCCACCGCACCATTCCCTCAGATAGTTGAAGTGAGTTTCAACCTCTTTGATTTGGTTGTTGTTAGATATGTTTTTGGTATTGTGATTGGCTGCAAATTTACACTTGCTAGATTATTCTGGCATCAGTACTTCCCTCTCCTAGCTTGTGGAAGCAAAAAAAGCCTGAACAGTCACTCCCTGTGATAGTAAATTTCGGCTGCACCCATTAGGGGTCCCTACAGTGGATCATCTGTTTCCATTTCTTCCTGTCGTCTGCATCTTGCTCTGTCACACCAACCACCTGCATGTCCTCTCTCAGCACATCCATAAACCTTATCTTAGGCCTTCCTCTTTTCCTTTTACCTGACAGCTCCATCCTTAGCATCTTTTTCCCAATATACCCAGCATCCCTCCTCATCACATTTCCAAACCAATGCAATCTCGACTCTGGCTTTGTCTCCAAACCATCCAACCTGAGCTGACCCTCTAATATGCTCATTTCTAATCATGTCCATCCTTACCACCCCAGTGCAAATCTTAACATCTTTAACTCTGCCACCTCAAGCTCTAACTCCTGTCTTTTCATCAGTACCACAGTCTCCAACCCATATAACATAGCTGGTCTAACTACCATCTTGTAGGCTTTCCCTTTCATTCTCACTGGTACCTGTCTGTCACAAATCACTCCTGACACTCTTCTCCACCCACTCCACCCTGCCTGCACTCTCTTCTTCACCTGTCTTCCACACTCACCATTACTCTGAACTGTTGATCCCAAGTATTTAAACTTATCCATCTTCACCAACTCTACTCCCTGCATCCTCACCATTCAGCTGTCCTCCCTCTCATTCACACACATATATTCTGTCTTAGTCCTATTGACCTTAATTTCTCTCCTCTCTAGAACATATCTCTACCCCTCCAGGGTCTTCTCAACCTGTTCCCAACTCTCACTACAGAACACAATGTCATCTGCAAACATCACAGTCCACAGGTGCTCCTGTCTGATCTCATCTATCAACCTATCCATCACCATTGCAAATAAAAAAGGGCTTTGATTTGATTCTTGATGTAATCCCACATACATCTTGAATGCATTCATCACTCCTACTGCAGACCTCAACACTGTCACTCTGCCCTCATACATATCCTGTACCACACTTACATACTTCTCTGCCACTCCCGACTTCCTCATACAGTACCACGACTCCTGTCTAGGCACTCTGTCATATGCTTTCTCTAAGTCCACAAAGACACAATGCAACTCCTTCTGACCGTCTCTATACTTCTGTATCAACACCCTCAGAGCAAACATCGCATCTGCAGTGCATTTTCCCAACAATAAACTGTACTGTTGCTCACTAATCATCACCTCCCTTCTTAACCTAGCTTCCACTACTCTTTCCTTCTCAGGACATACTCAGCAAATCATCTGTCACATGAAGAGAGAGAGGGGGGAGTCTAAGCTTTTGAAAATTGGTCAGTGCTGGGTTATCTTGGCAGATAACGCATAATGCCACTGAGTTAGTGAGGAATTTGAACACTTACTGTTACACGTAAGTAGGACTTATGCAACTGTACTTTTATTTTCTTGAAGAACCATATTCTTGGTGGCAGTGACCTTTTGCTGGATAATTTTGCTGTAAGTATTGATAGGTAATTATCCTTATACAGTGCGCCATAATAATAGTGTCAAGATGGAGAACCTGATTCTTTGTGGAAATGAGCTCTGGATGGAGCATTTCTTTTGTGTTCCAGATGCACTAGATTCTTGTTGTCTTCTTCCTTCCATCTCAACATTCTAACCCACTGTCCCTGTACTAGACTGTTATCTCTCTATGGCTTCCATTAGATTCTACTGATGTTACCTGGAGCCTTGGTGGTTATCTGTCCTTTGATTTGCATTGTGCTCTCTTGGCATTATATGATAATTAAGAGAGACTGTCTTTGAAATTGTGGGCTATTGCTGTGTGGGGCAAACTTGATTTGAGGGACTGATGTAGTGGTGGTGGATTATTGGAAGGGGAGGAGCTTGAGCCTTGGAGATGAAAGTCTTGTCTAAAGTACCAAACTCAGATCCATTCTGATTTGATATACCCAGTTGTTGAGATGGACAGAAGACTATAACATAGATTTAGCATTATGGTAAGTATATAACTTTCATTTTACAGCAGTCTTTGGTATGAACCCTGGTAAGAGATCACCTTCATGAGTATATCATGTTACAGTGAGTATCCTTACATACAGTGCTTTTTGTATCCTTGACTACAGGTAGTTGATTAATGATATCTGAGTAAAGAGCTGCCGTACTCCTGTGCAGACTGCCCAGCCATTTCTAGTTTGTAGAATGGTCTGCAGTACATCCTTTCCTCCTTATTTTCCTCTGTGTTTTGTTACATTCGTAGGAAGCTATACTGCCATCTATTTTATCTCTCCTGTCTCTCATATAAACTGGGTATATCAGTTTGTATATATCCCATTTATAGTTCTTGGGTACCATTTCCATGACTGTCCATCTTTATGAGAGTATATGTTCTGAAATCCCAGGCAGACTCCTGAGTTGTGGATATACAGTATAAAAATTTAGACTTATCATATGCTAAGCCATCCATACAGACTTGTTCAGCTGTGCTACAGCTTGTGTATGTTCACTTTCTTCATTGCTATATAACATAACTATAAAATCCTGCTATATTATGACAATTTACTAAATTCACTTTCCAGGAATAAGCAGCAGTCCTCTCTATAGTGTGATGTTTGAATAATAAGTACTTTTTTTTCTTTCTAGTCCTAGATGAAACACAGTTCAGCTACTTCACTTATGTCATGGGGCAAGAGTGTTTCTAAGCAGTTGCCTGCAACAGCTGCAGGGCAGTTCCTCATATCTGTAGTACATGGAATCTACTGTTACTTTCTAAGTGGAGGTCCCAAACCTGTTTCACATGTGTTTCTCCAGGATCATTTTTATAAGGTTTCATGATATAGCTTAGTAAATCTTATTTGGTTTTGTCTTTCTCTTCCAGACCTTGTGCAATGGTTGTGCCAGATTTTGAATTAATATGTGAAATCATGCTTGTTGCAGAGGGCTTCATTGAAGCAAGACTGCTTGCAAGAAAGTTCATCACACTCTATACATTGTGTAAAGAATTACTTTCCAAACAGGTAATTTTTTTGGATATTAGATCAAAATTTTAAACTATTGTATTTGCACTTATTTCTTTCAGAAATACGGTGAGGTTTGGAGACTTTCTTTTTAGTTGTATAATACTTAATGTCTATGACACTGACTACATAGTAGTTGACACTTTTTTAAGCTACATTGTGGATTTCATATTTAAAGTCTGTGCATAATACAGGCTCAGTTTGTTATGAAGGAAGTTATAAAATACGTAATCCTGAAGGCTTTGGTGCAAATTAAACAAAATATTATATAGCAACATGACATCTCTAAAACCCCAAACAAAATGGCTTTAAACAAATTAATAAACTTTATAAAAAATAAGCTTTCACACATCAACCCATCTTCATGTTTGTTTCACTAAAACCAGAAAAAAAAGCAATGCACTTTATATATGCACTCTGATTCAGTTTTAAACCGGGTCACATAGCTTGCATCTCTAATCAAATAATTTGACAGAAATACATAATTTAGGTAAGTGCCTGAAGAAGTATTTAAATTGCTGTTGTAGTTTTTTTTTTAAACTATTGGCTATTTTTTCATTGCTGTTTCAGTTGCCATATTGACTCTAGAATGTAGTTAGGCAGTTACAGTTTTGTGCTATTCATTGCTGCTATAATAGGCTTTGTGCCTTATTTTTCAATTGATGGCTTCAGAGTTCATGGATAAGTCTTCTGATTTTTGTAAGTGTTCAGAATGTGGGTGTAGGATACCTCCTCATGACCCATACTCACATTGAGTTGTATGCTTGGAGGTGAAGCAACTTGATGTGAAATGTGACATTTGTGAAATGTTTGACTTCCATATTCTGAAGGAGCATAGAAATAAATTGATTCTGAAAGGACTGTTGTCCTCTTATTCTTTTGGGTCCAAGCCTAGGAAAGAAATTAAAAAAAGAAGGGATTGTCAGCATTTCAATGAGTTAGGCAGGTCTTCAACTCGGGTCTATATCACATGTCAAAACTTCGACTATGTAAATATTGAACCCAAAAGTTTGAAAACTGAATACTCCAAACACTCAGAACAGCGATATTTTTCCCAGGGAAAAAAATCACTGTTCCGGTACAAAACATGGAAACACACGAACACTACATACTGTTTCTAATGTGGGGGGCTTCACCCCCCACCCCCCTACTTAAATATACCATCTCCGAGATTGCACCACAGTGGAAGAAATAGCAAAGCTGCGGAAACGGCCCACCAAATTCTCTCCCTGGGAAAGAATTTGATGTTCCGCGGCTTCGTTATTTTTAGACTTCGAACTTCCCAGTTCGAAGTTTTGGCGTTTGGACATTTGTGCGTTCAGACTTATGATATACACCCCTTCAACTCCTACAGCTAAGGTTCCCATGTTGGATGTTTCTCCTTCCTAGGATATTTCTCCTCTGACATCTTAGGAACAGGCACGTACCAGCAGAGTTTCACAAATAATGGTGTACTTGATATATGATCCTTTTTTATTGCAAGATGGTCAATATTTTTTTCCTGCAGAGAAAGAACCATCTCAGTGTTTGGAGTCTAGGCTGCCCTCCTCAATGTCAGTGCAGTCCTCTGCATCTGTTCTCAGTTCCTGTCTTATGTCATTTGGCAGAAAATGATTGGGGTACTGGTGAAGACTAATACTGAGTTGGGCATCCTGTCTTCCCCTTTTGTGTTTAGGATAAAAAAGTGAATGTTCCCTCCCTTTTATATCTTCTGTATCTTCCCTAGATCCTTTATTGGAACCTGCTGTTTCAGAGCTAATGGTATCAAGGCAGATTCCTACACTGTAGATGGAATTGACACAATTAGCCTCCTCTGATCCAGTAATCTCTTGGTACCAAAAGTTACTAAGGCCCAGGTTATTGATATTGATGAGTCATTGCTAATCTAGGTCCCAACTCCCTCAGGTCTGCTGTTGGTGTCAACCACAATTGTGTTTGACCCCCTCAGCACTGAGGTTCTATAATCAGTGGTAGTGTCTTCAGTTCTGTGGGCTTGTTTGGCTCTTTCCGGGCCACGTACTTTCATAGTGAAGTGGAGTAGCTTGCCAGTTTCCATGGGAGTGAGTGTTTCAATGACAGTTTATTGAGTTCAGGATCTGATGCAGAAGTGGCCTGGAGGGTTGATGGATATTACCCTAAAATCAACACAGTCTTTAGATCTGCTCCAGAATGTCCCTTATTTTAGAGCTTTGGTCGTCAAATTCCCCCCCTGTATTGTCAGGGAGCAAAGAGCTGCCACACGGACAGAGTTGAGTTTTCTGATATAGATTCTTTTTCTTATCATTCATATCAGTCTCCTTCCAGGTTTCAAAAGTAGAGGAGGTACAAGAGGAGGTACCTAGATTCCTCTATGATCTCTCCTAAGCCAGATATTGACTTTGAAGGGAATGATTTCCTAGAATTACCCTGAAGACCCCAAACATAGATCTCAACCTTCTACCCCCCCAAAAAAATCTAGAGCACTGGGTCTCTTAATGTCGAACAAATGTATAAAATATAGAACACATACTAGCAGCTTACTAACAACTTCATCTAGTAAACTCAGAGGATAGTTAAAATGTATGGATGAATTAATATGATTCAGTATTATTTACCTTGGTTATTACTTAGAAACATCATTAACACTGAATGTGTGACAGACCCTTTCAGTGTAGAACACTGAGGAATATGGACTTTTTAAGACTCAAAATGAGGAACGTTCCTTATAATGGGGTAAACTTGAGTGGTATGATTCCAGAGGTGGAGTGATAATAAAACTAATGAGACAGCAGAGCTCATGGCCAACAGATCCAATCTTCCCATAAGAGGAGATCTTGCAGGAGTTTTTTTTTTTTTTTTTTGCTCTGCCCTGCCAATCTCCAGGGTGGATCTTGTTGGTTTCTTTGGTCATGCAGAGCTCTTGGCAAGAACAAATGTGGTGGAATCTGTTTCTAGGAGACCAGATAATATCCCCTGGTATCCCAGGAATCCTAAATATTGAAGCAAGGGTCCCTTGGCAAATTCAATTGTTATGGCTGCTGTTGCTGCTGAAAAAGCCCTCTAAGGAGAGCTCTGCATTCTACCTCCCAGACAGAGTCCAGATCTTTAGACCAATTTGCATTGTGCATCTATACATCAGGCATCTCTTCCATAAGGGCATTAAATTAGTTGATACATATGAAAAAGATTCACTGTTGTTTAGCTGATAAGACACTACAGATACTAACCAAGTTATCACATGAGAATTTACTGAGGAAACTACTTTCCCAGTTGGCCACCTTAACAAATGTGAATAACCTCTCCATAAAGCTTCTTCATTTAACAATAGATGGAGTGACTAGGACTGCTGGGTCAGGTGTCACAATATGTCATTACACCTAGCTCAGGCTCTGTCATTTTGTGGACAATTTTAAGCCTTCCTTCACCAACACCCCTTATAATAGCTCATCATTGTTTGGACCTCAGGTGAAAATGAAACTTCAAAAGAGTGAGCATGAGGGCAAATGCTCTCTACTGTTAGTCTTGTTTCTTCAAAGGACCTTTGCACATAATCACAAGAGTGTGAGGATCCTATTATTTAAAAATACCTAATAGATGCCCTTAAAGCAGTGCTCTGACAGAAACCAATGTGGTCTGAGGGGAGTTTCCAGAATGGATACTGCTCTAGATGCAGAAATGGGCCAGAAAACCAAGAACTAAGTAGCCCTTCCTAAGGGAAGCAACCTCAGAATCTCTTACAATTTGTCCAATTGTCGGTCTCTGGAGTCAATCTGGGGTTGGATCTCCTTGCAATTTCCAGCTTGACAGTTCATCATGCAAGAAAAGTGAATGAGGGGGATAGGATCCTGAGGATACAAGATTTTCTAAGTGTCCACATCAAGAGCAGCATCCTTTATTTAAGATGTTCCCTCAATGAGTGACCAAATTGAAGGTATCAAATCTTCTTTTAATAAAGAAAACTCCAGGAGGTGCTACCAGATTACACAGACTCCAGAATTTACTCAAAGCTTTTTGTGACATCCAAAAAGACAAATGACCTTGGGCCCATATTAAATCTAAGAAGTCTAAACCTATGTGTAAGAAAAATAAAGTTCTGGATGCTCATTGTGCAGTCCGTTCTTCTGTGTCTACAGAAGAGGAACTGGATTTGCTGTTTAGATTTCCATGATGCCTGTTTGCACCTCAAGGTAGTCAAGGGGCCCAAGAGAATGTTCATCATTCCCACTGCCTCAGTGACATTTTGAGTTATCTGCTGGGGTAACGCAGCACTGGTCAGCTTTCAAAAGTTCAGACTCCTCTCCCTCTCTCTTCCTGTGACAGCTTATTGGCTGAGAATATCCTGAGAGGGAAGCCTTCAGCTGTCACATGAAGTGAGTGTTTAGTCTTTTCTGCCATCCAAAGAAGAAAGTCCTGTGACTCTTCACAGGATCTAGTACTGATTTTTTCATCTTGCTGCTCAGATAAGCTCCATGTGGAACCCCTGTCCTCTCATTTTACTTGCTAGTTTTATGTTTATTTAAAAAAAAAAATATATATATATATATATATATATATATATATATATATATATATATATATAGTTCCACTTTTAACCATCGAAATTTTGATCATCGAGACCAGAACATCGAATTTTGAAACATCGAAGGTTACAAAAAAAAAAAGAAAGAAAAAGAAATGTTAACAATTGCATGCAGAGGGCTTCGACTCCCTGCACCCCCCACACCCCCCTACTTTAATATTCCAACTCTGAGACCACACTACAGTGGAGTAAAGGGAAATCTCCCATTTAGCGCTATATGCAGAAGCGCTAAACGGGAGATTTTCCGTACCCATTCTGTAGTGCCATCACACAGATGGCACATAGACACACAGTATGCAGGGCACCTTGCAAAAACACAAACATTCTCCCACCTACACTTACCATTTTCTTCCCTTTCAAACCTTCAACATTTTCAAACTCGATGTTCTGTTCTCGATGATCTGAACTTCGATGTTTTAAACATTCGATGGTTTGAAGGGGAACCATATATATATATATATATATATATATATATATATATATATATGGTTCCACTTGAAACCGTCAAATTACCACATCATTGAACCTTAAAACATCGAGACCAGAACATCGCAAACTGAGATCATCGAAAACTGACATCATCGAGACGCATAACATCGAATATGTTTTGATACTTGGATTGTTGTATTTTAGGCATGTTTGCACACTTAACATGTAGGGAATGTGTTTTCGATGTTACGCGTCTCTATGATGTCAGTTTTCGATCTCAGTTTGTGACGTTCTGGTCTCGATGTTTTATGGTTCGATGATGTGGTAATTCGACGGTTTCAAGTGGAACCACAGATAAATATATATATATATATATATATATATATATATATATATATATATATATATATATATATATATATTTATATTTATATATATTTTTTCCTGTCAGTATTTACAGTAATTCATGTGGGGATTTCCGCTTATTGCAGCATTTATTTGTCTTCTATCTTTGACAAATGCTTATTTTTCCTGTTTCTTAGGTAACTTTCACTATTTTTGTCAGAAATAAAGTGTGCATGTGGGTTGTTAGATACCAGGAACTATCTCAGGCAATCATAACTGAAAATTAATCACACCTGTCCTTACTGTTTATCTGGTGATGTCAATTTCCATTTGTTCTTAACTGATGGTTTAGGATCCTAATCATTGGATCTGAATTGGTCAATGCAAAAGCTCATGGCAACATAGAACTCTCAAGCTTCTCCCTTACCCAGAATGCACCAACCCCAAATACCCCAGATCTCGTTTGCCTCCTCACAGCGAAAGACGTGGTTGTGGACTCTTGAGCTTAAAGTGTAGATAAATGATTTTTTTCTTGTTAATAATGTCTTACCATGTTGTTTTTGTTTTCTACTTATCTTTCTGTCATCTTATACTAGTATACTCTGTAAATTACTGCTGTTAGTAATTTTTCTTTCTTTACCCTTTTATCTGTCTCCTACGCTTGTCGTAGCTCTTAGCTACCTTTATAGGTAGTTTTTCTTTTCCTCACCCTTTTTACATTAAAAACAAAAAAAAAATCTTTATAGTACTCTTTAGTTTACTGTTAATCAGATTCTTCTGATAGTTACAGTTTTATAGTGTACTTGTTTCTGTTGTTATCATTGTTGGTATTTTGTTCCTAACATCCATTCTTTTCAGGATGTTGGAAAAAGAGTAAAGCCCAGCAGGCTTTAAAAGATGTGGTAAATGTGATCAGAAAATCCCTCTTTCTGAATCGCATCCTCTCTGTGTGTATTGTCTTGGACCTCTTCATCTCCAAGAAAGCTGTTCTGTTTGTCATGCATTCAACCCAAGCACACATCTCTTTGCCTGGAGTCTCAATTACCCTCTCCACAAGGACAGCTGGTACTGAAACTCCAGACTTCTCATCATGGGATCCCCACTTCTTCTGACACCTTCCCAGAATATCCCACTGAGGATGTCCCTAAGAAGAAAACATGTCAGAGGAAACATTTAGATTTCCCAAAATCTGTCACCAAAGATACAGATTTTGATGGGGACGAAGGGTCCCCACGGTCACCTCCTGATGATTTGTCATTTAGAGATATCTTAGAAATCCTAAAACAGAGAGGTGACTGGAAGTCCAGCAACCCTTAGAAAGAGTCTGTATTCCTGAAGATGTTTGGCATCGGCCCCATCTACCTCCTGGGTGACTCTGCCCACCGATGAGCTCATTTACTTGGTCTGATGGCAGGCATGGAAGGCTCCAGACACCATTGAGCCAATTCCCAGGAAGCCTGATAAAATCATGATGGCTCCAGAGGATAAACAGTTTTGGTCCAAGGGTGTGCCTGTTGATGCCCCAGTCATGGCAGTGGCCATTAAGAAGGAACTCAGAAGAAAGTTCATCCCTCCAACAAGGAGTCTTGGTCAATGGACAGATTTGAAAGAGTGTCTATGCTTCAGTGACCTTTGTCTTAAGGTCCCTGAACTATTTGGCACACTTCACAAGGCTATAGTGGGATCTGATTAAGAAGCTATCAGGCACCCTCTTGGGAATCTGTTTCTGAAGAGGTGGAAGCATCTGTCACCTCTCAGTTGGCTACCTTGTAATCGATATCCAACTCCTCCATGAGGCTAATTTCTAATGTAGCAGAAGGAACATCAAGGGCAGCAGGTTCAGATATTGCCATTAGGTGACACACCTGGATGAGCTTTTGTGATTTTGTGGAGCCCTTTAAGTCTTTGTTCATCAGTGCTCCTTTTGACAGTATGTCTCTTTTTGACCCCAAGGTAAAAGAAACATTGTCCAGGTCTGAGAAGTATGGAAAGACCCTTTCTGCCTTGGGCATACGGTTTTCCATCCCGCAAAGATCATTTTCAAGGACTCATCGATGCAGTGGAAAAATGTTGCTCAGAAAATCTTAAGGATCTTTCCAGGGCACACATGGAGGAAGTTCCACCAGGGGCAGAAGGGGGGTACTCAAATAGTAGATGCTTCCATAGTGGCAGATGTGGCCACAGAACCAAGGGTCCATAAACCCTTTCAGCATTCCTGAAAAGAGGCCTGATTGTCCCCCTCTGGAGGCAATTGGGGGTCATTTGTCCTTGCACCAGAGATTGTGGCTAGAACTAGCAACAGATATTTGGGTGCAGAGAATCATTTTCAAAGGCTATATAATACCATTTGTCCTTTATCCTCCCAATTCAAGAAAATTCCCTGATGTTCCACCCAGCCAGAGGGAACAAGCAGCAATTCAAATTTAAACGCTGTTAGAAAAAAAAAAAGAGTCATCCAAGAGGTCCTCCCAGGCCAGATAAGGTTCAGAACTTATTCAAGATTCTTTTTAGTGCCAAAGAAAATAGGGGACTGGAAACCAAATCTGGATCTCAGCATCTTAAACAAATCTGCTTGAAAGACTAATTTCTGGATGGTCACGGAACAGTCCATTCTTCCATTTTATGGAAAAGGACAGTTTGATGTGCTGAATATATCTTCAGGATGCATACTATCATATAAAGATGAACAGCCGATCCAGAAGATTTTTACACTTCCAGCTGGGAGCCAGTCACTATCAGTTCAGGGTTCTGCCCTTTGATCTCACCACAGCCTCCAGGGTGTTTCCCAAATGCACGGCAGTAGTCGCAGCTCACTTGAGACTGCAAGGATTCAGAGTGTTTCCATACTTAGACGACTGACTCATTTCTGCCCTGACCAGGCATCACCTCATCATGGCAAGACAAAAAGTGATCCAGACGTGTGTTCTAGTAGGAATCACCATAAACTATCAAAAGTCTCATCTGGAACTAAGTTAAAGTCTAGAGTTCATAGGAGCACTGCTCAATATAAAATAAACTATAGTTTCACTTCCCCTCTCCAGAGTTCAAACAATAAGATTGCAAGTGAAAAGAGAGTTTACAGTACCAGAATCCCAGCCCACTTGGTCCTTTCACTGGCCACAGCAATAACAGTACTACCGTAGCCAGATATCACATGAGAATTTTTCAATGAATGCTGGCCTCGCAATGGTCAATACTGCATCTTTCTTTATCTGCTCCAATACAAATCACCAATGTATGCAAAAGGGATCTACTGTGGTGGATTCAGTCAGAAGAGGTTCTACAAGAATGTTTATTCATCAGTTCTTAGCCCAAGGCCATTGTGACTATGGTTGCTTCCAAGCTGGGGGTGGGAGGCATTACCTGGGAGAGACAGTTCAAGGCACATGGTCCCCCACAGTGGCCAATTTGCATATCAGTGTCCTAGAGTTTAGAGCAGTGCTTTTAGCATTGCAGGCCTTTCAGAATGCTCTTGCTTCAGGAAATGTTGTGATTCAAACAGACAACATGTCATTGGTTTGGTACATCAACAAACAAGGGGGGAACAGATTTTACCCCTTGTATCAAGAAGCACTCAGGGTTTGCCAATGAGCGATCTCTTCCAACCGCTTTCTTATAGCAATGTATGTTCCGGGGAAGTCCAATGTATTAGCAGACAAGATGAACAGATACATCCTACTACCTCACGAGTGGTCCCTCAACAAGAATGTAGCGGAATTCATTTTCTGACACTGGGAAGTGCAGCAGCTACTTTGCCCTAATCCCCCCAAATTAGATTAGGAGTCACTGAGGGATGCTGTTCTCCACGATTAGCCCCGGTCTACTTTATACTTATCCTCCAATTCCTTTGATTCCAAAGTTCCTATAGAGAGCTGCCAGGTTGAAGAGGAAAGTCATCCTCATTATACCGTATTGGCCTCTACAGATTTGGTTTCCCATTCTGTGGCCTCAGATTCATATTACATTATCAAAAGATAACGTAATCGAACGGCTGAAACATCGAAACAGCCACATTTCAAAACTTTTATTGTGGGAGGCTTCACCCCCCCACACACATCCCCCCCGCTAAATATATAATGTGAGAGTGTTCAATCTCGCCTTTGTTCTTACACATGGGTTCGGAGCCGATCCTCGGCTCCGTGCCGGCCGACTGCAAGCTCTGCATCGAGAAGAAGCTCGAGGACATCTAATACCCACAATCCCCCTCTGCCTTTACCTCAGATCTAGTTTGCCGCTGCTGCATACGCATCGCTGGAGGCTAGCTCGAGGCTTTTTCAGATAAGATTTTAACTATTTTGGTTAAATTTTCAAAAGAACTTCTTTAAGATCTATAGTTATTGAAAGTTAGTGTACGGTGTGTGAGTAGAGCAAAATTCTCGGTACCATTAAATTAGTTTAACTTAGTTTAACTAACTGGTATAGAGTTTTTCGGGGCCTACCACCCCTACTTGGATTGACAATCGGACTTACAAATTACCGGATTTGACTTTTTGTTACCTGGATTGACTGTTACTGGACTTCACTGTTTCTTTCTCTTTTCATTATGTCTGAGAAAATGAAATCTGGCTTCAAACGTTGTCAGTGTGGCCAAAAGATGTCGGTCACAGACAACCACAGTTCCTGTGTCTACTGTCTTGGCCCTCTCCACTTACAAGAGGACTGTTCTATTTGTCACTCTTTTAGTGGGAGGGTCATGACAGATAGGCGCAGGAAACTGATGGATAGAGGATTGCTGAAACCCTCTTTCCAGGAGGTTCTGGATGCTTCAGACCAGGCATCCAAGTCCTCGAAGGGGTCGAAGACGTCGGAGCCCAAGTCATCGGCTCCGAGCTCTTCGGGTATAGTTAGATCACCGGTTCCACAGACTTCGGGGCCGAGTGTTCAACTGTTGGCAGTTTCCGAGCCTCGAGTCTTGGAACCGGTGACGGAGCTCCCTCCACCGACTCTGTTGAGGTCGGCTCCGTCTTCAATCCCTTCGACTCGTTCTTCCAGGCCCCTTTCTGACACCGATGTGGACCGTGTGGTGCAGAAATTGATGGAGCATACGGCCCTATCCAAGCTTATCTCGGTCTCCTCTCAGTTGATGTCGAGACTTGAAGGCCTGCCACTATCTCCATCTGTTCCTCCTCCGAGACCTGTCCAGTCTTCGGAGCCGGAAGAAGCTGAACTGATGATTGTGGAGCCCTCGGTGCCAGAACCGTCTTTTTCTCGGTCGGCACCGTTCACCTCGACTCCATCCGATCCGGTACTGGAGTCTTGGGGCCGAAGATCCGTCCTTGGTTCCGGGACCGAGAGTCGGACCGATGTTTCGTTCCGGCGCTCCCTCTCGGGGCCTCGCACGGATCGACTCGGTTCCGTCCTCGGGTCGGTGCCTTCGGTTCCTGTTTCGGGGATTCTTCCCATTTCTTCGGAACCGGGAGATACCTCGACTCGGGACCCGGGGGCCTTCGATCTCATGAGGAAGGTGTTGTCTACCCAGACAACCACATCAGCAGGTACAGCTTCTCCTCCCACAAAGGACCGTTATCCTCCTCTGCACCCACGGCCACGTGCAAGCGTCGGGCACCAGTGTCTCAGCCACCCCTGGAGGGTGCCCCTCTTCCTCGGAGGCTTCTTCGGATGCTCCCCACGAAGAAGTCCCTAGGAAAAGACTGTGTAAGAGGAGACACTTGGATTCTCCACAAGAATCCTTGACATCTGATACTGACTTAGATGAGTCAGAAGGGTCCCCTAAGTCACCTTCAGAGGATGTCTCTTTTTCTGACATCTTGGAGATCCTAAAACAGAGAGGTGACTGGCAAGCCCTCCCCCCTTCTGAGGATGAGTCAGTTTTGCTGAAGGCATTTGGTGCTCGCCCTTCCTCCTCCTGGGTCACTCCGCCCTTTGATGAGTTAATGGAATTGATTGCTCGAAGGGCGTGGGAGACACCTGACACGGTGGAACCAGTCCCTAGGAAGCCAAATAAGTACATTACGGCACCACAGGACAAGGCTTACCTCACCAAAGGAGTTCCAGTAGACGCCATGGTTGTGGCAGCGGCCACGAAAAAGGAGATGTCGGAGTCTTCCTCATCTGTCCATCCGCCTAACAAAGATTCTAGGACCATGGACAGATACGGGAAGCGCATTTTCAGTTCAGCGGCTTTCTCTATGCGTTCCCTGAACTATTTGACTCATTTTACACGTTTACAGAGGGATCTAGTCAAAGAGTTGGGAGATACCCTCCAGGGTACTACAGATGCTGCTGTTTCAGAGAAAGTTACAGCGCATCTCAACACCCTTACGTCCATTGTAAACTCGTCCATGAGGCTGATATCCTATGCAGCCGAAGGATCGAGTAGGGCAGCGGCTTCAGCGATTGCTCTTCGTAGGCAATCCTGGATGCGCTTATGTTCGCTTTGGAAGCCTTCAAGTCTTCCTTTACTAACGCCCCATTTGACGGAGCCACACTTTTTGGCCCTAAAGTAAAGGAGACCCTTACCCGGTGTGAACAGGAGGGAAAGACTCTGTCTGCTGTCGGAGTCCGTTTTCCACCCTTCCAGACCGTACCCCAAAGGGCAACGTGGTGGGAAAATGTGGTTTCGAAAACCCCAAGGATCTTTCCCAAACACGCAGGGTGATGCCCCCTCTAGAGGCAGAGGGGGGGCCAGAGGTGGAAGACGCCGCCCTGGCGGCAGAGGGGGTCCGCAAAACCAAGGTGACAGGGATAACCTCCCTGGCAAACCTTTTCAGCACTCCTGAGAGGAGGCCCGACTGTCCTGCTCTGGAGGCAGTCGGGGGTCGCTTAGCTTTATACCCTCAGGCCTGGCAAAACCTCTCTTCAGACAATTGGGTAAAAAGCATTGTTACCAGAGGTTACAAAATCCCATTTCTATCCACACCCATTCCAAAGAGAAAACTCCCAGATGTACCACCCCATCTGCGAGACCCAGCAGCTACAGAAATTTCAAAGCTGCTAAGAAAAAGAGTCATCCAACCAGTCCCAGCGGACCAAATAGGATTCGGAACTTACTCAAGGTTCTTTTTAGTTCCAAAGAAAACAGGGACTGGAGGCCGATTCTGGACCTAAGCCATCTCAACACCTTTGTCAAGAAGGAAAAGTTCCGAATGGTCACGCTTCAATCGATCCTTCCATTCTTACGGAAGGACGACTGGATGTGCTCGATAGATCTGAAGGACGCATACTACCACATCAAAATGGCCAGGGCATCCAGGGATCATTTGCGCTTCCGGCTGGGAGCCAGTCACTATCAGTTTCGAGCCCTGCCCTTTGGTCTGACTACAGCCCCAGGGTCTTCACCAAATGCATGGCAGTGGTAGCGTCTCATCTGAGGCGCCTAGGATTCCAGGTGTTTCCGTATCTGGACGACTGGCTCCTGTCTGCCACCACCAGGCGTCAACTGATACAAGCCAGGGATTACACCCTACAACTTTGTACACACCTTGGCATTTCAGTAAATTTCGAAAAATCGTTGCTACAGCCATCACAGCATATCTTATTCATAGGAGCGGAATTAGATACGCGTCATTTAGTTCTAAAACTTCCTACAGAAAGAATAGTAGCACTTCAATTCAACATTTCCCTTCTACTGTCGTCCAGAAAGTCACTGGCAAAAATTGTTCTGAAAGTTTTGGGTCTCATGGCAGCTTCTCTCATTGCGATACCATTGGGAAGACTGCACATGAGAGTGCTACAATGGCTTCTGTTTGCACAATGGTCATTCCAACAACTTCCACTGACTCACGAAATTTTGATAACGAAAACATGCAAATCACACCTAATGTGGTGGTTACAGACTTGCAACCTATCCAGCGGAAGACCATTTGTGCTACCCGCACCGTCAGCGACGATAACCACGGACGCTTCCCTGATAGGGTGGGGGGCATCTTTCAGGGACAGACAGTCCAAGGCGAATGGACCAATCTGGAGTACAATCTGCACATCAATGTTCTGGAGTTGAGGGCAGTGTTTTTGGCGTTGCAACACTTTGCTCCCCTCCTTCCTCCAGGGACCATTGCAGTTCAGACAGACAACATGTCCGTAGTCTGGTACATAAACAAGCAAGGGGGAACCAGGTCTTACCAACTATGCAGAGAGGCCATGAGAATTTGGCAATGGGCAGAGTCCACCGGTCGCTTTCTGATCGCAACGCACATCCCGGGGTCATCCAACGTCATAGCCGACAGGCTGAGCAGGGCAATACTATTGCCTCACGAGTGGTCCCTCAAACAGTTGCGAGAAGGATATTTCGCAAATGGGGCCAGCCTACCTGCGATCTGTTTGCGTCTCCAATGAACGCCAAATGCAGGAGCTACTTTGCCCTATTACCCTCCAGGGAAGTCCCCAGGGACGCTGGTGCACGATTGGCCCCCGGGTCTCCTGTATGCTTTTCCTCCATTTCCCCTGATTGCAAAGTTTCTACAGAAAGCCAACAACCTTCAGAGGACTATTATTCTCATTGCCCCGTTCTGGCCTCATCAAATTTGGTTCCCCTTTCTATTACGTCACCGCATTCGGGGACCTTGGATGCTGGACCCAGAGCCAGATCTACTGACTCACTCGTCAGGAGTTCCTCACCCATCTCTAGAATCTCTCCATCTAGCAGCTTGGCTGCTCCGCTTCCCTTTCTAGCCAGGTCGGTTCCACTTACATCGGCGGTTCAAGATATTTTACTAGCTTCTCATAAAGTTTCCACTACTAAGACTTACACCAGTAAGTGGAAACGTTTTGTCTTTTGGGCGGAGTCACATCATTTGGACCCTGTTAGAGCTCTGTTAAATAAGGTTTTAGAGTTCTTGACTGAACTATTTCATGAAGGAGCTTCCCCGGCTACTTTAAGAGTACAGTTAGCTGCCATTTCTAACTATCATGTAGAGGAATGTGGTGCGCCTATTATGGCTCACAGACTGTCTAAAGCCTTTTTAAAAGGTTCTTTTCATATCAGACCACCAGTCAGAAGTCCGACATCACCGTGGAATTTAAACCTGTTGCTCTCTAAATTGATGTTGCCACCCTTTGAACCAGCCTCAAGTTGCACATTGAAATTCTTGTCATGGAAAACTTTATTTCTAGTGGCCATTACATCTGCTAGACGAGTGTCTGAGCTTCAGGCCCTTTCTGTCAAGCATCCTTATTTAATATTTCATTCTGACAGAGTATCCCTACGCACTAATCCATCCTTTCTTCCCAAAGTTTGTTCTTCTAGTAATATTAATCAGTCCATTGAACTACCCACCTTCTTTAAGAACCACTCTAATAAATTGGAGTATATGTTGCACAAACTGGACGTCCATAGACAACTCAGATTTTATTTGGATAGAACAAAAGATCACAGGAAATCTGATCAACTATTTGTAGCTTTTGCTGACAGCAGAAAGGGTCTTGCAGTTATGAAACAAACTCTTTCTAAATGGCTAACTGACTGTATCACATATGTTTATGAAGCCTCTGATCAAACATTATCAACAAAACCCAAAGGACATTCCACCAGATCAGTTTCTACATCTTTGGCTCACGCAGCTCGCTTACCACTAGACACTATTTGTGCGGCTGCTACTTGGGCTAAACCACATACATTTATATCTCATTACAAAGTGGACAGGGTTTCTAGGGATAGGGCAACCTTTGGTTCCACTGTGCTCAAGAACGTTCTCCCTTGAGTTCCTCAGGATCATGGAGCTAGGGACGCTACCCATGTGTAAGAACAAAGGCGAGATTGAACACTCTCACATAAAGAAGTTATGTCCTTACCATAACGTTCCATGTGGAGTGTTCATCTCGCCTTGGTTATTACACTCCCACCCTTCCCACCCTTAGGAAGAACGTTCGATTTGGTGCCTGGTCTGGAGTATTCTCCTTCTGCTGTTGCAGTATTAGTGTTACTATCATACCCTTGGTATGTTTGTATATATGTACTTATGTATATAGTTTGGCATGTGTGCGTGCTTTATGTCTGGTTTGCTTGCAAACTAGATCTGAGGTAAAGGCAGAGGAGGATTGTGGGTATTAGATGTCCTCGAGCTTCTTCTCGATGCAGAGCTTGCAGTCGGCCGGCACGGAGCCGAGGATCGGCTCCGAACCCATGTGTAATAACCAAGGCGAGATGAACACTCCACATGGAACGTTATGGTAAGGACATAACTTCTTTTTCCAACTCTGAGATCACAGTACAGTGAGGAAAGGGCAAATATCCCAATCTTCACTGTACTGCAATCCCACAATATAAATTTCTAAATGCAGCTATTTCGATGTTTTGGCTGTTCAATTACGTTATCTAATGATAATGTAATAGGATCCCTATGGCCTCATCTACTTCATCAACACTGGATTCTGGACCCGGCACCAGATCTGTTGTCTCACCCAACAGGCATGATTCAGTCAAACCTTCCCAATCTCAAGCTGAGAGCTTGGTTTCTACATTTCTAGTAATAGCCAGACAACCTATGCTCTCATCTGCTGTTCACCACATTTTGTTATCCTCCCTTAAAGCATTTACAAGGAAACTTTATACCAGTATATGGAAGAGATTTGTACACTGGGCTTTTCAAAATCATATTGACACTTTTTCTGCCCCGATTCATAGCATTCTCAATTTTTTGATGCTACATCTTAATCAAGTAGCCAGGGATTCAACAGTTAAAGTTCAGTTGGCAGCAATTTCTAATTTCCATAATAGATTTGACGGTTCCTCACTTGCTTCTCATAAACTTTGTAAAACCTTTTTGCAAGGCACACAAATTTTAACACCTCCATGTAAAGATCTTACCTCTACATGGGATCTTAATCTGGTACTGCAAGCCTTGAACCATCCACCTTTTGAACCTGCACATGACTGCGGTCTTAAATTTTTTTCTTGGAAAACTTTATTATTGGCCATTACTTCTGCCAGACAAATTTCAGAAATTCATGCCTTGTCTGTAAAACACCTATATCTAATTTTTCATAAAGATAGGCTTACACTAATAATTAATGCATCTTTTTTTGCCCAGAATAGCATCAGAGCCCCATATTAACCAGTCCATCAATTTACTGTTTTTCTTTTAAAATTATTTGAACAAAGGCGAATATTTATTACATTTATTAGATGTTCATAAGCAACTGTGCTTCTATTTACATAGAACAAAGGACATCAGATCTATGGATCAGTTATTTGTTTCATTTGCAGATGTGAAACTAGGTTAAACAGTGTCCAAAGTCACCCTAACCAGATGGCTTACATAGAACAAATTGGATATCCCTTTACCAAGGCAGATATGTGCTCATTCAACCAGGTCCATAGCAACTTCCTGTGTTTTTCATTCAAGAGCTTCCATGAATGAAATAATTTGTGACAGCAACTTTGGGCTAACCACCCCCATACCTTTATCACTCATTACAAACTGGATTTGATATCAAGAAATAGAGCATGATTTGGCTCAGTGGTGCTTAAGAATATCCTTCCTTGAGTCCACCCTGGGATTTAGGTAGCTGGGGACTCTGTTCCATCAGTTGAGAACAGAATGAAAATTGACAACATCAGATAAAGAAGTTATGTACTTACCATAACGGTCCACCTGTGTTGCCTCTTTTCACTCTTCCTCAACTTCCCACCCACCAACCCCCATCCTTATGGTTTTCTGGAAGAGAGAGTGGATATAAAATTTTTGTGTACTCACATCATGAAGAAACTCCAGCTAAGGCCTTGTTTAGCCTTTTTTCTGTATTTACATTTATGTCTGTTTGTATGTGAATTATTTCATCTGATGTTGTCAATCTTTATTTAATCCTTGACAAATGGGTTCAATTCCGATATCGGAACTGACTTGGCCATTACTACAGCCTGCAATAACCAAAAACTCTTGAGCTTAAGTCCTGCCCAGAATGCTCCTTCCCAAATTACCTCTGATCTCGTTTGCTGTTTCCTGAGAAAGACGTGTCACCAGTAGCTCTTGAGCTAAGTGATTTATTTCTATATATTTTCATTGTTAATATAACTTGTTACCATTTCTAGCTTTAATATTTACTGTCACCTTTCCTTTATAGCTACACATTTCAGATAGCTCCTTTCTATATCCCTTTTTATACTTCGGTGCTTTTTTCATTTACCATCTTTCTTTTCTCACCTTTCGGTACTCTCTGCTACTGTAGTTGGTAAAACATATATGTATATATATATATATATATATATATATATATATATATATATATATATATATATATATATATATATATATATAGTTCCCCTTCACAAGATCAAATGAATGGAAGCTCGAAATGCATAAGCTCGAGACCAGAATCTCAAACTTCCATTCACTCGAAATTGTGAATGGGAAGTTTAGGGTTAAAAAAAAAGAGTTCTGTTATCTTTTTGCAGGGGGCTAGGTTCCCCTGCACCCTTGTAGCTGTCATCTAAGAGCTGAGTGACCGCAATATAGCAGAGAACTGGGAAATCTTCTGTTTTGCGCTTATGCATATAGCGTGGAACAGAAGATTTCCCTTTCCTTCGCTGTAGTGCGATCTCAGAGTAGGAATATTTAGGTGGGGGGTGCAACATTAGAAAGATTTTTTTTTTTTTTTTATTTCCCCTTCACATTTTTGAGTTTCTGTAAACCCGAGATTCTGGCTTCGGGGTTATGAATTTCGAGTTTATAGGAATTTGATCTTGCGAAGGGGAACCATATATATTCATATATATGTATATGGGTCCACTTCACATGACTGAAAGCTCAAAATACTGAAATTCATTTGACTAAATCCACATTCCCGAATGTTCAAAATACTGAAAACTCATTTGACTGACTTTCAGAATACTAAAAGCTTACAATGCTGAATTGCAAAATACCAAATGTTAAGCCATAAACATGACGTGTTTCCCTTCACCTCTGAATTACTTAACATAATAAAAAATGCACAGATCCATGAATACCAAACATTTCATCACAAATAACATTAACATTCACAAAACCTAGGTTTACAATACCAAATAAACCGTGCAAATATCACCAACACTTTGTCTCACCAAATGAAAATTATAAAAGAAAAAATGCACTTACAATATCATCTAACTCTTTCCAAAATTAAAAAAACTACTTACTTACTTCATTAACAGACACTGGATGATATAAAACCAAACTTGGTGGTAGGCTACCCGCCAAACTATATATACTAACTCTGGAATTGCACTACAGTGGAGAAAAGGGCATATACCCTTTACATACCTTAAAGTACTGTACACACTGCCATTTGGCATTTTGCAATTCAGCATTGTAAGCTTTCAGTATTATGAAAGTCAGTCAAATGAGTTTTCAGTATTTTGAACATTCGGGATTTTGGACTCAGTCAAATGAATTTCAGTATTTTGAGCTTTCAGTCATGTGAAGTGGACCTATATATATATATATATATATATATATATATATATATATATATATATATATACATATATATATATATATTTACATATATATATATATATATATATATATATATATATATGTACCTTTTTTGATTCCCCTTCCTTTCTATACCCTTAAAAAAGAAAGTGTGTGTACTTCTACCTATATAGTGTTTAAATCTTTCTGTGAGTATATAGTGTGCATGCGTGTGTGTGTGTGTGTGTGTGTGTGTGTGTGTGTGTGTGTGTGCACACGCACGTTTGTGGTCATGTTTACCTGTTTTTTTTTCTGGGTATCATGACTGATAAGGGCAGAGGGACTTCTTGGTTCAAGAAATGCCTCAAATGGGAATGAAAGCTTCCAAATTCTGATGGGCATTCGCTCTGTGTTTACTGCCTGGACCCAGTGCACTTACAAGAAGATTGTTCTGTCTGCCATAGCTTCAGGCAGTGGGCCCTGGTTGAAAGAAAAAATAAGTTAATTTTGAAAAGTATGTTAAAAATCTACATTTGAAGAGGCTGTTAGATATGTCTAGAAATGTATAAACGCATGTGCTTATCTATTTGCTAGTTAGATGCATATACACGTCTGTTGCTATAGTATATATAAGAATAATATAGTCAGTTAGATGCATGTATTTCTGTTTGCTAGCATACATATATTAAAGGGTTAAACTATTCTTAGCTGAAAGCAAGGAAAAAAATCAAATAAATAAGTGGCATTCATTCATGCAATGTAACATAAAGTCTGGTACAGCTTGAGACAAGCTGAATGTTCAGTGTCTGGAACATGCTTCAAGGGGTTTACTTTCATATTTGCAAACATCATTTAGACAAACGCAACAATTTCCGACAAATATTGTCGGAAATCAAAACACCGAGTAACCAAAATATCGAACGGAGCATTTCAGCAATGTCGAATATCGAATTTGCTGAAATGCTCACATCTACCCACAACTAACAATAACGTTTGCAGGGGGGCAAGCCCCCCTGCACTCCCCACACCCCCTACTTATATATATATATATATATATATATATATATATATATATATATATATATATATATATATACAAACTCCGAGATCACACTATAGTGAGGGTAAGGGTATATTTCTCGATCCCCACTATAGTGCAATCTGCACCGCAATGTTGAAGCTGACAATAGCGGCTGTTCGCTCATGTCAGCTTAGACATTGTGGTGATCGAACTCTCAGTTCGAGAAAATGATTTTCGCACATATTCGATCGTTTAAATGACAATCGAATATGTGATAGTAAACCGCTTCAAAGACTACAGATAAGGATCCAGGTGCGAGGAAAGAACTGTTACATAATTCACCTTGAAACAAGAACACAAAGGAGCATTATTAACAGACTGCATGTCATCAAGTGCGGGGGTATCCAAAGACAGTTTTCACACAGACCAGAAAAGACTCCATAAATACCAAAGTAATGACTTTGAAAGTTCCCAAAAATCTGCTTGCATAAGAATGTATATATGTGAAATGTAATCTGATTTCTAGGGAGATCTGTTAGAGCTGTTTCATGGAGAACATAGTTTATGCTGTATTGAAAAGAAACCTGAAGACATTAAACCCTGCAAGCTAAACTGTATTGTATGTCTCGTCTGTTATACAGACAGTTATTTTAATAGTTATTGTGCACAGTTTTAAAGGTTAATAATCTGCAAAGTTTATGTGCAGTCATCACACTTTGTTTTTTCACAAGGCACGCAGAATTCAGCACAGACATCTAAACATCTACTATTAATTTATCAGAAGACATCTCTGGTCATGACTCAAAAAGCAAAATGGATGTTTCATCCCATTCCTCATCTTTGTCTTCTTCAAAGGTTTACAAGTCCAAGAAAAGGAGTTGTTCAGTGCCAGCTTCTCCCTCAGCCCCAATGACAAAAAGGTTTGAACCGTTGGTTCCCTCTGTTTCTGCAGAACCCATACATACCATACAAGATTCTTTGGTACTTGACCTCCTCCTCATTACCAACAGTGTTTTCCTCACTGGTGCCAAAGTTGTCTGCACTGATCCAAGGCCAGACCACGGAACCGATAGTCTCTGTGCTGTCTGTTTCTCCAGTGCTGATGTTTTCGGTGCCAGCTGAAAGTGTGGAATTTTCATTCTTAGATCATCCTAGGACCATACACTCCTCTTCAATTGACCCCTTTGCAGGTCAATTACCTAACTCCTTTTTGGAATGACCTATATCCCCTTCTGCCCAGTCTATTTGTTCCACCAAGAGCCTGACTGAATTGGAAGTGTTGTGATTGGTAGATCATCTCCTGGTTCTGAGGAGATTTACACCTGTGTCCTTGGTTCTTGTTCATTCCATTGCCAGAACCTTTCCTTCTTTGACTCCAACTAGTCTTCCTCCTCTGACCTCCACTGAGGACTAGGGGATCCTGTCTCCAACTTTCCCACTGCCAACTGTTTCAGTTCTGGCTAGGTCTTTATCTCTGGTGCCAAACCATACCCTAAACTCTTCGGCCTTTTCTGAGCTGGTGACCTGTTGGGTTCATGGCTACATTGTCGGCTCTAAGGGGCAGGACTTGACTTCAGTTTTTTCGGAGCCATCCCTGCACCTTGGGGCTTCAGCATGTACTAGCTTGACCCTGGCTTCGGCCTCAGGAGTGGTCTGTTCTGAGTGGGGTGGGGGACCACAGTTCCGAGGCAGTCTTTCTCAGTCCTGGGCTCCCTTCTCTGGGGGGAACCCTTTTCAGGCCATGGAGGCGGCTCTGTCCACTGTGGGCATTCAGTCAGCTCCACCCCGATGGAGCAGCTTCCTATTCCTCCACCCTCATCCAGACCCTCAACCAATTCCAACACTTGGACAGTGAGTGGCTAAACTGCAGGAACCACCTATACAGGTTTTGTCATCTTCTGACACCTCCCCAGATTGTCCCACTGGGGAGGTTCCTTAGAAGAGGAAGTGTAAGAGGAAAAATTTCGATTCTCCAGAGGAATCCACCACAGTGGACTCTGATTATGATGAAGGGGAGGGTGTCCCATGGTCACCCCCGGAAGACATCTCCTTTGGAGACATCCTTGAGATCCTTAAGCAGAGGGATGGCTGGATGTCCCAATCACCCTTTTTGGAGGAATCAGTGTACCTGCAGGCCTTCGGTGCTCGCCCACCTACCTATTGGATTACTCTGCCCACTGATGAGCTCATAAAGTTGATCTCGCAATGGGTGTGGAAGGCTTCTGATGCTATAGACCCATCCCCAGGAGATCAGACAAAATTCTTGCCGCACTCGAGGATCATCATTTTTGGGCAAATGGATGGCCAGTAGATGCCATGGTGGTAGCAGTGACCACAAAAAAGGAAATGACAGAGGAAAGTTCCACTATACATCCTCCTAATATAGAGTTTTGGGTGATGGATTGGTTTGGAAAGTGAGTTTATGCTTCATTGACATTTGCAGTACAGTCTTTGAACTTTATGGCACACTTCACCAGACTCCAAAGGGATCTGATTAAGGAGATATCATATACTCTGGCAGGATCTGTATTTGATGAAGTCCAACATAAGGTTGCTTCTCAGTTGGCCATCCTAGAGTCCATTTCAAATTTGTCCATGAGGCTGATAGCACATCATGATGAAGGGACGACCAGAGCAGTGGGAGTGGGCATAGCCATAAGGAGACATACCTGGATGTGCTTGTGCGAATTTGCAGAGTCATTCAAGTCTTCATTCATCAATGCCCCCTTTGATGGATCATCCTTTTTTGGCCCTAAAATTTGAGAATTGTTGTCTAGGTGTGAAAAGTATGGAAAGATCCTGCAGTGGTCATACATTTTTTGTACTCCTCAGCGTTCATTTTTAAGGAACCAGAGGAGCAGAAAATGTGGTTCCAAAAGTCCCAATGGCCTTTCCAGGACATATGTGGCAGTGGCTCCCCCAGGGGCTGAGGGGGGGAACTTTAATGGAAGATGCCATCGACACGCAGAGGTGGTCTGAAAAATCAGGGTTCCAGGGATACATTTCCTGGTAAACCCTATCAGCGCTCTTGAAAGAAGGCCCGATTGCCTTCCTCTGGAGGCAGTTGGGGGGCATTTATTCCTGTACAAACATGACTGGTTTCAGATAATTTTGGATGTTTGGGTGCAGAGGATTATAACCAGAGGCAACATCATACCCTTTCTCTTACTTCCCCACAATGGCAAGAAAATGCCTGACATTGCACCCAGTCAAAGGGAACCAGCAGTATTAGAAATACAAAAAACTGCTAGAAAAAGAGTCATCCAAGAGGCCCTGCCAGACCAGATAGAATCCGGAGTTTACTCAAGATTCTTTTTAGTGCCAAAAAAGACAGGGGACTGGAGACCAATTTTGGATCTAAGTGCTTTGAACAATTCTGTTCAACAGACAAAATTCTGGATGGTCACGGTTCAGTCTATTCTCCCATTTCTAAGGAAAGAAGATTGGATGTGCTCAATAGATCTCCGGGATGCATATTGCCACATAAAAATGGAAAAGCGCTCCAAGAGATTTTGCTGTTTTTGGTTTGGAGCCATTCATTATCAGTTCAGAGCCCTACCATTTGGTCTCATCATAGCCCCCAGGGTACTCACCAAATGCATGGTAGTAGTAGCAGCTCATTTGAGACTGCAAGGATTCTGCGTATTTCTGTACTTAGATGACTGTCTCATTACCATTCCCACCAGGCATCTTCTAGAACAAGCAAGAGACTATGTTCTCTAGACCTGCGCCAGCCTGGGGATTGCCATAAATGAAGAGAAATCACAACTGACTCCAGCTCAAACTTTAGCGTTCATAGGAGCAGTTCTTAATACCAGTACTTGCACAGCCTCCCTACCTTGTCTAAGATTGCAAAACATCAAGGCCCAAGTGCAAAAAATTGTCAGAAACAGGAGAGTAGCCACACGACTAGTCCTACAAGCCTTAGGTTGTATGGCAGCGACCATATTGTTAGTTCCCCTATGGAGATTTCACATCAGAATTGTACAGTGGCTTCTAGCATCTCAGTGGTGTATAATGTATCAACCAATGTCTGATCGGATTTTGATTACCAACCATTGCAAGAAAGACCTGGATTGGTGGATTCATTCAGAAGAAATTCTCTTGGGCTACCCCTTTGTCCCATGTCAATCCCAAGCCGTAGTGACCGTGGATGCCTCCTAGATGGGGTGGGGAGGCACTATTTGGGCAAGACTGTCCAAGGCACTTGGTCTCTCATGGAGGCCTGCTTGTATATCAGTATTCTAGAGTTGAGGGCAGTGCTTTTCGTGTTGCAGGCCTTTCAAACTGCTCTCCCCTTGAGAATGATTGCGATTCAAACAGACAGTATGTCGGTTGTTTAGTACATCACCAAACAAGGAGGAACCAAGTCTTACTCCCTTTGTCAAGAAACTCTTAGGGTTTTTGCCATGGGCAAACTCTTCCCACTGTTTTCTAATAGCAAAGCATATTCCAGGGAGTTCCGCTGTGATAACAGACAAACTGAGCAGATGCATTCTCCTGCCTCACAAATGGTCTCTCAATCCCAAAATGGCAGAAAAGATTTTTCGTCACTGGGGCCAGCCTTGTTGTGACCTATTTGCATTTCTCCTAAACAACAAGTGCAGCATTTACTTCACCCTGGTCCTCCCTCCAGGGGAATCCACGAGAGACACTGGCCTGCACAATTGGCCCTCCAGACTCTTGTACACTTTCCTCCAATCCCTTTGATTATTCATTTTCTAAAAAAAGCGATCAGGTTGAAGAGCAATGTAATCTTCATTGCCCTCTTCTGGTCTTGACAGATTTTGTTCCACTTTCTTTGGCCTTTTTTGATTTAATGACCATGGACTCTGGACCCAGATCCAGATCTCCTATCCCATCCAGGGGGATTCATTCATCCAAACCTTCAAAACCTCAAGCTCATAGCTTGGCTTCTCCAGTTCCATTGATTTCCGGGCCTAATTGTCTATCTTCCCCAGTTCATTGGATTGTTTTGGCCTCCCATAAGCCTTCCACTAGAAAACTCTACAAACGTAAATGGAAGAGATTTTACTTCTGGGCTCAAGATAATGACATGGACCCCTCATACACTCCTATTGACAAAGTCTTAGAATTTTTAGCTTTGATCTTTAAAGTAGGAGCCACTTCCTCTACTATCAGGGTTCAACTATCGGTTGTTTCTAATTTTCATAATGGGTTCAAAAAGTATTCATTGATTTTTCATGAACTGTGCAAAGCATTCTTAAAAGGAACCTTGATGTTAAAGCTGGCTTATAAAGATCCATCTGCACCTTGGGACCTACACTTAGTGTTTCAAACAATAGTGCATCCCCCCTTTGAGCCTGCTGCCAACTGCTAGCAAGATACCATATGGGAATTCTTCACTGGACCTTAGCAACTCAGTGGTCCATTCTACATCAACCTATGTCTACCCAGATCAGGATAACTCAAGCAGGCAAAAAATTCCTCTTGTGGTGGATTTAATCAGATCAGGTATTATAAGGTCATTCCTTCATTCTTCCTCAGCTCAGTGCCATAGTGACCACTGATGCTTCTCAGATTGGGTGGGGAGCACTTCTTGGGAATGAGAGTCCAAGGCACATGGTCCCCCAAAGAGGTCAATATGTATATCAATGTCCTAGAAATGAGAGCAGTATTTTTAGCATTGCAGGTCTTTCAAGACTTTTGCCCTTCCAGGGCTATTGCAATTCAAATGGACAATATGTCAGTCGTATGTCACATCAACAAACAAGGAGGGACCAGATCTTACCCTTTGTGTCAAGAAGCTCTGAGAGTGTGGCAATGGATGATCATATCCAGTCAATTTCTGATAGCAACACACGTTCCATGGAAACCCAGCATGATAGCAGACAAGTTGAGAAGGTCCATTTTATTACCTTACAAGTGGTCTCTAAACATGAGAGTTGCAGAAAATATTTTCCACCAATGGGGCCAACCTTCCTGCACACTCTTTACATCTCCACTCAACAACAAGTGCAGCAGGTTCTTTGCCCTGATCTCCCCACCAGGGGAATCACTGAGAGATGCTCTTCTCCATGATTGTCCCTGGTCTCCTATGTGCTTTTCCTTCAACCCCCTTAATACCCAAATTTGTCCAGAAAACATCTCGATTGGAGAGCAAAGTCATCCTCATTGCCCTCTTATTGGCCTCATCAGATTTGGTTTCCCTTTCTTTGGCCTCATTTAGTTTACTGTCCATGGATTCTGGATGCAATTCCAGACCTCCTGTCTCACCAACAGACATAATTCACCTGGGCATTTCAGGCCTAAAGCTGACCACATGTTTTTCCACTACCATTGATTACCAGAAAACCTAGAATATCCTCTGCTGCCCTTCATATACTTTTATCCTCCCACATAGCTTCCACTAGGAAGATTTACAGAAGTAAATGAAAAAGATTTGTTTTTTTGGGCACAAAGACACTGACCATTTTCAGCACCAATACATAAAGTTTGTGAATTTCTGACTACAGTCTTTAGTGAAGGGGTTAATTCCTCAACTAGCTGCCATTTCTAATTTTCACATAGGAGTTAACAATTCTACCTTAGCTTCCTCTAAACTTTTTAAGGCCTTTATAAGGGGTACTCCTCTTCTGAGACCATCTTTTAAAGATTCAAATTCACCATGGACTTTAAATTTCGTATTACAAGCTTTGACTCAATCTGCCTTTGAACCAGCAGCAAATTGTGAAATAAAGTTTTTAACCTGGAAAACTATCTTTTGTAGCTATAACCTCTTCTCAAAGACTTTTTGAACTTCAAGCCTTATCTTCTAAGCCTTCTTATTTATTTTCCATAGAGATAGGGTAGCACTATGAACTAACCCTTCCTTTCTTCCTAAGGTGGTGTCAGAATCCAGCATCAATCAGTCCATTAATCTTCCAGATTTTCTCCAAAGTTTGCAAACAAAAGTCAATGCATGTTACATTTGTTGGACGTTCACAGACGGTTACATTTCTATTTGCACAGAACAAAGAATTTCAGAAAAACAGATCAATTGTTTGTTTCTTTTGCAGAGTGAAAATTAGGCAAGCCAGTTGCAAAAGTAACTTTAGCCAAATGGTTGAATGATTGCATATCCTTTGTTTATAACAAATTGGGCTTGTTTTTGCCAAAACCTTTGAGAACCCATTTAACCAGGTCCATGGCAAAATCGTCAGTATTTTATCCAGGTCTTCCATAGAGGATATCTGTGCGGCTGCAACTTGGCTAATCTCATGCCTTTATTACTCATTACAAAGTGAATCTGCTTTCGAGGGGAAGAGCAGCCTTTGGCTCAACAGTGCTCAGGAATATCCTTCCTTAGAGTCCAACCATTCAGGTAGCTGGGGACACTGACCCAGTCGTGGAGGAATGAATGAAAATTGACAACATCAGTTAAAGAAGTTAAGTATTCACTGAAATGTTCCATTTGTGTTGTCCATTTTCATTCTTCTTCAACTCTCTGCCCTGCAACCCCCTACCATTAAGTTTATGACTTCTGGAAGAATGAGAAGGTAATAAAGGAACCGGTGCTCATTCTTTTGAAGCTCCAGGTATTATTTTCTCCTGCTAGTATTCTAATATTCTTGTGAAGCTTACGACCAGTAAAGAAGATCTGAGGTATGTTAGGTGACTATAGCATTATGGGTAAGGGAGCAGCTCATGAGCTGTAAAAAATGACTTAGTCGGATCTGAGTGTCGGATCCGAACCCCAGTTGTTGAGAAGAATGAAAATGGACAACACAGATGGAACATTATGGTGAGTACATAACTTCTTTTTTCAGTTGTTATTAAGCATTATTTTATGGCAACATAATGTGGTTAAAGTGCATGGAGTTAATTTTTAACACTGGAACTGATGTTGTCAGTCTTCACTCAATCCTTGACAGCAGGCTCGGTTCCAAGCCTCGGAACCGACTGAACTGACTCAGCCATTAATTTCAGCTTGCGCCATCCAAACTCTCGAGCTAGTAATGATCCTGTCACAATTACCTCCGATCTCATTTGCCGCTTCGTGTGGCAGATGCATTTTTCCTTCTCTCGAGCCTTGACTTTCAAAGTAAGTTTTATCTTTATTAAAAACTCTTAATGTTGCATATTTCCATTTAACTTGCTTCTTACAGTTTATTACTGTCTACCTGCTCCTCTCATTAGCTTTTGCGTTAGTGTGTCTCGTTTCCATTCCCCTTTCAACCATTGGTAATCTCTTTAAGTACCATTGCTTGTACATTTCTTACCTTTTTTAGGTATTCCTTACTTACCATTGTTGGTATTTCTTTCTGTTATATCTCCTCTTAACTGTTTAAAAAAAAAAAAACCCTAGCTATTCCTCTTACTTAACTGTGTGAGTGTCTGTTTGTGAGAATTTTTCTGTCGTGGCTGAAAAGCAGATGTTAAGTTGTCAATCTCGCCTTCATTCTTGCTTGATGGGTTCGGAGCCGATCCCTCGGCTCCGACTCGGCACTTGCTAAGCTCGAGAGTCACTTTTACCAGCTCGAGGCAGCCCCATATCCCATGATGCAAGGCGGTAAGTACCCAGATCTCGTTTGCCACTTCGCTTATGAGGTCCTCCTTTTACCAGCTCCTGGTAAGTGATTCTATTTATGAATATTAAGCCTCTTTTCTTCAAAAAAACCCTTAATTGTTAGTTAGTAGTTAATTTTTTACCTTTTGTGACAGAAAATCCCTGTCTTTTCTATTTTATTTTAGTCAGATTTATCCCCATCCCATCCCCTCCCTGTTAGGGTGTGTGTGTTGTTTATAGAAATACCTTTTTGGGTATTTTATTTAAGTTAATTTTTGACTGGTGTGTGTGTGTGTTTGTTTAAAGCACCATGTCAAAGGAGAGGGTCTCAGGTTTTAAGAAGTGTGACTCGTGCTGTCAGAAGATGTCTCTGACAGACGGTCACACTTCTTGCCTTTATTGCCTAGGCCCTCTTCACCTGCAGGACTCCTGTGCTATTTGTCATTCCTTCAGCCAGAGAGTCCTGCAGGAAAGATGTAATAAACTGATTCTTAGGGGCCTTCTTAAGCCGGAGGGCTCTCCGCTAAGTCGGCTCCATCCAAATCAGTTAAACCTTCCAAGGCCCAGGCTTCTGAATCTAAGCCTGCGGCCTCGGCTCCGACTGCTGAGTCGAGATCGGCTCGGCTGGAGCCGATTCTGGCTTGACAAAGCCTTCGCACCGATGGCTATCGGTGCCGAATCTGTATTGACCACTTCGATGTCGGCTCCGATCGGTTCCGACACCCATGTGGCACAGGCATCTGTGTCGGCTCCGATCGGCTCCGACACCGTTACTTTGGTGGCTGTATCGGCTCCGGCTGGAGCCGATACATCGAGGCTTCCTGTCGGCTCCCCGGGGTCGGCTCCGACAGGATCTATAGTATCGGCTCCGATGGCTCATTCCAGGAAGAGGTCGAGGTCTCCTTCCTTGGAGCCGATACTTTCGGCCTCGGCTTCACCTCTTCTATCGGAACGGAGCCATCGGAGCCGATCTTCAAGGTCGTCCAGGTTGTCAGATCATGACCTAGAGAGAGTGGTCAGTAGATTACTTAAGTCACAGGTACTGGCCCAAATGTTACACAGTCCGTCTCAACAGACGACTGTTGGTCCACACCCCGTTACAGTTCCTCCTTCAACTCTACCCCAGAGCTTGGAGTTGGAGTCTTCGGAATGGTTACTGCTACGGCTGGAGGACGGATACCCCTTCTGTTCCTTCAGCCTCTACTCTTATCTCCTCTTGAGACCTTCCTTAGAGGGATTCGTGGTCGGGCTTCCATGGTCTCCTCCGAGGGGTGAGTGGCATCGGACCCTTGTCCGAACCCGCTCTTCCCCTTGGAGCCTCGGCCTTGGTGAGCTCGGCTCCGACATCTGCCTCGGAGACTTCCCTTTCGGTGGTCCCTGGAGTTCCTAGCTCTTCGGAGCGGGTTCTCTCGGACCTGCCTGGGAGAGGAGCATTCGAGGTGATGAAGAGTGTACTGGCCACTGGTATCAGTCAGCAGTCTGTTCCCGTAGCTCCTCCCTCTATAGTACCTGTTGACATCTCTGCCACTTCTCTTGCTACAGGACCCAGAGATCCTCCGCCTCAGGTTTCCCCATTGGGAATTTCCCCTCTTCCGAGGATTCTCCTGATGTTTCGGGAGATCCTCCTAGGAAGAGGACTTGTAAGAGGAAGCATGTAGACTCCCCCAAGTCTGTCACTTCGGATACTGACTTTGATGAGTCAGAGGGATCCCCTAGATCCCCCTCTGAGGATGTCTCCTTCTCAGACATCCTAGAACTTCTGAAACAGAGGGGAAACTGGCCCACCAACAATCCCTCTGAGGATGAGTCAGTATACCTAGAGGCGTTTGGATCTCGGCCCTCCACCTCCTGGGTGTCTCCGCCTTCGACCCGCTTATGCAGGTTATTGCACGAAAGGCGTGGGCAGCTCCTGACTCTGTAGAGCCAGTCCCTAGGAGGCCTTCAAAATTCATCACTGCCCCGAGTGACAAACAATTCCTTACTAAGGGTGTCCCGCTGATGCCATGGTGGTGGCTGCGGCCACCAAAAGGAACTTGCAGATCCTTCCGTGCCCGTCCATCCTCCTAATAAGGACTCTAGGACCATGGATAGGTACGGTAAGCGGATGTTTTCCTCAGCGACCTTTGCTATGCGTCGCTGAATTATCTTTGTCACTTCACCAGACTCCAGAGAGATATCCTGAAGGAGCTGGGAGAAGTAGTTCAGGATCCTACAGCTGCAGGGGCTCAAGAAAAATTGCTTCGCAGCTAGGAACCCTCAATTCCATTGCAAACTCCTCCATGCGGCTAATATCTTATGCTGCGGATGGAGCAGTAGAGCCGCAGGTACAGGTGTGGCTCTTAGGCGCCAAGCCTGGATGCGGCTATGTGATTTTATGGATCCCTTTAAGGCGTCCTTCACAAATTCTCCCTTTGATGGGTCAGCTTTGTTTGGCCCTCAGGTGAAGGAAACCTTGACCAGGTGTGAGCAGGACGGCAAGACTCTTTCTGCTGTTGGAGTCCGTTTTCCACCCCTTCTAGACCTTATCCCAAAGGACAGAAGGCGGGAAGATGTGGTTCCGTAAATCCCAAGGAGTCACGCCCGGATTCACGTGGTCAGTTTACCCCTAGAGGCAGAGGGGTAACAACAACAGACGCCGCTCTAGAGGCAGAGGGGTCCAAGAACCAGGGAAACAGGGAGCCTCTCTCTGACAAGCCCTTTCAGCATCCCTGAGGTGTTGCCCGGCTGTCCCTCCTTGGAGGCAGTCGGGGGAAGATTATCACTGTACCCAGAAGCCTGGCATTCCCTCACTCAAGACAAATGGGTACAGTCGATCATATCCAAGGGTTACATAATTCCTTTCAAGGAAAGTCCCTTCCCCTCAAGTTCCCTTCCAGATGTACCACCCGGTCTAAGGGAGATTGCAGAGTCAGAAATCGCAAAACTACTGCAAAAAAGAGCCATTCAGCCAGTTACAATAGACCATTCAGAGCCCGGAATCTACTCAAGGTTCTTTTTGGTCCCCAAAAAGATGGGAGACTGGAGACCAATATTGGATCTCAGCAGACTCAACAAGTCTGTCAGGAAGACAAGATTCCGAATGGTCACTCTTCAGTCAATTCTGCCCTTCTTACAGAAGGACAACTGGATGTGCTCAATAGATCTTCAGGATGCGTACTATCACATCAAAATTCACAGACGCTCCAGGAGATTTCTCCGCTTTCGGCTGGGGTCCAGTCATTTCCAGTTCAGAGCCCTGCCCTTTGGTCTCACTACAGCCCCCAGAGTGTTCACCAAATGCATGGCAGTGGTCACGGCTCACCTGAGACGTCAAGGATTCCAGGTGTTTCCGTATCTCGACGACTGGCTCCTGTCAGCCACCACCAGGCATCAGCTTATACAAGCCAGGGATTACACAATAGACCTTTGTTCTCATTTGGGCATCTCAATCAACTTCGAAAAGTCATCCTTATCGCCCTGCCAGTCTATTACCTTCATAGGCAAACTTAAACACTGTTCGGATGTCAGCTACCCTTACAGAACAAAGAGTTTCAGACATTCAGACTCATGTCAGGATCATTCTGGCCAGCAAGAAAATACAGGCCAGAATGGTTCTAAAGGTATTAGGTCTCATGGCTGCGGCCATTACTCTTCTTCCCTGGCTCGATTCTACATGCGCCTTCTTCAGTGGATGCTGTTCACACAGTGGTCATACCAGCAACTTCCAATGCGTCACCAGATTCTGGTGACACAGACATGCAAAGAGCATCTTGCTTGGTGGATCACATCGTCTCAGGTTCACCAAGGCAGGTACTTTGTACCCCCATCCCCGATAGCCACTGTCACCACGGATGCCTCCCTGATCGGGTGGGGGGGTCATTATCAGGGCAGGATGGTTCATGGGACGTGGCAGCCGTTCGAGTACCATCTGCACATAAATGTCCTGGAGATGAGAGCAGTGCTTTTAACGTTGCAAGCCCTCAACGACTTTCTTCCCGTAGGGACAATTGCAGTCCACACAGACAACATGTCTGTAGTTTGGTATATCAACAAACAGGGCGGAACCAAGTCCTACCCCTTGTGTCGAAGCGCTCAGACTATGGCAATGGGCGATCTCCTCTCATCGGTTTCTGGTAGCAATGCATATCCCTGGGAAAACCAACATTATAGCGGACAGATTGAGTAGAGCTATCCTCATGCCTCACGAGTGGTCTCTCAAGCAATCTATAGCGGAAGAGATTTTTCTGGAATGGGGTCGTCCATGTTGCGATCTTTTTGCTACTCCCCAGAACCGCAGATGTCCAGACTTCTTCAGCC
This sequence comes from Protopterus annectens, assembly GCF_019279795.1. Taxonomy (NCBI): domain Eukaryota; kingdom Metazoa; phylum Chordata; order Ceratodontiformes; family Protopteridae; genus Protopterus; species Protopterus annectens. The sequence continues at coordinate 132,388,968 of NC_056733.1, forward strand.
TCTTCCTCTATCAGGCCATCCCCCCAGAGACGCTCTGACCCAGGATTGGCCCCAGGGACTTCTTTATGCCTTCCCTCCATTTCCTGTGATCCCTCAGGTGATCCAGAAAGCTACCGTTTTGAGAGCCAAATTGATTCTCATTGCCCCTTACTGGCCTCGACAAGTTTGGTTCCCGTTCCTCCATCATCACCTTTTGGTGCAGCCGTGGCATCTGGACCCAGTGCCAGACCTTCTGATTCACCAATCGGGTCAGCTGCACCGGTCAATCCCTTCTCTCAACCTCACAGCATGGTTGCTCCACTTCCTTCCTTAGCCAGGCTTCCGTTGATCTCTAACCCAGTTAGAGACATCATAGTAACTTCGCTAAAATCCTCTACCAGGAGGGTTTATACAAGCAAATGGAAACGTTTCTCTTATTGGGCTAAGGCCCAAAATATTGATCCTTTTACTGCCCCGTTCAGGCAGTCCTGGACTTCTTAGCAGAGATTTTTCATGCAGGCTCCTCTTCTTCCACAGTCAGAGTTCAATTGGCTGCTATTTCTAATTTTCATGTCGGGATAGCAGATCATAATATTATGTCCCATAGGCTCTGCAGGGCCTTCTTGAAAGGAATTTTCCTACTAAAGCCTCCAATCAGGAATCCTCCTCCTCAGTGGGATCTAAATTTAGTGCTGACATCCTTGATTCTTCCCCTTCGAGCCAGCTGTTTCTTGTTCCCTGAAATATCTTTCTTGGAAAACTTTATTCCTAGTGGCTATTACATCTGCCAGGAGGGTGTCTGAACTTCATGCTCTTTCGGTTCGACCCCTATTTGGTTTTTCACAAAGACAGAGTATCTTTGAGAACTAATCCATCCTTTTTACCTAAGGTCGCTTCAAAGAACAATCTGAATCAATCCATTGATCTCCTGTATTTTTCCTAACTATTCAGATAGAGCTGAACAAAAGCTACATTATCTTGATGTCCACCGTCAACTTAGATATTATTTGGACAGAACAAAAAATTTAGAAAATCTGATCAACTTTTTGTTTCCTATGCGGATAATAAAAAGGCCTTCCTGTTTCTAAAGTGACCTTGTCCAGATGGCTTTCTTCGGTCATCTCGAAATTTATACTCAGGGGAAAACAGCTGTGCTCAAAACCTAAAGCACATTCAACTAGGAGCTTAGCTACTTCTACAGCCTTTCAAGCTAGACTTCCTTTGGACACTATTTGTGCAGCGGCCACTTGGGCTACTCCTCACACTTTTATTTCCCATTACAAATTGGACTTGGCCTCCAGGGACAGAGCCAGTTTTGGCTCTACAGTCCTCAAGAGTTTGTTCCATTGAGCCACCCAGGATAGAGGTGCTAGGGACGCGGTCCCATCAAGCAAGAATGAAGGCGAGATTGACAACTTAACATTAAGAAGTTATGTACCTACCATAACGTTCCATGTTAGTTGTCTTCTCGCCTTCTTTCTTGCGACCCTCCCTCCTTCCCCCTGGCCTGGACAAACCTTGTATAAGAAACTGTTACGCTGAAGACCATTCAGACCTGGTCCTTCTTCCATCTGTAAGTTTTCTTTCTTCCTTTGGGAAGTATCTTATGCTTGGTGCTATTGCCCTTTGTTAGCAAACGAGATCTGGGTACTTACCGCCTTGCATCATGGGATATGGGGCTGCCTCGAGCTGGTAAAAGTGACTCTCGAGCTTAGCAAGTGCCGAGTCGGAGCCGAGGGATCGGCTCCGAACCCATCAAGCAAGAAAGAAGGCGAGAGAAGACAACTAACATGGAACGTTATGGTAGGTACATAACTTCTTAGTTTCGCCTGTCAAATCTTCTAAAGGCAGCTCTGGATTTAAAAGGTGTCAGAAGTGCCAGGGCAAAATGGCCAATTCTGATGGGCATACCTTATGTGTTTATTGTTTGGATAAAGTCCATCTACAGGAAAATCGTTCGATCTGTCATGGGTTCACCACCCGCACTCTTACTAAGCCTAAGAACAAACTAATTTTAAAGGGATTTCCCAAATCTGATTTCCAAGAGGCCATTTTTGGGTCTAGGACTGAAGCTAGCACATCTTCATCCTCCTCTTCTTCCATAATAAGAAAAGACCTTCTTTGCTTCCAAGTACCTCGGAACCATTCAAGAAGGTCTCTAGACTGACCTCTGTGCCAAAGAGTTCTTCAGCACCTCTGTGCAAAGAGTTCTTCAGCACTGGAAGGTTTATCTGACTCAGTACCTACAACTTTATCTGAGCCGACAGTGACTTTTTCACCCACAGAATCCTTGATGCCAAAACAGTCAAAGCTGCCTTTGCTCCCAAGGATGAAATATTCGCCAACGTTTGACCGATTTAAAGACAAGCCACTAAGCCCCTTCCTCAAAGTGAGACCCCTCCAAGTCTTCTTTGACTGCCGCAATTTGATCTACTAAAAGTCTCTCAGAAGCTGATATTTTGAGACTGGTGGATCACCTTCTGACAGCAAGGGGATTGTCCTCAGTTCCTAGCCATTCTGCTGTTGGAACCAGCCAATCTATGACACCTCCCATTCCTCCTCCTCCAACTCCTCTTTGGTGCCCTCGGTACCAACACTCCCGATGTCGACTTTCTTGGTTCCAGTAGCATCCTCTTCTCCAATTCCGAGAACTGTCTTGAGCTCCTCTGAGTTTTCGGCACCAGAAGCCTCCCAGGGTTGAGGCTCTCTGGACGGGTTCAATATGCATGGATCGGTTTCCTTGGCTTTGGAGCCATCCATGTCCCTTGGTACTTAGGCCTTTGTAGCATCGACCCAGGCTTCTGTTTTGGAGACCGCCTCCTCAGTGCGGGGTGTGACCCCAGTTTCAAAGGAGTCTATTTTGGTTCCAGTCTCCTATCCCTCTATGGGGGGATGGGCTGGCCTTCTGAATCATGGAGAAAGCTTTGTCCACTGGGGACTCACAGTCTTTGCCATCCCTTTTGGGACAACTGTCTACATCCCCTCGACCTGAGCTACCATCCGTCTCATCCCCAGGACAGTATGCACAAAAGTCCCAGGATAGACCCACTTTGGTGGTTTCCTCTTCAGACTCTTCCCCAGATAACCTCCCCGAGGAAGTTTCTGCAAAGAAAAAAGTGCAAAAGGAAGCACTTAGACTCCCTGGAGGAGTCTTTCACTGAAGATACCAATTTTGATGAAAGGGAAGGTTTCCCCAGGTCAACCCCTAATGTTGTTCCCCTTCAGGAACATCCTAGAAATCCTGAAACAGTGGGGTGGCTGGTCCTCCATCCAACCTTCCTTGTAGGAGTCAGTATATCTGAAGGCTTTTCATGCCCAACCCTCTACTTCTTGGATTTCTCCACTTGCTGATGATCTCATTAAACTGATTGCTCAGTGGGTGTGGAAGATGCCCGACACCATCGAGCTGATCCCCAAGAGGCCTGATCGCATCTTATCAGCCCCTAAGGATGAACCACGCTGGTCCAAAGGAATAGCCGTTGATGCCATGGTGGTAGTGGCAGCCACTGAAAGGGATCTTGCTGAGGAAAATCCGACTACCCATCCTCCTAACAAGGAATCTAGGACTTTGGATAGATTTGGGAAGCACGTTTATGCTTCAATGACCTTTGCTCTCAGGTCGTTGAATTATATGGTGCACTTTACAAGATTACAGAGGGATCTGATCAAGGAGTTCTCAAATACCCTCTCAGGAACAGTGGCTGAATGGGTATGGGATAAAGTTACCTCTCAGCTAGCAAACCTTGATGCAATTTCTGACTCGTCCATGAGGCTCATTGCGCATGCCTCTGAAGGGACGCTTAGAGCAGCAGGTTCAGGCATAGCCATTAGAAGGCACTCCTGGATGTGCTTGTGTGACTTTGCAGAGCCATTTAAAGTGTCATTCGTCAGCGCTCCATTTGACACATCTACCCTTTTTGGTCCCAAAGTTAAAGACACTTTAGCCAGATGTGAAAAGAATGGAAAGATCCTTTCTACCATAGGCATATGTTTCTCTACTCCTCAGAGGCCTTACTCTAGGAACCAGAGAAGTGGGAGACTATGGTTTAAAAAATCCAAAGGGCCTTTCCAGGATTCACATGGCAAAGACTTTCCCCGGGGCAGAGGGGGGAAGTAATGGAAGACGCTACCCCAGAGGCAGAAATGGACTGCAAAACCAGGGGTCCAGAGAATCTTTCTCTGGTACTTCCTACCAGCACCCCTGAATGGAGGCCTGATTGCCCTCCTCTGGATACAGTCGGTGGATGACTTTCTCTGCACCAATCTGCCTGGCAGACATTAACTATGGACAAATGGGTGCAGAAAGTAATATCCATAGGTTACAATGTTCCACTATCATTTCTCCCAACACCCCGGAAAAAACTCCCGGGCGTACCACCTAGTCACAGGGAAGCATCAGTCTTAGAAATTCAAAGACTGCTAGACAAAAGGGTCATCCAAAAAGTCCCACCAGACCAAACAGGATCTGGGTTTTACTCGAGGTTTTTTTAGTGCCCAAAAAACAGGGGACTGGAGACCCATCTTGGATCTCAGCCAGTTCAACAAGGCAGTTCAGAAAACCAAATTCCGGATGGTCTCGGTACAGTTGATACTTCTATTCTTGGAAAAAGGTGATTGGATGTGCTCTGTAGACCTCCAATATGTTTATTACCACATAAAAATGAACAAGAGTCCTGCAAACCTCCCTGCTTAATATTTCAGAAGGATAGGGTTGCCCTTAGGACTAATCCAACTTTTTTACCAAAGGTTGTTTCGGAATCTAACATTAATCAGACTCTTCAATTTCCAGTCTTCCTCCCTAATTTTTCTAATAAAGGGGATACTCCTTTCACTTACTAGACATCTACAGATAATTACATTTTCATCTTTACAGAACGAAGGATATTAGGAAATCTGGCCAGTTATTTGTTGGATTTTCCTCCATCTCCTTAGGTAATCCAGTTTCAAAGGTTACCTTGGTTAAATGGCTTAGAGACTGTATTACTTTCATCTGTCATTCTAGAGGGCTGCAACTTCCACACCCAGTTAAAGCTCATTCAACAAGAGCAGTAGCAACGTCTGCAGTTTTTCATGCCAGAGCATCTTTGGACGATATCTGTGCAGCAGCCACTCGGTCTTCTTCTCATACTTTTATAACTCATTACAAATTGGATCAAGTCTCGAAGGGACAAGCATCATTCAGCTCGATGGTGCTTAGAAATATTCTTCCGTGAGACCTCCCAGATTAAAGTACCTTGGGATTCTGTCCCACTGTCAAAGATTGAGTGAAGATTGACAACATCAGCTAAAGAAGTTATGTCTTACCATAACATTCCATCTGTATTGTCGATCTTCACTAATCCTTGAAATCCCTACCCTCCTTCCCCCAACCTGAGACTCTTAGTAGACCTCATTTCTATAGCTAGCTTCACATTAAAGACGCATATCTGGTCTCTGATTATTATGTCTATTATTTTGACTATAATTTCTGCTTATCTGTCTACCACCTTGTTGGGAAAACTCAATCTGAGGTAATTTTGAGAGGAGCATTGTGGGTAGTGCCTGGCTCTAGAGTTTGGAAGGCGCGAGCTGAAATAAATGGCCGAGTCAGTTCTGAGGCTTGGAACTGAGCCTGCTGTCAAGGCTTAGTTAAGATCAACAACAGAGATGGAATGATGTTCTTCGTCTCACATTGCTGCAGTCATAACCTGTGGGTAGTCCGCTGTCCTCGGTTGGCCCGAATACCAAAGTGTTAGGCTGGCGTCAGTCATGGTCGCTCTGATCTGACGTCAGTACGCAGTGGTACTAAAGCGCATGACCGACGCCATATCCTCAGTCTTTCTTGCAGCATGGTCCGTAGCAGAAGCAGCGTTTGCAAGTGCCGTTCGGCGTCCTGAAATTTTCGTATTTTGAGTTTCAGACCGAAGACCAAGTTGGGCTAAGTACCCCGTTGGGGAATATTTTTGTCTTTTCTTGCCTCAGTTAATCCGGATGTCAGAAAAAGTTAATAATTGTATTTCTTGTGGGAAATAGAAACCTCATAGGGACTACCACTCTCTCTGTATTCCTTGCTTGGGGCCTGAGCACGACGTAGTCGGGTGTCGCTTTTGCACTAGATTTAATAAGCGCACCATTAAACGCAGATTGGATTGTGCTAGACTTGTTTTCGGTAAGCGGTGTGACTACAACATGCCGTCGGATCCTCTGACGCCCGCTACCACTAAGAAGCAAAAAGATAAATCGTTAAAGTCTAAGCAGGATGAGTCATCCGTTGCGGACGCCGGTTCTATGGAAACTACGATTGAATCTGTGGATCCAGCCGAGGTTTCAGCTGAATCACAGGGGGAACCTTTAATCTTACAGGAATTGGCCTCTCAGGAGTTAGGTCAGGCCGAGGGGGCCTCTCAAGTTTCTGTAGTTCCATCTTTGCAAAAGGTTGTTAGGCCTTCTACTTCTGTCACTAAAGCCCCTTCTAAAGCTAGACCTGGTCTTTCTGGCACAGGCATCAGCCCTAGTTCTTCGGGCTCTGTTCCTAAAAAACATATGCTGAAAATGGCAGAGGATTTGATTACTTTAATCAGAGGTTCTATGCCCCCTCCAGATAAGAGGCCTAGGGTGGAGACAGAGGTGGAGGGATTGGAGCATTCCTCAGATTACTCTGAGTCTTCAGCTGAGGACATTCAGGATTTTCCTCCCTATTCTGATTCGGATGCAGAGGATTCCTGTCCTTCTGCTTCTCCTCCAGAGGATTTTTCCTTTTCTGAAACCCTGCACTCCATGAGGGAGCATTTTAAGTGGGAAGGTCAGGATTTTTCAGATTCTCGTAAGAGGCTTAGGGAATTTTTGTTTTTGCCACAACATAGACCCTTGGCTTTTCCCCCTGTTTTGGATGTTGTTCAGGATGTTTTTTTCTGAAGCTTCCCTTAATCCTGATTCTTTACCCCTTGCCCCTGTCAAGCCAGACAGGTATTACAGAGTTCCAGAGGCTCATAAATATTTGTATAAGAGTCCTAGAGCTGAACCGGAAACTATTAGTCAAGGACCTAAGGGTGTCAGGGCTTCTGTAGTTAAGAATCCAGTACCTCTGGATAAAGATTCTAGGGCTTTGGATAGGTGGGGTAAAAAAGTGTATACCTCCTCCACACTAGCTATGAGGGCTTTAAATTGCCAGTTTCATATGCTGAAGTATCAGAACTTTCTGTTAAGTCAATTGAAATCTAAGGTAGATGCTGTAGCTGTGGGTATAGAGTGTAAGGAATTGCAGGACTTAGTTCATGCCTCTGATCAGGTTGGTAAGCATTCCTTGCAGTGTGGCTTTGATGCTCTTCAGGCTTCTTCCAGGGTGGCTGCCACTGGTTCAGTTATTCGTAGGCATGCCTGGCTTAAGGATCAAAATTTGTCAGAGCATGTTAAAGCTCGAATTTTGGATGCTCCTCTTCAATCTGAAGTTCTTTTTGGTTCTCCTGTGGAGTCAGTTTTGAAAAAAATGGAAGACAAAGCTAAGTCCATGCAGACAGTTAAGGAATTTTTACAAGTGCAGCCCCCTAAGTTTAGCAGAAATTGGCCTGCAAAAGGATGGGCTTACCCTTCTTCCGGTTTTCAGTCTAAGGGCAGGTCTAGACGTGGTAGGGGCAGAGCTCATGCTCAGGGTTCTTTCAGACCTAGGACGTGGAGTTCTCCTGCACAATCTTCTGGTGAGGGCAGGGGTCAGCCTTTTCGTAAACAGACCCAATGACCTGTATCTCCAGCTGCCAGATTCTTCCTGTCTGGCAGCTCCTCTAGGAGGAAAGTTGGCACTTTTCAAACAAAATTGGCTTTTGGTTACCCAGGACAAATGGGTGTTGGACATTATAAGTCAAGGCTACAAGTTTTATTTTCACACCTTGCCTCCTTTCAAAGGCATGCCAGATGTACCTCCTCAGCAAAGGCTGGAGGCTCACAAACAGATTTCTTTACTTTTACAAATGGGGGCTATCCAGGTGGTACCTCCGTCAGAAGTAGGCCTAGGATTTTATTCTCGCCTATTCCTTGTGCCAAAGAAAGGAAACACTTGGAGGCCAATTCTGGATTTGTCCATTCTCAATACATACCTAGACATTCCAAAGTTCAAGATGTTAACTTTGCAGCAACTTCTGCCTCTGCTAGGCAAAGATCACTGGATGGTAACTCTGGATCTCAAAGAGGCTTATCTTCACATTCCTATCAGGCCCAGCTGCAGGAGGTTCCTGCGTTTTCGGGCTGGTACTTTTCATTATCAGTTCTCTGCATTGCCCTTTGGCTTATCTACTGCGCCCAGGGTGTTCACAAAGGTCCTGGCTCCTGTGATAGCCTTCTTAAGACTAAGAGGAATACAAATTTATCCTTATCTGGACGATTGCCTGATTCTTGCTCAAGACAAAGTCAAGTTACTTCAGCATCTGCAGTATGTAATGGCAGTTTTAAGGTGCCTAGGGTATTCTGTGAACGAAACAAAGTCCAGTCTAGTACCCTCTCAGGACATGTGCTTTCTGGGTGTGAGACTGAATACAGCCTCTCAGATGGCCTTTTTGACCCCGGACAAACAAAGAAATCTTCACCTATACTTCCAGCAATTATCCCTACTGTCCAGGCTGACTGCAAGGACAGTCCTTCAAGCCTTGGGGTTCATGGCATCTTGTATTCTGGTACTTCCCAATGCCAAACTGCATATGAGGAAGCTACAATGGTATCTCAAAAGTGTATGGACTCAACACTGCCACGATTTGGACACTGTCATTCAGATAATACCTTGCATCCAGAAGGAATTCTTGTGGTGGGCTCAGGAATGTCACCTAAACAAGGGACTCTCTGTGACTCGACCAGAGGCGAGTCAGATCTTAACGACAGATGCCTCAGACTTGGCTTGGGGAGCACACTTCAATGGGAAATGGATTCAAGACACGTGGCCTCCCAGACTACAGCATTTGCATATCAACATGAAGGAGATGTTAGCAGTCCAATTTGCCCTGGTGGCTTTCAAGGATCTACTTCAACCGGGACAGGTGTTGATTCAAACAGACAACACAACAGTCATGTGGTACATCAACAAGCAGGGGGGAACCCATTTGTACCCTCTTTGCAGACAAGCTATGAGTTTGTGGGAGACTGCTCTGAGTTTGCACATCATTCTTCAAGCACGGTTTCTGCCAGGAGCACAGAACTCCTTAGCAGATGTTTTGAGCAGACAAATGGTGGATCCCCACGAGTGGAAATTGGATCCTCATGTATTCCAACAGTTGACAGTGGCTTGGGGAACTCCAGACATAGATCTGTTCACTTCTCCACTAAATTTCCAACTGCCAAAATTTTGCACAAAGATGTTTCACCCAAAAGCTTGGAAAGTGGATGCTCTATCTTTCAGTTGGAACAACCTTCACGTCTATGCTTTCCCTCCTCTGCCTCTCCTTCCCAAGGTGCTCTTGAAGGTCAGACAGGACAAGCCTTGCATGATTCTAATAGCACCAGATTGGCCACGTCAGCACTGGTATCCTCTGCTGAGGAGTTTAGTACAGGAGCCTCCTTGGCCTTTGCCACCAATTCCACACCTTTTGTCCCAGGCAAGCAATCATTTCCTCAATGTCAGGGTACAGTCCCTGCATCTGACAGCCTGGCATATTCTGTTTTAGACCGTGGGGGGGGGGGGGGGTCACAGCTTCCTCAACAAGTTTTGAATGTCATATTGGAAGCCAGAAGACCTAGTACTAGAAAAGTTTATGCTGATAAATGGAGGAGATTTTTCCTTTGGAGCACAGCAAAGAGCTTTGATGTTTCGGTGCCTAATTTGAGTTTTACACTACAGTACCTTACTGAATTATTAGACAAGGGTTTGTCTTTCTCCTCCGTGAAAGTTCATGCTGCAGCCATTTCTGCTCACTATGATTGTGACCCTCCATTATTTTCTCACCCATTGTTTAAGCAATTTCTTAGAGGGGCAAAGAGCATAAGACCCCCACGTAGAACTCCTACTCCTTCCTAGGATCTCAATTTTGTGTTGGAAAAGCTTACTTTACCTCCTTTTGAACCTGCAGCTACATCTGAGTTGAAGTTTTTGTCTTGGAAGACTGCTTTTTTGTTGGCCATTACGTCTGCTAGGAGGGTATCTGAATTACAGGCTCTCATGGCAGTTGAACCCTTCCTGATATTCCATAAGGATAGGGTGTCCCTGCGTACTAACCCTACTTTTATGCCTAAAGTTGTTTCTAATGTGGCCTTAAACCAGTCTATTCATTTGCCTACTTTTTTTGCTGATCCCCAAAATAAAGGGGAAAAAATTTTGCATTCTTTGGATATTCACAGGCAGTTACGCTATTATTTGAGCAGAACTAAAGGGTTCAGGCAGACTCAACAGTTATTCATTTCTTTTGCTTTGGGTTCACAAGGGAAAGCTGTTTCAAAGCAAACTATTTCTAAGTGGATTGGCCATTGTATTGCTTTTTGTTATTCTCATCATGGAAAGGATGTTCCGGCCGGGATCAGACCTCATTCCACTAGGGCTACTGCCACTTCTACTGCCTTTTTAAGGGGAGTAGCTACTAAGGATATTTTGGAGGCAGCTGCTTGGAGTTCAGTGCACACTTTTACTAAACATTACCATCTCCCTCTTTATTCCAAGTCTAGGGCTGGGTTTGCCACTGCAGTTTTACAGGGCATGTTAGCAGCTCCTAATGCTTTTTAATTTTGCCAACCTCCCTTTACCTTTGCTTTGGGATTCTACCCACAGGTTATGACTGCAGCAATGTGAGACGAAGAACATAGTACAGTTTTGTACCTACCATAAATGTAGATGTTCGAGGATCCACATTGCTGCAGTCCAATTTTCCCTCCCTCCTTCCCCTCTGTAGTTTGGGGTTGCTGTGTTTCTTTTGGGGTAATTATTATTATTATTTTTTCTATATTGGTGGTTGGGTATTTTCTATTTTTGGCTATGGCCTTTTCTTTTTAGGCCTTCTGACATCTGGGGCAAGAAAGACTGAGGATATGGCGTCGGTCATGCGCTTTAGTACCACTGCGTACTGACGTCAGATCAGAGCGACCATGACCGACGCCAGCCTAACACTTTGGTATTCGGGCCGACCGAGGACAGCGGACTACCCACAGGTTATGACTGCAGCAATGTGGATCCTCGAACATCTACATTTATGGTAGGTACAAAACTGTACTTTATGGTAAGGCATAACGTCTTTTTCCTCACATTGATTGCTTTGCTGTTTGGACTTTGTATTTTAGAAAGTTTTTAGCTTCTGTCAGTTGTAAAAGAATTCTGAACATATTCCAAACTTTTTTTTTTGTGATAATAGGCAGAATTTAGTTGTGTGGAGACATACTTATTACCGGAAACTTTAAGTGCTTATTGTGATACGTTATCCAGTACTGTCATTATATTATTCTGGTTGGTGTTCTCTTCTCTGACATGATAGATCCTAAAACTGATACCCCCCATCAAATCCAGTTTTACCTAAAAGGAAAAAAAAAATGCCTCACCTTACAGTTACTGATTCTGTTGGGACCACTGCTCATCCCACTGGCCACTTACCTGTTGTCGTGTCTCCTCAAGTGCAGCTTTACTTACTACTATGGAATGGGGTTTAGATACATTATCCCCAGGGCTGTTCAAGTACCTGATGTAGGTATGGGAGAACCAAACCCTTCAGGTGCAGGAGTAGTCTGAGGTATGAGATCCCTTACCAAGCATAATACTCTGTCCTCAAATATTTTATCTAGTAGTGAAGTTCACAAGAAAAAAGAAACAGAAACTTGGTCATACAGATAAGCAGATTATTGCTGTTTGTGTGGTTGATGTGGCTTCCTTGGCTAAGGGTGCTCCACAGACATATAATTTTGGTGGTTTTGTTCCATACATGGCTCTAGTATCAGTTTGCTAGAGGCCTTTCTATTGTTTCAGAAAATGATGAGAAATCTGATGAGGACAATGGTAATTTCCTAGTTTAGACTGAGTCTAGTCACTCTGATTCTTTGGAAGGTGAATCTGAGCTTAAGTCTAAAGAAGTGTTCACTTTTCCACAAATGATTACTAGATTTAGTGATGTTTTTGCTTAGGAGTAGTTGGAAACTCCCCCAGGGCTAGGCAGCATATATGACCTTATGGAGGATGAGGTACCCAATTCTTTGGCTATCCCCCCCTCTTACTGGCATTGGAAGATGATTATGAAGCTGTCTGCAGGACACCAGTATCTTTTCCAGCAGTCCCTAAAAAAGGCCCAGTGAAAATGCAGGGTCTCCTCAAATATGACAGGTCTCTTTTCTCCTTTGATTGCTGACCCAGCTGCTGTCTGCCCAGCTGCCTGCACAAATAAAAAAAGTCCTCGACTTCATCTTATCCAACACCCCCTGATAAACAGAGAACCTGATTACATCTTCAGGGCAACATGTTGTTTCTTTCTAGTGATCTAGCCTTTAGAAGGTTAAATTATTGAGTCTATATGTGGAAGTTTATTTTATAGTGTGCGTACAGTTTGTACAGTTTTGCTACATCCTTTACTGCAGAGCAGAATTCTTATATGAATGAAATTGCTTCTAATTTGACTCAGGATCTGATGTTGTTGTTTCTGTCCATTCCTAAAATTATGGGTCTTTGGATCCTAATTAGATCTGATTTCAACCCTTTTCAAACTTTTGGATCCAGTGCTCAAGTCTCTGGATTGCTCATCCTCCTCAGTTCTGACTTCAGAGTTAATGAAACCCTTGGAGCCAAGACTTTTCTTGGATCTGATACTCATCGGATCCAGCACTCCGCCAAGGTTCTGTCTGGAGCCTGTATCTTCCACTGCTCTGTTCCACGATCTTGCAAGAAAAGCGATACCACCACTAGAGACTTCCCTGTGCTGTTACATCCTTATAATCAGCAAGGTCTTCCAGGAGCCTAACTGAAGCTAACATGGTCAAGATGATGAGGGGATTCCTTTGGCTCCAGATTGAATTGGAGGTCCTACCGGGGCCAAGTGAATAACTTCTTTCCACAATCAGTAGTTGCTCCTTCTTTCTTTGATCTGGCCTTTCAGATTGGTGTCCTTGGATCTGTCTTCCACCCGGGTCAAGTCTGCACTGGAACCTAGGTTGAGTTCCTCAGTGCTGATGATTTTGCTGATTCAGTTGTCTCTAACTGCTTCGGAGTGTCTGATTCTCAGAGCAGAATGGTCACTCTCATCTCCAGCAGGGTAGGTTCAGATTTGAGATCTTTGGAACTGCTCTTCCCTCTCAGGGCTTTGGTATTAGATAGTTCCACTCAACCGTCAGCATTGGAACCTAGCCGTGTGGTGTTGTAGGTTAAGTCTCCCTTCAGGGTTGCAGCTCCTAAGGCTCAGCTCCCTGGACCCTTTCGAGGCTTTTGAGAGAATACACAGGGCAATTGACCAGTACTCGAGTCTGCAGGACACCATCAACCACGACCAACGATTTTACCTAGGCTTCGTCTTTATTCAGACTTCTTCAGAATAATAAAAATTCAACCCATCCAAGCTTTATAAGACTCAAAACATGACATCATTCACAATTAACTAATTAATTGATTAATTGATATCCAACTTCTTAAAGTGGACTGAACACACTCTAACAATTGTTAAAAACATCAAACCTGTTAGTAAATAAAATTAATAATAATGACAACAACACAATATTATGCATAAAAAGTCAATGCCACCTCATTTCACTAAGGTCAAGATGAAGATCTAAAACGTTGCCCTGCACATCCTTAACAATTTTTTGTATCACACAAAACTTAAACTCATGCCCACTATGTGACTCAGTGTGTCTGTACAGGGCATTTGTTTTTCTCATATGCCTAATATCTGATATATGTTCATTGATTCTATCTCTAAAAGCCCTACTGGTTTTTCCAACATAAAACGCTGGACATTGACCACATATTGCTAAATACACCACATTTTTACTGTAACAGTCAAAATGCCCATGAAGTCTAATTAACTCACCAGCCACATACAGCTTAAAATCCGTAGGCAATACAAGATGGCACACACTACATCTACCACATTTGAAATTTCCAATAGGACTACCAGTTGGGTTAAAAAGACTTTCACCCGTCTCTAAGGGCAGGGCAACGTTTTAGATCTTCATCTTGACCTTAGTGAAATGAGGTGGCAACTAAGGTTGAATGCCATGGTTTTTCCTGGCATTAATGACCATATTAGTATTGCCCCTATTTTAAAATTAAAGCATATTCTGGGGTGATAAATTCATAAGTCCATTACTATTTATTGGTTTTATTTGTATACTGTTGTATTTTTTTGATAATTAATATTGACTTTTTATGCATAATATTGTGTTGTTGTCATTATTATTAATTTTATTTACTAACAGATTTGATGTTTTTAACAATTGTTAGAGTGTGTTCAGTCCACTTTAAGAAGTTGGATATCAATTAATCAATTAATTAGGTAATTGTGAATGATGTCATGTTTTTAGTCTTATAAAGCTTGGATGGGTTGAATTTTTATTATTCTGAAGAAGTCTGAATAAAGACGAAACCTAGGTAAAATCGTTGAGCATGGTTGATGGTGTCCTGCAGACTCGAGTACTGGTCAATTGTCCTGTGTATTTTTGGTTTTTAGTTTTTGCTTTTGAGAGAATACTCTTTCATTCTAGAAAGAATACTAGCCCCTCAACCTCAGATCCATCCCTTCCTCAAAGGATCTTCCAGGGTCCAGACTCTAGTCTTTTGTTCTGTTGGGACAGTCATTGGCCAAAAATCTCACACCATCTCCTATGGAGCAGACCACCATAGCTTCTGAATCCTCCATATAGTATCCCACTGAGGAGATACACAAAAAGCATCCATGGAGAAGGAGGAACCTAGATTCTCCTCAAGAATCTGTCACCACTGACACTGACTTTGATGAAGGAGAAGGTTCTCCCAGATCTCCCTTTGAGAACATTTCATTCAGATAAATCCTTAAACAACTAAACAGAAAATGGATGGTTTTCCCAGCTGTTTTCTCTGGAAAAGTCAATCTTCAGCAAGACTTTTGGTTCTGGCCCATCTACATCTTGGGTGGTCCCACACATGGATGAGATGATAGATGTAATCTCCACAAGAGCTTGAAAGGAGCTGGACACAGCTGTACTCATCCCCAAGAAACCCAATATGTTCCTTGTCACCCTAATGACTCTCCCCACTGGAGCAATGACCAACTATAGATTCGGTGGTGGTGGTGGTGGCAGCCACCAGTAAGGAACAAGAAAAAGAAAGATGTGATGTTGTCTCATCATTCCTCCTCACATATGAGTTTTTTCTTTGCAGATAAGTGCCTTTTTATGTTTCACCCTCCAGTCCTTGTCCAATATCTCTATGCACCTTATCTCCAATGCCTCAGTGGGTACATTTAGAGCAGCTGGCACAGACATATCCATTGGGAGATATGCGTGGATGAGGCTTTGCGACTTTCTGGAACATTTTAAGACATCTTTTGTTAATGCATCCTATAATGGATGTCCCAAAATGAAGGACACAATCTCCAGAAGTGAAAAGAACGGCAAATCCGTTTCTGCTGTAGGGCTCAATTTTTCTGATTCTCAGAGGACCTTCTTCAGGAATCAAAAAGGAGGTAAGAAAATTTGATTCCAGAAATCAAGGGGGCTTTCACCTGAAAGGAGATAGAACCCCCCCCCCCCCCCCACCGTGGCAAAGGAGAGAAGTCTTATAATGAACATCACCCTAGGGTCAGAGGTGGTCCGCAGAATCAAGGCCTCAGAGGTCCCCTTTCTGAGAAGTATTTTCAGCACTTCTGAGCAGTTGCCTGACTGCTTCACTGTGGAGGAAGTTGGGGGCTGCTGTCCCTGCACCCAATAACCTGGACCTTCATCACTCAAGACAATGAATGCAGAGGATAATAATCAGAGGCTACTTCATTCCTTTTCACACTACTCCTTCAGCCCCAAAAAGGCTTCCTAACATTCCACTCTCTCAAAGAAAATTGACAACTTCAGAAATAAAGAAGTTTCTGAACAATTGAGTCATCCAAGAGGTCCCACAGGGCAAAAAGGATCTGGAATTAAGTCAGTATTCTTTTTAATGCCAATTCTGGACTTCAGTTCCTTAAACAGTTTTGTAAGGAAAAACAAATTTCCAGATGGTCATGGTACAGTCTATCTTCCCTCTTTTGAGAGAGAATGACTGGATGTGCTTGATAGATCTTCCGGATGCCTACTACCACTTAAATATGGACAGACACTCCGCGAAGTATCTTCACTTCCAGCTAGGAGCCAGTCATTTTCATTTCAGAGATCAGTCCTTTGGTCTCACCACAGCCCCCATGTGTTTACTAAACATATGGCAGTAGTTGCAGACTGCAAGGATTCCAACTGTTCCCTTACTTAGACAACTGTCTCATTATCACCCCTACCTGGGATCTACTTATCCAGACCAGGGACTCCTTGCTTCACCTCTGTTCAGACTGAGGCATCATGGTGAATCTAGCAAAGTCCAAACTTTTCCCAAGTCAATCTTTAGAATTAATAGGAGTCCATTTGGACACAAAGCTTCAACTTGCAAAGCTTTCTCAGACAAGGATCATATCCATTTGCCATCAAGCGTTAACCATCTTTCCCTTTCAGAAACCAACAGCAAGAATGATTCTCCCTCTCTTAGGATCCATGGCAGTGACTACCCTGTCTCCCCTGGCCAGGTTCTACACTCGAGTTCTACAGTGAACTTTTGCGGTCCACTTGTTGATAAAACAGCAACTCATTTCCTTCCAAGTATCTTTTTTAATGGAGATTTGCAAAAAATATATCCAATGGTCATTGTAGGCACCACATGTTTCATATAGATGTCCTGTAACCTTCTATCTTCCAAACCCACTGTGATCATGGACACTTCCCTTTTGCGGTGGGAGGGGCATTTTTTGGGAAAGACATTCCAAAGCACATGGTCACAGTCAGAAGCCAGTCTTTACATCAGTGTATTGGAGATGAGACTGGCCCTCCCTGCATTGCAGGTCTTTCAAGACATCCTCCTCGTAGATGTGATGTCTATCCAGATAGACAACATTACAGTCATCCGGTACATCAACAAACAGGGAGGGACCAAATCTTACCCATTATGTCAAGAGGCCATGAGAATGTGGAAATGGGCAATATCTTCTCTTCACTATCTAATAACAATGCATATTCCAGACAAGTCCACTGTGCTAGTGGACAGGTTGAGTAGGTCTATCCTTCTCCCTCATGAGTAGTCCCTTGATCCATCTGTCATGGAGCTGATATTCAACCATTGGGGCTGACCTCACTGCAAGCTCTTTGCATCTCCCCCCAGCTCCAAGTGCAGCAAGTTCTTTGGTCTGATCCTCCAAAAAGGGGAGTCATTGAGGGATGCTCCGTCCCACATTTGGCTCTCAGGACGTCTTTATACCTTTCCTCTCATTCCTCTGATTTTAAAGTTTTTACAGAAGGCACTAGTAAAGAAGATCACAGTCATCCTCATAGCCCTTTACTGCCCTCAACAGGTATGGTTTACCTTCCTCTGGCCTCATCTAGTACACCCTCCCTGGGTGCTGGGCTTGGATCCAGATCTGTTATTTCATCCATTGGGGTCACCTCACCTGGATATTCATTCCTTCAAAATGAATGCATAGTTTCTCCAATTCCAGTGATGGCTAGACAATCCGGGTTTTCTTCTTCAGTTGTTCATAGTCTAACTTCTTCCCAGAAACCCTCTACATGTAACATTTACAAAATCAAAGGGAAAAGATTTTCCATCTGGGCAGTTGAGAACAGTCTTGATCTTTCTTCAGCCCTTTCTCAACAATCTTGGAATTCTTGGCTAACCTTTTTCAGAATGAAGCCAGGTATTCCACTATCAAAGTACAATTAGCATTCCTTTTACATTGAGAATCGCATGCCCATTGCATTCTTAAGACTATCTAAAGCCTTTCTTAGAGGAACCTTTCTATTATGACCACCGTTTAGAGACCCAGTTCCTGCTTGAGATATTGCCATTTTGTTGCAAGCCATAACTAGTCCTCCATTTGATCCGGCTGTTAGAGCTGATTTAAAATTTTTAATATGGAAAACTTTTCAGAGTTACTGTTACTTCTTATAGGCTAATTTTTCAGAAAGATATATTTAAAAAAATCTACATGCAACCTTAAAGTGTTACTGCTCAGTGCTTGGAGCTTAAACAAAAAACTCCACACCCTTCAAGCCCTCCTCACTCGGGAGAATGTAGATATCTGTGCCGAGACTAAGTTTTGGTTTAAAGCCATACAAAGTACTCTGGAAGTGTAAGGCTACATTGCCATCCACACATGTGGGCCAACAACAGCACAGACTGGGGCCAAAGGTGGAAGTGCTTTGATGTACGTTAGCAACAAAAGTACCTCCAGGTTGGTTAAACAGGATGATAGCATGGAGCTCATTCATGTGCAAGTCACCATAGGTAAGGTCCCGTACCATATTATGGCCAGTTACAGGTCACCATCTGTGCCCTTAGAGTTGCCTAAATCTACTGGAGGCACTCACCATCCAACTGAACACCCCATTCATAGGTAACTATAACAACCCATCTATAGACGGGGAAACCTACACTGCCTCAAAGTCATAGACACAATGCTTCTTGGTCTTTATTAACACAAACATACTTGAACAGATAGTGCACACTCCAACCAGACATACTGGATATGGTGCCCACTAACACAGGAGACCAACTGTAGCAGTTAGGAACTATTCAAAGGCAAACTCCATCCTATTAAGTAACAGTTTGTCAAAATTCAAGGCTCCCTCCAACCTCCAGACCACAGTTACCTATGCAGAATTATTTACAGAATCACTATACAGATGCAAATGGCTGCACAGAGGCTGGCATACCTACCAGAAAAAAACAGACATTAAAAACAAACCCACTGGTGGAATTCTCACCTAAACAGAGTATAGAATAACGGAAGAAAACTCATTGCCAAAATCAGGAAATGCAACTTCCTTAAAGACATGCTCTGTTATACAACTAAACAAGAAACTAAGAGGTCTAATTAAGACAAGCAAAGCCAACTATGAGATCAGGATTACCTCACAGGCTAAGGGCAGTCAGAAGGCCTTCTTCAGCTACATCCAGAACCTCAGAGATAGCACACAACAGTGTGCTAAACTGGTGGTGAACGGTACCACCTACACCGGTCAGGGTGACATAGCAAAGGTACTGTATGATAAACTCAGCTCAAACAGCCCTAGCCCCCCCTCCCAGTTCCACCAGGTGACATCCACTCCAGTATACTTCTTCCAGCTATCAGAAGAGTCCACATGCTGAAAGCACTTGCTAAAAAGAAGAACACCATCTCTATGGGTCCCACCAACATCCCCAGTTGCCTCCCGAACAGTCTAAAACATGACCTGCCAGGACCACTTGAGGCACTCTCCAATTTCATCCTTAAAAACAGGCTATGTTCTAAGTGAACAGAAGACCACAACAATTATTCCCCTCCACAAGGGCAGACCATCAACAGACACAGGGAACTGCAGACCCATCTGTCTAAGAAGCCTAATATGCAAAGCCATTGAACATATTATCATGGAAATGATAAACAAGGACATTGGCAACCTACAGACACTATCCATTCCTAGTTTGGCTTTGCTAAGAGAAAGTAATACCCACTTAACCTGGTAGACTTCTTCAGGATGGTCACCAAGACAGTGTTGTTGTTGTTGTGTCTTTTGGCTTTTCCAGGTTAAGGGTCGCCACAGTGGAACTCTGGTCCGCTAATGATTGGTAGTTGATTTTTACGTGCCGAGTTACCAGCCCTGACGCCCAACCTTCAATGAAGGTACGCCCATTCACGCATGTCTCCACGCAGAAGATGCTCTAGCTGAGAATCAAAATGGACAGCGTCTTACTGGGAGGCGACAACGCTACTGCAGCACCACCACCGCGGGTATGGTCACCAAGACAATGAATTACAGTAAAAGAGTGCATACTGAATATCTTGACTTGGCTTAGGTATTTGATACAGTACCCCACTCAGGCATTGTTGACAAGCTGTCTGAGCTAGACATGAAACCTTACATAACTTGCTGGATTTCTGATTGGCTCACAAATAGGACCCAAAAAGTCAGGATTAGTGAGACCACCTCCACCAAGAGACTAGTCACCAGAGGAGTACCCCAGGGCTCCACACCAGACCCTCTCCTGTTTGGTATCTACTTCTCGGACGTCTCTGGCTCACCAAGTTCACAGATGGCTGTAAATTGTGAGCTGTTATAGATTTCCCCCAGACACAGATATCTTGGAATTGGGTTTAGCACGTACAAATGACTGGTGACAAAGCCATGGCCTAAAGCTCAATGCCTAAAAATGCATTATAATGCCCTTTGATAAACTCAGTCCAACTTTTCTCCATCAATAAAATGCCCCTAAGGGTCAACCCAGTAGTAAGAGATCTGGAGACATATTTAGACGGCAATCTGGCTTTTATGCAACATGTAGCTAAGGGAATAAGAAAATTATTTTATGCCACCTAACTTATAGGTAAGGGTATGGCATTTAGGTCCAAGGAAGTTATAGTACCACTAAACTCAGCCCTTATCAGATCTTTCACTGAATACAATGCCCCCTTTGGCATGTATCCAGCCAGACACTTGCAACAGTTGGAATACCACAAAGGTTTCAACACTGACCGCCTAAAGGCTCTGTCATTGTATTCAGTCTCCTACAGGCTGCTGAGAGGGGATCTTTGTCTGGCTTACAGAGCTTCCTCAGACCCAACACTGGTGGAACTGTTGCACATGTGAAAAACACACAGCACCAGAAACACTAGCTCCAGGGGTCTGAACTTCTCTTGTGGCATAAACCGAAAATGCTGGAGAGAAAATTTGTCCCATAGGATCCCCTCACTATGGACTAGGCTTCCTATCCATGTAGAGCAGAGTTCATCCCTGACCCTATTCAAACAAAACTTTTGACAACTAAATAGGAAATCATAAATTTACCCCCAGTCTGACTCCACATCCCATATGGATAGAGGCTGTCAATAATTAAAGTATTATCCTAAGTAACACCCCTCCCCAACAGATTCTTAGCAGTCTACCTACTAACATGCCCTCCATATAATACTTGGGACCCAAATGGTTTGGAGTGCATGGCTATGCTTGTAAGGGCCCTAGTGGTTACTAGCTTAATAACAACTTACGAACCTATGAGTCTGAGAACCAGCCCTTCTTTTCTTCCAAAGATGGTTTCTGAATCTTCTATTAACCAGTCCTTAAATTTTCCTGTGTTTTTCTCAAAATCTTCAAGTAAAGGTAAATACACATTACATTTACTAGAGGTTCACCTCTAATTAAGGTTCTATTTACGGAGCTTTCAGGGAAATTGATCAGTTGCTTCTCCTTTACTCCCCTGTCAAAATGAGAAAAGGAATATCCACAGTTATCTCTCTCGTCAGTTGTCTAAGTGTACTTATGTTTACAAGCAGAATGGGCTGTCCCTGCCTGTTCCCTCAAAAGCCCACTCTATTAGACGAGTCGCTTTGTCGACAGCCTTCTTTTCCAGAGTACCTCTTGATAATACCTGCACAGCAGCTACTTGGTTTAAAGTCCATTCCTCAATTTCATAATTTAAATTGAATATGCAGTTCAGATCAAGAACATCGTTTGGTTTGCCTTTGCTCAGGAATATCCTTCCATAAACCACCCAAGTGTTACAGTAGCTGGGGATTCTGAAAGACAACATCATATATGAAAGTTATGATGTTATGCTGTCTTATCTCATCTTCATTCTTACAATGATGGGTTCGGAGCCGATCCTCGGCTCCGACTCGGTCGAATACATGACTGAAAGTCTCAAACCTGGCTCGTGGCAAGAAGGTATCCCACAATGCAGTGGTGTAATTCCCCAGATCTCATTTGCTGCTTTACGAGTTTGGATGCACTCATCTTGGCTATGGCTAAGTTTTGACAAATTTTCTATTACTTTTTCCTCAAATTGTTATATTTGCTAATAGATATCATATTTCTTATTATATTTAACTTGTTGTGCCTTTTGCTGCTTTTCTATTAGATAGTGATATTTTTTTCCCCTTTAGCACGGCTTTTGCCGTCGCTTTGTAGGCCTATTGGTATCCTTTGTAGTGGTTGTTCTGTCTGCTACTTTATCTGTAGCTCGTTTAAGTTAGAGAGCTATTTGCCCATTTGGGCTTGTAGTTAATTATTGTCTTGTCTAGAAAATAAGATTGTTTGAGTTAGAGGTCCTATTTCTCTCTCCCTGGTTGTCTTTTCCTTGTGTTTGACCCATAGTTGCTGTTCGTTGTAGCTTTAGCTCTTCATCAGTCAACAGCTAAAGTTTTTCTTGTTGTTGTTGCTGTTGCTTTTGTGGTCTTAACTTAACTATGTCCAAAGACCCAAAAGAGAGAGAACATAAGCCTTCGGGTTTTAAAAAATGTCAGAAGTGCTGCCAAAAACTGTCCATCACAGATGGACATGTTATATGTGTTTATTGCCTTGGTGCTCTTCAGCTTCAAGAAGACTGCACTTTTTGTCACTCTTTCAGTGCAAGAGTACTTCAAGAAAGGAAAAACAAATTGATTCTGAAAGGGCTCTTAAAGCCGACTTTTGAGGAAGCCATCCATAGTTCTTCTTCCTCTTTTTCTTCTCCTTCCTCTAGAAAGGATAAGTCTCAAAAAAGACATTCACCTGCAACATTGGCTCAGTCGGAGACGCCAGTCAAACTTCCAAAAATTTCCAAGGCCACAACCTCCTCGGCCCCACTGTCCTCGGTGCCATCGGAGGCCATATCGGTTGACAGGTCTGGTACTTCAGCTCCAAAGTCCTTGCAGCCGCAAGATATCTCTACTTGGAGCTGGTTCATGGATATTTCACTGGTTTCTTTGACATTGAGATCTCCAATCCTGCACAGGTCTCGCTCGCCATCCCTATCTTCTAGGTCCACCAGGAGCTTATCAGACAATGTGGAATGGGTAGTGCACAGACTCCTGAAGTCGCCGGCGCTGACTAAATTATTCTTGAATTCCACTCATTTGGTCTCGGAGCCTTCTGTACCCATTATACCCACTGTTGTTCCTCCTCCGAGCCAAGCTGGTCCTTCGGAGCCAGGGTGCTTGGTTCCACTTACTGTGGATCCATCGGTTCCAGGACCCCATTCGGTGTTCATGGGACTGACATCTTCCCCGACTTTCTCGGTGCCATCCAGGGAGTCTGGGTTCCCCGGTCGGCCCAGGGGGGGGGGGTTCTCGGCCCTGATCTTCTTCGGAGCTGAGTGTACCCCTTGGAGCGTCAGCCTGGGTTAGTTCAGCTCCCACATCGGCCTCGGGTCCGATCTCATTGGTTCTGGTGCCTTCCTCTGTCACCTCAGAGCTAGGGAGTCTAAAAAGCCGGAGGGAACTGCCGTTGAGCTGATGAGTGTGTTGTCTACCCATTCAGCACCACAGAAGTGTACTAGTACTCATCCCCCTAAGGCATCGGCTAATGACCGGCACCACCCATTCCACAGGACAGCAGAGATCCAGAGCCTCAGGATCCCCCAATGGGTGAACCCCCTCTCCTCCGAGGCCTCCCCAGAATATTCTTCTGAGGAGCCACCTCAGAAGAGAACTTGCAAAAGAAAGCACGTTGACTCCCCAGAAGAGTCTTTCACTTCAGACACTGACCTCGATGAGTCAGAAGGGTCCCCACAGTCATCCTCTGATGATATATCATTTGCAGATATTCTAGAGATCCTCAAGCAGATAGGTGGCTGGCAGGCCACCACCCCTTCTGATGAGGAGTCAGTGTACCTGAAGCTTTTGAATCTCAACCTTCAGCCTCCTTGGTGTCTCCGCCTTTCGATGAGCTAATGGACCTGGTTAGTCGAAAGGCATGGGAGTCACCTGACACAACGGAGTCAGTCCCTTGGAGGCCAAACAAATTTTTGTCAGTTCCTTCAGGTAAGGATTTTCTGACCAAGGGGGTACCCGTAGATGCTATGGTGGTGGCAGCAGCTACCAAAAAGGAACTTGCAAAGGCTTCCTCATCTGTTCATCCTCCGAATAATTTCATCAGCGATATTCTCACTGCGATCACTGAACTACCTCTCCCACTTTACAAGGCTACAAAGAGATCTCCTGAATGAGCTAGGAGATACTCTACAAGGTTCATTAGCTGCGAGGGTGAATGAGAAGGTCTCCTCCCAGCTGTCCACCTTAAATTCCATTGTCAACTCCTCCATGAGGCTCATATCCTACGCAGCAGATGGAGCGAGCAGGGCAGCAGGTTCCAGAGTTTCCCTTAGGAGACACTCCTGGATGCACTTGTGCAATTTTGCATAGCCCTTTAAGTCTACCTTTACCAATGCCCCTTTTGATGGTTCCTCACTCTTTGGACCCAAAATAAAAGACACACTAACCCGGTGCGAGTAGGAAGGAAAAACTCTTTCTGCCATTGGAGTACATTTTTATGTACCTTCAAGACTTTATTCTGAAGGCCAGAAGAGCAGAAAGATGTGGTTCAAAAGATCCCAGAGAGTTTTCCAGGATGCACAGGGTGATTCCTTCCCCAGGGGCAGGGGAAGGCAATAACAGTTGATGCTGTCCCAGAGGCAGAGGGCACCCGCAAAACCAGGGTGACCATGATTCCTTTCACGAACACCCTTATCAGCGCTCCTGAAAGGAGGCCCGACTGCTCTACTTTGGAGGCAGTCGGGGGGTGTTTATCAATGTACCCAGAAGCATGACAAAATATCTCAAGAGACAAATGGGTACTAAATATAATATCCAGAGGATACTCCATCACATTTTCCAATCCTGTTCCACAGACCAAAGCAATCCCAGATGTTCCACCCATTCTAAGGGAACAAGCAACTATAGAGATTCAAAAGTTGCTGCACAAAAGAGTCATCCAAGAAGTCCCCACACACGAAATAGGATTCGGAACTTACTCAAGATTCTTTTTGGTGCCAAAAAGAACAGGAGACTGGAGGCCCATATTAGACCTAAGCAAATTAAACGAATCTGTCAAGAAGTCAAAGTTCTGAATGGTGACACTGCAGTCTATATGTTCCCTTTTTAGGTAAAGAGGATTGGATGTGCTCGATAGACCTTCAAGATGCTTACTATCACATAAAAATGGACAGGACATGAAGAAGGTGCTTACGCTTCTGGCTGGAAGCCAGCCATTACCAGTTTTGAGCTCTGCCCTTTGATCTCAGTACAGCCCCCATAGTGTTCATCAAATGCATGGCAGTAGTCACGACTCAACTGAGGCATCTAGGATTCCAAGTGTTTCCCTATCTAGACAACTGGCTCCTATCTGCCACCACCAAGCATCTACTCCTACAAGCCAGGGATCTAACTTTGGACATTTGCAATCAGCTGGGTATTACAGTAAATTTTCAAAAATCTGCCTTGTTGCCCTGTCAACATATTACATTTATAGGCGCAGATCTAGACACCTCCTCCATTGTAGCACATCTTTCTACAGAAAGAGTTATAGCACTCAGACAGCAGATACTTCACCTCCTTCTCAAGACCAAGGTGAAAGCAAAGGTAATTCTAAGATTACTAGGAACAATGGCTTCCACGATTACACTGGTCCCTCTTGCCAGAATGCACATGAGGATCATTCAATGGCTATTGTTCTCCCACTGGTCACTTCAAGACCTTCCAATGTCTTACCTGATCAGAATAACAGAATCATGCAAGAAAGACTTAAGATGGTGGATACACTGCACTCATGTGACAATAGGAAGACCCTTTGTTCCACATCAACCCATAGCTACAGTGACCACGGACGATTCCTAGATAGGGTGGGGGGGCATTATCTGGGAAGAACAAACGAAGGTACATGGCAAGAACATGAGGCTCACTTGCATATAAATGTTCTAGAGATGAGAGCAGTGCTTTTTGTGTTGCAAGCACTTCACGACTCTCTCCCTCTAGGGACAATTGTGATACAGTCAGACAATGTGTCTGTGAAAACAAAAAAGTCCTGAAGAATTAGTAGTAATGACCAGCCAGAAAACTTGATTTGTGTAAAATCCTTAACGCCGAAATTGTACAAGGCGTTTTCGTCCGAGTGTCACCCAGACCTGTCATACTTATTCGTCAGGAAATGCATGTTGATGCAAAGCTTGTTCTATTAGGTTTCTAAGAAAACTCGAGCAAATTGTCTCTCATTTTGCACTTCGCTCCACACCTTTCCACTTCTAATACTTTTGCATTGTCCAGAATTTTTTAAGCAAAGTTGATAACTGCGCATACATGAGGATGTGTTACAATATGTCTGTGGTTTGCTACATAAACAAACAGGGGGAACCAGATCTTACCCCCTTTGTCGAGAGGGCCTAAGAGTTTGGCAATGGGCAGTTTCTTCCCAGCGCTTTCTAATTGCAACGCACATTCTGGGGAAGTCCAATGTGATAGCAAACAAGCTGAGCAGAGCAATCCTAATGCCTCACGAGTGGTCTCTCAATCACAATGTAGCGAAATTATTTTCTGAACATGGGGAAAGCCTTGCTGTGATCTCTTTGCCACTCCCATGAATGCCAAGTGCAGCAACTACTTTACCCTAATCCCCCCTCCGGGGGAGACACCAAGAGATGCACTTGCTCACGGTTGGCCCTTGGGATTTCTATATGCTTTTCCTCCATTTCCTGTCATACCCAGAGTAATTCAGAAAGCACAGTACTCAGGAAGCAGGATAATTCTCATTGCTCCTACTGGCCTCACCAAGTTTGGTTCCCCTTCCTTTGGCCTCATCTTCAGGAGAAGCCTTGGACTCTGGACCCAGTGCCAGATCTGCTGACTCATATGTCAGGGAAGCTTCATCCTTCCCTCCACACCCTAAAATTGACAGCTTGGCTGCTCCACTTCCCAATTTAGTCAGGCTTCACAATTTCACTCCTACAGTTAGACATATCTTAATGTCCTTGCATAAAGCTTCCACTAGAAAACTGTATTCTAGCAAATGGAAAAGGTTTTCCTTTTGGGCTCAAGACAGGAACATTGATCCTTTTTCTGCATCTATCCATTCTATTTTGGAATTTTTGGTGGAACTGTTCCAACAAAGTTCAGCTGCAGCAACCATCAGGGTTCAACTCGCTGCAATATCAAATTTTCACATGGGTGAGTCTACTTCCAACTTAATGTCACATAGGTTGTGTAGAGCCTTCTTAAAAAGTGCCTCCTTATTAAGACCTTCCTTTAAGGAACCCCTTTCTCCTTGGGATGTGAATTTTATTTTGTCTCACCTCACGTTACCAGAATTTGAGCCCTTGTCATTTTCAGACCTCAAGTTCCTTTCCTGGAGGACCTTGTTTCTAGTGGCTATAACTTCTGCTAGAAGAGTATCAGAGTTGCAAACTCTTTCTATTAAACTACCATATTTGATTTTTCATAAGGATAGGGTATCCTTACGAACTAACCCGTCCTTTCTACCCAAAGTCTCTTCTCCAAACAACATAAACCAATCTATAGAACTTCCAGTGTCCTTTCCTAATCATAGCAACAAGGCAGAGTACAAATTACATTAACTAGACGTGCATAGACAACTCAAATTCTATTTGCATAGGACCAAAGACTCCAGAAAATCTGACCAATTATTCGTATCCTTCTCTGATGCGAAAAAGGGAAGCTCAGTTTCTAAAACTACTCTTTCCAATTGGCTTTCTAATTGTATTACATTCATCTATCACTCAAGTCACAGAGATTTACCTTTCAAATTGAAGGCTCTTTCCACTAGAGCAGTGGCTATGTCATCTGCCTTTCAAGCAAGAATTCCCATGGATAATATTTGTGCAGCGGCTACTTGGACTACTCCACATACTTTTATCACTCATTACAAAGTGGATTTGTCCTCCAGGGACAGGGCCGTCTTTGGGTCCACGGTGCTTAAAGGTTTACTCCCATGAGCCACCCAGGGTAAAGGTGCTAGGGACGCTGTCCCATCATTGTAAGAATGAAGGAGAGATAGATCAACATAACATAAAGAAGTTATGTACTCACCATAACATTCCATGTTTGCTGTCCATCTTGCCATTCATTCTTACAAACCCTCCCTCCTTCCCCCTGCCAAAGACTCCTTGTGGACCTGGTAGATTTTTTTTTTACTGCCTTCAGGAGTTCTTTGTCTCAGTTTGTTTCTCCTTCCAGTAGGTATAGTATAGACTTGGATATACGTATGTATATATTTATATATATATATATATATATATATATATATATTTATATATATATATATATATATATATATATATATATATATATATATATATATATATATATATATATATATATATATATATATATATGTATATATATATATATATATGTATATATATATATATATATATATATGTATATATATATATATATATGTATATATATATATATATATGTATATATATATATATATATATATATATATATATATATATATATATATATATATATATATATATATATATCATTCAGTAGCAGCAGCAAACAAGATCTGGGGAATTACACCACTGCATTGTGGGATACCTTCTTGCCACGAACCAGGTTTGAAACTTTCAGCCATGTATTCGGCCGAGTCGGAGCCGAGGATCAGCTCCAAACCCATCATTGTAAGAATGAAAGGCGAGATGGACAACAAACATGGAATGTTATGGTGAGTACATAACTTTTTTTTTTCACTGTAACACTAGGTCTTTGTTGTCTGTTTTCATCCTTCCGTAACTCTTGACCCACCTTCCCCCTTCCATGTGTCTTAAGGCATTTGACATTCTGGTTCCTGAACTTGTCTGTCTGATGTACCTTGGCTCCTTGAGGTTTCTTAACAAGACCTGTTTTTTCAGTGTTTTTTTTTTACCTCTATCTTAGACATTGTATACTTGCCTTTTTTACCAGAGGGCAAACTCAGTCTGAGGTATTTCAGTTAACACTAGGGATTATGGGTAAGGGGAGGAGCCTGAGGACCAGATCCAAAGGCTCGAAAGTGGCTGAAGTCACATCCAACATGGATCCAAAGACCCATATGTTGACGAAGGATGGAAATAGACAACACAGATGTATCATTATGGTGAGTAAGTAACTTTTGATTTGATGTCATTTTCATTCAATCCTCAACTGATAGGTGTTGGATCTGATTCTGATCTGACTCGGCTGCTTCTATGAGATCTTCAGATACAAACTCTTGAGTTCCTCTCTTTATCCATAATGCCCCATCAACCTAACATATCTCAGATCGCATTTGCCACCATTAGCTACAGCCTCAGATCCTCTCACTCTTATGCTTTCAGGTGTCTTTCCAGTTAAATATTGAGTTTTTCTATTTTTTTCTAGTATCCACTCTTCACCTACATCCTTTGATTACCTTTTACCTTTCTACATATTTTTCAGAGTGATTGTTACCAATTTTTTGGTACTTCTTGTTATCTGAAATTCTCTTCTTCTTCTCTCCACTGTATAGTATTTCTTGCCTGCCATTGTTGGTAGTTATCCTGTCTACCTTTTACTATCCTTATTAGTAAAAAAAAAAGCTAGACTAGTTGTTGTAGTTCTGTTTCTTTCTTTAGCTTGGTTAGCTTAGTTAAGCCAGTATGGCTGACAAACTTAACGGCTTTAAAAAAATACATTGACTGTCGGCATAAGATACCAAACTCAGATGCCCACAAGGAATGCATATACTGTTTAGGAGCTGTTCATTTAGATGCAGACTGCTCCATTTGCTCCAGTTTTAACTCCAGAGCTCTCAGAGACAGGAGGAACAAGCTAGTTTTGAAGGGCCATCTCCCTTCTACCTCTTGTTGTGTTTCACCTGGGGCTCAACCCCCCCCCCCAAAGAAAACTGATAAGGGAATGCTCAAGCCAGCTCCCAAAGATAAAAAATCTTGCAAGACGTCGCTGGATCCCACATCATCTTCGGCACCTTCCTTGCAGCCTTCTGCTAAAATTTTGAAATAAATCAGATCCAACCACCTCAAATCCATCTAATTCAAAATCAAAACCACCTCAGCTGATCACCACTTCCTCTACTGGATCTGGTCATATCTCGTCTCTCTTCTCCATTCTTGGAGGAATTCTGCCATACACATTCAAGACCTCAAACCTCCACCTCATTTCTTAGATCTTCCAGGAGTTTATTTGAGGCTGATGTGGATAGGATGATGAGAAAATTCCTCAGAGCTCAGATCCAGATGAGCATACTCTCAGCCAACATATGACTACTTCCCCTTTGGTCTCTCCTTCTTTGATCTGACCTACTGTTTCAGAGCTCTTGGATCCGAGAACCCTGAGGGTGACCTCTTCGGATCAAAAGATGATCTGTTCTTTGACTCCGGTTACTTCCCTGAGTCATCCAGCTCTGAACCTTTTGAAGCTGAAGACTCTCACAACCAAAGCATTGGTGCTAGATCACCGGCAGACTTGAGTCGACTCTGAAGCTATTGGAGCCATCCCTGCTCATCAGAGCTTCAGTGCTGGATGGCTTGGTCTGACTCCTTAATCAGGAGGAGTGCTTGTGCGGTTGCAGGAGCTGACAGCTCAGTAGATACCAGCTGCTTTGCCATCGACTTTGGTTTTCTGCTTTTGAGACTATGTAGAGGGCTTTCTCATTACCTAGAGAAAGGATATCCCTTCCCCCCTCAGGTCAGAAAAGTTTACCTTCTTCACTTCTTTGCTTTGAGCCTCGTACTTCAACTCCACTAGGATGGCAGCCCATACAAGTCTCTAGTCAGTCCCTCAGGACCCCCCCCCCATATCTTCTGATAACTCTCCAGACTACCCCACTGAAGAGGACCCCAGAAGAGGACGTGTAAAAGGAGACACCTAGATTCCCAGAAGAGGACGTGTGAAAGGAGACACCTAGATTCCCCTCAGGAATCTGTCACTGAGTACACTGATTTTGATGAAAAGGGGGGGGGTCTTCCAGATTTCCACCTGAAGACATCTCCTTTAGAGACATTTTAGAGCTCTTAAAACAGAAAGATGATCTTCCAGTACCCACTTCCAAGAAGAATCTGTTTCTAGAGGCTTTTGATTCTGGCCCAGATGTTCTTCATCTCACATTGCTGCAGTCATAACCTGTGGGTAGTCTGCTGTCCTCGGTCGGCCCGAATACCAAAGTATTAGGCTGGCGTCGGTCATGGGCGCTCAGATCTGACGTCAGTGCGTCATGGTATTAAAGCGCATGACCGACGTCATATCCTCAGTCTTTTTTGCCGCATGGTCCAAAGCAGAAGCAGCGTTTGCAAGTGCCGTTCGGCGTTCTGAAATTTTCGTATTCTGAGTTTCAGACCGAAACCAAGTTGGGCTAAGTACTCCGTTGGGGAATATTTTTGTTTTTTATTGCCTCAGTTAATTCCGGATGTCAGAAAAAGTGAATAATTGTATTTCTTGTGGGAAACAGATACCGCATAGGGATTACCACTCTCTCTGTATTCCTTGTTTGGGGCCTGAGCACGACGTAGTCGGGTGTCGCTTTTGTGCTAGATTTAATAAGCGCACCATTAAACGTAGGTTAGATTGCGCTAGGCTTGTCTTCGGTAAGCGGTGTAATTACAATATGCCGTCGGATCCTCCGACGCCCGCTACCGCTAAGAAGCGCAAGGAAAAATCGTTAAGGTCCAAGCAGGATGAGTCGTCCATTCTGGACGCCGGTTATTTAGAAACTACGGTGGAATCTGTGGATCCAGCCGAGGTTTCAGCTGAGTCTCAGGGGGAGCCGTTACTTTTGCAAGATGTGGCCTCTCAGGAGTCAGGTCAGGCTGAGGGGGCCTCTCAGGTTGCTGTACTCCCTTCTTTGCCTAAGGTGGTTAGGCCTTCTCCTTCTGTCTCTAAGGTACCTTCCAAGGGCAGGCCTGGTTTGCCTTCCTCTGGTGTCAGTCCTAGTTCTGCAGGTTCTGTGCCTAAAAAACACATGCTTAAAATGGCAGAAGATTTGATTTCCTTAATCAGGGGTTCTATGCCCCCTCCAGATAAGAGGCCTAGGGTGGAGCCAGAGGTGGAAAGTTTGGAACAGGCTTCAGATTACTCAGAGTCTTCGGCTGAAGACATTCAGGATTTTCCTCCTTATTCTGATTCAGACGCAGAGGATTTTTCTTTTTCAGAAACCCTGCATTCTATGAGGGAGAATTTTAAATGGGAAGGTCAGGATTTCTCAGATTCGCGAAAGAGGCTTAGGGAATTTTTGTTTTTACCACAACATCGGCCCTTGGCTATACCTCCTGTTTGGATGTTGTTCAGGATGTTTTCTCTGAGGCTTCTCTTAATCCAGACTCTTTGCCTCCTGCGCCTGTTAAACCAGATAGGTATTACAGAGTGCCAGAGGCTCATAAATATCTGTATAAGAGCCCAAGGGCTGACCCAGAAACTATTAGCCAGGGACCTAAGGGTGTCAGGGCTTCTGTTGTAAAGAATCCAGTTCCTATGGATAAAGATTCTAGAGCTTTGGATAGGTGGGGTAAAAAAGTGTATACCTCTTCCACTCTAGCAATGAGGGCTTTGAATTGCCAGTTTCATATGTTGAAGTACCAGAATTTTCTCCTTACTCAGTTAAAATCTAAGGTAGATGCTTTGGCAGAGGGCATAGAGTGTAAGGAATTACAGGATTTGGTTCATGCCTCTGATCAGGTGGGTAAGCATTCTTTGCAGTGTGGTTTCGATGCTTTACAGGCTTCTTCCAGGGTGGCTGCCACAGGATCAGTTATTCGCAGGCACGCCTGGCTTAAGGATCAGAACTTGTCAGAGCATGTTAAAGCTAGAATTTTGGATGCTCCTTTGCGGTCTGAAGTTTTGTTTGGTTCTCCTGTGGAGTCTGTCTTAAAGAAAATGGAAGACAAGGCTAAGTCTATGCAGACTGTTAAAGATTTTTTGCAGGTGCAACCCCCTAAGTTTAGCAGGAATTGGCCTACTAAGGGATGGGCTTACCCTTCTTCTGATTTACAGTCTAGGGGCAGATCTAGACGTGGTAGGGGCAGAGCTCAGGGTTCTTTCAGGCCTAGAACGTGGAGTTCCCCTGCACAATCTACAGGTGAGGGCAGGGGCCAGTCCTTTCGTAAACAGGCCCAATGACCTGCATCTTCAGCTGCCAGATCCTTCCTGTCTGGCAGCTCCTTTGGTAGGAAAGTTGGTACTCTTCAAGCAAAACTGGCTTTTAGTCACCCAGGACAAATGGGTGTTGGACATTATAGACCGAGGCTACAAGTTTTATTTCCACACATTGCCTCCTTTTAAAGGCATGCCAGACGTTCCTCCTCAGCAAAGGGTAATGGCTCACAAACAGATTTCTTTACTTCTTCAAATGGGGGCTATACAGCAGGTCCCTCTATCAGAAGTGGGCCTAGGATTTTATTCTTGCCTGTTTCTTGTACCAAAGAAAGGAAACACTTGGAGGCCGATTTTGGATTTATCTATCCTCAACACATACCTGGACATTCCAAAATTCAAAATGTTGACGTTGCAACAACTTCTGCCTCTGTTGGGCAAAGATCACTGGATGGTAACTCTGGATCTCAAAGAGGCTTATCTTCATGTTCCTATCAGGCCCAGTTGCAGGAGATTCCTGCGTTTTCGGGCTGGGACTTTACATTATCAGTTCTCTGCATTGCCCTTTGGCTTATCTACTGCCCAGGGTGTTCACAAAGGTTCTGGCTCCCGTGATAGCCTTCTTAAGGTTAAGAGGAATACAAATTTATCCTTATTTGGACGATTGCCTGATTCTTGCTCAAGACAAAAACAAGCTACTTCACCATCTACAGTATGTTATGGCAGTGTTAAGGTGCCTAGCGTATTCTGTGAACGAAACAAAGTCCAGTCTAGTACCCTCTCAGGAAATGTGCTTTCTGGGTGTGAGACTGAATACAGCTTCCCAGATGGCTTTTTTGACCCTGGACAAGCAAAGGAACCTTACACTTTACTTCCAACAATTGTCTCTACGGTCCAGGCTGACTGCAAGGACAGTCCTTCAAGCCTTGGGGTTCATTGCATCTTGTATTCTGGTGCTTCCCAATGCCAAACTGCATATGAGGAAGCTACAATGGTATCTCAAAAATGTATGGACGCAACACTGCCACGATCTGGACGCTGTCATTCAGATAATACCTTGCATTCAAAAGGAATTTTTGTGGTGGGCTCAGGAATGTCACCTAAACAAGGGACTCTCTGTGACCCGACCAGAGGCGAGTCAGATCTTAACGACAGATGCCTCGGACAAGGCTTGGGGAGCACACCTCAATGGAAAATGGGTTCAAGACACGTGGCCTGCCAGACTTCAACATTTACATATCAACTTGAAGGAGATGTTAGCAGTCCAATTTGCATTGATGGCTTTCAAGGATCTACTTCACCCAGGACAAGTGTTGATTCAAACAGACAACACAACTGTCATGTGGTACATCAACAAGCAAGGGGGAACCCATTCGTACCCTCTTTGCAGGCAAGCTATGATTTTGTGGGAGACTGCTCTCAGTTTGCACCTCACTCTTCAGGCAAGGTTTGTGCTCCTGCCAGGAGCACAGAACTCCTTAGCAGATGTTTTGAGCAGACAGATGTTGGATCACCACGAGTGGAAGTTGGATCCTCATGTATTTCGACAGTTGACAGTGATATGGGGAACTCCAGACATAGATCTGTTCGCTTCTCCACTAAATTTCCAGTTGCCAAAGTTTTGCACAAAGATGTTTCATCCAACAGCTTGGAAAATGGATGCTCTATCATTCAGTTGGAGCAATCTTCACGTCTATGCCTTTCCTCCTCTGCCTCTCCTTCCCAAGGTGCTCTTGAAGGTCAGACAAGACAAGCCCTCCATGATTCTAATAGCTCCAGATTGGCCTCGACAGCACTGGTATCCTCTGCTGAGGAGTTTAGTACGGGAGCCTCCTTGGCCTTTGCCTTCAATTACACACCTTTTGTCTCAGGCAGGCAATCATTTCCTCAATGTCAGGATTCAGTCCCTGCATCTAACAGCCTGGCATATTCTGTTCTAGAACCTGGAGGGTCGCAGCTTCCTCAACAAGTTTTGAATGTTATTTTGGAGGCCAGAAAGCCTAGTACAAGGAAAGTTTATGCTGATAAATGGAGGAGATTTTTTATTTGGAGCAAAGCTAAGAGCTTTGATGTTTCCAGGCCTGATTTGAGTGTTTCTCTTCAATATCTTACAGAATTATTAGACAAAGGTTTGTCTTTCTCCTCTGTAAAAGTTCATGCTGCAGCCATTTCAGTTCACTATGACTGTGACCCACCATTATTCTCTCATCCTTTGTTTAAGCAATTCCTTAGAGGGGCAAAGAACATAAGACCCCCGCGTAGAGCTCCTACTCCTTCCTGGGATCTCAATTTTGTGTTGGAAAAGCTTACTTTACCTCCTTTTGAACCTGCAGCTGCGTCTGAGTTAAAGTTTTTGTCTTGGAAGACTGCTTTTTTGTTGGCCATTACGTCTGCTAGAAGGGTATCTGAATTACAGGCTCTAATGGCAGTTGAACCCTTCCTGATTTTTCATAAGGATAGGGTATCTCTGCGTACTAACCCTACTTTTATGCCTAAAGTGGTTTCAAATGTGGCCTTGAACCAATCTATTCATTTGCCTACTTTTTATGCTGATCCCCAAAATAAAGGGGAGAAAATTTTGCACACTTTGGATATTCACAGGCAGTTGCGTTATTATTTGAGCAGGACTAAAAGGTTCAGACAGTCTCAACAGTTATTTGTTTCTTTTGCTTTGGGCTCTCAGGGGAAACCTGTTTCAAAACAAACTATTTCTAAGTGGATTGGCCATTGTATTGCTTTTTGTTATTCTCATCATGGTAAGGAGATTCCGGCTGGAATCAGACCTCATTCCACTAGGGCTACTGCCACTTCTACTGCTTTTTTAAGGGGTGTAGCTACTAAAGATATTTTGGAAGCAGCTACTTGGAGTTCAGTGCACACTTTTTCTAAGCATTACCATCTCCCTCTTTATTCCAAATCTAGGGCTGGATTTGCCACTGCAGTCTTACAGGGCATATTAGCAGCTCCCAGTCCTTTATGATTTTGCCAACCTCCCTTTACCTTTGCTTTGGGATTCTACCCACAGGTTATGACTGCAGCAATGTGAGATGAAGAACATAGTACAGTTTTGTACCTACCATAAATGTAGATGTTCGAAGATCCACATTGCTGCAGTCCAATTTACCCTCCCTCCTTCCCCTCTGTAGTTTGGAGTGGTTGTATGGTTTGGGTTGTAGATGTTGTTTGTTCATGGGTTTTGGAGGTTTTTCTATTTTGGGCTGTGGCCTTTCTTTTTAGGGCCTTCTGACATCTGGGGCAAGAAAAGACTGAGGATATGACGTCGGTCATGCGCTTTAATACCATGACGCACTGACGTCAGATCTGAGCGCCCATGACCGACGCCAGCCTAATACTTTGGTATTCGGGCCGACCGAGGACAGTGGACTACCCACAGGTTATGACTGCAGCAATGTGGATCTTTGAACATCTACATTTATGGTAGGTACAAAACTGTACTTTACACCTTGGGTGACTCCCCCAGACAATGAACTTATAGAACTCATTTCTTGATGGGAGTGGAAGGAACCAGACACTGTGGAGCCCATTCCTAAATGTCCAGACAAAATGTAATCCCCTCCCAAGGACAGGGCTCACTGGAGCAAGGCGTTCCCAGCTGATGCCATGGTTGTGGTGTTGGTTACCAAAAAAAAAAAGAAGCTTGTGGAGCAGAGCTGTTCTGTTCATTCCCCTAACATTGAGTCCAAGGCCTTGAGCAGATTCGATAAGCACATGTGTGCTTCAGTGACCCTTGCTCTGTGATCATTGAATTACCAGGCACATTTTACAAGATTACAAAAAGATTTGGCTGTAGAATTCCCTAAATCTCTTTTTGGGTCTATGTCTGCCCAGGATCAAAATAAAGTCTCTATGCAGC
This sequence comes from Protopterus annectens, assembly GCF_019279795.1. Lineage (NCBI taxonomy): Eukaryota > Metazoa > Chordata > Ceratodontiformes > Protopteridae > Protopterus > Protopterus annectens. The sequence goes on from NC_056733.1 coordinate 132,425,793, forward strand.
TGACCACCATTCAGTCGATATCTCATGCATACATAAGGCTGATTTAATAGCAACTCATATCCTGGGGAAAGACAGTGTGATTGCGGACAAAGTAAGCAGGTCCATTCTGATGCCTCATGAGTGGTCTCTCAATGTCAAAGTATGGGAGAGAATTTTCCATCAATGGGGTCAGCCATGCTACGACCTATTGACTTCTCCCCTCAATAACCAGTACAGCAATTTCTTTACCCTGATCCCTCCAATAGGGGAGTCACAGAGAGATGCTGTAGTCCATAAGTGGTCCTCCAGTCTTCTTCATGCTTACTCACCATTACCTTTCATTTCTAAATTTCTACAGAAAGCACTCCAGTTAAAGAGCATAGTTACCCTCATTGGCCCCTTTTGGCCTTGTTAGATTTGGTTCCCCATTATCTGGCCTCACCACTTACATGTGCCCTGGATACTGGATCCCAATCCAGACCTCCTGTCTCACCTAACAGATATGAGTCATCCAGATTGACAGGCCTCAAACTGACTACATAGTTTCTCCAATTCCATTAATTGTTAGACAGCCCAGGCTCTCCTCCTCAGTCCATCATATTTTGTTATCTTCTCAAAAACCTTCTAGTAGAATGATTTACAAAAGCAAATGGAAGAGATTTGTATTCTGGGCCCTTAACATGGACATGGATCCTCTTTCTTCCCCTGTACCAGCTATGGAGAACATCGATGTCTGTGCAGTGACTGAAACCTGGTTCAAGGCTCCTGAGAGCACCCCAGCACTATCAGGTTTTACCTCATATCATGCTTTCCAGCCCCAAAACATGGACTGTACCACAAAAGGAGGGGGAGTATCCATTTTCATCAAAGATACCCACACCTCCAGGTTAGTGGCAACGCATGAAGCATCGGAGACTATCCAGGTGCAACTAACCATAGGCAAAACTGCCTTACAGTTTGTAGCATGCTACAGACCACCCTCTCAAACTCAGGAACCCCACACAGCCTTCCTGAAGACACTGGAGAGTATGAATGTCTCTCCAAATACCATCATTTTGGGAGACTTCAACTACCCAAACATAGACTGGGAACATTACTCAAGCCCCAACACCCTAGCCCAAAGGTTCCTAGAATTCATAAACTCAAATGCAATGGAACAACTAGTCACCATTCCCACAAGAGGAGACAATATACTAGACCTGATCATCACAAACATGGGGACAAAATGCTCCACACCGGAAGTATATCCCTCTTTGGTAAGATCAGACCATAAATTAATCTCACTGGAAATCCACATCCCACCCCCACCCCCTCCACAAAGACCACAGTGAAGAACTTCTCAAAAGCCAACTTCACACTTCTTAAGACTGAAGTGGTATCCTTCAAGGCCCCTGGGCCAGTGGAAACCACAACCCACACTGCTGAATCCTTTGCAAATGCCTTCTATGGGCACCTTAAGAATGCATGGATCATGCAATCCCAAATAAAACCAAGACCCATTCCCCCAAAGGCAGGCGCCCGGTCTGGTGGACCCCAGCCATAAACAAACTTTACAACAGGAGGAGGAAGCTACTACATGACAGAGCAAAATCCCTAAAAGGGAAGGCATCTCTGATCAGTACTAGCAAAAAATTATGATCACTCATAAAATCATCCAAGGCCAACTTTGAGAGAAAAATCGCAAAAGACACAAAAGACAATCACAAGGCCTTCTTTAGCTATGTTAGAAACCTGGGTGGAAACTCCCAGATATGCTCAGAGTTGGTCCAAAATGACACAAAATACACTGAACCCACTGACATTGCCAACATTCTGGCAGACAGGTTCAGTGCAAATTTCTCCTCCCTCTCCCCCCCAAAAGGAGAAATAACTATCCCAGCAGAGTGTAGCCTCCCTAACATCACAAATGCCCAGGTGAGAGCCGCCCTCTCTAAAGCTAAAAACACAGCATCAATGGGACCGGATGGTGTCCTGGACTGTGTGCTACATGAACTCCAAGAGGAACTAAACCCACACATAAGGCTGCTGTTTAATCTTAGCCTTACTACAGGATACGTACCCAAAGAGTGGCGTACGGCAACAGTGGTCCCACTTCACAAAGGCGGTGCTTCTACGGACCCTGGAAATTACCGCCCCATAAGCTTGACGAGCCTGGTCTGCAAAGCTATGGAGAGGATCATTATGGAACTCATAAACAAAGACACTGGGGACCTACAGACATTGGATCCTACCCAGTTTGGCTTTGTCAAGGGCAGATCCTGCCTTTTGAACTTGGTCGACTTTTTTGAAACAGTCACTAAGGCCATTGATGAGGGTAAGGCAGTTCACACAGCCTACCTTGACCTTGCAAAAGCCTTTGACACAATACCCCACTCGGGCATCATAGACAAACTCACCAGCTTAAATGTAAACCCATATGTAACAAGATGGGTTGCAAACTGGCTCAAGGACAGAACCCACAGGGTCAGAGTTGCTGGAGCTATTTCAGACTCTAAGCCAGTCACAAGCGGTGTCCCACAGGGCTCAGTCCTGGGACCCCTCTTGTTCGGCATTTATTTTTCCAAGGTACAGGCAAACATAGGAGGATTGTGGCTGACAAAGTTCGCAGATGACTGCAAACTGGGCGCCATAATTGATACTCCAGCGGACACAAACTTCCTTCAGAGAGGCCTCATAGAAATGGATAATTGGTGCCAGAGCCATGGCCTTAAGCTGAACGCCAAAAAATGTGTAGTCATACCCTTTGGGAAAAACAAGGTACCGACAAATTACCACATAGATGGTAATCCATTAAGTACAGAGAGGTAATCAGGGACCTAGGGACCCAGGTTGACAGTAACCTCTCATTTGACACTCACATTGCCAAAGTGGTTAGGAAGACCTTCTATATTGCCCACCTTATCATGAAGGGTTTCACATCTAGATCAAGAGAGGTCATTGTGCCCCTGTACTCCTCTCTTATCAGGCCAATGATTGAGTACAATGCCCCATTTGGGATGTATCTCACCCGACACCTGCAGCAGTTGGAAAGACCCCAAAAGTTCCTCACCAAGAGGATAAAGGGTCTTAAACATATGTCATATGCTGCCCGACTGAAAAACTCCAGCTCTATTCAGTCGCATACCACCTACTCAGAGGTGATCTGTGCCTGACGTACAAGACCATGTCCAATCCGGAATTAATGGACATGCTACACCTCAGAAAATCCATCAGAGCCACGAGAACAAGAGACTTAAACCTCAGCACAGAAATAAATAGGACGTGCTGGAGGGACAGATTCATAACCCAGAGGCTGCCTACACTCTGGAACAGAATCCCAGTCCATGTTAGGCAGAGCCCCTCACTGACTCTATTCAAGAGAAATCTTGACGAGTGGATAGGAGATCGTAGGTTTACCCCAGGGGTCATCTCTGTGTCACTACTAGACAGAGGCACAGTAAACTAAACCCTAAAAGGGCTTAGTATACTCATCCTAAGGGGTGGTGAAAGCCACACACATTCTGGCTAGGCTTATAAATGCCCTAGGGCAGATAGCCTAGTACGAACCTATGAACCTATGAACCTATTAGTGTCAATTTTCAATGAAAGGGCTAGCTTTTCTATTATTAAGGTCCAAATGGCTGCCATTTCAAATTTCCATCTAGGCTAAAATAACTATCTTAGCTGCTTCTAAATTATGTAAAGCTTTTCTCAAATGGGCCTTTTTACTTAGACCTCCTCTAAAGGATCCTTCTCCTCCTTGGTATTTAACTATTATGCTTCAGGCCCTGACCCAAACCACCTCTGAACCTTCAGCCTGGTCAGATCTAGCATTTTTGTCTTGGAAAACCATTTTTCTAGTCACTATCACTTCAGCTAGATGAGTGTCTGAAATCCAGGCTCTATCTTCCAGATTTCCTTACCTGGTTTTCCACAAAGACAGGGTGTTCTTGTGTACCAACCAGTTTTTTCCTAAGATAGCTTCTGAGTCCATTAACCTCACAGTTTTCTTTCCAAACTTTTAAAGTAAGGGAAAGTACATGCTCCATCTATTGGATATGCATAGACAATGTTGCTTTATCTTCACAGAACCAAATATTTCAGGAAAACTGACCAGTTGCTTGTCTCTTTCTCTCCTAACAGATTGGGTGAGCCAGTTTCCAAAGTTACACTGCCCAAATGGTTAATCAAGTGTATCTTTTTTCTCTATAGTAAAAGAGGATTATCTTTGCCTAAGCCTCCTAGAGCTCATTCCACAAGGTCTGTGGCAGGTTCATCAGCTTTCTGGTCAAGCGCTTCAGTAGATTGACAAAGGAACCAAGGTATGGGGAGCAAATAACTAGAGAAGGAAAGGTAATAGAATGGGAAGAAGCCAATAATTTATTTGGACTGCAGGTTAGAGATTGCCTTCCCTATCAAGGACTGATATCAAAGTATAGGCAAAGAAAAAGAAATAGGGGGTCCTACATGAAAGACCAGCACTGGTAGAGTTTTTCATAGAATCTAGAACAGAAGCTGGCATTAAAAAAAAAAGAATAATTAGTAGACCATATAAAATATTGCATGATAACTATAAGAATCAATCAGAGGAGGCTAGAAAGGATTGGGAAGAGTGATTGGATAAGCAATTCGCAAAGAAACATTGGGAGGATATATGTATGTCTCCCAAATATACAACAAAATCTAGAAGATTTAGGATTTTTGCTTGGAAGTGTTTACATAGATATTTTTCTACCCAAAGCAGACTCCAGAGAATTTTTCCTCAGACATACAGTAAATGTCGGAGGTGTGATGAGGAAGAAAGAGGTACTTGGGAATATATTTTCTGGGAGTGCGGTGTGTTGGTGGACTTTAAGGATTCCCTGTGGGATGCACTGTCGGAGATGCTGGGTGGGCAAATTGCTGTGACAGGGGGAGATGATTTTTCTGAGCTATTATACAGAATTGGAATTGCCTAGACATGGTAAGGCCTTGCTGTGTCTAATTATGATGGCTGCCAAAAAAGCAATTACTAGAAAATGGAAATCTAAATCTAAACCAACTATATTAGAAGTATTGAGTATAGTAACAGAGATAAAACAACAGGAACTGATATCTTTAGAAAAGGGTAGGAGCAAAGTACATAGGAAAAATGGGAATTGTGGGAACAATACATACAAGGTAGGTATGAGATTTAAAAGAAGGCATGTTTTAAATGAGCTATGTAATGTCTGAGTGAAAATGATTGGGTAGATTATAAGTAATGTGTAATGTCTGCAACTGGGAATGTGTTAGTACGTTTTATGATGTAAAATGCTTGCAACTAGAATTGCGTAGGTGTGGTTTGTTTTCATTTAGATAAATGTATGATTGCTGTGATGGTTTAGTAAAGACGTTTCTTGTTTAAAAAAAGGGGGGAGGAATTGAATAATTTATGTAATGTTGCTTAGATTATATGATATATAGCAATATATGTGAAGTATAGTGTTTGTTAATGTGTTAATACTGTTTGATTACATTTGTATAAATGTAAATTTACCTGTGTCACACGTGATAATTCAATAAAGGTGTGTTTAAAAAAAGACTTTCAATAGATGACATTTGTGCAGCTGCCACTTGGTCTAATGCTCATACTTTTACTGCTCATTATAAATTCGATTTGGTTTCCAGGAACAGAGCTGCCTTTGGTTCAGTAGTCCTCTACAACATCCTTCCATGAGGGCCACCCAAGGTTTAGCTAGCTGGGGGGACTGTCCCATCAGTTGAGGAATGAATGAAAATGACAGCGTCAGATTAAAAAGTTATGTACTCACCATAACATTCCATCTGTGTTGTCTTTTTCTATTCTTCCTCAATTTCACGTCTACCTACCCCTTTCCCTTTGCTTCTGGAAAGATCTAAGAGTTTTCCTTTGGGAACTGCTATTCCTTGTTTGAGCTCCAGCTTTTTTTCTTATTCTGTCCCTTATTTTTTCCTTTAAAGTATTTTTCCTTTATCTGTAAGGGCTGCAAACTCAATCTGAGATATGCTAAGTTGGCAGGGCATTATGGGTAAAGGGAGGAGCTTGAGAGTTTGGATCTGAAGCTCTGGTAGAAGTGTCCAAGTTGGATCTGAATCACATCTGAGACCCATCAGCTGAGGAAGAATGAAAATAGACAACACAGATGGAACGTTATGGCGAGTACGTAACTAATTTTGAAATATGCTTTGAGAGGTGTGCTTGAATATGCAGATACAGTTTCAAAAATGCTGCTACTTCTACTGTATTAAGACAATATCCTTGATTATGTGACCAGAATGTCTCTGATGGTTTAAAAGCTGAAATTTTTAATGCATCTTTAAGTTCTGAACTGATGTTTGGGTTCAGTGTTACACAGATTCTCATAGAGTAGAATTATGGAGGCAAATTAATGCATGGCATATCTAGGATGTTTCATCTACCCAATCCTGCCCAAACAAGGTGCCTTCCTTCAATGGGGAGAACAAACAAATTTCCAGCCAAGTAAAAGTCAAGGATCCAAAAGAAAATCACAAGAGGATAATTCTTCATAACCAAAAAAATAGGGTTTCCCTTTCAAAAAAAGGATCAACCCCATGCTAAGGAATGACTATCCTGAGTCACAGAGCATCCCTACCCTACGTCCTGCCCTTCCTTCTCTTCTTTCTTCAACAGGCTGTCTCTCAACCCTGCTGAAACTAGTCTCAGACAAATGAGTTGTTAGAATAATTTGGAGAGGATACACTTGGCAGTGGATAGAAAATCTTTCTCCTTTCAGGAAAATTCCACCACTCCCAGCATACCAGACTGAACTGTTTCCTCTAGTGCTGCATTACAGGGGTCATAGTGCCAGTGCTTGAAATACATAAATGGAAAGGAGTTTACTGTAGAATGTTTCTGGTACCAAGTAAGGAGCACTCCTGGAGACCCACCTAGATTTGTCCTTTCTAAACACCTTTGTAAAAGTTCCAAAATTCAAAATGCTCACATTACAGTTGGTCCTAGCATTGCTTCCAGAGCACTGTTTAATGGTGGCTCTAGATCTCAAAGACACTTATCATCATATTCCCATTGCTTCCAGTTTTTGGAAATGTTTGAGATTTTCTATGTCTGACTTACATTATCAGCTTTCTGCCTTACACTGTAGGCTATCTACTGCACCTTGGGTTATACAAAGTCCCTGACCCTAGTGGTTGCCTATTGCAGAAGCTTAGGCATCCACATTTTTCCTTATTTAGCTGACTTGCTGATTGGTGCAAATTATGTATCCAGGTGCTTGGGGTCCTTAGATAAGTTTGCATCCTTCCTTTCCCACCTAGGATTCAAATTGAGCCTTCAAAAGTTCTTCCTGACACCATTCCAATGAATTATTTTCCTGTGGTGTTGGATAGACACAGTAAGAAGGATGTCCCTCTACTAGAAAACAAAGTTCAGACTTATCAGAGCATTTTCTTGGATTTCTCTCTTCTAGACATGGGCTCAACATGAGAGTTCCTCAGAGGTCTAGGCCTCATGGCATCAATGATCCTCATGATACCACTAGCCAGACTGCACATGAAAATAAATCAATAGTACTTGAAGAATTGTTGGACCCAGCACCTTTATCCCTTCAATTTCAAGGTACCACTACTGGTACTTTTGAAACTGAACTGCAGTTGTGGAGGGATCAACAGTCTCTGAATTCAGGACACCCTTTCTCTCTCTTCAGACCCCAGTCTGTTGACAACAGATGAACTCTTCAGATTTTGCCTTGAGAACAGTGTCCATGGGGATTCAAGTGCAAGGCTTGTGGGGTCCTCAGGACATGCTAAAGGCCATAAATATAAGAGATGTTGACAGTGATTCATGCCTTAAAAGTTCTTCAGCACTTATGGACTCCAGGTGCTCTTCCATTGGTCAGAGGCAACACTTCCTTGATGTAGTACCTAAACAAGCAAGGGGGTATAGGGGCATACCCTGTTTGCTGGTAAGCATTGATGGCCTGGAAGCTGGCTGTACAGCATTCTGTAAATATTCAGGCCTTGTGCATTCCGTCAAAGCAAAATGCAATGGCAGACAGACTTAGCAGATCCCGGACAGCTCCTCATGAAGAGTAGAGCTGTATAGATGTCTTCCAGGATTTGATCCAGATGTGGGGAACATCTCAAGTACATCTGTTCACCTCCTTTCAGAAAAAAAACAAATGAAAATTTCTATTCAAGATATCTCTACAGCCATGCTTGGAAGACAGATGCCCTGTCATTCCCATAGCCGAGAGTGTTCCTGTATGGATTTTCATCATTTCCAGTGATTCACAAAATACTTCTAAAGATTCAGAAAGAATTACCAAAATTCATTATGGCAACCCCATTTTGCCCCAAGTTGGTTCTTCCTTTTGATGAAATTGGCCAAGGGCAATTACCACAAGCTTCGTTACAGACTGTATCTACTCACACAGCATTAGAGGCAATTGTTACAACACTGCTTAGAGCAATAGTAACTGACAGCCTATATTATTCTATTTTGATACCTTTAGGCACTTGCTCCATGAAGATGTGCAGCAAGTATTTAAGGAGGTAAGAAGACTTGTAACTAGAACATCTCCCATTTACAAGTGGAAGAGGTTTCCTAGGTGGTGCCTAGCCAATAACAGTGGCCTGGAAAGGATTTCAATCGCTCTGTTTTTGAAATATTTGTTTGAGCCACTTAGTGATGGTTTGTCATATGCTTCTATTGAAGTTCATCTTGTTTCCATCTCAGTGTGTCTAGCTATGGATCCTATTATTTTGTGTCTTTTTGTGGTCAATCAGTTTATGAAAGTAGTGTTGCACATGAGATACCGTGAAAAGCAAATTCCTCCTTCTAGGGATCTCAGCTTTGTTCTTGAAAAATTGAACTTACTTTCTTTTGATCCTGCCTGTCCAGATGATCTACGTTTCATTACTTGGAGATCTATTTTACTCCTTTGTCTAAAGTCTGCAAGGTGAGTCTGTGAACTGGAAGCTCTCTAGGTGGCCAATCCTATCTGATTTTTCACAAGGACAGGGTTGTGTTATGCACTAATCTATCATTCATGCCTAAAGTTATTTCTGAATTTACTAATCAAGCCATCAGTCTCACGGCGTTATGTCCTGAGACAAAAAACAAGGGAAAAAAGATTTTACATCCCTTGGATGTGCACAGGCAGCTAAGGTACAACTTTGACGGACGAAGGCTCTTCAGGAACTCTGAACAGCTGTCTGTCTCTTATACAGGTACTAAGAAAGGTCAACCTGTTTCTAAGCAAGCTACTGCATAATGGTTGCCCTCTGCTGTTGTTTTCTGTTAATCCCACCATGGCAAATCTCTTCCAGGCAGGGTTAAGGCTCACTCAGCTAGGGCCTGTTAAGGGTAAGAAGTATAGAGAAGGGAAAAAATGTTAGTGTGCACATTTCATTTCTAATATGCTTTCATAGCAGAATGAAATTTCAATGTGCTCTTCAGTATTTATCTGATGGCTTGTTTCCTGTCTAATGTTAGCAAGTGCTGACAGGGTTAAAAAAGTATAAGGTTTGTTCCAAGTAGAAAGTTCTGTCATGGAATTCAGAACTTGTGCCTAATATGGAATGTCATAAAGAGGCAGTCGGGTAATCTTAGCAAACCTAATGCTGTGGTGTTCATGTTTAACTGGTCAGTGGCAATTTCATAACTGTTATAATAGTATTGCTTTTAATGAAAAAAGGTAGTTTCATAGTTTAAGGAGACAGGATATTGATTTCCTAGTCTCCCACGTACATATCGTTTTTGTGCAATAAAGGAGATTGTTATTCTCTGTTGAATTGTCTCATGAGAAAGTTATCTGGTACCTTAAAAGGCCTTAACCACTTTGATGGCATATTGGAAAGGTGTGGACTCTAGAAGCATTCTAGAGGCAGCAACCTGGTCCACTGTTCATAACTTCACAAAGCACTACAAACTGCATTCCTATTTAAGATCTAGAGCAGGCTTCACTAGGACCATTCTCCAGCAGCTCCTGGATCCTTATCCTTCCTCTTCCCAATTAGGGTAAGCTTTGGGAATCTACCCAAAATGTCATTGAGGCAATGGAATGATGAACACAGTACAGTTGCTTAAGTTCTACTCAGGTAGAGGTTTGAATTCCTCACTGCCTCAGGAGCAGCACACACCCACCATTCCCCAGAATGTCCATAGTTGAGGTGGATTTCAACTTCTTTAATTTGGTTTGTTTATTTTATTTTATTTATTTATTTTACATTTGTTGTTGGAGTTCTTTTTTATATGGTATTGTGATTGGCTGTGAATTTACTCTTGCTAGATTATTCTGGCTTCAGATACTTTCATCTCCTTTTTTGTGGAAGCAAAAAAGGCTGAACACTCTCTTCCTGGGGTAGCTGATAGCTTCCCTTTCAGGATATGCTCAGCCAATCAGTTGTTACAGGAAGACAGAGGAAGGGGAGTCTGAGCTTTTGAAAGCTGGCCCATACTGGGTTGCTTTAGGAGATAACCCAGAATGTCATCGAGGCAGTGAGGAATTTGAAAATCTACTGTTTCAGTTAAGTAGAACTTACTCAACTGTACTTTTGTCTCCTATACAGGGACTAAGAATGGTCAACCTGTTCCTAGGCAAACTATTGCTTCCAGGCAAAGTTAAGGCTCACTCATTTAGGGTCTTATCCTCTTCGATGGCATTTTGGAAAGAGGTGGACTTTAAAAGTAGTTTAGAGGCAGCAGCCTGGTTCTTTGTTCATACCTTCAGAAAACACTACAAACTGGATTCCTTTTTCAACGTCCAGAGCAAGTTCTGTTCAGACAATTATCCAGAGGCTCCTAAATCCTTATCCTTCTACCTTTCAGTTAGTTAAGCTTTGGGAATCTTCCCAAATTGCCACTGAGGCAGTGGGAATGATGACCATTGTACAGTTGCATAAGTCCTGCTTACCTGTACCAGTAGATGCTCGAATTCTTCACTGTCTCAGTGGCAGTACTGATTCACAATTCCCCAGACTGTCATACTTGAGGTGGGATTTGACTTGGAGAAGTAGATACCAAAGAGAAGCAGGCCCAGCATAGAGCCCTGAGGGACTCAACTGGTGATTGGTTTCTTTGTGGAGTGGATCTCACCAATCCAGCTGGCTAGTAAGCATGTTATAAATGGGTTTATGCCCAATTCTGTAAGTTTGTTTACAATGCCCAAGAAGAGTATTGTGTCATATGCCTTAGCCAGGTCAAGGTAGGCAGCATGCACCATTTTATCCTGATCCATTGCCTTGGTGACCTTCTCAAAGAAGTCCACCAGGTTTAATAGGCATGACCTTCCCGTGACAAAACCAAACTGGGTTGGGTCCAGTGTCTGAAGGTTACCTATGCCTCTGTTGATCATTTCCATGATAATTCATTCCATACCTTTGCATATGAAACTAGTCAGACTAAAGGGTCTCTAGTTTCTAGGGTCTATTGATGGTCGGCCCTTATGAAGAGGAATGACTATGTTGCAGTCCTCCATTCCCATGACAGAAAGCCTGTTCTGAGACTGTAGTTAAATAGTAACTCCAGTGGCTCTGATAGATTATATTTTATGCTATTCAGTGGGATATTATCCAGTCTCATTGAGGCTGTGTTAATGGCCTAAGTGAGCACAGCCAGGACCTGCTTCCTATTTATATTTGGAGATGTTATGTTTGAAGCTTTTTCCTGAGGAGTGGCTATGGGTGAGTGGGGAGGCAAAGTTGGAACTGAATTTATCAGATAGCAAATTGGATACATCGCTCGGCTCAGTGAATGTGGTACCATTAACCACCAGTTTGGTATACTGTTTTGTGCTGCCTTTGAGGTTTCTGAAGAAGACCTTACGGTTATCTTTTGCCTGTAAGGCTGTCCTGACCTCAACATTGGCTTTCTTGGTCTTGATAAGCCCTCTTAGTTATCCATTTAGTTTTATGAACAAGTTCTTATCTTTTTGAGAGTTACACCTCCTGATTTTAGCCATGACTGTTTTTCCTTTTGTTGTATAACCTGTTTAATTTAGAATTCTTCCAGGGTCTTTTCTTTTCAAGTTGGTTTTGGGTTTATTTCTGATATGGTAGAATATGCTCTATGCATCCATTAATATGGTTGCACAGAGTTTCTGTGAACAGTTCAGCATAGGTTGCTTTGTTGTCTGGATTTGGAGAGGCCTTGAATTTTGACAAGCTATTGCTGAATAAAAGGTAGCTTGCTTTGGAATAGTTCCTAACTGTTACAGGGTGTATATATATATATATATATATATATATATATATATATATATATATATATATATATATATATATTTCAAAGGAGACTTTACAGGGAAGATGCAACATTAGGGTGGTGGTGGAGGAGTCAGTGTCTTCCAATATCTGTGAGTACCAGGTCCAGTATGTTAAAACCTTTAGAGGGTATGTCCACTATTTAGTCAAGGGTGTTTGATTTTACAAAGTCCAGAAATTTCTGTGACTGCAAATTTGGAGCCTTATAGGATTTCTGGTCTACAAAAGGATAGTTAAAGCCCCCCCATGAGGCCAAACAGATTAATCAAAATAGATATAATACAGCAGGACCCTGAATGAGGTGTTTGGTTTAATGATGAATAACTCCAGTATGTCTAAGTATGAGCTATGTATGGGTTTTATGGGACATAGACGGCGACCCATAGCTTACTAGGATATGGGAAGGGTCTTTTTCTGTGGTAATTTGCATGTGGAGAAACTCCAGCATGTCATCCTGTTTAACCAACCTAAAGATATGTTTGTTGTTGATGTAGATCGAATCTCCTCCACCTTTAGTTCCTGTATGTGTAGTTGATTGTCTAAATGTGTGGAAGGCACTGAAGCCTTGCACTGCCAGAGTATTTTCTGCAACTTTAAACCATGTCTCAGTAACTGCACAGATGTCTACATTCTCCTGGGTGAGGAGAACTTGAAGAGAGTGGAGTTTCTTGTTTAATACCCTGACAATGAGCAAGAGCACCTTAAGGTTTCTTGCACTGTTTTTAAAATGTTGGAAGATTTGTCAGTTTGGTATTGCCTAAAAAAAGGGCTGTATGAGGGAGGATAAAGTTTTAGCTAATGTTTTGAAGTCTAGAAGGGACAGTTGCTGACTACCCTTGGCAAAACAATGTGGTTGGTTGTTCATGTCCTCCCATGCTGACAAATATTGTATCCCCCTAGAATGATACCAGAAAGTAAGGCAATTATTAAAGTTAATCATCTTTTGTTCATACTATGGCATCATCCTTGGTGAAGGTAGAATGCTGCTCAATGCTATGCACATACCAACCCAAGACACATAGTCTGAGATATCTATTATGTCTCTTTTCATATAGTCTAGGAAGGTATCTCTCACATCATTCACACCTACAAGGACTAGGATACAGTCATATTGGTACACGTGGTGCAGTGACTTGAGTGCTTGTGTAACTTGGGAGATTCTGGCTCCAGATAGGTAACTAACCATTATCTTCCGTTTCTCCAGCCTGGTGAGTGGGGCATCAGTGTGTTGTACAATGGATTCTCCTATGACTAGAGTCCTGGGTAGTGTGTTTGCTTGCCTTATGGGTTTTACATTTGGGGCTCCACTGAATGTAGCTGTATGTTTGGTATTGATTTTTTAAGTGCTTATGGATTTGCTGAGGATAAACTTTGCAGCTGGAAAGTTTTGGAGGTCTTTGGGGTTTGGGAATATTGTATTTAAGTGCCTCAGCATAAGTTGGTCTATGTGTCTGGTGCATACTGTGTTTGGTCGGTGTGTGTGTGATTTCGACAACCTGGGTTGTATAGAAGAGTTTTGCGTCCAGTGACGTCTGTGTAAATCTCTCTCATACTATATTTGTTTCTTTAAATATTAAGTGGTTGTCGGTGAATATGAGATAATTGATTCAGTATCAAGATACCCACATCTACCAAACTGGCTACAGAGAAAATGGGAAATTGCCCATCACTGTTGTCAGGTCCTATAAGTGGTAATAAACAAGGGTGTGGCATACGGTAGTTAACAGAAGGCTACTAAAGGTGCTTTTTGGATTTAGTGATTAGGATATATGGCACTAAATTTTAAAGGCAGTGCTGCTCAACATGCAAACTAGCTGCTCTAAGCTTATCAACATGCAAGGTAGCTGCAATACACTTATTGGGTTACAGAGTACAATTTTATGGGTAGCTTTATATGGGAAATGTTCTTTTTAAATGTTTGCATGTATACAGGGCACTGCCAACCATGTCTACATGATGAGCAGCTCTTCACAAATGCATCATGTTTATAGGCACAGAAAATGCAGTAAACTGATTAATGAGCCCTCTGGACAATAAAATGACTACATTTAGAGACCCTGTATGTGTGTCCCTACATCGACACATAAAGATCGATGTACAATAACAGCAAAACACATAATCAGCGAAAATGAAAACACCAAACGTGTTTCTTCAACCAAGATTGCCATGCAGATATACTCAAACTAACTAAATAAAAGTAAATTAACACACTTTTGCAGGGGGGCAAGCCCCCCTGCATCCTCCACACCCCCCTACTTAAATATACCAACTCCAAGACTGCACTACAGTGGGGAAGAGGATATATTTCCTTATCCCCAGGATCGCGCTGCTGGCTAAACAAATATGTTCTGTGTTTTCATTTTCGCCAATTACTTGTTTCGCTGTTATTGTACATCGATCTTTATGTGTCGATGTACATGTATTCACTATTTAGAGCTTTTGGGTTTATAATATAGACCCCAGGTAATTACCTACTGCCACTTGATGAATAATCCTAGTCCTTATGTAAAAACACACAAAAAGATCTCCACAGTATAGTGCTACCACAAATAAACTTAAGCAACTAGCTGGACAACACTTAAGCAGTTTCAGGACAAACAGCAAGAACAGTGAGAAAAATGCACTTTTTCAGTAAAATATAGCAGTTCAATGCAGCAAATAAGTTGTGATTGAGAAAACAGCACAAAATTTGTTTTAAAATGGTAAGGAAGTGCAATATTTGAATAAAAGTCCTTAGTTTTGCCTGGATGGCACTGGATTCAAGATAATGAATTCAGAGCAAATAAATTAACAGAATGGAAAATGAGAAGCACAATGCACTTTTTTTTCAAAATAAGCATAAGGAAAGACAATAAATAATACAAGATATTAGCAGTGTAGAATGAGAAGAGCTTTCAAAGCTCAATTTACAGTAAGAGCAGAAAGGTTAAAAATCACCAAGCTTCAAAGGCAGAACAAGGAATGGGAGGGCATGTGAGAAGTCAAACAGCACTTGTAGCTTTTGGAGGCCTTGCGTGTTATCATCCTTAGAACTTCTTTGCTGCCAGTCCGAATGCTGTTTTTAACCATCTGTCTGTTTGCCTCTGTCCATTTTCTGACGTTTTTACTGTATGTTTGTATTCTGGTGGTTACTCCTCTTTGCTGAATTTCTCACTGTTGCAGATAAGTACTCAGTTGGGGTTTTTGTTCTTTTTCTTGATTTTTTTGTGCTGTTTGAGGAGTAAATGTCATCCAGGAATGGTAAATGCCAGTGTGGGAGATCCCATAAAGACCGCCGCAATAAGTGCCTTTTTTGCCTAGGAGCTCCTCACGACAATACATCTTGTTTGATTTGTCAGACGTTCATTCCAAAAAGCCTTCGTAGTAGGCTTTCTTCCCTTTCATTGTATCTTGAGAACCAGTATCTTAAGCTTCTTGCTAAAGATACTATGGATGGAATTTCCTGCCCTGAGGGTTAGCCATCAGGGAAGAAGAAAGTGAAAAAGGTAAGACCAGAATCTTCTGCTGTCCATCCTCTGCCGGGTGTCTAATAGTCCAGATACTCTTTCTGAGGAAATTTCCTTTGGGGGCACAATCTCTAGAATGATGGAATTTTTTAAGTGGGATTGTGCCCAGGTCTCTGATATCCATAAGAGGTACTATGAGTTATTGCAGATGGAGTCTCCTAAACCTGCGGCTATTTTTCCTGTTTTGGCTGCTTTACTGGATGTTTTTTCCAGTGCTTCTAAAGTACCTGATTCTCTGCCCACTGCTCCCAAGAAGTCTGATAGGTTTTATAGGGTGCATGAGGATTTCTCCTTTTTGATCCAATGTCCTGCTGCTGACCCCTCTGCGTTGTCTGTCACCTCTGATAAGCCATCTCACTTGCTTCCTTCTTCCAAGTTACTACCTTCTGACAAGGACAGCAGAACCATGGACAAGCTAGGTGAGAAGGTTTATACTTTGGCTACCCTAGCTTTTAGGGCTATTAATTATCAGACCCATATATCTAGGTATGTGTTGGCTTTTCTTTCTCAGGCGTGTCAGCTTTTTTCTGATCTCCCAGACTCTGAGAGTAAATCTTCTGCTGTTTCCTTGCTAGAGATTTCCTTTCAAGTAGTTCATCATTCTATCAAATGTAGTTATGATGCAGCAGATACCTCTTCCAAGGCTGCTGCCTTTGGTTCAGTAATGATGAGGTATTCTTGGCTTAGGCTTCAACCTTTCCTGATGATATTAAGTTTAAGTTGATGGATGCTCCTCTGGATAATAAACTTTTGTTTGGGGAAGCTGCTGATGGTTTGTTTAAGTCCCTTCAGGACAAGGGAAAGGCCTTACAGGAACTTAAATGTGTTGTTTCTCCTGTGTCTGAACTGCAAAGAAATTACCCTTCTAAGCCAGCCTTTGTTCGTAGGCAATCTTGCCCTCCTGCTAAAGGTAAAAAGGGTGGTAAACAGGCTCCTCCTGCTAAGGCTACTCATACTGCAGGGATTCAAAAGTCTTCCTTTCCTGACAAACCAGGTGCTGTCTGACTATCCGCCTATTCCAAGCCACATTCCTCATTCTCTTTGCCTTTCTCTTTCCCTTCCTATTTGGCTTCAAATCACCCAAGATTCTTGGGTTCTGTCAATCATTCTTCAGGGGTACTTCATGGTGTGGATTTCCCATACTCCTTTTATGGGCATTCCCCGGCCTCCTCGGGAAAAACTTATTTTTTTCCCAGAGGTTCAAGATCTCTTGTTCTTGAGATGTGCCTGTGTTCCAAAGGGGAAGGGGTGTTATTCAAGAATGTTTCTAGTGCCCAGAAAAGAGAGTACTTTGAGACTGATTCTAAACCTTTCTCATTTAAACACTTTTCTGAAGATGCCTTCCTTTTGGATGTTGTTCCTTCAGACTCTGTTTCCCTTCTTGCTCCCGCAGGCTTTTCTGGTGTCTCTGTATCTCAAGGATGATTATCTCCATATTCTGATCCATTCTCTTTTCAGGAAGTTTTTGCATTTCTCTGTTGCTTCCTGGCATTTTCAGTTCTGTGCTTTGCCCTTTGGCCTTTCTACTTTCTCAAGGGTGTTCACCAAATGTCTCGCTCCTGTGATTGCTTTTTGCAGGCTTCAAGGGATTCATATATTTCTTTATCTGGATGACCTGCTGATTCAGGCATCCTCTCCAGAGGTCCTTTTGCAAAATCTTCATTTTGCCATTTCTCTTCTTTAGAGCCTGGGAGTCTCGATAAACTTAAAAAAGTCTTCCCTCACTCCTTCTCAAGATCAGGATCATATCTTTCTTGGTTGCAGGATTGAGGCGGTGCCAGTGCTGGCATCCCTGTCTCATCCAAAGGGCTTAACTCTCATTTTTTAATTTCAAACTGTTCTTCCCCTGGCCTCCATTACAGCCAGGTCATTTCTGAGAGCTCTGGGTTTCATGTCTTCCACCATTCCGATGCTCCCTCTGGCCAAACTCCACATGAGGAAGTTCCAATGGTTTCTGAAGTTGTGACTTCAACATGCACATCCTCTAGACTTTACAGTTCCTTTTCTTCCTTGTATCAAGAATGAACTTCTATGGTGGATTCAGCAGCTGTCTCTGAATCATGGGCTCCTTTTTCATCCTACTCTTCCCTCTCAGGATCTGTTCACAGATGCTTCGGATGTGGGATGGGGAGCAACAGTTGGCTCCCTGAAGGTACAGGGAGTGAGGTTGCCTTGTCAGCAGAAGGAGCACATCAGTGTCAAATAGATGAGAGCTCTTATGCTGGCTCTTCAGGCCTTTCATCCTCTTTTCTCTCTGTGGCTTCTCAAGGTATTCACAGACATTACAACAGTTATGTAGTATATCAACAAACAGGAGAGAGCAAGATCTTACCTTCTTTGCCAACTGGTACTTCTGGTATGAGATCTGGCTGTCAAGTATCAAGTGACTCTTTAGGCAGTTTATATCCCTTCAGATCAGAACATTGTGACAGACACTCTGAGCAGGTCCTTCACTCAATCCCATGAATGGATGCTTCACAGGGATTTGTTTCTGGACATTGTTCACCAGTGGTGTACTCAAGTAGATCTCTTTGCCTTCCCTCTGAATAGCCAACTTCCTCTGTTTTGTGCCAGAGTGCCAGGTCCTCTGGTGTGGAAGGGTGGATGCCCTCTCATTTTCTTGGAAGGGTATGTTTCTTGATGCATTCCCTCCCATTCCTCTCATTCCAAGAGTCCTGTTCAAGAGTCAACAGGATGCTCCCAAAATCTTGTTGGTGACTCCCTTTTGGGACAGTACTGGTTCCCTTTACTTCTGCATCTAGCCAAGGGCAATCACCACAAGTTACCTCAGGGTGGATCTACTCACACAAAACCAGGGATCTCTCATCCATCCCCACCTGTCCACGCTTCAGCTGACACTGTGGGTAATAGGGTTTTGATTCCTCATAGACACTTTTTTTCTGAGGATGTGTTGTAGGTCCTGCAGGAGGCCAGGAAACCTACTACTAGGAAATCCTACTTATCTAAATGGAAGAGGTATTCTATTTGGTGTCTCTCTCGTAGCCTGAACCCACTTACTGTGGATGTTCCTTTGGTTCTTTCTTATTTCTGTGAGTGCTCAATGCTGGTTTGGCCTATTCTGTTATGGCCCACTTATCAGCTCTTTCTTTTTGTCTGCCTTTAACTCCTTCTTTAACTTTTAGATTTGAGGCTAAGCAATTTCTTAAAGGCACCCTTAATATTAGACCTCCCAGGAAACCTGTTCCTCCTCCATGGGATCTTAATTTTGTTCTGGAGAAATTGACTCAGGCTCCTTTTGAGCCCGCTTTTTCAGCTTCCTTGCAACATTGTTCTTGGAAGATAGTTCTTTTGTTAGCCCTTACTTCTGCCAGACAGGTGTCTGAGTTGCAAGCTCTTATGGCTTGTCCACCTTTTTTTGATATTCCACGAGGACAGGGTGTCCTTGCATACTAATCCTTCTTTTATGCCTAAGGTGGTTAATAAGTTGTCACATAATCAGTGTATTAATTTGCCTTCTTTTTTCCCTTCTCTGCCATCTGACAGTGAGAGGGTACTGCATACCTTAGACATGCATAAAAGGCATAGATTTTATTTGGATAAGACTAAAGCTATCAGAAAATCTGATCAGTTGTTTGTTTCCTTTCATCCCATGTCTTTAGGATTGGCTGTTTTCAAGCAAACTATTTCTACTTGGATTTCAAAGGCTATTTCTTTTTGTTACACTTTTCATGGTGAGAGCCTTCCTTCTTCTGTAAAGGCTCATCCTAGTAGAGCTGTGGCTTATTCTGATGCTTTTTTCAAGGTCTCAGACACTAATTCTATTCTTGAAGCAGCTACTTCGACTTCTATGCATACTTTTACCAGACACTACATGCTGGATGGTATCTTTAGAGCTAGAGCTAGTTTTGCTAATGCCATTCCTCATGGCTTCTTAGAGGGCTCTACTGCTGCTTCCTCCTCCCAAGTTTCTTCATCTTTGGCACTCTCCCATAATTTATGAATACTGCAGTGGTGAATTTAAAGACATAGTACAGTTGTGTAAAATCTTACCATAACGGTAGATGTCCTTGCCTTCATCAGTACAGTATTCACTCCCTCCCTCCATTCCCCTAGTCTTTTTTCCTTCCTGGAAGTGCAGGTTCTCTTTGGTTTTCCTTGGACTGCTGTTCTTACTGGGGCAATCATTTCTGAGGATGGTACCCCTGAACATCACCTTTATGCCCTGCGCAACACAAGGAGCATTTTAGGTGACATTCAGCATTCCTTAAAGCAGTGGTAGGCTTTGATAGACTGGTTGGATGACGGGCTTCCACGGTAGGGAATCCCATAAGTTATGAATACTGCAGCAGTGAAGGCAAGAACATCTACTGTTATGGTAATGTTTTACACAACTGTACTTTCTCCTGCTGTCATAAAAAGAAGAAAGCCTCTGCTGCCACTGTGTTCTTAGTGCCTCAGCTACTGGTGAGTGAACCTGTAATGGTCAACTGTTGCTCTTCAGATCACTTACTTTCCTCTTTGGGTTCCTCTGATGTAGTCTTTCAGCTACTGTGGACCAGGTTTTAGTCACATCCTCTTCGGCTATTCCAGTGTCCATTGTGGACATGAGAGAGCTATCTTCTTTGGGTCAGGAAGACACTCCAGGGGATGCTTCTTGGAATGATCAAGGAAAAAAAACTCTTGATAAGGCTGAACTGCCATCTTCTGTTGAGGTGTAACCTGCAAAGGAAAACAGAAATCTAGACGTTGTTCATCTGAAACTATGGAGTCTGTTAAAAAAAACATGATTTTCTTACCTTAGCCAGGCAATTATTACATACTGTAAGTCCTGGTGTTCAAAAATCCTTACCTGTGGACAACGTTACTAAAGAAATACCTGACAAAAAATCTCTCTTGAGAATTCTGACATAGACAGAGTTTCTGCTCCTGTAGATTCCCAAGTCTGTAACTCTGAATCTGAGGAAACTTACTCCCCTTCACCTACTTTGGTGACATTTTCCTTCTTTTAGACTATTTACAGGATGAATGAGGTATTTTTGTGGGAACAGGTGGATGTTCCTCCTGAACTGAGGAAATATTATATTATGTTACAAGTGTATATACCTTATTATACACCCATACCTCCCATTTGCCAGCCTTAGTATTTAATTCTATCTGTATTAATTCTGACTCTCAACCTTTAGTCCCCAAAAAGGTGGATAGACTATAAGTACCTCAAACTAACAATTTTTTTCTGATTTTAAATCAGATCCAGCTGCTATATCTACCTTTTTGCCTGGTGGTGACAGATTATTAGTCAGTACCACCCCCTCCCAGTGGACAAAGTCAAGGTTTTGGACAGATTTGGTAAGATAATTTTGTCTTCTTTCACTTTAGTTTACAGAATTTTCTGCTACTTGACACATATGTAGAATATTTTTCTGTTTTGTGC
Organism: Protopterus annectens; assembly: GCF_019279795.1. NCBI lineage: Eukaryota > Metazoa > Chordata > Ceratodontiformes > Protopteridae > Protopterus > Protopterus annectens. Next base: position 132,446,892 of record NC_056733.1, read on the forward strand.
AGACATTTTAAAGGAATACTCCACCTCACTTCCTTCTGAGGAGAGCTCCTTTCTGAATTCTTTTGTTTCCAGCCTTTCACAATTAGCTAAAGATGCTTTGAAAATTGTGTGTGATTGTGTGGTGGTTGTATCTTAAAATGGAGGCATGCACATTTGGTAGAAATGTTTTTAGGTATAAAAAAGAAAGAATGTTCATTTGAGTGAAACACTTATGGTTGAATTAAGTTTTGTGTAATGTAGGTAAGCAGGAATGAGCAAGAAAATTAATGTTTGAAAGAAAAAGTGGTGGTTGTGAAGATGTGAAAGGCTGTTATAGCAGTTATTGAGACTATGCAGGTGTTTGTGGGTTAAAGTTAGAATAAACGGTAGGTAAGAGGATAGAGTCAGTATTATGCATGTTTTGTGTTCTCGTGTTCTTCGTCCTTTTGTCTCGTGTAGTAGTATGTTAGGGTAAGGGTTTTTAGTAACATAATGTGTACGGTTTGTGTTAGCGTCACGATAGGGTTAGCACACATGTGTAAAGTGCTGGAGGGAGGCAAACCCTCTCACCCATGTTACTCGTGTTTGCTTACCCTAGCCCTACCCCTACCCCTGACCCTAATATTTACCCTATACATTACTAAAAAACTTTCCTTAACAGTATCACTACCAAGACAGCACTTGATCTTGGTTTTGTAGTTGGATTTACTGATATAGGGCTTTATTAATGGGAGGGAAGTGTTCATTGTTTTATAATTTATTCTTATGAGTCTTTCAATGTTTTAGTGAGCCTCTCTTTTTTTTTCTGTCATTTGTGATTCTCTCTTATAAGTTTTCAGTATTTCATAATGTAATCAATTTTATAGATGGTATGTGTGGGGCTACTGTTACTGCTACAGTTTTGAGTAGCTCTACTTGGGTACATAATCATAAGTTTGCTGATGAAGTAAAGTATGATGTTTTTAATTCTGTATTAGATAAGGAGATTTTGTTTGGCCCTTCTGCTACTCAGCTTCTCAAATAATTTGGTGAACAAGGGAAGTTAATTTGGGGAGTGTTTAAGAATTTTCAAGCCCACCTTCACAAATCTTTCAAATTCTCTTTCCGTTTTTAAAAAAACAAAACAAACAACCCCTGCCAATTCGAGGTAAACATGGACCAAAAAAGAGATGGCAGGTGGGGATGAACAGGAAACAAGGATTTTTTCCAAAAAAGGACTGGCTGATTCTTCAGAATTATTATACCATCATTCTATCCCCCATGCCTTCCTCTCCTGCCCCTATTCCTCAAAATCTGTCCCAGAAATTAGCTCTATACATCCCCCTTTGGCAACAGACTGTTTCAGACTTTTGGATGCTAAAAGTAATTCAGGGGGGTTTCAGTTGACACTGGGTAAAAATTCCTCCTTTCAGGGGAATTCCTCGTCATCTATCAAACCAGTCTTTTCCTCAGGCACTTCATAACTTACTTAGTGTAGCAGTCATAGATCAAAGGGGCAAAGACTTCTTTTCCAGAATGTTTCTGGTACCAAAGAAAGAGTTTTTTTGTAGACCAGTTCTAGAACCTTGGTTTCTCAGTCTGTACGTGAAAGTACCAAAATTCAGAATGCTGACTCTTCAAACTCTATTACCTCTCATTCCTTCTTTGAGCATTGTGGTAACATTATACCTAAAGAATGGTTGTCATGACATTCCTATAGCAGCAGGCTTCAAGACACTTTTTTAGATTCCCTGTGTCTTGGTGCCATTATTATTTCTTTGTATAACCCTTAGTTGCAGCTCCAAGGGTGTTTACAAAGTGTCTTGCTCCAGTGCTGTCTCATTACAGATTGCAGGGCATTTACATATTTCCTTATTTAGGCACAGCAGCTCAGATAGGGTGGGGCAAGACAGGCAACTGCCCCAGGCACAAAGTGCTAGAGGGTGCAACTAGACAATCCCCATCTTTTCTTAGTGCAATACCAACTTTTAAAAGTCAATAGTGCATTTACGTTCAAACCTGAGTGATGTAGCAGTCCATGTGTGGTCTATTGCATTTGTGGTCAACCCCAAGCTCTGTAGTACTCCATGTGTGGTCTAAATTGTAGCAGCTACTTGCTGCATTGTAGCAAGCAGGTTGCTACAGTTTAAAAAGAAAACAAAACTTTTTTGTTTTAACTAAAACCTGAGCACTGTAGTGCTCTGTTCAGGGTATAAACTGTAACTTGCTACACTTTAAAAAGAAGATTATTTTAAATAAAACATGAGCACAGTAGTGCTCTCTGCAGGCAGGGTATAAACTATAGCAAGTGTTGTCCACATTTATAGTAAACAGTTTGCTACAGTTCAAAAAGGAGAAATGTTTTTTTTTTTTACTAAAGCGTAAGTGTTGTAGCACTCCATGCAGACAAGGTATAAACTGTAGAAAATGTTTGCTCAGGAGGGGAGTACCCTGTGCATCTGACCAGGAATGTCTATTTTTTTTTTTTGCTCTTCAGTGGAACAGTTGGCGGAATATAAGCCAATTGCTTATTGACTTATTACAGTGAAGTGCTGTTTTTTTTAATTTTTGTTACTATTATTATTATTTTTTTTTTTTTGCTCTTCACTTAAAGAGCAGAGGGGTGTGGCACTGGTTGAACCAGCTATACTCCTTTTTAGCCACCTTACTTATTTTTTAAGAATCCTTTTCCCAGATGCAAAAATTCCTTAACATGGATTTCATCTCCCTTTACCAATATGAAATTCCAGTCCAATGTACCAACATTGTCCTTGATTCAATCACCCAGAATTGTTTGTCTGGGCTGCCTTCTAGATACCTCCTAGCAAAAGACTTTTCTTACACAAGATACAACCAATATAGCTAAGGCTACTGCAGTAGTGACCATTCAAACATATACTGTTGTGGTAGGTTTACTTACTCAACTATACTTTCCTGTTCCATCAATTGCTGTTCCATCAGCTGCTCACATATATTGTAGTTCATTTCTCTGAATTTATGTTAAGAACTCACCCTGGCCAAGTCAGTAGTCTGGCCTTCTGTGGCGATGCGCTTTTGTAATAAAATGTCTTCTAAAGTCTTGTTGTAGTATGGACTTTTTTACTCCTGTCTATCTTAAATGTGTGCTTTTCAGGGAGGCCGTCTAAACCTTTCTCAAAGCCAGCTGTTTGGTGGTTTAATTGGACTGTAGGCCCATGTCAGCCTTTGCTGTTTTGTTCTTACAACCTTCTTCTTCTTTCATCCATGAGTGTGGCATTAGTGGGTACCACAGACACTTCTCAGTCACTTCATCTATTTTTCTAGCATGTTGTTTTCCCATGTAAGTGTCAAATCACTGATTTGGCAGAAGGCTAATCCTTTTACTTTGTGATCCAGCTTCTTTCCTCTGACTCGAAGCTTTTCCTGGCTGTGGTGTATAGCCTAATGCCACATTGCAGTCTATACACACTCACCAGCTCCTTGTATGGTCTGGCCAACAATTTTGGTGCAGTACCTGGCTGTGGTGGATGTCTTAATATCAAGTGTCACGAAAGGAAATACTGCCATCCCAGCTATCTGGAACTTTGTAAATAATTATATGTCATTTGTGAATATCAACATGATTCATATGCTTGTGTTACAAATGTATTAGAACTGTATGTTATGTGTATATCAAACTAATGGTACAGAAGTGTGTGTTGAAAAGGGTTGTAAAGTACTGAGCTTTAAAAATGTATCCACAGTGTACCGTACTGGAACAGAACAGAAATGTACATACAGTATTGTAACTGTTTAGATGTATATATTTTAACAATGGAAACTGGAACACAGGATGTTAATTTCAGAAAAATAGCTGAAAATTTAAATTACTTTATGACCACACAATAAAGGTTGTTATCTTTCAGTTTCAGTGCAATAACAGAGACAGTGTCTAGAACTAGATGTTCTCTGCATTGTCTTGCAAGTGTTTTATTGTTTTATGACTTCCAGGATCTGCCTTAGATCTAAGAAAAGCCTTGTTTATGCATTTTCACAGGTAGATGCTAAATGCTACCAGCTGCATCAATGATTGTTTTTCACCTAGGATAGAGTCAGATGACAAGAAGAGATGTCATCCTGTAAGCTATCCCAGCAGTAATATTTGGGATATTAATTTAAGAATTCCCTGAGAGACAGAGACTGAGTATTCTGTATTTGTCTTGGACCTGACAACATCAAGATCCACTCACCACATCTGTCTTGCTTGGTCTGTAAGTAAGTTAACTAGGGTGTAGTAATTCTCTTAGATTCAGTCAGGAGTATATTGAAGTATAGTTTAGATGCTTTGTTTATTTATTTGAGAATGTCCTGCAATGTTGTTTTAAATATTTCCTGTGATTTTGAAGTCTGATGTTACTGTGATGATATGCTGAGTATTTTTTGTTCTTTTATTATTTATTATTAAATATATTTAAACCTTTCATTGTGGCTGATATTTGTGAGACATATTTAAGTTCTGAGAGTACTTGCATATTTATTTGGTGACACTGTGTAGGTCACTCCTAATAGCCTTGCTCTTGGTCAAACTACCATTTGTATTGATAATAACATTATGCAGTAAGATTGGACACCCTTTGTTAAGGGCCTTAAAGTAGCTGATAAGGATGTGGCTGGTGGCAGGAATAACTACCTTATAGTCTGGGCAAAAGGGGGCATAGCTAGTAAACCTGTGCCAGCCTTATCAACTCTATAGCTGTGCCGCTGAGGTGTCTTATTGGGGATCTGGAGAAAGAGGGAGAAACCAGCCTCAAACTGACTGTGGCCTCTGTGTGCTCTTAAGGGAAATTGTACTTTACTGGGTATGTACTTGTTATCCTCCCAATGTACGTCCCCCACTGATGCTAGTGGTGATGATTGAGGCTCCTTGGTTACTGTTGCCAGTGCTGGTGCATCATACCAAATACATCCTCACAGTTCTCCTACTTGATCCAGGCGATATTTCCTCCTCTGAGACCTTAGACCTTTTTGCCCTTTGGAAAGCTGTTTCCTATCAATCTGTGGTGTAGCTTCTGTCTCCTGATGATCTTCCTGTTCCCTAAACTGTGTAGAAGTAAGTGTTATGCAGATTTTGCCCTCGGCAGCTGCAGAAGTGGTGCTGAAGTTTAGCAGTCACTTTGAAGATTTAGGACAGAATTTTGCATAGACTGAGCTCACATGTCTTTTATTGCCATGTGTCAGTATATGCCCGTTACTTTGTGGATTTGTGGCTGTGGTCATTAAGTTGGAATGTTCTACACCTTAGATTACCCAACTACCAGGTTGTATCTTACAAGAGTGTTCTGTCCAAGAGTCTGTCCTTTTAGGGGTCTCCCCCTGGAGTTCCAGCCATGATCAATTAGCTTGGGACTGTGTACTAGAGGTGAAGGATATGAAACTACCAAAGTCAGAAGCAAAAGTTACATATTTACCATAACGATAGATCTGTGTTGGCGGTTTCATATCCTTCACCATTCCCTTCCTTCTTTTTCTAGTCTTCAGGTTTGGAGGAGGATATTATATTATTTTTCTTTTTTCTGCTTTCTCCAGTCTAATTTTCTGTTGCTCTGTCCTTGTGGGCTTCAGAGATCTGAATTTGGGCCCTCAGGTACTGTGCATTGTGGATAAAGCAGGGTCTAGGGTGGCCTTGGAAACTTTTACGAGTTGGGCTAAGTACTTGCCAGTCTTAATCCTGCATGTGAAACTACCAACACAGATCTGTTATAACACTAAATATGTATCTTTTGTTTCAGTGGGGTGAGGCTTGCCCCAGAACATAGGGAATGTAGGGATGATTGTTCCACCTGCAAAAATGCTTATTTACTTGGTATTTAGGGGAAGAGTGTTCTTGATCTGTTTTTGACAGAGTTATTTGTTTTGACTGATCTTGTGTTGGTATAAAATAGGAGAAGTGCCATAGTGCCTTTTTTAGGCAAGGCTCAAAAGTCAAACCCACCTCCGTAAACAGCACAATTAACAAAAAACTGAGGGTTATGCTACTCAACGCCAGGAGTTTAAATCTCAAAATGCACATGCTCGAAGCACTTCTCAGTATAGAGAACGCTGACATCTGTGCAGTAACTGAAACCTGGTTCAAGGCTCCAGAGAGCACCCCAGCACTACTGGGCTACAACTCATACCACATGTTCCGGCCACAGAACACGGACCAAAACACAAAAGGAGGGGGTGTATCCATATTCATCAAGGATACCTACACCTCCAGGTTAGTGGCGCAGCATGTTACCTCTGAGATCATCCATGTGCAACTAGCATCGGGCATATCTGCAATGCAAATTGTGGCCTGCTACAGATCACCCTCCATGACCCAGGACCACCACTCCACCTTTCTGGAGGCACTGGAAAACATGAAGGTCTTACCGAACATCCTGATATTGGGCGATTACAATTAACTGAGAAAACTACTCTTGTACAAACTCCCAGGCCCAGCTCTTCCTGGAATTCATCAACTCAAATGCCCTGGATCAGCTGGTAAACCCCCCTACCAGATGTGAAAACATATTGGACCTGGTCATCACCAACATGGGCGACAGGTGTTCCACACCGGAGGTCAACCCGTCACTGGTTAGATCAGACCATAAACTAATCACTCTGGATGTCTACACCCCACCACCACCCCCAACTAAGGAAACCACAGTAAAAAAACTTTAACTTTTCAAAAGCAAACTTCTCCTTACTTAAGACAGAGGCGGTAAGTTTCACAGCTCCCACGCTAGAGGATAACGCTGCCCAAGATGCAGAAACCTTTACAAATGCACTCTATGAGCACCTACAAGGATGCATGGATTGTGCCATCCCTAGCAAAACCAAGACTCACGCCTTTAAGAGAAGGAAACCAGTCTGGTGGACCCCTGCCATAAACAGGCTATACATTAGAAGGAGGAAACTAGTTCAGAAAAAAAGCAAATCCCAAGAAGGAAAGACATCCCTGATCAGTATCTGTAAGAAACTAAGGTTCCTCATAAAACCATCCAAGGCTAACTTTGAAAGAAAAATAGCCAAGGATTCAAAAGATAATCAAAAAGCCTTCTTTAGCTATGTTAAGAATCTAAGTGGCAACTCACAGATATGCACTGAACTAGTGCAAAATAGCACAAAATATACTGAACCTACTGATATTGCCAATGTCCTGGCACATAGATTCATTGTAAACTTCATCCCCTCTCACCCCCAAAAGGGCCCACAACAGTACCGGAAAAGTGTAATGTCCCAGAAATCACAGACGCACAGGTGAAAACAGCCCTTTCGAAAGCCAAAACCACAGTGTCAGTGGGGCCAGATGGTGTCCCAGACTGCGTCTTGCACGAACTACAGAACGAACTAACCCCCCACCTAAACATGCTGTTCAACCTCAGCCTCCTCACAGGCTATGTGCCCATAGAATGGTGCACAGCAACGGTTATTCCTCTTCACAAAGGAGGGGCCACAACTGACCCTGGTAACTATCACCCCATAAGCCTGACTAGCCTGGTTCGCAAGGCTATGGAGCGCATCATCATGGAACTCATTAACAAAGACATTGGGAACCTCCAAACACTTGACCCGACCCAGTTCAGCTTTGCTAAGGGCAGATCATGCCTACTAATCCTGGTTGAATTCTTTGAGACAGTCACCAAGGCCATAGACGAGGGAAAGGTGGTTCACACAGCCTACCTCGACCTCACCAAAGCTTTCGACACCATTCCCCACTTGAGTATTACAGAAAAACTCACCAGCCTGAACATAAACCCCTACATCACGAGATGGGTTGCCAACTGGCTTACAGACAGAACTCACATGGTAAGAATAGTGGGCTCCAGGTCCGACTCTAAACCAGTCACAAGTGGTGTCCCGCAAGGCTCGATCCTGGGACCCCTACTGTTCGGCATATACTTCTCAGAAGTACAGGCAAACACAGGAAGACTATGGTTAACCAAGTTCGCAGATGACTGCAACTGGGAGCCATAATTGACTCTCCGGCTGACACGGACATCCTCCAAAAGGGCCTTACTGAAACGGACACCTGATGTCAAAGTCATGGCCTCAAGCTAAATGCCAAAAAATGCATAGTCATCCCATTTGGGGAAAACAAAGCACCCATGAATTACCATATAGTAGGCAGCCCCCTTAATGCAGAAGAGGTAATAAGAGATCTGGGGACCCAGGTAGATAGTAATCCCTCCTTTGACAATCATATTGCCAAAGTAGTTAGGAAATCCTTCTACGTGACCCATCTAATTACTAAAGGGTTCGCATCTACAAATAAAGAGGTTATAGTGCCCCTCTACTCATCACTCATCAGACCTATCATAGAGTACAATGCCCCATTTGGGATGTACCTCACAAGACACTTCCAACAGCTGGAAAGACTACAAAAGTACCTCACCAAGAGGATTACTGGCCTCAAACATATGTCCTATGCAGCCCGATTGAAAAAACTCTGGCTGTACTCAGTGTCATATATCGCTTACTCAGAGGTGATCTCTGCTTGACTTACAAAGCCATGTTCAACTCAGAATTGATGGACATGCTCCACCTAAAGAAATCCAAGTCACTGCAAGCCACACGCTCTAGTGAGCTAAACCTCGCCACAACAATAAATAGAACATGCTGGAGGGATAGATTCCTGTCACAGAGACTCCTCATCCTATGGAACAAAATTACAAACTAAATTAGGCAGAGCCCCTCACTAACAGTCTTCCAGAGAAACCTTGACGAGTGGATGGGTAACAGAAAGTACACCCCTGGGCTGACTTCATTGGCTCTGCTTGACAGAGGATCAGTTAATTAATCAATGGGGCAGCGAAAGCTGACACATTCTAGCTAGGCTTATAAATGCCCTTGGGCAGATAGCCTAGTACCTACTTCTGAACCTATGAACCTAAGTGTATAACTGCATAAGGTACCAGCAGCAATAGTAGCTAACTGAAGTGTCCCTCACTTCACATCAGATTCCCTCCACCTTCATGTTAAATTTCCAGAAGCAGTGTCCATACTGCACGAAAACACAGTGTGGTGACAGTTTTTAATTCACTATGTATCTTGATCAGGAGACGCAATGAAATTTCCAGCAGGATTCTGTAGTGAAGCCTTATGCTCACTACATCAATGTTGTACTTCTTTCCAAAGAAAGGCAACTTCTTTGTTTGGAGAGATTGACATGAATGCCTGTGGTCTTTTCATATCCTGTCATAAAACTTTAATTGTGGATTACGCTCAGCATGACATCCAAATCTGATTAGCAGCATTTGAGGAATGCCTGCATACATTATGTAAAGTGATACCTAGATTGTCTACATCGCTGACTTACACATTCTTTGAAGATTTTAGAGGTTTTGAGCCAAATCAGTGCAGAAGGGTGGCTGAATAACTACACAGAATATGAAAACAGATACTGTTCAATCATCTGCTGTTATGGTGAGTATATCACACAACTACACTTTTTTCTTCATCACAAATATTCAGCTAGGCTTTCTTTGTCAGTTATAACTGTCTGTAAAATGAAAAACCACAGTCAAGGATAATCAAATAAAAAATTGAAAATAATTTTTTTTTTAATTTTTTTTTTTTTTTTTGATTATCCTTGACTGTGGTTTTTCATTTTACTTTAGTTTTTGGTTCATTCATTGGTGGTATAACTGTAAGTCATAGAGTTTAATCCCATTGAGTAATACAGTCACTGCAAAAACCTATCTCTGACCAGCATCTAACATCCACTGAGCTGGTCATCTATATTCAATCTTTTCAAAAGTGACTTAGCTGTTACTGGCTTCTCTGAATCTTTGGTGCTTTGATAAAGCACAATCTGAAGTAGGGACTTCATTTGTCAGCAACCTTTGGGATATGGATCCGATCTTGGATCCGAGCCGGCAACTTCTATCACAGCATAGATCCGAGCTCCTAGCTCCTCCCCTTACCCTTAATCCCCTGCCTACCCTGACTGACCTCAGATCTAGTTTGCCGCTCTTCAAGCAACAGCTAGATTCCAGAGCTCTTGGCGATTTTGTGAGAAAAAAAGTTCTTTTCTTCTTATTCTGATTGAGTGGTTGTGTGTGCGTGTTAGGTTTACCCTTAATGCTAAAACTTCTTAATTTTAGCTTACTTAGCTTAAATTTTAATTTCAATTTTTCCTCCCCGTTGGTCGTAGCATGTGTGTGTGTCTTGAGTGTAGGAGCCTAGTGAGTGTGCTTTACTTTAGTTATGTCGGAGGCCCCTAAAGCCATTTTTTCTAAATGCACCGAGTGTGGTCACAAGCTTTCACTGGCTGATGGCCACACTCAGTGCGTTAGGTGCCTTGGGGTTGAACACTTCTCTTCGGGTTGCGCGATTTGCGCGGCGTTCAACCCCAGGGCACTTAAGGATCGGAGGTCGAAGCTGGTTCTGGCATGCCTTTTACCCCCAGACTCTGCTTCGGCCTCCGGTACTTCGGTCACTCCTGCCTCCCTTCCTCCAACCGGGACTCAACCTCCCGCTTCGGCTCCGGAGGATAGGGAGTCCAGGAAAGAGAAGCGGAGGGAGAAGCACCTTAAGCGGTGGGCCGAGGACTCTATCGGCCCCGCCCGCCAAGAGGGCTTCTTCGTCCAGTTCTTCTCGGTCTCCTCCTCCTCGGATCCGATCCCCTTGTTTCTCCCCGGGACCCGAGGAGGAGGTGACCCGGTCCCCGTCGAGGTCATCGAGGCGGCACTCCAGGTCGGCCTCGGTGGCCTCTTCGAGGTCCACCTTTAGCATGTCAGATGCAGACATGGACCGGATGATGAAGAGATTCATCCAGGCCCAGATGCAGATGGGAGTGCTCTTGCCTCCCCCCCCTCCGGGGGGGAGCTCGACCCCTTTTTTCGCCCCTATTGCTCCTTCTCCGACCCACATTCTGGGTTCGGAGCGCTCGGAGCCGAGCCACGTTGGATCCGGGGGTGGGTCGTAGCCGACCGTGCTGGGCACGTCGGCTCTGACGGCTCCCTCGAGTTTGTCGGATCCGACCTCTCGGAGCCATGGGCCGAGCTTCAGATCCGAGGGATTCGATGTGCTTTTGGCTCCATCCCGGTCGGAGCACACTGGTCCCTCGGATCCAACGTTCTCGGCGCCGGGTCCGATCCCCGCTTCGGATCCGAGTGGGAGTCGGGTCTCGGATCCGTCAGAGAGCTGCTCCCCCTCTGCTTTCGCTGCAGTGGAGAGGGCACTGTGGAGTGCTTCCAGGCCTCCGGTCCTGGCTTCGGCTCCCTCCCGCACTCTTCTCATCTGGTGCTGGATCCCCTTATCCAGCCCTCGGGGCAGCCTACCTCAGCGCCTCTAGGAGTTCCAGTGGAACAAGATACAGCCCGTGAGGACTCCTCGGACAGCCCCCCCGAGGAGGTTCCTCACAAGGCAAAGTGCAAGAGGAGGCACATAGACTCCCCTGAGAGTCTCACCGAAGATACGGACTTAGATGAAGGGGAAGGCTCCCCTAGGTCACCCCCCGAGGATGTCTCCTTCGGAGACATCATGGAAATGCTCAAATTCAGGGGTGGGTGGTTTGCCCCCAAGGCTTCCTCTGATGAGTCCGTATTCCTTGAGGTGTTTGAGGCAGGACCATCTACCTCTTGGGTGTCCCCTCCACCCGACCCCTTGGTGGATCTCATATCCACTAGGGCTTGGAAGGAACCGGACACCATAGAGCCAATCCCCAAGCACCCAGACAAAATTTTGAGCCCCCCTGCAGACAGCTCACACTGGAGCAGAGGTCCCCCTGTGAATGCCATGTTGGTGGCTGCAGCCACCAAGAAAGAGTTGGCTCAGGAGAGCCCCACTGTTCATCCTCCGAGCAAGGAGTCTCGCACGATGGACCGTCTTGGGAAGCAGGCCTTCCGTTCAGCGACCTTCTCTATGAGGGCCTTGAACTACATGGCACACGTTATTTGGATGCAGCGGGATCTAATTAAGGAATACGCTGCCCCCCCCCAGGGTCCATGTCGTAGGGAGACAAGGATCTGTACTCCTCCCGAATGGCCACCCTCCGTTCTATTTCTAACACCTCTATGCGGCTGTTGTCTCATGCTACGGAGGGAGCCGATAGAGCAGGCGGAGTCGGGCTTCTCACTATCACTGCCAGTCGACACAGTGACCACGGACGCTTCTCACCTGGGGGGGCATTTTTCAGGCAGGACAGTCCAAGGCACGTGGAATGACGTAGAGACCTCTTTGCATATCAACGTCCTAGAGATGAGGGTGGTGCTTTTGACGTTGCAGGCACTACACAGCTTTCTCCCGGTAGGGACGATTGCAGTACAGACAGACAACGTCAGTCGTCTGGTACATCAACAAACAGGGGGGAACCAGGTCTTACCCCCTTTGCCGCGAGGCCACGAGAGTGTGGGAATGGGCGATTTCCACCAACCGCTTTCTCATAGCAACGCACATTCCGGGACGGCCCAACATTCTAGCGGACAGGCTCAGTCGTACTATCCTGACTCCTTATGAATGGTCTCTCAACCCTCGAGTTGCAGAGCAAGTATTTGCCCGATGGGGGCAACCTTGTTGCAATCTTTTTGCCTCTCCTTCAAACACCAAATGCAGCGATTACTTCGCTCTGATCCCCCCTTCATGCTTGGCCTCCCGGTCTGCTTTATGCTTACCCTCCTCTTCCCCTGATGTTGAAATTATTGCAGAAAGCCAGGCAGTTGGGGAGCAAGATGATCCTCATTGCCCCATTCTGGCCTTGTCAGACATGGTTCTCTTACCTATGGTCTCACCTAGTGTATCCACCATGGATTCTGGATCCCCTTCCGGATCTCATTTCTCACCCTCTAGATCTTCCGACTCCAAACCTGGTCAACCTCAAGCTGACGGCTTGCTTGCTCCAGTTCCACTCCTCATAAGGACTCCTGGGATCTCATCACCTGTCAGAGCTATTCTTGTAGCAGCTCACAAGCCTTCCACCAGGAGGGTTTATCGGAGTAAGTGGAAACGCTTCACCATTTGGGCAGAACACCATCGTTTAGACCCTTTTACAGCCCCGATAGCGTCGGTTCTAGATTTTCTAACCTCTCTCTTTCACCAGGGGGCTAGTTCTTCCACAGTTAAGGTACAACTTGCAGCAATCTCAGACTATCATTTGGGGCAAGAGTCTGGCCCTCTTAACACTTCCAAACTGTGTAAGACCTTCCTCCAGGGTACCTTCCTCCTTAGGGCTCCATTCAAAGAGGTGGTACCTCCATGGGATTTATCCCTAGTCTTACAGGCCTTGACTGGTTCCCCTTTCGAACCGGCGGCCACGGTTGATCTCAAAATTCTCTCTTGGAAGACAGCCTTTTTGGTGGCCATAACTTCAACCAAAAGAGTATCGGAATTGCAAGCTCTTTGTGTCAAACCACCATATTTGGTCTTTCACCCGGATAGGGTTTACCTCAGGATCAATCCATCCTTCCTACCTAAGGTATCTTCAGAAGCGAACATTAATCAATCTATCAATCTCCCAGTGTTTTTCCCCAACTTTCAAAACAAAGGAGAGTACAAGCTGCATTCCTTAGACGTACACAGACAACTACGTTTTTATATTCATAGAACTGCTGATCATAGGCAATCCAATCAGTTGTTTATCTCCTTTGCCAAAAGTAATTTCAGAAAGCCAGTTTCTAAAGTTTCTCTCTCTCGATGGATCTCGAGTTGTATTCTCTTAGCATATCAGAGCTCGGGAAGGCCTGAACCTCAAGGAGTCCATGCTCATTCTACTAGGGCTGTTGCCACATCAGCGGCCTTTCAAGCTAGGGTTCCACTGGATGACATTTGTTCCGCAGCCACTTGGGCTTCATCTCACACCTTTATCAGCCACTATAAAATAGATGTTGTCTCCTGAGGCAGGGCGTCCTTTGGCTCTGCGGTGCTCCGGAATATCCTTCCATGAAGGCCACCTAAGATTTAGGTAGCTGGGGACTCTGTCCCAAAGGTTGCTGGCAAATGAAGTCCCTACTTCAGATTAAGAAGTTATGTACTCACCATAACGTTCCATCTGAGTAGGTATCTTCATTTGTCTGCAACCATCCCCCCTCCTTCCCCCTGACCAAAATGATCGTTCTGGAGGTTCTTAGCATCTGTTCCCTTTGGGACACTTTTATCAGCTGTGCTATGGGGCAAACTTGATCTGAGGTCAGTCAGGGTAGGCAGGGGAATATGGGTAAGGGGAGGAGCTAGGAGCTCGGATCTATGCTGTGATAGAAGTTGCCGGCTCGGATCCGAGATCAGATCCGTATCCCAAAGGTTGCAGACAAATGAAGATACCTACTCAGATGGAACGTTATGGTGAGTACATAACTTCTTATTTTCTTTTATTTCTCTCCTTCTAATATAATTCATATATCTGTTTGTCTACTTCAAATTAATGAAAGACCACTTAACCAAAAACAAAATTGCCAAGAGGAAATGTTCAAAACCTGATTTTAACGAACGATCATATTGCCGAAACTTTTCTCAGGGTAAGTATCCAGTTACAAACATTTCACAAAGAAACATACCAGACTATCTCCAACCCACCCCCCAGTGTGGGGGCTGTGCACTCCCCCAACTAAATATACCAACTCCAAGATCACATTGCAGTGGGGAAAAGGGCAGATTTCCCCATGTTGGTTAACTGGATAATTACCTTGAGAAATGATTTGAAAATACGGATGTTCGTTAAAATCAGGATGTGTTGTTGTCAATCTCGCCTTTATTCTCACTGATGGGTCAGATCCGTCTCGGCCTTTACAAAATCTTGAGGTCTTCAGCAAAGCTTGTAGTTATCCTTCCCTACCCATAATGCAGTTCCCCAACTTCCTCAGATCTCCTTTACCATGTTGTGATATGGACCTTCAAGCAAACTGTGGGCTAAGTTTACTATTTTCATTCGTATCTCTTTCTTCATCTTTATTGTTATCTTATACTTAAATATTTTTCCCCCTTAAACTTCTGTCAGCATTCCCTTAGATAACTTTATCCTTCCTGTTATTTATCCCAGTTTGGATGGTGATAGCATCCATTTAAGTTAGAGGATGTCTAACACTCACCCATTTAAGTCAGAGGGTGTTTTTCTTTATTGTTGCAGTTAAATTTATCTATTCTATCAAGGTAGTTGTTTTTCTTTACCCCTGTCCCTAGTTACCATCCATTTTAGTTAGAGGGCATCTAACTAACATCCATTTCAGTTAGAGGACCCCCCCCCCCAGCTCTTAAAAAAACTGTCCTTCTACCTCTTTTTCTGTCTATAATCTGGTAGTTAGAGAGCCTACTAACATGTCTCAAAAGGAAGATAAGCCTCTTGGAAAATATGAGCAATGTGGCAAGAAGATGCCCCTCAGTGACACACACACTTTGTGTGTACTGTTTGGGGCCTCTTCACCTGCAAGAATCTTGTTCTGTCTGCCACGGCTTTAATCAGAGAGAGCTTATGGAGCATAAAAACAAGTTGATCTTGAAGGGGTTATTGAAAACCCCATTTTCTGAGGCTACTTCTCCCACTTCTTCTTCGAAATGGGAGAAGTTTGAAAAAACAGGGAAATGTCCTTCTCCGGCTCCGAAATCTTCTTTGGAGCTGAAACCAAAACAACCAAAACTAATCTGGAACCTTTGGTTCCAAAATCCTCCTTGTCTTCAGAGTTTCGATATCGGAGCCAATCTCCTTCCTTGAACCCCATCACTTCTCAGCTTCCGTCTTCATTACTGACTAGATCCAGGTCACCTACACTTTCTACTCAGTCAACCAGGAATCTCTCTGATGAAGATGTGGATAGGGTAGTGCAGAGGCTTCTAAAGACACCTGCTTTGGCCACGTTGCTTTTGGATCCGAGCCCAAAGGAATCTGATCAGACACAATTTTCCCTGTTGGTGCCTGCTGCTGCTCCAGTCCATCCTGCAGTTTCGGAGCTGGAAGATTCTGATATCCAGCTTGTGTCAGTATCAGATCCAGGACCTGTTGGCTGCTTGGATCAGATATCTGCCCCAAGCATTTCCACCCAATCAGAGCAGGAAACTTCTAGGAGCCGACACTTTCTGGTCGGATCCTCAGAGCCAGCTTGGCTCTCCTTGGATCTGATCCTGCTTCTCGGGGCTTTGGCATGGATGAGTTTGGCTCCTACCTCAGCTTTAGAGCTGCTGTCTTCTTCTTCAGAGATTCCACTGGTTCCAACAACTTTTTTATTGGGTCCAGGGAGTTCTTCAGAGCAGGGACAGTCTGCCTTCAAGGTTATGAGGAGGGTGATAACTACTCCCCAGTCTAAGACACAAACTTCTTCGGATCTTTGTCCCTCGTTGGTGCAGGTGTCTTTACCTAATCACACCCATCCACAGGACTGCAGGGATTCCAGGCCTCAGAATGTCCCTCAGGGGACCCCCCCCCAAAACTTCCCCAGAATACCCCACTGAGGAAGTCCCTGAGAAGAGAACATGCAAGAGGAAGCATCTTGACTCACCAGCGGAGTCCATCACATCCGATACCAACCTCAATGATGCAGAAGGGTCCCCATGGTAGCTTCCTGAAGACATCTGCTTTGGAGACATCCTAGAAATTTTAAAACAGAGAGGTTACTGGCAGTCCTCCTCCCCTTTGAGCGAGGAGTTAGTATACCTGAAGGCCTTTGGATCTCACCCTTCAACCTCTTGGGTGACCCCCTCCCTCCGATGAGCTTATTGAGATAATCTCTCAGAAGACTTGGGAGACCCCACATTCTATAGAACCCACTCCTAAGAAGCCAAACAAATATATCACAGCTCCAAAGTATCAGGCTTTCCTAACCAAAGGTGTAGCAGTTGATGCAATGGTCATGGCGGCTGCCACAAAAAAGGAACTTTCTGAGACCAGTTCCTCTATCTATCCTCCTAATAAGGATTCCAGGACTATGGGTAGGTATAGGAAGCATGTATTTTTGTCAGTGGCCTTTACCTTATGGTCGCTGAACTACCTGACTCATTTCACTATACAACAGAAGAACCTGTTAAAGGAACTATGAGACTTCTTCCAAAGAGCTGTAGCTGATGAGGTGGCGGATAAGGTCATTGCACAACCTGCTACCCTCAATTTGGTTGTCAACTCGTCCATGAGACTCATTTCATATGCAGCAGAATGGAGTGAGTAGGGCAGCAAGTTCAGGCATCTCTTTTAGGAGACAGGCCTGGATACATCTTTGCGATTTCATAGAGCCCTTCAGGTCTTCCTTCATTAATGTCCCCTTTGATGGCTCATCTCTCTTTGGGCCAAAAGTAAAAGAAACACTGACCAGGTGTGAACAGGAAGTTAAGACCTTGTCTGCCACTGGAATACATTTTTGGCACCTACCAGACCATTCCCAAAGGGTCAGAGAGGTAGTGGAAAGATGTGGTTCAAGAAATCACAGAGGTCTTACCAGGATACACAAGGTGGGATTTCTCCCAGGGGCAGAGGGGGGAACAATAATGGAAGACACTGCCCTCACGGCAGAGGATGCCCACAGAATCAGGGCTCCAGAAAATCTTTCTTTGGCAGACCCTTTCAGCAATCTTGAAGGAGTGCCCGACTGCTCCCCTCTGGAGGCAGTCAGGAGGTGATTGTCTCTGCACCTCGAAACCTGGTAAAAGATAACAAATGATAAATGGGTGCAGGACATAATATCCAGGGGATATATAATTCCTTTCTCCTTCCCCACTCCCATAAACAAGTCAGTTCCAGACGTTCCACCCAGTCAAAAGGAACAAGCAACATTAGAAATTCAAAAGTTGCTAATAAAAAGAGTAATTCAAGAAGTCCTCGCAGACCAGAGAAGATCCATAACTTACTCAAGATTCTTTTTAGTTCCATAGAAAACGGGACTGGAGACCAATCTTGGATCTCAGCAAACTAAACAAATCTGTTGAAAAGACCAAGTTCCAGATGGTAGCCCTGCATCAATAATTCCATTCCTGGAAAAAGGCAATTGGATGTGCTCTATAGACCTTCAGGATGCATACTACTACATTCAAATGGAAAGGTGATCTAGAATCCAGAAGGTTCTTGTGCTTCCAGCTAGGAGCCAGTCAATTCCCGTTTCAAGCTCTGCTCTTTGGTCTCACTACACCCCCAGAGTGTTCCCCAAATGCATGGCTGTAGTGGCAGCTCACTTGAGGCACCAAGGATTCCCAGTGTTTCCGTATCTGGATGAGTGGCTCATAACCACTCTGACCAGGCATCTCCTCTACAAGCCAGGGAATATGCACTTCAGCTTTGCTCTTCCCTGGGTATTACCATAAATTACAACAAATATGCTCTAGAGCCATGTCAAAATTTAATATTTATAGGATCAGAGATAAATACAACTACGCTGATAACAAGACTCCCTTAAGACATAGTGCACAATCTCCAGTTACATGTGAAATTGTTAATCAGGAAGACATGCGCCACTGCAAAATTAGTGCTTCAGGTTCTGGGGAAGGTGGCAGCATCTATCTTACTTATTTCCTTAGCTCGCCTGCATATAAGGATATTTCAGTGGTTACTTTCCGCACAATGGTCAAACCTAGATCTTCCAGTGTCGCACAAAACCCTCATAACTAACTCTTGGAAAAAGGATCTTGAGTGGTGGATTCACTCCTCTTTGGTATCTCAAGGCCGTCCCTTCATCCCCCCTCGACCCCAAGCCATAGTGACCATGGACGCTTACCTGCTAGGGTGAGAGGGGCATTATCTGGATAAGACAGTCCAAGACATCTGGCAGGAACACCAGGCACATTTGCACATAAACATCCTAGAGATGAGAGTGGTGCTGTTGTTGTATTAAGCATTTCAGGATACTCGCCCTCTTGAAATGATAGCAATTCAGTCAGACAATATGTCAGTAGTCTGGTACATAAACAAACAAGGTGGAACCAGATCTTACTCCCTTTGTCGAGAAGCTCTAAATGTTTGGCAATGGGCAATGGCCTCCAACCATTTTCTGGTTGCAATATACATCCCAAGGAAATCCAGTCTGACTGCAGACAAATTGAGCAGAGCCATATTATGGCCGCATGAGTGGTCTCTCAATCAGAAAGTTGCGGAAGAGATTTTCCGAAAATGGGGCCAGCCTTGCTGCAATCTCTTTGCATCACCCATCAATGCCAAATGCAGCAACTGCTTTGCCCTGATCCCTCACATGGGGGAGTCACCAAGGGATTCACTTGTCCACGATTGGCTTCTGGGACTCCTCTATGCTTTCCCTTCAATTCCTCTGATTCCCAAGTTGATACAGAAAGCAAGTTTGTTGGAGACTACAATAATCCTGATTGCCCTCTATTGGCCTTGTCAAATCTGGCTTCCCTTCCTTCAGCCTCATCTTCTGGACGAACCATGGATTCTTGACCTTGCTCCAGACCTTCTGACTTACTCGTCAGGAATGGTACACCCCAGCCTACACATCCTCAAACTGACAGCTTGGCTGCTCCAATTCCCTTGATCGCCAGGTTTCATCTCCTTTCCTCCCCATTAAAACATATTTTGTTGTCTTCCCATAAAACTTCTACATGAAGATTGTATAAGAGTAAATGGAATAGGTTTGTAATATGAGAGATTAATAATCAGATAGATCCTTTTTCTGCATCCATACATTCTGTCCTGGAATTTCTAGCAAAACTCTTTCATGAAGGAGCTGCTGCTTCTATTAGAGTTCATCTGGCAGCAATTTCAAATTTTCATGTGGGAGAAAATGGCTCTGCGATTATGTCGCACAGGCTCTCTAAAGCCTTTTTGAAAGGAGCAATAATGATAAGACTCTCATACAAAAATCCAACTCGTCCCTGGGATCTAAATTTCATATTAACAAACATCATTTGTTCCCCCTTTGAACCTTCTGCCACATGTGATTTAAAATTTCTGTCTTGGAAAACACTATTTTTAGTGGTTATTACCTCAGCTAGAAGAGTTTCAGAATTGCAAGCCTTGTCTATCAAGCCCCCATACCTGTTTTTTTCATAAGGACAGAGTTTCTCTATGCACTAATCCTTCCTTTCTTCCAAAGTTTGTGTCAGAAAGTAACCTAAACAAATCTACTGAGGTGCCAGTTTTCTTCCCAAATTACCAAAACAAAGGTGAATACTCTTTGCATCTTCTGGACGTACATAGACAGCTATGCTTTTACTTGCACAGAACTTCAGAATTTAGGGAATCAGATCAACTCTTTATATCCTACTCTGTGATTAAGAAAGGTCAGCCACTTTCAAAAGTTACCTTATCTAGATGGCTCACTTTTTGTTTATCCTACATATACATCTCTAAAAACAGACCTCCTCCTTTCCCTGTTAAAGTGCACTCGCCAGGTCGATAGCTACATCTGCAGCTTTCGAAGCAAGGTTACCCTTGGATAACATCTGAACTGCAGCTACATGGGCAGACCCTCATACTTTTATTACCCATTACAGTCTGGATTTGGCCTCCAGGAGTAGAGCGTCTACTGGTTTTATGGTTCTGGAGAATAAAAGTAAGATTGACAACAACACATAAAGAAGTTATGTACTTACCGTAACATTCCATGTGTGTTGTCCATCTCAACCTCTATTCTCACAACCCACCCTCCATCCCCCCTTCCTATACTCCTGGGAGACTGGGTAATAATTGGATTGACGGATCTCCATAGCCTCAGAAATACTGCCTTTGCTCCATTGATAAATGTATTTGCTTTAGGTATTATTCCATATAAAATAATTTTTTGCTCATTTTATCTTTTCAAGATTTGAGGAAGTTGGGGAAGTGCATTATAGGTAGGGAATGATGCCCGCAAACTTTGCTGAAGACCTCGAGCTTTTGGAAAGGCCAAGACAGATCCGACACATCAGATCTGACCCGTCAGTGAGAATAAAGGCCAAAATGGAAAACACACATGGAACGTTATGATAAGTATATAACTTCTTTTTTCGGACATTTTGTCTCAGCGATTTCATCTTCAGGTAAGTGGGGATTTGTTAATTTGAAGTGGACCCATCTATTTATATACACTTTGTATAAAATGTTGCATTCTTCATACTTAAGCAACTGTAACTGCTTTCCATTTTTTAACCTGTTTTTTATTTGATTGCTATGTGCCAAATCACTGCTTGCTGTATGCATGTCTGCTGCACTACATTGCATATGATTTGCTACTTAATACTGCAAACACAATGCACTTAGTTTTATTAGATGATTATGTACTGAAGTCCCCCCCCCATCCCCCCCAACTGGCATGGACTCATTTGGACATTTCTGGTTAACAAAGAGAATTAATAAATAAATCGTGCCACCATCCCTTCTCCTATAAGCTGTTTAATAATCTGGCTTACTTTGGAGAGAAGAAAGTACTTCAGTGGTCTCTTACTGGAGCCTTTAAGGTCTTTAAAGTAGCCAGAATTGTGCCATTAATGGTTTTTGTCATCATACTGTACCTTGTGTGGTGGCATAGTTCATAGTATGTTCTAAGAAAAATGCCACTTTGAGAAATAGCAAATAATTCCTGGTATATTTATACATGGGAACATAATGTATTTATTGTAGATAAGTAAAGCAATGATTTAGAGTAATATCTGAATTTATTCAACAGGATCATTATGACTGGGGATTGCGGGCAATCAAATCAGTATTGGTTGTGGCTGGCTCTTTGAAAAGAGGAGATCCTGGTCGACCAGAAGATCAAGTCCTAATGAGAGCCTTGAGAGACTTTAATATCCCGAAAATAGTAACAGATGATGTTCCTGTCTTTATGGGACTAATTGGAGATCTTTTCCCTGCACTGGATGTACCTAGAAATAGAGATTTACAGTTTGAAAAGGTATTTTTATTGATTAATTCTTAACACAAGACTCGTTTCCATTTGTTATGGAGGAATAAAAGGGTTATAAAAGAAAATGTGCACCTATTTGGGTGCAACATAATTTTACTGAATTAGAACATGCACTGTTTGATGTGGAAAGAAGGAAGGAGTACATTTTTTTTTAAATCAGTAATGATACATTAAGGTGTTTTCTTTACCAACTGTGACTTCATGACTCATATAGTCACGTGGTATGTAAATGAAGGGCAAACGGGATTCATATTCAGGTATTCAGATATGTAGCTTGATGTCCTTAATCACCATGGTAAAGTGCATCAATTCAGTTAGCATTAAGTGGCATTTTCAGAGCTATGTTCTGCTGCCAAGAACTTAACCATTTCCACTCATTGCAGTTAAAGCAAAGGGTACCCAGTTAAGTGTATGAAAAGATAAATAATGCTGTGGATGAAACCTGCTTTAGTGCTAGTTTAATGTAGTACAGTTTTGGAGAGGGGTGATTTGACAGATCCTACCACAATTATGACAAATGCACATCTGTGTTGTGGTCTTCATTTAACCTATGCATGTAATAAACATCAGTATATCAGTTGTGTGTTTGTTTCTTCTTCTAGATATTTTGACAGTCAATGAAATTTTTCTGACGTGATACTTCTATCTTGGAATTTGGATCCACTTACATTCAGTCTTTGACATGATTGCAGAGATCAGATTTGATTTTAGAGTACATTTATGTTTTGGTATGGAGGCTCTTTAGGTCTGATTGTAGTACCATGGGCTTATGTTCTTAGCTGTACCAACGGCACTACTAGCCAGTCCACAAAATCATGCATGCCATAACTGATTTACATGCTGAATGCATATATATTCCCAGAGAGCCAAATGCATGTTAGTTGTGCTGGCAGTTGTAAAGACAATACCACTACAAAGTAGGAGAAAAGAAGGCAATTTTTGTCACATTGACCATAAGTCAGTATATGGACCTATTACAACTATCCTGAACTTATGCACAGATTTGCTTTGCTTTGATAGTAATCCAGTCAAAGTTATTTCCTTAAACATTTATTTTCTGATTGCTCTGTGTATCTGTTGCCTTAATTTTGGTGGTACCATTAAAGTTGCTCTACATGTATGTGGCAGTGAAGTACATGTGATAAAGTATTAGAGCAGCCTGTTCAGATTTTGAAACAGAGGAGACACTTTTTTTCTGATTTGTAATAGTGTGTTACTTCATAACAGCTATGTATTAAAACTAAACAATTGTAACTGAAATTGTTCTGGTTTGCTAATGTGCCTAAGTAAGGTACTACCTGCATGTTAAACACTTCATATAATTTTCTCTTGTCATTAATGTCTTTCAAGCTGTGATGGTGTGTGTGTGTGTGTGTGTGTGTGTGTGTGTGTGTGTGTGTGTGTGTGTGTGTGTGTGTGTGTGTGTGTGTGTGTGTGTGTGTGTGTGTGTGTGTGTGTGTGTGTGTGTGCGTGCGTGCGTGCGTGCGTGTGTGTGTGTGTGTGTGTGTGTGTGTCTGTCTCTGTCTGTCCTTCAGTGGCCTCATTCTGTCATTCTTCAAAGAGCCTGACAGAAGCTGACTTGGATAGGATGATGAGGAAGTTTCTGTCAGCATAGATTCAGATGGGAGTTCTCCTTGCACTTACCCATTAAGGTCCGGAGACCTTTACAAGTACTACACTGCCCATTTTGGCTCCTTCTCCAATCTGACCCATGGTTCCTGAGCCCTTGGACCTGAGTCTTCTGGGACTGTCTTTGTCGGATCCGAAGATTATCGTATCTTTGCCTCCAGTACATTCTGCGAGTGCACTGGTTCTGAAGGTGTCTGAATAGATGACTCTTTAAGCCAAAGCGTTGTTGTCAGATCCAAGGTGTTAAGAGTTGACTCCAAAGTTGTCAAAGCTATCTCTGCCCTTTAGAGCCTTGGCACTGGACATCTTAGCCCTGACTTCTGCTTCAGGTGAACTACCTTTGAGTCAGAGGGAGCTGATGGTCTGGAAGCATGTCTCCTTGCTCCATCAGCGTCCTTCTTCCTGGACTGCTTTGCCTTTGAAGTGGTGGAGAAACTGTTCTCTGCTTCTGGGGGACAGATAGTTCCACCCCCTCAGATCTGCCCTCTAAATCCCATATGTCTTTCTGCCTTAACCCTCATTACTCTACTCCAAAGGGGCATCCAGCCCAAAGTCTCCAGGCTACCAAACAAGGTATACTTATTTCTTCTGATATTTCTCCCTGACATCCTGTGAAGAAGTCCCTAGGAAGAGAAAGTGCAAGAGGAGGCACTTAGACTCTTTTCAAGAGTTGGTCACTGAAGATACCAATTTTAATGAGGGGGGGAAGGGTCCCCAAGATCACTACCTGATGACGTCTCCTTTGGAGACATCCTGGAAATCCTCAAGCAAAGGGATGAGTGGTCTTCCGATAATGTTTGCCAAGAGGAATCAGTACCTTGGAAGCCTTTGGGTCTAGCTGTTCTACCTCATGGGTGACTCTGCCAGCCAACAAGCTCATTGATTTGCTCTCTACGCAGGTGTGGAAGGAACCTGACCCTGTTGAGCTGATCCACAAGAGACCAGACAGGATCGTGGCACCACGAAAAGGAAAGAATTTTGGAGCAATGGAGTATCAGCAGGTGCCATGGTTGTAGTGAAAGCCATGAAGAAAGAATTTATGGAACAGAGTTCATCTGTCCATCCCCCTAACAGGGAGTCCAGGGCATTGGACAGATTTGGGAAGCATATATATGCTTCAGCAGTCTTTGCAGTCAGGTTGCTAAATTATTTGGCACACCTCACTAGAGTGCAGAGGGATTTGATTTAAGAACTCTCCAAATCCCTCTCTGGGACCAGTACTTCCAAGGCACAGAGCTCTATTGCCTCACAGTTGGCTACCCTACAATCAATCACAAATTCATCCATGAGGCTCATTTCACATGCAGCTGAAGGTACCTGAAGGGCAGCAGGTTCACACATTTCCATTAGAAGGCATGCCTGGATGCACCTGTGTGATTTTGCAGAGCTCTTAAAGTCATTTAAATGAAAACTTTGATGGATGTTCTTTGTTAGGCTGTAAGTAAAGGACACACACTCCAGGTGTGAGCAAGATGGTAAAACCCTGTCTGCAGTGTGCGTACATTTTTCGACCCCTCAAAGAACCTCCTCTAGGAATCAATGAGGTGATCGAAAAATGTGATTCGGGAAGTCCCAGGGTCCTTTCCAAGATCAATGAGGAGATAGCTCATCCGTGGGCAGAGGGGGAAACTCCAATGGAAGATAATGCCTGCATAGCAGGGGAGGCCCACAGAGTCAGGGGTCTGGAAATTCCTTCTCTGACAGAACCTGTCAGCGCTCCTGAAAGGAGGCCTGATTGCCCACCTCTGGAGGCAGTCAGGGATTGTCTATCCCTGCACCAGAGAGCCTTGCTAGACATTACAAAAGATACATGGGTGCAGCGGATTATTTTCGAAGGTTATATAATTCCCTTTTCCCTATCCCTCCTTCAACATTAAATAAAATTCTTGATGTTCCACCCAGTCAGAGGAAAGCAGCAGCTCTAGAAATAAAAAACCTGCTAGAAAAAAAGAGTCATCCAGGAGGTCCCCCAGATAGAATCTGGAACTTAATCAAGATTCTTTATGTACCAAAGAATACAAGGGACTGGAGACCAATTTTGGATCTTAGCAATCTGAACAAATTGGTTCAATATACAAAGTTCCAGATGGTCACAGTTCATTTTATTTTTCCTGCACAAGGATGACTGGATGTGCTCAATAGATCTTCAGGATGTGTACTATCACATAAAAATGAACAGATAATCCAGGAGATAGCTACGTTTCCAGTTGGGAGAAAGTCATTACCAATTTAGAGCACTGCCCTTTGGCCTCACCACAGCCACCAGGGTGTCAGACAAATGCATGGCAATAGTAGTAGCTTAACTGAGACTACAGGGATTCTGGGTGTTTCTGTACTTTGATGACTGGCTCATAACCACTCCAACCAGGCATCTTCTGATAAAAGCTCAAGACTATGTACTCCAGATTGGCTGTCACCTAGGAATTACCTTCAATCATAACAAATCTCAGTTAAAACAATCTCAGACATTAGAGTTCATAAGGGGCCTTGTTCAACACAGTATCAGTGACAGCCTCCCTTCCTTTTCCAAGGGTACAGGCTTTTTGATTTCAAGTCAAAAAGATAATTCAGAATTCTTCTCTATCAGCTCAATTGATTCTACAAGCCTTGGGGTCAGTGTCTGCTGCAATAGTTCTAGTTCCCCCTATCAAGATACCACATGATAATTCTTTAATGGACCTTAGCAACTCAGTGGTCCATTCTGCATCAACCTGTGTCCACCCAGATCAGGATAACTTCAAGCATCAGTGTTCAACAGTTCGGCTCTGACTTCCTTCTCAGAGTGAAGGGCTGGAGGGGCTCGGGGATCATCTGCCCCAGTAGTTTTGGTTCCGGGAGGACAGTCTTCAGCATCTCTGGCCCCTTCTGCTTTCAAGGTGGTGGAGAGGGTTCTCTCCATACCCAGGAGATCCTAAACTCCCACTCTTTTGGATCCACTTCTCTCCCTGATGGATACTGTTTCTGAGACTTCACCACTGCCCCCCTTGGGACAGCTGGCCCAGCAAAGCCTGCAAGTACTTCCACCTTTGGAACCCCAGATCTCTCCCAATGTCTCACTGGAACACCCCACTGAGGAGATTCCCTGGAAGATAAGGTGCAAAAGGAGGCACCTGGATTCCCCAGAGGAATCTGTAACAGAAGACATTGATTACAAGGAAGGGGAAGGGTCCCCCAGATCTTCACCTGAGAATGTCTCCTGCTGAGTCATCTTGAAAATCCTGCGCCAAAGAGGCGGATGGTCTTCCCAAAACCCCTACCCCTGAGGAA
This sequence comes from Protopterus annectens, assembly GCF_019279795.1. Taxonomy (NCBI): domain Eukaryota; kingdom Metazoa; phylum Chordata; order Ceratodontiformes; family Protopteridae; genus Protopterus; species Protopterus annectens. Next base: position 132,473,474 of record NC_056733.1, read on the forward strand.
ATGGTGTTCTTGTAGACTTTCAGTTCTGGCCTGTCTACATCTTGTGTGTGCCCCCCCCCCCCCCGATGCACTTGACCTGGTATCAAGCAGGGTGTGGAAGGACCTGGACACTGTAGAAACTATCCCCAAGCATACTGACAAAATCATTAGTGCTTCTCTGACCTCATTGGACTAAAGGAATCCCAGTAGATGCCATGGTTGTTGCGTCAGCCACCAAGACGGAGCTGGCCCAATAAAGCTCCCCTGTCTATCCCCCTAACAGGGAGTCTAGGGCCATGGACAGATTCAGAAAGAGAGTTTACGCCTTGTCTACCTTCACCTTATGAGACTTAAACTACCTTTCCCACTTGATTAGGTTACAGAGGGATTTAATCAAAGAACTCTGTCAGTCCCAGAGTCCATGTCTGATGAGGAGAAGGAAGTCCTTCTCCTCCAGACTGGCCACTCTACCGTCAGTTTCCCATGCGTCCATGAGGTTAATTTCCCATGAGGTAGAGGGTACCTCAAGTGTTGCTGGTTCTGGCAATGCCATTAGGCACCATGCCTGGATGCACTTGTGTGACTTTGTGGAACATTTCAAGGGATCTTTCGCCAATGCCCCTTTTGATGGATCACCTTAGTTTCAGTCCACTGTTAGAGACACACTCTACCATACTGAGAAAGACCCTGTTTGCCAGTGGAAGCCATTTTTCTACCCCCAAAGATCCTTTTCCAGGAATTAGTGTGGGGGGGGGGACTGTGGTTCAAGAAATATTAGGATAGTTTCCAGGAATCTCAGGGAGAACATTCCTCCAGAGCCAGAGGGGAAAACAGTTATAATGATAGACACTGCCCACATGGCAGAGGGGGTCCGCAAAATAAAGGGTCTCAGGATTCCTTCTTGGACAGGTCCTTCTGGCACTCCTGAAAGGTTGCCCAACTGTTCTTCTCTGGAGATAGTTGGGAGGGCACTTATCCTTGCACACAGAAGCCTGTCTAGCCATCACCAATGGTTGGTGGGTGTAAAGGATCATATCCAGAGGATACTCCATTCCCTTTTCAAAACTCCCCAAACCAAAATGATGTTCCACCCAGTCAGAGAAAGGCAACAGAGTTGGAGATCTCAAAGCTGCTCCAAAAAGAGTCATCCAGAAGGTCCCTCCAGATCAACTCAGATCAGGCATTTACTTAAAATTCTTTTTTGTACCAAAAAAGACAGGGGACCTCATGTCCATCTTGGATCTGACATCCCTGAACAAGTCAGTGAAAAACACAAAGTTCAGGATGGTTGCAGTCCAGTCCATTCTACCTCTTTTGAAAATGGATGACTGAATGTGCTCAAAAGACCTGAAGGATGCGTACTACCACATCAAGATGGACAAATGCTCCAGAAGGTATCTACACTTCAGGCTGGGAGCCAGTCATTTTTGGTTCAGAGCACTTCCCTTTGGTTTCACCACAGCCCTCAGGGTGTTTGCCAAATGCATGCCGGTAGTTGCAGCTCATCTCAGACTGCAAGGATTCCACATATTTCCTTATGTAGACAACTGTCTTCTAACCGCCCCAACAAGGCATCTACTCATCTGAACCAGGAATTATCTGTTATAACTAGCTCTTACCTTGGGCATAACAATCAACATGCAAATGTCTCAGCTACAGCCGGTTCAGAACATAAACTTCATAGGGGCTCATTTGGATACAACCAAAACCTTGGCCTTCAGACAGGATTGTGAGCCTAAGACTACATATCGGACAGATTTTGGCTATTCTGGTCCCTCCAGCAAAACTAGTACTCAGGGCCCTGGGCTCCCAACCAAAACCTTGGCCTTCCTTACTCCAGATAGGATTTTCAGCCCAAGATTACATATCAGACAGATTCTGGTAATTCTGGTTCCTCCAGCAAAACTACTACTCAGGGCCATGGGTTCTGTGGCTACCACCATAACTCTATTACCAACAGCATATCTACACTTGACAATTCTGCAATGGACCTTAGCAGTGTCCTGGAGATGACAGCAGTCCTTTTAGTGTTGCAGGCATTTCACAGCTTTCTTCATCTAGGGACTATTATAATACAAACAGACAATATGTTGGTAGTATGGTACATCAACAAACAAGGGGGGACCAGATCCTACCCCCTGTGCCGAGAATCAATGAAGTGGGTGATGTCTACCAACCGTTTTCTGATTGCAGTGCACATTCCCGTGGAGTGAAACATTCTAGCAGACAGGTTCAGCAGAGTCGTACTGATGCCTCACAAGTGGTCTCTGAATCAGTCAGTGGTGAACATAATCTTCCATAAATGGGGTCAACCTTGCTGTGATCTCTTTGCATCTCCCCACAACAAGTGCAGCAGGATCTTCGCCTTGATTCCCCCTCAGAGACAGTTACCAGAGATGCTCCAGTCCATGCATGGCCTCCCGAATTACTTTATGCCATTCTGCCTCTTCCCTTGATCCTTAATTGTCTTCAGAAAGCTTCCAAGTTGAAGATCAAGGTGATTCTCATTGATCCTGTTTGGCCTCGGCAAATCTGGTCCACCTTCCTTTGGTCTCATCTGATTTGCCATCCGTGGACACTCAAACCACATATAGATCTGTTGTCCCATCCATTAGGGCAAATCCACCCCGATCTCCCAGGCCTGAAACTAACCGCATCGTTTCTCCAATTCCAATGATGGCTAGATTTGACAGGCTTTCATCCTTAGTCCAAAACATCCCGATCTCCTCCCACAAATCTTCTCCTAGGAGAATTACAAGAGCAAATGGAAAATATTTTCTATATGGGCTTGACAGCAGCAGTTGGATCCTTTTACTGCTCCTGTTTTGGCAGTGCTGGATTTCTTTGCTCATATTTTTCATGAGGGGGTGAGTCACTCTACTGTAAAAGTATAATTGGTAGCCATTTCAAATTATAATATTGAAGAAAACTCTTCATCTTTAGCCTCATTTAAATTGTGTAAGGCCTTCTTTAGGAGTACTTTCCTTTTTCATCCTCCCATTAAAGATCCAACACCTCCTTGAGATTTAACTATGGTTTTACAGGCTGTAGTTCACCCTCCTTTTGAGGCTTCAGCCAAAGAAGATTTGGAATTCCTATTGTGGAAGACTGTTTTCCAGTTGCTATCACTTCTGCAAGAAGAGAATCTGAATTGCAAGCTCTGTCCTCCAAATATCCCTATTTAATTTTTCATAAGACAGAGTAACATTATGTACCAACCCATCCTTTCTACCCAAAATTGTGACAGAGAACAGCATTAACAAATCTATCAACTTACTGGTCTTTTTCCGCAATTTCCAAAACAAAGGGGAATATACTCTTCATCTGTCAGATGTTCATAGACATTTGCATTTTTATCTAGACAGAACTAAATCTTTCAGAAAATCTGATTATCTTTGTATATCTTTTTTGGATGTCAAAAAAGGTAAACCAGCTGCCAAGACCACCTTAGCTAAATGGTTAAGGAAATGCATTTTGTTTGTTTATGAATTGAAAGGTGTTTCTTTACCTCAATGACTCAAGGCTCAATGTACTAGATCAGTGGCAACTTCTCAAGCTTTTAGGACAGAAGTTTTGATTGATGATATTTGTTCAGCTGTCTCATGGTCAAACTCTCACATCTTCATTTCCCACTATAAACTGGACAATGTATCTAGAAATAGAGCTACTTTTGGTTCTACAGTTCTCTGGAATATCCTTCCATGAAGGCCACCCTGGGTTATTGTAGATGGGGATTGTGTCCCACAGGTCAAGGAAGAATGAAAATGACAACATCAGATAAAGAAGTTATGTACTTCCATAGTGTTCCAGCTATGTTGTCCTTTTTCAGTCTTTCTCGACCTTCCCTCCCTCCTTCCCCCTGTCCATCTAGTAAACTACTTGACGGATATGCTTATAGGAACCTCTGTTCCTTGTTGAGCTCCTGTTCTTTCTCTACTCCTTTTAGTACTTTTCAGAATTTATTTACCTTTTGGTATATAATGGTATATTATGGAAATATGGTAGCAGAAAACTTGATCTGAGGTAATTGGGGGGAATGAGGCATTATGGGAGAGGAGGAGCTTGAGCTTTGGAGCCTAAGCTTTTTGCAAGCGGCCAAGTCAGATCTGAGATCAGATCCAAAACCCACAGGTTGACAAAGAAAGTAAAGGGGAAAAAAACAGATGGGACATTATGGTAAGTACATAACGTCTTTTTATATTTGTTGAATATTCCCAGACAGTTACATTTATATTTGCATAGAACAAAGAATTACAGGAAAACAGATGAATTGTTTGTTTCTTTTGCAGAATCAAAATTAGGCAAGCCAGTTTCAAAAGTAACTGTAGCCAACTGGTTGACTGGTTGCATATTGTTTATAACAAACTGGGCTTGTCTTTGCCAAAACCTTTGAAAGCCCATTCAACCAGGTCCATTGCAAAATCATCAGAATTTTTATCCAGGTCTTCCGTGGACGATATGTTTGCAGCTGCAACTTGGGCTAATTCTCATACCTTTATTATTCATTACAAATTAGATCTGGTCTTGAGGGGAGGAGCAGCCTTCGTCTCAACAGTGCTCAGGTATATCATTCCTTAGAGTCCTCTCGGGGATTGTTGAAGCTGGGGACTCTGTCCTATTTGTTGAGCAAGGAATGAAAATTGACAGTATCAGATAAAAAAGTTATGTATTTACCATAACGTTCCATTTGTGTTCTCCATTTTCATTCTTCCTTAACTCCCTTTCCACCAACCCCCTACCATTTAGTTTATGACTTCTGGAAGGACAAGAAGGTTATAAGGGAACCAGTGATCTGAAGTAGTTACTTAATTTGCTATGCAACCTGTGGGTATCAGATCCGACCTGGGATCCGAGCTGGCAGCTTTACTAGCTAAAAGATCCAAGCTCCTGGCTCCTCCCCTTTACCCATAATCCCCTGCTACATGCTCCCTTTCCTCAGATCTCGTTTGCCGCGGCTCAAAGAAGCTTCTAGTGAAGAGCTCCTAAGGCATGGGTGAGAACTTTCCAGTTTGTATTTCAAAAAAATCAGAGAAAAGTTGATTTTTAGGTAGTGTGTGAGTGATTTAGTCTTCAATCGTTGAGTGATAGCCTTAGTTTAAATTGTTTGTGGTAAATTTAGCTTATTTTTGTGTTTCCCTCCCCTTAGTGTGTGAGTGTGTTTAGTGTGATGGCTGAAGGGCCCAAAGCCATTTTTTCTAAATGCACTGAGTGTGGCCATAAGCTATCTCCAGCTGATGGCCACACTCAGTGCGTTTTGTGTCTGGGAGTGGCCCACTTGTCCACCAGCTGCCAGATATTTGCAGCGTTCAACCCCCGGGCCATCAGGGATAGGAAGAACAAGTTGATCCTGGCGGGTTTGTTACCGCAGGACACTTCTTCTTCCTCCTTTCCCTCTAAGGCACAGGCTGCTACTGCAGCCCCCATGCCTTTAGATCCCCCGACTCTGCCTGGGACTCAACCTCCCTCTTCTGTGCAGGGTTCAGGGGATTCTTCTGCCTCTACCAGAGAGAAGAGGCACAAAGAAAAGGAAAAACATAGAAGCCACAAGAGGTGGGCTGAGACTCATCCCTCAGCCCCGCCATCTAAAGTTGCTAGTCCCTCTTTGAGGGCTTCCAGATCCTCTCCCTCTCGGCTCCATTCGCCTTGTTTCTCGCCGGAGGAGGTGGACCGGTCTCCCTCTAGTTCGTCAAGGCAGCCCTCCCGGCCCGCCTCGACGACCTCTTCTAGATCTACAAGAAGCCTGACCGACGGGAAGCATGGATCGGATGATGCATCGATTTTTGCAGACTCAGATGCAGATGGGGGTGCTCCTGCCTCCCCCCTGGGGGGGAGAGCAGCCCCTCTTTTTACCCCGATAGCTCCTTCTCCAACCTGTTTTCGAGTTTCGGAGTCATCGGATCCAGGCCCTTTCGGAACTGGGGAGTTGTTGGCGCTGACAGTTCCGGTAACTTAGCCGACTGTACCCTCGAGCGTGTCGGATCCTAGCTCTCGGTGCCGAGAGCCGAGCGTCAGATCTGTAGGGGTGGGTGTGTCTTCGGCACCATTCAGGTCGGAGCACACTTCCCTTTCGGATCCGACCGCGTCGGCTCCAACACCAATCCCTACTTCGGAGCCAAGGAGGCTGCTTTCGGAGCCTGGGGAAAGTGGCTCGCCTTCGGCGTTTGAGGTAGTGGAGAGGGTTCTGTCGAGACCTTCCAGATCCCCGGTCTGGGAGACGGATCCTCCCGCCCCCCCCCCTATGCATTTGGGTCTATCCTCCATCATCCGACAACTGGGACAGCCTGCCCTGACCCTCCATTAGTTCCCTTAGAGGAACAGGACCCCATAGGTGAGCCCTCCTCGGATAGTCCCACCGAGGAGGTCCCTCACAAACGGAAGTGTAAAAGGAGGCACCTGGACTCCCCGGAGTCCCTCACGGAAGACACGGATTTGGATGAAGGGGAAGGTTCCCCAAGGTCACCCCCTGAGGATGTCTCCTTTGGAGACATCATGGAAATGTTGCGAATTAGAGGGGGTGGTCTGCCCAAAAACCTTCCTCGGACAAGTCTGTGTTCCTGGAGGTGTTTGAGGCAGGCCCTTCTACCTCCTGGGTGTCCCCCCAGCTGACCCCCTGGTAGGCTTAATTACTACCAGGGCGTGGAAGGAGCCGGACACCGTGGAGCCAATTCCAAGAAGGCCAGATAAAATTCTTAGCCCTCCCCCTGATAGGCAGGCCTGGTCTAAGGGTTCACCTGTGGATGCCATGTTGGTGGCGGCTGCCACAAAGAAGGAACTCGCACAGGAGAGTTTCTCGGACCATCCTCTGGATAAGGAATCTTGGACATTGGACCGCTTTGGGAAGTGGATGTTCGCTTCAGCCACTTTCTCTGTAAGGGTGCTGAACTACATGGCACACATCATCAGACTCCAGCGAGACCTGATAAAGGAATACGCTGCAGCTCCACCGGAGTCCATGATGGTCGAGGATAAGAGGACTTTCTCGACTTGTATGGCCACTCTAAAGTCTATATCTAACACGTCTATGCGGCTACTCTCCCATGCTACGGAGGGAGCCGCTAGAGCTAGAGGAGCAGGGATCGTCTTGCGGCATCATGCCTGGCTCCGCCTTTGCGATTTTGCGGAACCCTTTAAGGCATCCTTTGTGAACACGCCCTTTGACGGTTCTTCGCTCTTTGGCGAGACCGTCCGCGTGATGCTGGTCCAAAGCGAAAAGGATGGGAAGACGCTGCAGCGATCCTTTTCCAGGAATCAAAGGGGACAAAAGAAGATGTGGTTCCAGAAGTCTCAGCAGTCCCGCCCAGCTTTGGACCCCTCTTCCTTCAGAGGCAGAGGAGGACAAGGTGGACGCCGGCCCAGAGGCAGAGGGGTAACTTCGGGTCTAGAGAACCGTTCTCGGACAGGCCCGCGCAACAGCCCTGAGGGCTTTCCCGGCTGTCCCTCTTTGGAGGCAGTCGGGGGGCGTTTGTCGGAGCACCTACTAAATTGGGAGTCCATCACGACAGATTGATGGGTGCTCCGAATCATATCCAGAGGTTATTCCATTCCCTTCCTAAATCCCCCCCCATGAAGCGCCTCCCCGATGTCCCACCCAATCAAAGGGAGGTGGCAGCTTCAGACATTTCGAAGCTGCTAGAAAAAGGGGCCATCCAGCACGTCCCCTCAGACCAGTTTGGATTGGGCTATTACTCCAGGTTCTTTTTAGTGCCAAAAAAGACGGGGGACTTAAGACCAATTCTAGATCTTTCTTCCCTAAACCTGTTCATTCCCAAAGAGAAATTCCGGATGGTCACTCTTCAATCAATTCTCCCCCTCCTTCGGGAGAATGACTGGATGTGCTCCATAGACCTCAAGGATGCGTACTACCACATTTTGATGGACAGACGATCCAGGAGGTTTCTCTGCATCTGGCTGGGAGCCAGTCATTATCAATTCAGGGTTCTTCCATTCGGCCTCACCTCAGCCCCCAGGGTGTTCACCAAAGTCATGGCAGTGGTTGCAGCTCACCTGAGACTCCAGGGCATTCATGTCTTTCCATACCTGGACGACTGGCTCCTTACCGCCTCCAACAGGCATCAACTGTGTGTTGCCAGGGATTATGCTCTAACTCTTGCCCAGAGTTTGGGCATTTCGGTAAACCTTCAAAAGTCCTTTCTTCATCCTGTGCAAGTTCTGGAATTTATAGGGGCCAAATTGGACACTCGCCTCTCTCAGGCCCTACTAACTTCAGACAGGGTGAACAGTTTGTCATGTCAGGTTATAGCCCTCCTTCAGAACCTGGCTCCATCGGCAGTGTTAGTCCTGAGAGCACTAGGCTCTATGGCGGCGGCAATCAGTCTTTGCCTACACGCGTCTACGAATGAGGATTCTGCAATGGACCCTTCGAGTCCAATGGTCTCTATTGCTACATCCATTGAACACCCCTATTCCCCTGAGCAGGGCTTGCAGGGACTCCCTCCTCTGGTGGCTTCGCTCACGGGAGCTGCGGGAAGGGAGACCCTTCGTGATGCCTCCGCCCCAAGCCACGCTGACCATGGATGCTTCTCGCCTCGGGTGGGGGGGCATTCTTTGGGCAGAACCATCCAAGGCACGTGGACCCCCTTAGAGACCGCTTTGAATATCAATGTCCTAGAGATGAGGGCGGTGCTTCTGGCATTGCAAGCCCTCCACGACCTTCTTCCTCTAGGGACTATTGCGGTTCAAACAGACAACATGGCGGTAGTCTGGTACATAAGCAAACAGGGAGGGACCAGATCGTATCCCCTTTGTCGGGAGGCTATGAGAGTTTGGGAGTGGGCGATATCCACCAACCGCTTTCTGGTAGCAACGCACATTCTGGGTAGGGCCAACATTCTGGCGGACAAACGCGTGATCCTCACACCGTACGAGTGGTCTCTGAAGCCATCAGTTGTGAAACAGATCTTCCTCAAATGGGGTCTACCTTGCTGCGATCTTTTTGCTTCTCCGTCAAACACAAAGTGCAGCGAGTTTTTTGCAATACTTCCCCCACCAGGGGAGAGCCCCAGAGACGCTCTGGTTCATGCTTGGCCACCCGGTCTCCTCTATGCTTATCCCCCCCCCTTTCTCTTATGACGAAGTTCATTCAGAAAGCACATCGGTTGGGGTAGCAGAATTATCCTCATAGCCCCATTCTGGCCTCGCCAGATCTGGTTCCCTTCTCTGCGGTCTCACAGTGTAGTTCCTCCATGGATCTTAGATCCCATTCCGGATCTGATTTCGCATCCTGCGGGATTGCAACCACCGAACCTGGTAAACCTCAAGCTCGCGGCTTGGTTGATCCAGTTCCACTGATAGTAAGGACTCCCGGCATCTCATCACCAGTAAAGGCCATTCTGGTAGCGGCTCACAAGCCTGCTACCAGGAAAATTTACAGTAGTAAATGGAAGCGTTTTTCTGTCTGGGCTAAGGACAAGGGCTTAGATCCCTTTACCATCCCTATTCCGGCGGTTCTTGATTTTCTGTCACACATTTTTCATCAAGGAGCCAGTGCATCTACAGTTAAAGTACAATTGGCAGCCTTTTCCCATTTTCATGTAGGGGATGGGCTGGGATCTTTAGCTTCTGCGAAGATATGCAAAACCTTCTTGAAAGGTATTTTTCTATTGAAACCACCAGTTAAGACTGCGGTCCCACCATGGGACCTAACTTTGGTTTTACAAGCATTGACAAGCCCACCTTTTGAGCCTGCCGCCTCAGTTCCATTAAAGTTCTTATCATGGAAAACAGCCTTTCTAGTTGCTATTACTTCAGCCAGGAGGGTTTCGGAACTTCAAGCCCTTTGCATGAAACCCCCTTATCTAATCTTTCATAGGGATAGAGTGTCTCTCAGGACTAACCCTTCCTTCTTACCAAAGGTGGCTTTGGAGTCAAATATTAATCAATCGATTAATTTACCAGTGTTCTTTCCCAACTTTCAGAACAAAGGGGAATACAAATTTACAAATTACACAAGTTGGATGTACATAGACAACTATGTTTTTACTTGCACAGGATGAAGGATACTCGCAAGGCTGATTAATTGTTTGTGTCCTTTGCCAAATCTGCTCTGGGTAGAGCTATTACCAAAGTTACCTTAATAAATTGGATTTCACAGTGCATCATTCATGCGTATGTAGCCTCAGGTAAACTTGCTCCTATCGGAGTCCTTGCTCGCTCAACCCGATCCATAGCCACATCAGCAGCCTTCTGGTCCAGGGTTCCCCTGGACGACATATGTTCAGCAGCTACTTGGTCCTGTTCCCATACATTCATTTCTCATTATAAACTGGATATGATATCCAGGAGTAGGGCTTCCTTTGGCTCCGCGGTGCTTCGGCATATCCTTCCTTGAGGGCCTCCCAAGGTTTTAGGTAGCTGGGGACTCTGTCCCACAGGTTGCAGAGCAAATGAAGTAACTACTTCAGATAAAGAAGTTATGTACTCACCATAATGTTCCATCTGAGTAGGTACTTCATTTGTCTGCAACTGACCCCCCCACCCTCCATGCCCCCTAACCATTATCGTGGTTCCTGATCATGATTGAGATTGTTTCATGTGTTTAGGCATTACTTGGTCCTCTGTCGGGGGTCTTAGTTGTTAGATTAAGCAAACTCGATCTGAGGAAAGGGAGCATGTGGCAGGGGATTATGGGTAAAGGGGAGGAGCCAGGAGCTTGGATCTTTTAGCTAGTAAAGCTGCCGGCTCGGATCCGAGGTCGGATCCGATACCCACAGGTTGCAGACAAATGAAATACCTACTCAGATGGAACGTTATGGTGAGTACATAACTTCTTCTTCTTTCTTTTGAGCTCCAGGTATTGGTTTCTCATACTAGTGTACTAATATCTCTTTGAAGCTATAAGGTCAGCAAATAAGATCTAAGGTGTGTTAGGGGGAATAGTAAATTATGGGTATAGAAGGAGCTCGATAGTTCCAGTAGCCACAAGGGGTAAAAAGCAGCAGAGTCAGATCCAAACACAGTTATTGAGGAAGAATGAAAATGGGCAACACAGATGGAATGTTATGGTGAGTACATAACTTCTTTTTTTTCTGGCAAATCACTGAGGACTGAAGTCAGAAAATAATAAAAAATATTTCAATTTCTGACTTCATACCATTCAGAAAATTCATGCTAAACCAAACCTGTTAATCTGATGTTATTTTCATTCATTTCTCAACTCTTGGGTTTGGATCCAACTCAGCCACTTCTTCTAGATCGTAAAATTCTTGAACTCTTGAGCTTCTCCCTTTACCCTTGATGCCCCACCAACCTAACATACCTCAGATCTCTTTTGCCGCCATTGTGAACACACATCAATTAAGAGCTCTCAAACATTAGGTTTTTCATAGTCAAATTGTCTTGTGATACAAGTGATTTTAGTTTCTTTTATTATTTTAATTATATTTGTATTTCTTTTCTGTACTCTATATACCTTCCTGGTTACCCTTGTAATGATACACCCAATTTTTCTCTTTTAATGACCCTTTTTCCTTGTACTCTTTGAGTACCTCTAAATAGCATAGTTGGTAGTCTTTTCTTTCCCTTCTTGTACTTTTATAGTACTCTTAAATACAATTGTTTTTAGTCATTTTCTCTCTAAAAGAATTCCTATCAACCCCTTTCTGTATTTTTATTGCACTGTTGTTGTTTGTTTTTCTTGTAGAAAAAATATCAGATAAGCCTTCTGGCTTTAAAAAAAATGTATTTTCTGTGGGCTCAAGTTTCCAAATTCTGATGCCCCCAGGGAATGTGTATACTGTTTGGGTCCAAAACATAGAGGTAGAGTGTGACATTTATGTTGGCTTTGACTCTAGGACTTTGAGAGGAAGAATACGCTTATTTTGAGGGGGTCTTCTTCCTTCCAAATCCTCTCTTTCAGTTGCTGGGGCTCAACCTCCTAAAAAAAGATAAATAGGGTAACTCTCTTCATAAGGACAAAGAGACTCATAAAATGTTTCCTGATCATCTTTCCACCTCGATTGTGACTTTGTCTCCTTCGTCGTAGCCACCTGCAAAACTTTTGAAAAAGTTGGATACAACACCTTTGGATACGAAGCCTCGGATGGATAAATTTCAGATCCATAATCCATCTTTGATCTCAGAGCATATCTCTTCTAGGTTGCCATCTCCATTTCTTGAGCACTCACCCAGGTGACATTCTAGGCCCTCGTCAAGGGCTTCTTCCCTCCAAGACAGATGTGGATAGGATGATGAGGAAGTTCCTTAAGACGCAGATTAAAATGGGAGTTCTTTCAGCTCCAACCCCATTGGATCTTAAGAGCTCCCATTGAGCCACACCACCATTGATTTTTCCTTCTCCTATCCATCCTTTGGTTTTGGAACCATCAGATCTGAAATCTCTTCAGACATCTTCCTCAGATCTAGAGATCCTTACTTCTTTGACTCAGATGGTGTCTCTGAGTCTACCAGCACCAAGCACCTCAGAGCCAGAGGACTCTCAAATCCAAAGTGTCAGCACCTGCTCTGGGGTTTTGGAGTCAACTCTAAAGCTGTCTGATCTGTCTATTCCCCTCAAAGCATCAGTGTTAGATAGCTTGGTTCTAACTCCCTCCTCAGTTAGAGTGTCCTTGGGATGATGGCAGCCAACGATCTGAGAGGGTTCATTGTCAGATCCCTTAGTTTCTGCTTCCCGTAGGTGTTCCTCTTTTGAGGTAGTGGAGAGAGTTTTCTATATGCCTAGAGAACAGATGACCTTATCCTCTTCGGATCAGTCTGCCTTGTCTCATTCTGTTTTGTGTCCTGAGCCTCGATCATCCCTGCCCCTGGGACAGCCAGTCCAAGCTAGTCTCCAGTCCACCCATCAGGTTATTTTTATCTCTTCTGATACTTCCCCAGAGTACCTTGCAGAGGAGGTCCCATGGAAGAAAATGTTTAAGAGGAGCACTTAGACTCTCCACAAGAGTCTATCACTGAAGACATTGATTTTGATGAGGGGGAAGGGTCCCCCAAATCACCACCTGATGATGTCTCCTTTGAAGACATCCTGGAACTCCTTAAACAAAGAGGTGGTTGGTCTCCTGATAACCCTTCCCAAGAGAAAGCAGTGTTTCTCATGACTATCAGCTCTGGCCCATATACCTTCTGGGTGATCCCCTCCCCCCACCAATGAGCTTGTAGATCTGGTCTCTCGGTGAGCGTGGTAGGAACCGGACACCATCAAGCCTATTCCCAAGAGACCAGATAAAATCCTTGGCACTCCAAAAGATCATCTATACTGGAGTAAATAAGTGCTGGTCAGTGCCATGGTTGTGTCTGACATGAGAAAGGAACTAGCGGAAGAGAGTTCCCCTGTCCAACCCCCAGTAGGGAGTCTAGGGTGATTGTACCAGACTTTAAAGAGATTGGATCAAGGAGCTTACTGAATCTCTTTCAGGGTCCATATCGTCCGGGGAAGGGAATACTATTTCCTATCAGTTGGCTGTCCTTCAATCAGTATGTAATTCATTCATGAGGTTAATCTCTCATGCTGTGAAAGGTACCTCATGGGTGGCTGGCTCAGGCATTTCTATTAGAAGACATGCCTGGATGCACTTGTGTGATTTTGCAGAACCATGTAAATTTTCTTTCATCAATTCCACCTTTTGACAGAACCTCGCTTTTTGACCTTAAGGTAAAAAACACATTCTCCAGGTGCAAACAAGAAGAAAATACCATGTTTGTTGTGGACGTACATTCTTCTACTCCACAAAAGTTCTTTTCTAGGACCCAGTGAGGTGGTAGAATGATGTGGTTCAAGAAATCCCAGGATCTTTTTCAGGAATCATGTGGAGATAGCTCCCCCAGAAGCAAGGAAGGAACTCAAATGGAAGACGTCATCCCCATGGCAGAGGTGGTCCGCTTAACTAGGGATCTAGAGATTCTTTCTCAGACAGATCCTATCAGCGCTCCTGAAAGGAGGCCCAACTGTCCATCTCTGGTGGCAGTCGGGGGTTGTTTATCCCTGCACCAGACAGCCTGACTAGATATCACAAAAGATTTATGGGTGAGGAGGATAATATCCAGAGGTTATATTATACCATTTTCCCAATCCCCTCTGGCAGTTCCAAAGCAGATAAACTGTTGTAATATAACAAAAAAATCGAAAAACTCAACAATGATAAAATAAATTAACCCCAGCAGCAACAAAAAATGGAACCTTAATTTATTAATCAAAAACCTATAAACAAACTAAAAACTCATACACAGACAAAGAGCTTTAATCAGTGATATCCTGGGCTTCATCAGAGTAGTTAATTAACAAGACAAATTTACTAAAATACAGTGCAGCTGTCATGTTATCACCATTTAAAATAATTAACTTAGTTTACTCAAACACATGTTCCCCATATAAAATTAGCTTAAATGTTCATTGTTATATAATCTCCATAGACATTCATGTACAAATAAGGACATAAAGTTAAAAGTAAAGTGTTCTTTATACTCACATCACTTAAAATGTGTAAGGTTCATATCTGTTGTGCCCTCATTTTCAAAATGTTTTGGTAATCTGTCCATGTAACCTAAAGGCTACTGCAGCAGTGGGAATGATGAACTTAGTACTGTTGTGTAAGTTGCCTTACCCATAACAGTAGGTGTTCAAATTTCTCACTGTTGCAGCAGTCACACCCTTCATCCACTCTATTTTTATATATAGTTACTTTTTGGGATCTAAAATTGTTGGTTATTACATGTTTAGAGGTTCAGGATGAGTATGCTCCAGCTTTACTTTTGGGCAAGAATGTCTTGATTAATATTCACCTTGACTGCTAATTTTCCCTCCAAAGGGATGCCTTATTGACACTCAGAATTAAAGTGTAGGAGGGAGTCAGAGATTTTGGACGTTGGACAGTTGTGTCTTGAGTAGAACACAACCCACATAACCTAAAGGTTGGTGCAGAAGTCAGGAATTCAAACATATACTATTACGGTTAAGTGCAACTTAACACATCTGTACTTTATGCTTTCAACAGGAACTGGTAAGTGATTTATCCCGGTCACTAGAGGCATTGCCAGAAGGAGACATCAAGCTTAGATTGCAGTCTTAAAGGACAGCTATGCCTTGTTTACCCAATCTCACTATGAGGCATTGCCTAAGGAGATCTCTAGCCCAAGTTACAATCTCAGATGGGAATTGTCTTTTTTATCTAATGTCATTATGCAACTTGCACATAACTCAGCAGATGTTGTTAGGGAAGCAGGCACTGGAAAAATTATTTTGCCAACATTTCTGGCTCTGGCTGCACTTGCAGATTTTGTGAGAAGACATCATTTCTGTTTAAATCAAATGTTAAGGAGAAACTGGGGGATGCAGAAGGATGGCAAGATCCTCTTATCTATTGCCATGAATTTCAGTCACTGTATCCCCTGTTTCAAGACAGCAGAGGGTCCATTTTAGTGATGGTACCAATGTGCTTTGCAAAATAATGTAATCAGAGACGTGGGAAGAACCAAGTTGACTGTGGAAACTTCCAGAATGGGTGTCAGTCCAATGCCAAGAACAGCCAGTGACAGCAGAGATACTGTGGTACTCTTATGAAAGGGAACAACTAATCCCTGAGGTCTTGCCTGACTGTCTCAGTCTGGAGGTAGTTAGAGGCCACCTGTCTCTCCATCTGAATGTGTGACTTTCTACCATGCAGAAGTCAGTTATGACAATAGCATTCAGAAGTTATGTGATTCCTTTCCACACCCCTCCAGTACCCCTAAAAACCTTCCCACTAGACAATGCAGTATCCTATTTCAACAAAACATTCCTTACCATTTTAAATCAACTATCCCCCCTTAGATCCAGATGAATCAAAGCCAATCCCTGCCCCTGGCTATCCTATGAAACTAAACATATCATGCATCAACGAGACACAAAGTGGAAACAATACCAAAAACAAAACACGACCAACTCTCTCCTAGAATTTAAAAAACTGTGGAACTTAGCCAAAAAAATAATAACTAAAGCTCGCAAAATCTACTACAGCAAACTCCAATCCATTCACTCATCCAATCCAAAAAATTTTGGAACTCCATTTCCTCCATTCTTCACCCTGACAATAAAAGCAATCCATTCCCAGACCCTACTCTTACCAGCCTAGAAATTGCCAATAAATTCAACTCATTCCTTATAGATTGCATTGCAAAACTATCCTCCTCCTTCCCTGACCCCCCTCCTGCCCCCTCCCCCCACCAGCCAACCTCCTCCTACCTCTCCCTTCAGCCTGAAACTCATCCCCAAAAACACAATAACAAGCTAAATCCCTATTGTAACGTACCAGACACTCTACCATCCACCTTCCTCAAGCAGTCTGCTGAAACTGTAGCCTATCCCATATCTATTCTCATAAATAGATCGATACAGGAATCATATGTCCCAATCATCTGCCACCAGGCATACATCATCCCACTACACAAAGGCGGTAAAAACATAGACACAACCGATTTTAGACCCGTAGCCATACTTTCCCCTCTGACAAAAATACTTATCCATGCACAAATCATGCAATATCTAACCCTGAACAAACTCCTCTCCCATACTCAACACGGTTTTCGCCCAGCCACAGTACCATGACTGCCCTCCTTTCCTTTCTAGAGACCATCAACCTAGCACACGACAAGGGCAAATATGTATCATCACTATTTTTAGACCTCTCAAAGGCATTCAACACAATCTCCCACTCCTTACTCCTATCCCAGCTCTCATCCTTACAACTCTCTCCCTCCACCCTAGCCTGGTTCACCAGCTACCTATCCAACCGCCAACAAGCTGTCCAGCGGAAAGAATCTACCTCTCCTTTCCTACCTACACCCACCAGCGTTCCTCAAGGTTTAGTACCAAGCCGTCTACTCTTTAACATATTTATCAATAACTTCCACCTCTCCATCCCTGAAGCCTCTGTATCCATTATGCAGAATACTCCCCCTCTGAACTGCTACTAAAAACCCAGCTTGTCTTTTCCAAAACAGAATCCTGGATGAAATCCAATCACCGTGCCCTAAACACTATCAAAACAAATCTAATGATTTTTACCCCCACTATAAACTCTGCTTTTGACAGAAATCAATTCTCCATTACAAGCCAAAATAAAACCCCATTGGAATTAGTTCCTACTACCAAACTGCTAGGCATCATCAGTGATGAAAACATAACGTTTGATTCCCACATATACTCAGCTATTAAGAAAACCCATCAAAAAATGGGTCTCCTATAGACACAACTGTTATCTCAGCCACTCCACCCGACAAAAACTTACAACTACCTTCTTCCTCCCGTCTCTCATGTATGGTGCTCCCCTATTTACCAAACTCCAACTTGGCCTACGTTCCAAACTTGAATCTTGCTACCACAAAATTAGCAAATTTTCAACCAACACCAAAAATTCATCTCCTCGCTGTCACTCTCTACACACCCTCAAATGGCTAGAACTCCCCATCTACCTCAGATATCTGCAACTTACCACTACCCACAAGCTCATCTTCAAACCAGCAGACTGTCCATCTCTGGCCACAGCCCTAATACCCTACACACCATCCCACTCCCTGAGATCCAAGAGCAAAAATCTCCTACGAGTGCACAAACCCTCTCATCCCCCTGGCCAACTGCTACTAGCCTGCACTATAGCTAAACTATGGAACTCTCTCCCCTCTCCACTACGGAAAATGTCTAACCACAACAACTTCAAGACCCATCTGCTCTCACACCTGTCTTCCAAATTGAAATGCCCTTCTCATGCTCCTACCTAAGCACCCCCCAACTCATAAGATCCTATACCCTCTCTGTGAATGTTTTAAAAAATGTTTTTTTTTGATTACCTATCTACTAGGTAACCTCCCTTTATTTTGTAATGAATGTTACACATGAAAGCCTATAGCTTGCTATAAAGTTTTTTTATACTGAATACTTCTGTAAATATGTAACTTCTCTCATTATTCTTCATTTTCTTTTGCAACGAATGTTACACATGAAAGCCTATGGCTTACTATAATGTTACTTTAATGTTTCTGACTGGCCTTTGCCTATTATGTAACCTCTCTTTCACTATTATTATTAATGTAACTTCTTGTGGAACTTTTCTCCACTGAAAACGGGTCGCTATGACCCAGTGGACTCTCCCGGTCAACAAATGCAAATAGATAAATAAATCTCAGTCCCCAAGTGTGTTTATCATATGCATGTTCTTGAGTGCAGAGAACCAGGGGCTGAGAGATGACTAAATTTTAGCTGCACTACCATTAGACAGTGTATTTGCAGATTCAGGATATCTGCTTGTTCTCTTCCAGTCCTTGTGAAGAATAATAGACACTGCAGAGTTTTATTTGCAGCTCTTGCAGACAAGATCCAATTGCAACAGCAGTTTCACACTACACACTTGATAGTCCAGTCCAGATTTCTATCCAGCCAGTGACTGTCACTAGGGATGCCTCTACCTTAGAATAGATGGGTACATTTTCAGTGGTAAATAGTCTAAAGTGTTTGGCAGAGATGGATAACAGTCTACATATCAATATTTCTGAGATGCTTGCAGTCCTCCTCACTCTGTAGGTGTTCCAGGACTCCCTACCCCAAAGTGCAGTTGACATCCACATTGACAACATGACTATTGTTTGTTAAATAATTAAGCAAGAGGGAACTTACTTTTACCTATTTTGTAAAGAAGTCATGAAGGTATGGAAATGGATTCTGTCAAAGAATCACTTTCTGATAATTAGTCTTATTCCAGGGCAGACTATTTCTTTGGTGGTTTGGCTTATATATTGCTAAATAATGTATCACAAGTCACTTTTCAATGTATTGGTAGCAAGGAAGCTCTTCTACTACCTGATAAAGCCTTGCTAACACCTCATGTTCAGTTGTCTATCTCGCCTTCATTCTTGCTGGTTGGGTTTGGAGCCGATCCTCAGCTCCAACTCGGCCATCTTCAACAGCTCGAAATCTGCTTACTGGCTCAAGGCCCCCCCTATATCCCATGATGCCTGGCGCTAGATACCCAGATCTCGTTTGCCGCTTCTGCTGTGAGGTTGTTCTACTGGCTCAGGTCGTATAAGCTTTATTATTGTTGTATTTTTCTGGTCAAAACTGTAATTGTTAGTGTAGAATTAGTCGTTAGTTTAGACTTTTGTATTGTAGCTAGTTTCTTCCTTAGATAAGCCGTTACCTTTCCAAGAAACTCGTTTAAGTTAGATAGTTTCCCCTCCCCCCTTCTCTCCCTTTTCCTCAGAAAGGTTCTTTCCATTTAAGTTAGAGGTTAACCTTTCTCTCTGTCTCCTTTCAAAAAAAAAAAAAAAAAAAAAAAGAATTTCTTCTATTAATCACTGTTAGTGTTTAGTGATAGTTTTCTGTAGTTTTTGTTGTAGTGGTACTTGTAGTGGGTTGTGGTAACTGTAGAGTGTTAAGTTTTACTGTTTGGTTACTTTAACCTATCTGTGTGTGTTCTTGTCCTTGGTTTTCCCCCAGGATGTCCAAGGATCCAAAACCATCTGGATTCAAGAAGTGTGACTCATGCTGTCAGAAGATGTCTCTGACAGATGGTCACACTTCTTGTGTTTATTGTCTGGGCGCTGTGCACCTGCAGGACTCTTGCTCAATCTGCCATGCTTTCAGTCCAAGAGTTCTGCAGGAGCGCAAAAATAATTTGATCCTGAGGGGTATGCTTAAACCCCAAGATTCACCTGCGAAGGCTCAGCTCGTGAAATCTTCCAGGCCACCTAAACCGTCGGCTCCCAGTTCGGAACCGTCATTGGGTGAAGCCACACAATCCATCTCGGCTCCAGCTGGAACCGATGTCCCTCCCTCCCATTCGGCTCTGACATGGTTTTTGGAGCCGGCTGAGAGTCAAAAGAGATCCAGGTGGTCTTCTTTGGAGTCAATACGTTCGGCTCCGAAGTTGCCCCTGCTCCAATCGGAGTGTAGTCATCAATCATCCCACTCTTCTTGGTCCTCTAGACTTTCAGACCATGGCTTGGAAAGAGTGGCCAGTAGGCTGTTAAAATCGCAGGCCCTAGCCAAAATGTTGTCCAGCCCTCCTCATCAGGAGTCTGCTCCATCCACAACTGTAGATATTCCTCCTCCGACTCATCCTATGAACTTGGAGCCTGAGGTTCGAGTCGTGGAACCGTCAGTGCCGATACCCTGTCTTTCGGTTCCATTGTCGGCTCCGATCCCTTTCATGGTACCTTCCCTGGAGGGATCTGGGTGCCGAGACTCCCTCGTTGGCTCCGAGGGGGCGAGTGACATCAGACCCTTGTCCGACCCCACTCTCCCTCTCGGTGCTTCGGCTCAGGTGAGCTCGGCTCCCACATCTGCCTCTGAGCCATCCCCCTCGGTGCGGGGAGGGCTTCTGGTTTCTTCGTAGCCTGAGCCTTCTCTGCGTCTGGGCAGGGATGCCTTCGAGGTGATGAGGAGTGTACTGGCCCCTGAGTCAGTCCCACGATCAACCCCATCGGCTCCTCCCCCAAGGGTGCCTGCGTCAGCCTCTGCCCCTCTTCCAGACCCCAAGCGTGGGGATCCAGCGCTCCAGGACACCCCTTTGGGTGTATCCTCCTCTTCCGAGGCCTCCCCTGATCATTCAGAGGAGCCACCTCGCAAGAGGAAATGCAAGAGGAAGCATGTTGACTCCCCCGAGTCTGTCGCATCGGATACTGACTTAGAGGAGTCAGAAGGGTCCCCAAGATCCCCCTCTGAAGATGTCTCCTTCTCAGACATCCTTGAGATGCTTAGGCAGAGGGGAAACTGGACTACCCTAAGCCCTTCTGAGGATGAGTCGGTATTCCTGGATGTGTTTGGATCCCGACCTTCCACCTCCTGGGTGTCTCCGCCTTTAGACCCACTGATGTCTGTGGTGGCTCGGAAGGCATGGACGGCTCCAGACACAGTGGAACCGACCCCTAGAAGACCTGCCAAGTTCATTACTGCCCCGCAGGACAAACAGTTCTTGACCAAGGATGTCCCCATTTATGCCATGGTGGTAGCAGTGGCCACAAAGAAGGAGTTGGCTGAAACATCTTCATCTGTCCATCCCCCTAACAAGGAGCCCAGGATGATGGACAGATATGGGAAGCGGATTTTCTCTTTAGCGACCTTTTCCATGTGGTCCCTGAATTACCTGTGCCACTTTACCCATCTTCAGAGGGATCTCCTGAAAGAGCTTGGAGATACCCTCCAAGATCCACAAGCTGAGGGGGCCCAGGCTAAGGCAGCCTCCCAGCTGGCGACTCTTAATTCAGTGGTAAACTCCTCCATGAGGCTCATTTTGTATGCAGCCGGTGGTGTGAGTAGAGCCGCAGGCACAGGCGTGGCCCTAAGGAGGCATGCTTGGATGCGGCTATGTAACTTTGTGGAACCTTTCAGAAAGTCTTTCACCAACACCCCTTTTGATGGTTCCTCTCTCTTCGGATCACAGGTGAAAGATACCCTTACCAGGTGTGAGCAGGAAGGCAAGACTCTCTCTGCCGTAGGAGTCCGTTTTTCCACTCCTTCCTGACCATATCCTAAGGGTCAGAAGAGTGGAAAGATGTGGTTCCGGAAATCCCAAGGAGCCTTGCCAGACACACGTGGTGAGTTTCCCTCCAGGGGCAGAGGAGGGAACAATAACAGACGCCCCCCTCGTGGCAGAGGGGGTCCGCAAAACCAGAGCAGCAGAGAATCTTTCTCTGACAAGCCCTTCCAGCATCCCTGAAGGGTTGCCCGGCTGCTCACCTCTGGAGGCAGTTGGGGGAAGATTATCGCTGTACCCAAGAGATTGGCAAGACATAACAAAAGACAAATGGGTACAGTCCGTCATATCCGGAGGCTACAGAATTCCCTTCGTTCGCACCCGCTTAAGGTCAAACAAGTCCCTTCCAGATGTTCCACCCAATCTAAGGGACCAAGCAGTGCAAGAAGTCTCAAAACTGCTAAGAAAAAGGGCCATCCAGCAAGTCCCAGCAGACCAACAAGGATCTGGAATTTACTCAAGGTTCTTTTTGGTACCAAAAAAAACAGGGGACTGGAGACCCATTTTGGATCTCAGCAGACTAAAAACGTCTGTACAAAGAAAGAAGTTCCGGATGGTCACGCTTCAGTCCATTTTACCCTTTCTGAGTCAGGACAATTGGATGTGCTCCATAGATCTTCAGGATGCGTACTACCACATTAAAATGGACAGATGCTCCCGAAGATTCCTTAGCTTCCGGCTGGGTGCCAGCCATTATTATTTCAGAGCTCTGCCCTTTGGTATCACCACAGCCCCCAGGTTGTTTACCAAATGTATGGCAGTAGTTACCGCTCACCTGAGACGGCAAGGATTCCAGGTGTTTCCATATCTTGACGACTGGCTCCTCACTGCTACCACCAGACATCACCTTCTGCGATCCAGAGACTGCACCATCAACACTTGCTCCAGACTAGGTATCACAATAAATTTCGAAAAGTCTGCATTGTCGCCCTGTCAATCTATCACCTTTATAGGCGCAAATTTAAATACCAAAGACATGTTAGCGAGCCTCCCACCAGACAGGGTGTTAGTGATTCATCAGGATGTCAAGGTTTTATTAGCATGCAAAAAGATTCAAGCCAGGTTTGTCCTTCAAACGCTAGGTCTCATGGCAGCAGCGATCATACTTGTCCCTCTAGCTCAGTTTCACATGAGGATTCTCCAGTGGCTTCTTTTCACCCAATGGTCCTTCCAGCAACTTCCCATGTCTTACTTGATTATGATCACTCAGGCATGCAAGAAGCATCTTGCGAGGTGGATGGTCTCCACATCAGTGCTCCACGACAGACCATTTGTTCTCCCCCCTCCAGTGGCTACAGTGACCATGGACGCCTCCCTGATTGGATGGGGGGGGGGGCATTATCAGGGCAGAACAGTCCAAGGCACCTGGCAACCTCACGAGTATCATCTGCACATAAATGCCTTGGAGATGAGGGCCATGCTCTTAGCGTTGCAGGCTCTTCAGGACTCTCTTCCTACCGGGACCATTGCAGTTCAAATAGACAATATGTCCGTAGTGTGGTACATCAACAAGCAGGGCGGAACCAGGTCCTACCCCCTATGTCGAGAAGCACTCAGACTCTGGCAGTGGGCGATCTCTTCCCAACGGTTTCTGATTGCAACACACATCCCTGGGAGGTCCAACGTCATAGCAGACAGACCGAGCAGAGCAATTCTCATGCCTCACGAGTGGTCTCTGAACCAGGTAGTTGCGGACCAAATCTTCCGCAAATGGGGCCAACCTTGCTGCGACCTTTTTGCAACTCCCTTCAACAGCAAGTGCAGCAATTTCTTCTCTCTCCTTCCACTTCCCGGGCATTCCCCCAGAGATGCTCTAGTTCACGATTGGCCCCAGGGACTTCTTTATGCATTCCCTCCTTTCCCCCTCATACCGAAGCTAATTCAGAAGGCTACCATTTTGGGTTGCAAAATGATCCTCATTCCTCCTTACTGGCCTCGGCAAATATAGTTTCCGTTCCTGCATCGCTAGTTTCTCGAACAGCCTTGGACTCTGGACCTAGTTCCAGACCTCCTGATTCATCATTCGGGCGGGCTGCACCAATCCCTGCACTCTCTCCAGCTCACAGCTTGGTTGCTCCACTTCCAACCTTAGCCAGGCTCCCAGATATCTCTCCCTCTGTGCGCAAAAATCCTTTTGTCATCACACAAGTCTACGACCAGAAAAACTTACGGTAGTACGTGGAAAAGTTTTTCTTCCTGGGCAGAGGCAAAAAGTATAGACCCCTTTTCAGCCCCCTACACTCCATTTTGGAATTTCTCGCGGAGCTCTTCCATGCTGGGTCTGCTTCCGCTACAATTAGAGTTCAGTTAGCAGCAATTTCAAATTTTCACATTGGCCTGTCGGAAAACAATATCATGTCCCATAAGCTGTGTAAAGCCTTTCTCCAAGGAACCACTCTGCTCAGGCCCCCAGTTAGAGATCCTCCACCACCGTGGGATCTAAATTTGATTTTAGCTTCGCTAATTTTGCCCCCTTTCGAACCTGCAACTTCTTGTTCACTGAAGTTCTTATCTTGGAAAACCCTTTTTCTGGTAGCTATTACTTCAGCTAGAAGAGTTTCGGAACTACAGGTTCTTTCTATCCGTTCCCCATACCTCGTATTCCACAATGACAGGGTTGCTCTTAGGACTAATCATTCCTTCCTTCCTAAGGTCTCTTCAGAGAGTAACTTGAATCAGCCCATAGACCTTCCTGTGTTTTTCCCTAACCACTCCAACAGGGCGGAGTATAAGTTGCATCAGTTAGATGTTCACAGGCAACTACGCTTTTATTTACATAGAACCAAAGACATTAGAAAATCAGATCAACTGTTCCTGTCTTATGCAGTAGGTAAACAAGGTCTTCCGGTCTCCAAGGAAACCTTATCCAGGTGGTTGTCTTCTATCATCACATTCATATACCAACTCAGGAATAAAGAATTACCAGTCAAACCAAAAGGTCACTCCACCAGAGCTTTAGCCACTTCGGTGGCTTTTCAGGCTAGGTTGCCCATGGAATCTATTTGTGCTGCGGCTACATGGGCCAATCCACATACTTTCATTTCCCATTACAAGTTGGATTTGGTTTCCAGGAGCAGAGCTGATTTTGGTTCCACTGTTCTGAAGAGTCTTTTCCAATGAGCCACCCAGGATTTTAGGTGCTAGGGACGCAGTCCCAACCAGCAAGAATGAAGGCGAGATAGACAACTTAACATAAAGAAGTTATGTACCTACCATAACATTCCATGTTAGTTGTCTTCTTCTCGCCTTCCTTCTTGCGTCCCACCCTCCATCCCCCTATCCTAGTGGACCGAGAAGAGTTCTTCTTGATTTTGCACTGGCTGAGTCTTTTCTGGCTATTTCCTTCTGCTTAGTAGTCTCTCCAGTAGGATTTATGCATTCTAGGATAGGATTCCTTTATTATTATGTCTTCATTTAGACTTACCAAACGAGATCTGGGTATCTGGCGCCAGGCATCATGGGATATAGGGGAGGGGCCTCGAGCCAGTAAGCAGCTCTCGAGCTTTTGAAGATGGCCGAGTCGGAGCCGAGGATCGGCTCCAAACCCAACCAGCAAGAAAGACGGCGAGAAGAAGACAACTAACATGAAACATTATGGTAGGTACATATCTTCTTTTTTGCATCCTTGACCAGTGCCATTATCTGACAAGATAGACAACCAGGCCTGTCCTCATCAATATGCCTCCGTCCTTCCCCCTGCCTCATAGTAGACATTGCCTAGGGTAAATTTTGCTACCTAAGGAATATTTTTTCAAGCTGCACATCTGAGGTCTGAAATGGAAGCTAGTTAACAGAGCATTAGATAATAGCCTAGGAAAGAGTTATATATCAAGCTGACTAAAAGCCTGTGGTTTCAGTCCTGTTGGTTGAAGAGGATGGACTTGCTTAACCACTTCATTGTTATGGCAAGTCCTTAACTCTTGTATTTATTCTTTTGAATATTGGCCTATTTGTAGAAGACGTCACTTTTGCACTTGACATTGCCATAACAGTTAATATAGTCTATATGAGCTCCCCTATGGCCTTTGACACCAAACATTGTAATGGTTTTGATGATAGCCTCTGTCACTTTGGAATTAGCAGATAACTCTTAAATTGGGATTGAGGACTGGCTGATGGATTAAAGCCAGAAGTTTAAGGTAGATGATACATTGACATAGGTTGAAGTCAAAAGGGAGTTCTTGAGGGTTTCATCTTTGGCTGTCTCGTGTCTGGCTTGCTCTTCATCTGTATTCAGCTTTTAGATTAATTCTGGCTTACCAAGCTTGTTGCTGATTGCAAACTAGGCAGGTTTTTTTTGTTACTTATGATAGTTACGCAAGACTACATGACTTTTTAAAACGTATTAGTGATATAAGAGTAGTAATCCAAATTTTAATGTTAATAAAGCTATTGACTGCAAATTTTTGTTAAATATGTATGTGAAAATTTGATAATTTACCAATATAGGATCACTGATCTCAGAACATATTTATTTATTTTATTTAAAATTTGTTAAGTGAGGTAGAATGCTGATCCAAGTGGACCATTTTCTGGCCAGCCCAGGAGTTACAGAATGCTGTAGAAGTAGATAAATAATGAATGTTAAATGTTGGCCTCATTCTAATATTTCATTGTTAACATTTTAGTTTTGGTAAAAATGCTGTCATGTATCAAAGTATTAGCAGGTTATTTCAGTTGTAGTACCTTTAATTACACTTTACTTGGTAGACTTGTTCTAGACTATAACTGCAACTTGTTGCTGCTATACATGTCATATAATCAGCTTGACAGGGTCTAATGTTATCTTACCAAAAGAATCCAATGTGTATAAGTCTCCATTGTTATGAAGACCAACTGAAGCTTTTGTCCTTTTTTATGTATCATTTTGACTTTTGTGAAATTATTTATATTTAACCTACACATTACTTAATAATTCCATTATCTATGAATCTGTTTATCCCACATCTCATAATTTGAACACAAGGGAAGTTTGTCTTCACATCAAAATTGAGGTTGATAATACCAACTCAGGAGAAACAATTATTTGTTCATGCAGTCCCTGAATCACCATTTGTAGTATGTCTGTACTCCATAATAAGGGCAACCATCAGTTTGGCCACCTGACTTGGGCAGCATAATCAAGAACAACTGTACTATGTGATATGTGATTCTGATACAACACTGAGCACTCTTCTGTTACAGCACAGTACTACTTGACTTGTTTTGAGATGGCTAAAGGCAAACTACTCTCTCTCTCCTCCAAAGCATTGATATTTGCCCACTACTAATTTTCAGACATTGGTATGAATCCAAGATGGGGACTTAGGGTTTGCTTCACTGGTAATAATGCAGCCTTGGTGGCAGTTACAGAGATAATTCCTTTCTTGTCTTCAGAGATTGGGAAGATTTTGAACACTTTTTCTGATTATTACCATCTCAATATACAAATTTGATCTCAAGATAATTTCTCCTTTCTTCCCTTCTCCATAGGACTCTGCACAATGGCTCCACTACCAGCACATAGTTGCTCCACTAACCCCACAAGGTCATCAACTGGATATGTTGTTTAACCTATTTCTTCTTCAGTGGTGAGTCATGTGGTAGGGAGTGTGCCATCTATCAGTTCCTGTGGAGTGGCCTACCCCAGGAGCTTTGGAGCTTTCCCCCTCAGTGGCTCACTTCAGCTCTGCAGTAATGCCCAACTTCAGGAAGGTGCGTATGTCTACACACACACACACACACACACACACACACACACACACACACACACACACACACACACACTGCTTCCTGGGTTGGTAAGTGTTTTTTGCAATGTGGCAGAGTGTGCAGGCCTGTGTGCATCAGGAAGTGCTGCCTTTAGGTATGACTTTAGTGACAAGTCAGAGATGCTTCCCTCCACCTAAGATCAACAAGGCAGCAACAACTGCTCAATCCTGTCCATCCTGAACTGTGTTTCCTCCGGTCCCTGCACTATTAATTAAACACAAGTCATGTGGGTGTCTTTCAGGGTGTCATCCCTCTACTGCGCAGTGCAAGAATGATCTCAAGTTAATTTTAACATGTAAGTCTTGTGGGATCTGTTTCACAACATAAGTTTATTGTTTTTTACAGAATAACATTTAGCGGTTTGCATAGTATAGTTAGTGGCTGTATAAGGAAATATATATATATATATATATATATATATATATATATATATATATATATATATATTTTTTTTTTTTAAGATATTCTTATAGGTTCATAGGTGTGTACTAGGCTAATGGCCCTGGAGCCTTTACAAGTCTAGCCCATAAATGTACCCAGGCATCATGCCGCCTGACGTTAGTTCCGAGTGCCTCTGTCAAGTTGAGCCACTGCAGTGATCCCTGGAGTGAACCTTCTATTTCTCATCCACTCAACAAGATTTCTCTTGAAGAGGGCCAGTGAGGTGCTCTGCTTGACAGGTATAGAAAGTCTATTCCAGAGCATGGACAATCTCTAGGTTATAAACCTGTCCCTCCAGCATGTTCTGTTGATTGTGGTAATGAATTAAATTTTTGACTTTACATGTTTCCTGCTGGTGATCAACTTACTTCAGCTAACTCTAGTCATAGTAAGACAAGCTTCCTCCTTTTGTGTCTTGCAGTTTACTTGCATTTTCTTTTTCAAGTTTCTCCCTTGCAGTATATGGCTCATTGGGTGGAGTGTAGGACCTTTGATTTTGTGGCTTCGTCTGGTTTGGTTTTGAAGGCATTTTTCCTATAGGTGACTTGTGGTATAGTATGAGTTGTATATGTCATGGTATACAGAAAGCTGTAAAGTCACTTCAAACCAACTGTTGTCAACTGCATAGTTTTTAATCAATTTGCCTATAGTGGCAGATGACTGGTTGCGTGTGTCAACATATTGAATCTAATAAGAGGACTGCTAACAGGAAATACACCTGATTTGCAGGTAGGTTACACTTTCTCCTGCTGCTAAGAATTCTGCTCCTATCACTTCATCTGTTATGTTGCCTGCCTGTCCACTTTTTTGTTGTCTTGCTTCCACTCAGACAGCTATCAAATGATCACAGGTGGCTAGTTGGGTTTCTGAGAAGATTTGTTTTCAAAGTTTTGAGTGCTGTCACATATTTTCCATTGTTTAACATTCTCCTTTATCCTTATTTTTGGGTTTTTACTGATGTTCAACAAACACATTGTCTTACTGGCATATAGATAGTAGTGCCCTGCTACCCTTTCTCTAGCAGTTTACCAAAGCTCAGAGCTCCTCCCACTGCCTGTCTGTGGGTGTGATGGACTAATAACTGAGAGTACAGGAACTGCCTTTCAGACCCACAGACAGGAATGCCTTCTGCTTTCTAGCATCACAGTAAGAAAAGGATCATTGAGAAGACTGCTTCTTTCTCTGGATTTTCAACTGCTGAGCTCAGATAAGAAACCCTTTTTGGTTTTATTTCCTTCTGCCTTTTTCTGTCAATGCTTGAATATTATATTCTGCTGTTTTGATTGTCTTTTTTCTATGCTATTGATTAAAAGCTTCATTTGAAAGTTTTGACAAGAAAACTTGCTGATATTGAAGTTTTTTTTTCTTTGTGGTTATGATTATTTGGGATAACTGAGCAGGATTACAGCATTTTAAATGATTTTTAATTGCAATGTTGCTGCCATTTTGTATGTTAAACATTTCTAACAGGAATTTTGTATCAGTTTATGATCTGTTTCTTGTCTAATACTGTTTTAGGCTGTATCCCATTCATTTAACTGAAACTAGCCTTTTTACAAAATTAGTGGACTTTTGTTTATGCACTTTGTGCTTGGAACTGTTACAGAAACTATCATTTTATTCAATGTACTTTTTAGAATAGTAACCTCTGCAGAAATAGTCTTCAGATTACTTTTGGGGTCACTTTGTGTGTTAAACATTTCTGTCAGGAATTTGCCTAAAAAGTGCTTAAGAAATTCAAGGTGTGCTTGACCATGCCTATTCTCCAAGGCCCCATGTTTGCGGATCCTGCTGCTGTGCCCTCAGTGACATCTTCCAACAAAAAAGGCTATCCCCCCGATTCAATAAACTCCATGCAGGAATAGTGCTATTCCTGCACGGAGTGGTTCATGTCCATGTAGCCACAGCAGCACACCTTGCATATTCATGAAGGCGTGCTGCTGATGTTCATAGGTTCATAGGTTCATAGGTTCATACTAGGCTATCTGCCCAAGGGCATTTATAAGCCTAGCCCATAGTTATGTGGCTTTCGCCACCCCTTTAGTTTGAATAAAAACTATGCCTATCATTTTTCTGTGCCTCTGTCAAGCAGTGACACTGAAGTAATCCCTGGGGTATATCTGCGATCTCCCATCCATTGGTCAAGATTCCTCTTGAACAAGGCCAGCGAGGTGCTCTGCCTCACATGTACCGGGATTTTGTTCCACAGCATAGGGAGTCTCTGGGTGATGAATCTGTCCCTCCAGCACGTTCTATTTATAACCGTGTCAAGGTTTAAGTCTCCCTCCCTTGTGGTTCTGAGGGATCTAGATTTTTTGAGGTGAAGCATATTCATCAAATCTGGGTTTGACATGGCCTTATATGTCAGGCACAGGTCACCTCTGAGCAAGCGGTATGAGACTGAATAAAGCTGGAGTTCTTTCAGTCGGGCAGCATAAGACATATTTTTGAGACCCTTTATCCTTTTGGTGAGGAACTTTTGGGGCCTTTCAAGCTGCATCAGGTGTCTGGTCAGATACATTCGAACGGGCATTGTACTCAATCATAGGTCTAATGAGTGATGAGTACAGGGGACGATGACCTCCCTTGATCTAGATGTGAATCCCTTCATGATCAGGTGGGCGATATAGAAGGTTTTCCTAACTACTTTAGCAACATGAGTGTCAAACGAAAGACTACTGTCAACTTGGGTCCCCAGATCCCTGATGACTTTTCTGTGCTCAGTGGATTGTCACCTATATGGTAGCTAGGGGTAACCTTGTTTTTCCCGAAGGGTATGACTATGCATTTTTGGCGTTTAACTTCAGGCCATGGCTCTGGCACCAGTTATCCGTTTCTGTGAGGCCCTTCTGGAGGATATCTGTGTCAGATGTGTTTTCGACTATGGCCCAGTTTGCAGTCATCTGCAAACTTTGTCAGCCATAACCCTCCTGTGTTTGCTTGTACTTCAGAAAAGTAGATGCCGAACAAGAGTGGACCCAGGGCTGAGCCCTGTGGGACACCACTTGTGACAGGCTTTGAGTCTGACATGGCTCCAGCAACTCTGACCCTGTGGGTTCTGTCGCTAGCCAGTTTGCAACCCATCTTGTGATGTATGGGTTTACATTCAAGCTGATGAGTTTTTCGATGATACCTGAGTGGGGTATTGTGTCAAGGCCTTTGCCAGGTCGAGGTAGGCTGTATGGACTGCCTTTCCCTCATCAATGGCCTTGGTGACTGTCTCGAAAAAGTCAACCAAGTTTAAGAGGCAGGATCTGCCTTTGACAAAGCCAAACTGGGTTGGATCCAAAGTCTGCAAGTTCCCTATGTCTTTATTTATGAGTTCCATTATGATCCTCTCCATGGCTTTGCAGATAAGGCTTGTCAAGCTAATGGGGCGGTAATTTCCAGGGTCTGTGGAGGCACCGCCTTATGAAGTGGGACCACAGTCGCCGTCGCCACTCCTTGGGTGCGTATCCTGAGGTGAGGCTAAGATTAAACAGCTGTCCTAACTGTGGGTTTAATTCCTCGTTGAGTTCATGAAGCACACAGCCGGGGACACCATCCGGTCCCATGGATGCTGTGTTTTTGCCTTAGTGAGGGCAGTTCTCACCTGGGCGTTGGAGATGTTTGGGGGCTACAATCCTCTGGAATAGATATCTCTCCTTTTGGGGAGGGGAGAAGTTTGCACTGAACCTGTCAGCCAGTATGTTAGCAATGTGTGTAGGTTCAGTAATTTTCACATCATTTTGAACTAATTCTGAGCATATCTGGGAGTTTCCTCCTAGGTTTCTAACATAGCTAAAGAAGGCCTTATGATTGTCTTTAGAGTCCTTGGCGATTTTTCTCTCAAAATTTGCCTTGGATGATTTTATGAGAGCTCTTAGTTTTTACTTATAATGATCAAAGGTGTCTTACCTTTCAAGGATTTTGCTCTATCTTGTAGTAGCTTCCTCCTTTTGTTGTAGAGCTTGTTTATGGCTGGGGTCCACCAGACTGGACGCTTGCCTTTGGTACAGAAAGTCTTAGTTTTGTTTGGGATTGCCTGATCCATGCAGTCCTGTAGGTGCTGGTAGAAGGCATTTGTAAGTGATTCAGCGGTTTGAGTAATGTTTACCACTGGCTCAGGGGCCTTAAAGGAGACCACACTAGTTTTTAGAAGTGTGAAATCGGCTTTTGAGAAGTTTTTCACTGTGGTCTTTTTTGTTTCAGGTGGGGGCTGGATGAGGACCTCCAGCGAGATTAGTTTATGATCTGATCTCACCAGTGAGGGATATACTTCCGGTGTTGAACATTTTGATCCCATGTTCGTGATGATGAGATCAAGTATGTTTTCACCTCTTGTGGGGATGGTGACTAGTTGTTCCATGGCATTTGAGTTTATGAACTCCAGGAATCTTTGGGTTAGAGTGTTCGGGCTTGAGTAGTGTTCCCAGTCTATATTAGGGTAGTTGAAGTCACCTAGTATGATGGTGTTTGGAGATACATTTATCCCCTCCAATGTTTTCAGGAAGGCCATGTGAGGTTCCTGAGTTTGAGAGGGTGGCCTGTAACATGCTACAAATTGCAGAGCAGTCTTGCCTATGGTTAATTGCACCTGGATGGTCTCAGATGCATCGTGCGTTGCCACCAACCTTGAGGTGTGGGTGTCCTTTATGAATATGGACACCCTCCTTTCTTGGTGTTGTCCGGATTTTGGGGCGGAACGTATGATATGAGGTGAAACCTGTTAGTGCTGGGGTGCTCTCAGGAGCCTTGAACCAGGTTTCTGTCACAGCACAGACATCGATGTTCTCCATATTGAGAAGGGCCTCGAGTGCGTGCATCTTGAGATTGAGACTTCTGGCATTGAGCAGCATTACCCTTAGTTTTTTCCTTTTGGTGTTCTAGGGTGGTAGGTTTAGAATTTGAGCCTTGCCTAAAAAGGCACTATGGGGTGGCAAGAGCCTTTGCCAATATCCGAAGCCCAGGGGTGACAGGTGCAAGCCGTCCCTTGCAGCAGCGTGGCTTGTCCAGCATGTCATCCCAGGCAGACAGACATTGGATCCCCTTTGAATGACACCAGAATTTAAGCCAATTATTAAAGCTGATCATCTTATCACTGTATTGTGGCATCATTCTAGGTGAAGGTAGGATACTGCTCAAGGTCAGGGTCATACCTGCCTGGGCTACATAATCAGAGAGCTCCTCGACGTCCCTTTTCATGTAGTCCAAGGAGGTACGTCTCAGGTCGTTGACACCAGCGTGGACAATGACTGAGTCGCACTTGTACCTGCTGTTGAGAGACCTGAGTGCTTGCGTTATGTGGCGGATTCTAGCGCCCGACAGGCAGCTTACTGTGACCTTCTCCTTACTCAGTCTGGTGAGCGGGACGTCAGTGTGTCTGACTATTGAATCACCAATGACAAGTGTGTCTGGCATTTTGTTTGGCCTTAAGGGCTGTGACTGTTTGACACTCTGACTGTGTGGTCTATGTGTTGCATGTGTTGGGTCGTGAGGTGGTATTTGTTTGGGTGTCTGCTTTGGTGGCCTCTGCTGTTTTGGTAAATTTTGACCAGAGCCTCCAGTATGTCTTTGTGTGAGTATGTGTATGATTTGAAGTTGTGATGGTACCATGTGTGACTGGGTATGTATTGTGTGTGGTTGCCTTCTCCTCCTGTCTGATCTTGCCAGTCCTATGTTGAGAGAGCTCAGCCTCCAGTTTGGCCGTATAGTTGCATCTCTCGCATGTATTTGTGTTTTGTGGGAGAAGGAGAGGATTGTCTGTGTACATGAGGCAATTGTAACATTGCCTCAATATTCCCAGGTTCACCAGTTGAGCTGGAGAGGACACTAGCAACTGATCCCTCGACATACTAGAAGTAGTAGATAAAGAACTTTCAAAGGACTCCGAGGGAAGTGGGTTTTGGGCTGGTGGGGTACTATCTATAATAAGAGTGCTTTATCAAGGTGCAAGTACTGTAGGAGTAAGTGCTAGGCTTTACAGATAGAGAATAGTCTACTTGGGAATCAAGTAGAGATGAACTTTTCAGTTATAGGATATGCTGGTTAGATCAGCAGTACAGTTTAGCGTGTTTTATAGCAGGGGGCTGAGGGGAGCTAGGAATTGGCCCAAAACGACCAATGGACTACTAGTTTCTGGCTGGAACTTCACCAAATCGGACAAAAGGCGCTCAGTGCTTCCCACTCCCACTGGTAAGCAAAGAAACTTCCCTCCTTCCTAATAAGGCAATGGATCAGTAACAGGAACTAAAAACAAAGCCCAGGGATCAGCAACTCTGAAACTGGACTACTCTAGTTCAGTAAAGTGGGAAAACAAGAGATTTTTTTGTTTTATTACAGAGATAAGGAAAAAAACAGACAGTAAATGCTATAAATGCTGTAAATCGGCTAGCGACTTTAGTGTGTAGCCTACAGAAACAATTTGCAACAATTAGTAACTTAAAGTGCAATAAACAGTGTAAAATGCAGAAATCACTTAAAGTAGCAGTAAAACAGGCGAAATGCAGTCGCTAGCTTAATAACAGTGGGAAAGCCACAAAAATACTTATATCTGGTAGAAAGTCACTCTTTTAGCTCTCTGCTGCTTGGATCACTCTGCAGGCCACCACGAGGATCTGTGCAGAGTTGGTACAAGCTGGAAAACACGTGTTTAGCGTGTTTTATAGCAGGGGGCTGAAAGGAGCTAGGAATTGGCCCAAAACGACCAATAGACTACTAGTTTCTGGCTGAAACTTCACCAATTCGGACAAAAGGCTGCTCAGTGCTTCCCACTCCCACTGGTAAGCAAAGAAACTTCCCTCCTTCCTAATAAGGCAATGGATCAGTAACAGGAACTAAAAACAAAGCCCAGGGATCAGCAACTCTGAAACTGGACTACTCTAGTTCAGTAAGGTGGGAAAACAAGAGATTTTTTTTTTTTTTTTTTTTTACAGAGACAAGGAAAAAAACAGACAGTAAATGCTATAAATGCTTTTAAGTGGCTAGCACACTTGAGTGTGTTAGCCTACAGGTAAAATTAAGCAACAAATAACTTTTTAAGAGTGCAAAACAGTTAATCAACACATTGTGTTTCACTGCTGCAGCCATTACACTTGGGGTTATCCTGCCTTCAGGTGGTCCCGCAGTCGGCCAGAGTTCCAAAGTCTTGGTCTGGCATCGGTTGCTGTCACTTCTTCCCTGACGTCAGTGTGCCAGGGGTATATAAGATGCAACCGACGCCATTTTCTTCAGTCTTTCTTGCCGCCGGTGCCCGAAGCAAAAGCAGTTTGCAAGTGCCGGTCGGCCGACTCCTGAGATTTCAAATTCGATTTCAGATCCGAAGTCTTCAATAAAGCTAAGTACCCCGTTGGGGAAACTTTTTCTTGCCTCAGACCGATGTCAGTAAAAGTTAATAATTGTATTTCTTCTGGGAAGCAAATACCTTATAAGGATTTTCATTCTTACTGTATTCCATGCCTAGGCCCAGATCACAATGTCACTAGTTGTCGGTTTTGTGCTAGATTTAACAAACACACTATTAAACGTCGGTTTGATTTTGCTCGCCATTATTTTGGCTGAAGGTATAATTATACCATGCCGTCGGAACAACCGACGACCGCAATTCACAAAAAACGCAAAGATAAGGATAAGGACAGGCATCTGAGGCCCAAAACTGACGACGAAGCCTCTTCTATGCCAGTCGCCGGTTCGCCGGTTCTCAGTGAGGCGCTTTCGCAGCCCCTGACAACCGCTACCTCAGAGCTGCAGGCCGCGACTGACTCCCACGTGGAGTTGCCTAGGCCTCTGGATACTCAAGGTGTTGGGCCTGCGGAGACTAACCCTTCAGATGGGTCCGGAGCCGCTGAGCAGGCATTGGCTTCTGAGGATGTTTTCAGACCTTCACAACTTACCATTGCATCTACAGCCAAGTCTAAAGCTACATTAAAGACAAAGAAGCAAGTACAGCATTCACCTGGACAGACCGCCATGCCTAAAAAACAGATGCTCAAAATGGCCGAAGACCTAATTACTCTAATCAGGGGTTCCCATCCCCCTCCTGATAAAAGGCCTAGGCAGGATACAGACTATGATTCCTCTGACCAGGTTTCTATATATTCTGACTTCTCTTCAGACCAGGGATTTCCTTACCCCCCTATGAGGACTCTGATGCTGAAGAATCTATTCCTTCAGCCTCACCTCCTAAGGATTACTCTTTTGGGGAAACTTTACATACCATGAGGGAGCATTTCCATTGGGAGGGCCAAGATTACTCAGAATCCAAGAAAAGGCTCAGAGATTTTCTTTTATTGCCTCAGCACAGGCCCCTTGCTATCCCACCAGTGTTGGATATTGTGGACGATGTGTTCTCTGAATCCAGTTTAAATCCAGATTCTTTACTGCCCTCCAGTCAAGCCAGACAGGTACTACAGAGTACATGACTCTCACAAATTTCTTTATAAAAACCCTGCTGCTGACCCAGAAACTATTTCCCAGGGTCCCAAAGGGGTAAAGACCTCCACTGCTAAAAATCCAGTTCCCTTGGACAGGGATTCCAGAGCATTAGACAGATGGGGGAAGAAAGTTTACACCTCTGCAACTTTAGCAGTGAGGGCTTTAAACTGCCATTTTCACATGCTTAAATATCAACAATATTTACTATCTCAGTTAAAGGGACACTATCTCGTTTCTGAAATGGCATTTCTGCCTCAGACCGAAGCTCAAACACTGTCAATCACCTAGTTAATCACCTCCCTTTGTTTGACATCACTCGCAAGGTTCTCACAGTCCCACCCACGGCATTGAGTTTCTTTCAAAAATGTGCGCAAACCTCTATTCCAGTTCTACTTATGTTCCCCCTGGAATAAGAGGCTCATCATTTGAGTTCCCTGTTTCACAAAGTGCCGCTTACTACTTAGCATTTTTATGCTGTTTCTACTTGTATGCAGAATAGTTTTAGCAGCTACTACCTGCTGTTTGCCTGCTACAACACTTTTCATGTTTTCCCCCGTTCTTCCTACTGCAGCTGCAAATGGAAAAGCACGCATGTTGAGAGAAATAACCTTCCTTGATTTGGTGCCTTTTTTATTTTCCTTACAGCAGTAGTGTTTTTGTTAGGGCAAGGTATGTATATACATACACACACATATTTTACTGTTTGTTGTGTAACCGTTCCTACATGGCAGACGATCACATACTCGGTCACAACTGCCAGCACACTTGTGTTGAGCCCCTACCAAATTTGTGCTGTGCAGGTCCTTGTATACATTAAATTGTTCTCTCACTATTTATTTTTACTCAGCTAATGTGCCGAGACTTAGAAATACTGTTTTTCTGCCCTTGTTTTTTCTTCCTGTTCTGCCCACAATGCAGGCTGGGCTGCATAAAGCAAAAGCCAGGCGCCTAGAGAAAAAGTCATAATGAGAGCTATTTTTTACTTCATGCACAGCAGACGGTCGCAGTCATTTGCAAACATTGCCGACATTTGATTTTTCAAACTTCATATCCATGTAAAACCTGCTATTCTATCAACCGGGACTTAGAAATAATGCTTTTGTGCTTTTTTTCTGTTCCGACTACAGTGCAGGCTCTGTTGCATACAGCAAAAGCCGGGCGCTTGGAGAAAACAGTCCCAACAAAAGCTGTTTTCGCCTGATGCATAACTTTTCCTGCACTGAAGACGGTCACACTCGTTTGCAAACTGCCAGCACATATTTTATACATATATTTTATGCAGGTCCGTGTATAAAATTTTGCTATGTTTTTTTTTTTTTCTCTATTCTGACCACAGTGCAAGCAGAAGATTGCACTCATGCATAATTCTCGACTGTACAGGTTTTCACTGTCCATGTCCAGATTTTTTCCTCATATTTTTGGTCCATTTTTCATAAACTTGTGGTTTTCTGTCAAATCAGTGACAACTCTTTAAAGACTGAAGTGACAAAATAATTAGAGACATTTGAGTTTCACTTCATACCCATCAAAAAAATTCATGCTAATGTAAAACCCGTTATTCTAGCAACTTTCGTAGTTTGTAAGAGCAGTAGGCTTGGGTAACAATTAATGTCTCCACAAAGGATGGTGATAGCTTCCTGTCCACAAAGACATGACCCACCTCGTGAATTTTGCTGTATGCAGTATGGGTTACCATTAATGTAACCGTAAACATATGTCTATAATGGTAACCCCAAACTACTGTCACATTGTAGAAAGACATACGTTCACCTTTTGCATTCAAGTGGTGGTTTTATGTAGTCTGAACATGGCACATAAACAATTCTGTTCAGTACGTGTTACACAATATCATACATAGTAAGTAGAGATGCAGGATGAGTAGCCACCACCACACCAAGCAGTGGCTGCTAAGCCAGATGAATAGTCAGTGGAAATGCCTGCAGTGAGGGGTGAACATGCAACAAGGAGACATATGCAGTATGCCATGGCAGTGGCAAATAGGCAGGACTTATAGTAAAGCATATACACTACTGTAAAAGTGACGCATGTAAACCCAAAACCAGGCTGTGCTTAACCATACAAAGGCTGTCCACACTGTGCATCAGACATAAGCAATGGCCAGAACACAGTTAACATAATTTGTACAGGTGTGGGAAGGAGCACAAATGTGGAGGTCCTTCACAGGGGAATGTGTGAGTGCTGCAACAATGAAAAGAAAGACTGTACTTGTGTGTATAGGCTATGGGGGGTTAATATAAAAGGCTTTGTGAAGGCCCAGTGGCACTGGATGCCTGACTGTATGAACCTCTGGAGGCTTTGATGGTGTGAGTGTGTGCCAAGACAAAGCCTCATCAGTGGTTGCAGCAATGGCATGATCTACTGGACAGGTCCAGGGCTTAAATTGTAAAAGGTTTGGTATCCCGTTCATGCATCCATCTGTGGGGTACAATGGCTCTACTACTGCCCTGGATAGATTTCCCATCGAATTGCCAAGGTTTTGTTTGAATAGGGTCAGGGATGAACTCTATTTCACGTCAATGGAGAGCCTATTCCATAGTACAGGAATACTTTGGGACCCATTTGTCTCTCCAGCATGTTCTGCTTATGTCACAAACAAAGTTCAAATATCTGGATATATTGTTTCTTGTGCTATTTGATATGTACATGTACAACACATCCATCATGGCAGGATCTGAGGAATCCCTGCCAAACAGGTAAAGATCTCTCAGCTGCCTGTAGACGCCTGAATACAGAGACAGAGGGTTTAGGTCAACAGTGTAGGACAGGGTAATCATGCCCTGAATTCTTGGGGTGAGAAACCTTTGTGGGAGTTTCAGTTGTTGCAGCTGTCTGGTTAGATATATGCCAGAGAGGGCATTGTATACAATAAGCCTGATAAGGGCTGAGCCAAGTGGTATTATAACATTTTTGTACCTGGATGCCATAGCCTTACCTATAAATTGGGTGACATAGAATGATTTTCTTACTATCATAGCTACGTGTTTGTAAGATTGCTGTCTGCATATGTTCTAAGATCCCTTAATACTGAGTTGACTCTTGGGTGTGTGTTATAGATGGAAAACTGTCGACCCAAGTTAATTACTCCAAATAGCATTATAATACATTGTTGTGGCCATGCGTTTTAGACCATAGTTTGGAACCAGTCATTTGTCTATGTTAAACCCTCTTGCTAGATGTAGGTGTCTTGGGATGAATTTAGAATAGCTCCAAATTTACAGTCATCTGTGAACTTGGTGAGCCGGAAGCGTTGAAAGTTAGCATTGACTTCCAAGAAGTAGATGCCAAACAGGAGCCCTGGGGTACTCCACTGGTGACCTGTTGTTTTGGTGAATGTGGTTTCACCACTCCTTTCTTCTTGGGTCCTGTTTGTGAGCCAGCCAGTAATTAAAAGAGTTATGTATGGATTTATGCTTAGCTCAGAGAGCTTATCAACAATCTTTCATATGTGCAACCTGGCTAAAGGAATCATTAGAATCATAGAAGACATGAACCCTAGTATCCTGAAAAATGTTCTTGCAGAAGTCTGAGACTGATTGGAGAAGCTTGGGAAAAATTCCAGATAAAAATCAACCTCTTCTTGTCTCAGGCCTGAAGAGAGGTACCTAGAAGGTCGACGAGAAACATAATCCTGTAAGACAAAGGCAAGAAGAATTTTATAATATGTATGTAGAAGCCCAAATTGGTCAGAAGAGATATAACCCAGTGTAATGACTCCTGACATCTGCATAAACACCCTGTAAACATAAGTAAGCCATCTAAATAATGAATTATTTCATAAACACCCTTTGAGCTATAGATAACAAACATTTTTTCACCAAATTGTTTTTGGCTTTTGTGCACATGTGCCCAAACTACTGCAGTCTGTTCTTAATTCACCTCTTCTGCAGCTGGAGCTGCTTAGAGTTCTGCTTTTATGTTGTCATATCTTTGTCTGCCCCACAGTGTACATCCTACCACCTATCACATGCATTTCATCTCCATCACCTCTAGCTTCCTCAGCTGCTCTGTCTTCACTGACCAGGTTTCTGTACCATCAGAAGTGCTGGTAAAACCAATGATCTGAAGTAGGAGAATTCATTTGTCAGCAACCTGTGGGTATGGATCCGATATCGGATCCGAACCGGTATGGTTTATCCAGCTATGGATCCGAACTCCTAGCTCCTCCCCTCACCCATAATGCCCTGCTCTCTCTACATGACCTCAGATCTAGTTTGCCGCGCATGGTGAAGGCTGGGTCGTCAGAGCTTTTAAAGCTAAGTCTTATTTAAGGGTTTTAAAACTTTTCAAAACTTTTCTAAACTTCTTAGTTGTGTGAAAGTTGTAGGTTTCCCTTTTATTTATATCTTTTTTGGTTTAATTTAATCTAGTTTTTACCCTCCCCTCGCTGGTTCGTAGTTGGTGTGTGTGTGTGTGTGTGTTTTTTGGGGCCTTTGTGTGAGTGTTTAGTTTATTTTTATTGTTACTATTTAAAAAAAAAAAAAAAAAATAGCTATGTCCGAGGCCCCAAAGGCTGTTTTCTCAAAGTGCTCCGAGTGTGGCCATAAGCTTTCCCCTGCTGATGGACATACTCGGTGCGTTCGATGCCTTGGGGTTGAACACCTCACTTCAGGGTGTTCAATTTGTGCAGGGTTCAACCCCAGGGCATTGAAGGAGCGGAGGTCGAAGCTGGTCTTGGCGGGACTCTTGCCCCCAGACTCGGCTTCGGCCCCCGCCCCCTTGGTGGTCACTGCTTCAGCAGTCCCTGCCTTGCCTGCTCCTCCTCCTCCACCCGGGATTCAAACTCCCGCCAAAGGGTTGGAGGAGAGGGAAGCCAGGAAAAAGGACCGGAGAGAGAAGCACCACAAGCGGCGGACCGAGACCTCCGTTTCGGCCCCGCCAGCTAAGCGGGCTTCTCCTCCGGCCTCTCTGGCTGCTGGCTCTCCCCCTCCTCGGCTCCGGTCCCTGTGCTTTTCACCAGAGCCTGAGGATGAGGAGACCCGACCTCCTTCGAGGCTATCGAGGCGGCACTCAAGGCCTACCTCGGTAGCCTCGTCGAGGTCTACTTACAGCCTCTCCGATGCTGATCTGGACCGGATGATGCGAAGGTTCATCCAGGCCCAGATGCAGATGGGAGTGCTCCTGCCCCCCCACCCTCTGGGGGGGAGCTCGACCCCATTTTTTAAGCCCATTGCTCCTTCTCCGACCCGCTACCCGGGTTCGGAGCGCTCAGAGCCGGGGGTGGGTCGGCGCCGACAGTACTGGGTACTTCGGATCCGTCCCTGCCCTCGAGTCTGTTGGATCCGACCTCTTGGAGCCTTGGCCCAAGCTTCGGATCCAAGGGACTCAGTGTGCCTTCGGTGCCGTCCTTGTCAGAGCACACTGGTCCCTCGGATCCGAGGGGCTCGGCGCCAGCTCCGATCCGCTCATCGGATCCGAGGGGGAGCCGACTTTTGGATCCTATTGTTGAGGCTGGCTCCCCCTCGGCTTTTGATGTAGTGGAGAGGGCTCTGTTGAGGGCATC
Organism: Protopterus annectens; assembly: GCF_019279795.1. Lineage (NCBI taxonomy): Eukaryota > Metazoa > Chordata > Ceratodontiformes > Protopteridae > Protopterus > Protopterus annectens. The sequence continues at coordinate 132,515,054 of NC_056733.1, forward strand.
CGGACCCCGGCCCTTGCTTCGTCTCTGTCCCGCACTCCATCTGCTCTGGGCCAGGCTTCCATCACCCGGCCACTGGGACAGCCCGCTTCACTGCCATAAGCAGTTCCTGTGGTTCTGGATATTGCTGGTGAGGGCTCCTCGGACAGCCCCCCCGAGGAAGCACTGCGCAAGCATTCGTGTAAGAGGAGGCACATAGACTCCCCCGAGTCTTTAACCGAAGACACTGACTTGGAGGAAGGGGAAGGCTCCCCAAGATCACCCCCTGAGGATGTCTCCTTCGGAGACATCATGGAAATGTTACGGATTAGAGGTGAGTGGTCTGCCCCAAAGTCTTCCTCAGACGAGTCAATGTTCTTGGAGGCATTTGAAGCGGGCCCGTCTACCTCTTGGTTGTCCCCTCCTGCCGACCCCCTGGTGGACCTTATTACCACCAGGGTGTGGAGGGACCCGGACACCGTGGAGCCAGTCCCTAAGAGGCCCGACAGGATCTTTAGCCCCCCCCTGCTGACCGTGCCCACTGGAGCAAGGGACCCCCGGTAGATGCCATGTTGTCAGCAGCAGCCACTAAGAGGGAAGTCGCCCAGGAGAGTCCCTCAATCCATCCCCCGAGCAAGGAGTCTCGGATGATGGACCGTTTGGGGAAGCGAATCTTTAGTTCAGCGACCTTCTCCGTGAGGGCGCTCAACTATTTGGCACACGTCATTAGGATGCAGCACGATCTTATCAAGGAATACGCTGCATCCCCCCCAGAGTCCATATCGGAGGAGGACAAACTTATGCACTCCACCCGTATGGCCACTCTTCGTTCTGTGACTAACACCTCTATGCGGTTACTTTCCCACACTACCGAGGGAGCCGCTAGAGCTGCGGGAGCGGGCCTAGTCACAAGATGGCAGGTCTGGCTCCGCCACTGCGATTTTACAGAGCCCTTCAAGGCGTCATTTGCGAACGCCCCCTTTGACGGTTCTGCCCTTTTTGGCAAGACGGTTCGTGACACCTTGGTTCAGAGCGAGAAGGACGGGAAGACGCTGTCTGCCATTGGAGTCCGCTTCTCTGTGCCCCAGAGGTCCTACTGTAGGAACCAAAAGGGCCAGAAGAAGATGTGGTTCCGGAAGTCGCAGCACTCCCAACCCGCTCCGGACAACCAGTCCTTCCGCGGCAGAGGAGGACAGGGAGGACACCGCCCTAGGGGCAGAGGGGCTCCCAGGAACTTTGGGTCCAGGGAACCTTTCTCTGGACGGCCCACGCAGCAACCCTGAGGGGTTGCCCAACTGCTCCACTCTGGAGGCAGTCGGGGGACATTTCTCGGAGCACCTAGCGGCATTGGAGTCCATTACATCAGACAGCTGGGTACTCCTGATTATATCCAGAGGTTACAAGATCCCCTTTCTTCATGTCTCAAAGTTAAAAATCCTCCCCGATGTTCCACCCGATCAGAGGGAGGCCGCTTCAGCAGAAATTGTCCATCTGCTGAGAAAAAGAGCCATCCAGCCTGTCCCCCCAGACCAGATCGGATCAGGGTTCTACTCCAGGTTCTTTTTAGTGCCAAAAAAGACGGGGGACCTAAGACCCATTCTAGACCTGTCCCTGTTGAACCTGTCAGTTCCCAAAGAGAAGTTCCGGATGGTCACTTTGCAATCCATCCCCCCCTTCTAGGGGAGAATCACTGGATGTGCTCTATAGACCTCAAGGACGCGTACTTCCACATTCTGATGGACAGACGATCCAGGAGGTTTCTTCGCTTCCGGCTGGGAGCCAGTCACTACCAGTTCAGGGTCCTTCCCTTTGGTCTCACCGCAGCCCCCAGGGTGTTCACCAAAGTATTAGCAATGGTTGCGGACCACCTGAGGCTTCAGGGGGTGCAGGTCTTTCCGTACCTAGATGACTGGCTTCTCACCGCCCCAACAAGGCATCTACTCTCTTTGGCAAGAGACTCCTTTCTTCGTCTAGCTCCCTGGCTAGGCATCACGGTAAACATAGAAAAGTCCAACCTGGTCCCTACTCAAATAATAGAATTTATAGGAGCCAGGTTAGACACGAGAAATTTAAGAGCCTTTCTCACAACCGACAGAGTTCGGAATCTACGACTCCAGGTGCGGGCCATCCTTCACTCCAGCTCAACACCTGCGGAATTGATCCTGAGGGCGCTAGGGTCTATAGCGGCAGCGATTACTCTTCTTCCACTCGCCTGCTTGAACATGCAGGTACTTCAATGGACACTTCAAGTGTAATGGTCATTTCTCTCCCTCCCCCTGTATCATCCCATTGCAATCAGCAAAGCTTGCAAGCGGTCTCTCTTGTGGTGGCTCCATTCTCCGGACCTCCACACGGGCCACCCCTTTTGTGCATCTCCCCCTCTCGCCACGGTGACCACGGACGCTTCCCGCCTCGGGTGGGGGGGGGCATTTTGTGGGCCGGACGGTCTAAGGCACTTGGAGCGATTCAGAGACCTCCCTGCATATCAATGTTCTGGAAATGAGGGCGGTGCTCTTGGCGTTGCAATCACTTCAAGCCCTCCTTCCCCTGGGAACAATTGCGATTCAATCAGACAACATGTTGGTGGTCTGGTACATCAACAAACAGGGGGGAACCAGGTCTTACCCTTTATGTCGAGAAGCCATGAGAGTGTGGGAATGGGCGATCTCCACCAACTGCTTTCTCATCGCAACGCATATTCCGGGTCGGACCAACATCCTAGCGGACAAGCTCAGTTTCACCATTCTCTCCCCATATGAGTGGTCTCTCAGTTCTCAAGTAGCGAAACGTATCTTCGCACAGTGGGGGACTCCCTGTTGCGATCTCTTTGCTTCTCCCTTAAACGCCAAGTGCGACAGTTTTTTCGCTCTAATCCCCCCGCCAGGGGATTCTCCGAGAGACGCTCTGGTGCATGCTTGGCCTCCCGGTCTTCTTTACACATACCCCCCCTCTACCTCTGATGCTACAAGTACTTCAGAAAGCCTCTCGGTTGGGGTGCAGAATGATCCTCATTGCCCCGTTCTGGCCTCGACAGATCTGGTTCTCTTACCTAAGGTCTCATTCAGTGAATCCACCTTAGATTCTAGATCCCATTCCGGATCTGATATCACACCCGTCGAACCTGCCAACTCCGAACCTGGACAACCTGAAGTTGACTGCTTGGCTGCTCCAGTTCCACTCCTAATCAGGACTCCCGGTATCTCGTCCCCAGTTAAGGCCATTCTGGTAGCGGCCCACAAGCCCTCTACCAGAAAAATTTACCGCAGTAAATGGAAGCGTTTCTCCATTTGGGCAGAGCAGCAAGGCCTAGATCCTTTCACGGTTCCCCTTCCTTTTGTTCTAGATTTCCTTACTACTCTCTTTAATGATGGCGCCAGTAGTTCCACGGTCAAAGTTCAGCTGGCGGCCATTTCTCATTACCATGTTGGACACGATTCAGGGTCTCTTATGTCGGCTAAGTTATGCAAAGCCTTCCTAAAAGGCACCTTTTTGCTCAGACCCCCTGTCAAAGAAACGGTTCCTTCGTGGGATCTTTCCTTGGTACTTCAGGCCTTGACCGCTCCCCCCTTCAAACCTGCGGCCACAGTCGATCTTAAATTCTTGTCCTTTAAGACTGCTTTTTTGGTAGCCATTACTTCGGCTAAGAGAGTTTCTGAGCTTCAGGCCCTGTCCATGAAACCACCTTATTTGATTTTTCATCCGGACCGGGTGTGCCTCAGGATCAATCCCTCCTTTCTTCCTAAAGTAGCTTCGGAAGCTAACATTAATCAGTCCATCAACCTCCCTGTTTTCTTCCCTAAGTATCAAAACAAAGGCGAATACAAGCTGCATTCCTTGGATGTTCACAGGCAGCTTCGTTTTTACCTTCATAGGACAGCTGGTCATAGGCAATCAGACCAGTTGTTCATTTCTTTTGCCAAATTCAGTCTGGGTAAACCAATTTCCAAAGTTTCTTTGTCACGCTGGATTTCTCAGTGTATTCTGTTGGCGTACCAAGCCTCTGGGAGGCCCGCACCGGAGGGAGTCCATGCTCATTCGACCCGGTCTGTCTCTACTTCAGCAGCCTTTAAGTCTAGGGTTCCTCTGGATGACATTTGTTCAGCAGCCACTTGGGCTTCATCGCATACCTTTATTACTCATTACAAGCTGGACGTCACTTCTAGAGGTAGTGCGTGCATCCTTTGGCTCCGCGGTGCTCTGGAATATCCTTCCATGATGGCCACCCAAGATTCAGGTAGCTGGGGACTCTGTCCCACAGGTTGCTGACAAATGAATTCTCCTACTTCAGATCTAGAAGTTATGTACTTACCATAACGTTCCATCTGAGTAGGTGGATTCATTTGTCTGCAACCATCCCGCCCTCCTATCCCCCTGGCCTTGTCAGTTTCCTGCATAGGGTGTGTTACCCTTTGGTTAGGGTAGTTGGTGCAGGGCAAACTCGATCTGAGGTCATGTAGGGAGAGCAGGGCATTATGGATGAGGGGAGGAGCTAGGAGCTTGGATCCATAGCTGGATAAACCATGCCGGTTCGGATCCGATATCGGATCCATACCCACAGGTTGCAGAAAAATGAATCCACCTACTCAGATGGAACATTATGGTAAGTACATAACTTCTAGTTTTATACACCTTACTTTTGAAGTTCTTTTGAATTCTTTTGTCATGCACTATTCTTTACACACTGTGCCAGATGGCTACACCTCTAATTTGAGTTTAGAACTTCTTATTTATACTTTCCTTCTTGTCAACCACCCTTCACAGATACTTGAAGATGTTAACCTGTTCAGTTATTTTCCTTTCTTTCTCAATTTACAGATTCTTCTGAATTGCTTCATTTGTTGCCTTAATCACTATCTTGTTGGTAATCAGTTTCATCCCATGTGCCTTCAGATTTGCATTCCATTCCATCCTCTGTCATTTGCTTAACTTCTTGTTCAGAGTCTGCTTGTAATGCCACATTGTGAGAATTAAGTAGCTTTGTTGATATTTCCCCTCCCAACTCATTTGCTGCTCTAATCCATCACCAGTGTAAAGAACTGTGGGCTCAGATCTGAATTATCAAGCACATCTACTCCCACATGGATCCCCTCTGTGAGCCTGAACACTGAAGTTATATTATTTTGTCCTTGTCTCTAACTTGCAGTAATTCTACCAATGTTTCCAGGACTTCAAACCATCACTGGACTGCCCATATCAGCTTTCTTAAGACCTTGTCATATGCTTTCCCCAACTTTAAGAATGCCCAGATGGACTCTTTCCTCATCTCCAGCTTCTTCTCCATTATCTAACTCACTATAAACATTGACTTGGTTGTGTTGCATCCTGATCTGAATCCCTCATCTTCCATCTTCTTTCTGCTACCCTGCATATTCATTTATTAGTCATCCTCTCCAGATCTTTCATGCACTGTGGCAGGAGTTTGATACTGCTGTACTGCCCACCGTTGTCAATGTCCCCTTTATTATTGCGCACTGGCACTAGGATGCTTATTCTCCATTCATTTTTGGATGCATCTTTTCATTTCCACTATGAATACCCTGAAGACCCATTTTTTCCCCTAACTCACCCAACATTTTGGCCATATCTTCCATGACTTTATCCAAGACTCCTGCATTCCCTGACTTCATTTTGCTTAGTGCTGTTTTACTTCTAGGATAGTTTCTTTCTCTTTCATTGTAGGCTGTGTATGGGGGAGTACAACTTTGGTGGGGGTTTCTTTACTTAGAATGTGCTAAAAGTTCTCCATCCATCTGATTTTGATATCCTGTTGACTGGCAAAAATATTGTTGATAGCATCCCTTATGAATAGTGTCTAATGACTTTCTTCTTTATCATCTTGTCTTTGCCAAGTTGAAACTATATTCTTTCTTAGCCTGTTCCATCATTCTTATCTACAAGTTTTTCCTGTACTTCTGTTTTCTTTTGACAGTTACCTAGATTTCTGGATTCCACCACCAGCTATCCTTACGAAACTTATTTCCATACATTGCTTAGCCACGTATCTGTTCTATAGTCTACACACATGCTGTTTTGAGATGCTACCATTTTTCATTGTCTCTGTCTATTACCTCTTCTTCCTGAGATGTTAGAGTTTAAGTATTTTCTTGATTTCTTGTGCTTTCACTATAATCAACTACTAGGTCTTCAGCCTAGTCTCTGTCGACCTTAGAACCTTTTCTGTCCACTATTTGTCACTGATTGCAGTTTATGGTGTGGGACGAATGTTTCATTGTGTTGACTTTGCAATCTCTGATTCTACACCAATGCTCTTTCCTCACTAGGAAGAACACTACTTGAGTTGCATGTTGACAATCCTTTTATGTGTTCTTATGGCTGTCTGGCTTGAAGACATCCTCATCAAGCAATTTGTCAGACAGAAGTCTTGAATTCCTCTTTTTCATTTGTAATTTCACATGGTATAATTTCATAGGTAAGTCCTAGGCTAACTAGCCATGCAGGACAGCTTAAGCGTAACCAGTTTCCCTTCAAAGATAAGAATCAAACTCTGCACCATGTGTATGTGAGGTAAGCACCTTCACCATAAGTCAACACCAACCCCTTATTCCTGTTGCACCACCCATGTGGACCCAGGCAGTCCTCATAGCCTGTTCTGTCTGTCTTGATATGAGCATTCAAGTCGTCCATCATCATCATCTTGTGTTGCACTGCTTTATTTAGTAGTTCTTGCAACTGCTGCCTAAATGCATTCTTTTTCTCACTGTCACAGGCTGGGGTTATGAATACTGCCCTATCTTTACACTGTAGTCTGATTGGTATGTGTATGTGTGTGTGTGTGTGTGTATGTGTGTGTGTGTGTGTGTGTATATATATATATATATATATATATATATATATATATATATATATATACAACTCTACATATATCCCAACCAAATACCCTGACAACATCCCATCCTTTACTCTCTCACTTGTTCCTACCTCCACAATTAAAAAACTCCTCCTAAAACTGAAACCTACCACCCTTGCCACTGACAATCTACCAACCAACTTCCTAAAAATAGCTGCTGAATCCTTATCCAGTCCTATTTCTATTCTTATCAACCGCTCTATACAAGAAGCATATATCCCACCACTATGGAAGGTATCATATATTATTCCACTTCACAAAGGTAGAAACTCTTATGAATATTCAAATTATCATCACATTGCCATTCTATACCCCTTATCTAAAATACTCGAGAAATGTATACATTCTCAAGTAATGTAATTCCTAAACTCACATAATCTCCTCTCCCCCACACAGCACAGCTTCCAGCAATACCACAGCACAACAATTGCTCTGCTGTCTTTCACCAATCTCGTCAATCAACACAGAAATAATAATAACTTGATTATCTGCAATATTTTTAGTCACTCCAAAGCATTTGACATGATCTCACATTCCTTACTACTAGACACCCTGGCTTCCATATCCCTTACCCCTCCCACAATAGCCTGGTTTAAAAGCTATCTGTCAGAAAGGCAGCAACCTGTCCAATTGCAAGGTATATTATTGCCATTACTCCCAACTACCATAGGGGTACCACAAGGTTCAATATTAGGCCCACTTCTTTTCTCCATATTTACCAATAATCTCCATACCACCACACAGCATGCTTCCCTTATACAATACGCTGATGATTCAACTCTTATCTGTTCTGCTCCATCACGTGCCACTCTACGACAACACACCCAGGAATCCTTTAGCTCTGTGGAAAGATGGATTACTCAGATCCAACTTATCCTAAACCCTAACAAAACCAAATTACTACTTTTCACCCCCAACAAAACCATGTCTACTCCTCTACCCTTCCCTATCTCCTCCAAAAATGACACTATTTTCATACCAAACTCCTAGGTGCTGAAATTGACAAAAATCTACTCTTCGATATCCATATTTCACAAACTATCAAAAAACTCCATAAAAAATGGAAACACTATACAGAGACAGGAAATCCCTCTCTAAACAAGCACTGATTACCCTAGCCCAAACTCATCTCTTGTCCAGTCTAATGTATGCTGCACTAATGCTTAGATAACTTGACCTTGCCAAACTTGAGTCATGTTATAATAAAATCACCAAGTTTGCTAAGAACTCCACCTTTAGAACCCACCACTGCCAGGCTCTAAGGGAACTGCAATGGCTAGAACTTCCCCATCTACTAAACTGTCACCAGCTAGTCATTGCCTACAACGTTGTAAGACATCCTGAAAAAAAAACAGCACTACGCCAACTTCTCGCCCACTATAATACAAATTGTCCTCTCCGATCTTCCGACAAATCCCTCCTCTGTATCTCAAGGGCTAGCAATACTGCAGGAAAAGCACTGTTCTCCCATACCATAGCTAGAACCCGAAATAACCTCCCTTCTGCTCTGACTTCTGCCTCTACTTCTCCTCACTTTAAAAACTCACTTAGATCACACTTGGTAAATAATTGGTTATGCCCATGTATTACATAAGTCATTCTTTTCTTCCACTCTATATAACTCACTTCCTAATACACCTACTGTAATATATACTACAGTCTAGGATACTCTTACTGCTGACTGAAATTGTATCCTTATTGTATTATTAACTATGTATAACTATCTTTATTTCTGTGTATAAATATATATGTCTTGTTGCTTCATACTGCTGTATACTGCATTTTTTCATATTGTTTAAGTTTTTACTTACTGTAGAGCTTTTCTCCCCGGGTCTCTGCTGAAAATGGACCTGTGTCCAGTAGAACCATCCCGGTAAACAAATGTAAAATAAAATAAAAAAATAAAGATTTCTCTTAATCTTTTTGAATATATTCTACCTAGAAATTCTGGGCTTCTTGCATAATAGTAACAATACATAATTTCTTTCTTATCCTCAGTAGTCCACTCTATTATCTTTATGGCTGTTTTCTGGCCAATCAGATTTTTTGGACTACTACATCCTTCTACAATAAAATACGGGCACCCCCCCCCCAAACCTGGTCTAACCCCATTGTTGGCATGTTTCTGTATCTTGAAGATTCTACAGTGCGAGTTTTTCCAGTCCTGGAACCAGTGCGCATATGAGGATCGGGCACTTTTTTATCCTGGAACTTGAGTACCCAGATGTCTTTTTTCATTTTTTAACCTACTTCTGTCCATGATGTATGCTGTATAAAATACACTGTATACATCAGTGTCATACCCAGTAAAGTATAGCTTATTTAAAGATAAGCTCATTTCTAACCAGTATCCTAATTTTCTACATCCCACTATAGCTGATTTGTCTGAATTCCAACATAGGTTCATAGGTGTGTACTAGGCTAATGGTCCTGGAGCCTTTATAAGCCTAGTCCATAGAAGTGCCCTGGCATCGTGCCATCTGACGTTAGTTCCTAGTGCTTCTATCAAGTAGAGCCATTGGAATGATTCCCGTGAACTTTCTATTACCCATCCACTCATCAAGATTTCTCTTGAAGCGGGACAGCGAGGTGATCTGCTTGACATGTATGGAAAGTCTATTCCAGAGCATGGACATTCCCTGGGTGATAACCTGTCCCTCCAGCATGTTCTATTGATTGTGGTAATGAGGCTGAGGTCTCTGGAGTGTGTGGTGTGATTGGGATTTCCTTAGAAATAACATTTCTAACAGAGCTGCGTCAGACATGGCTTTGTAAGTCAAGCAGAGATCGCCTCTAAGTAGGCGATATGAGACAGAGAATAGCTGGAATCTTTTGAGTCTGTATGTGTAGGACATGTGTTTAATCCCTAGGATCCTCTTCGTGAGATACTTCCATGACCTCTCCAGCTGCTGTTACACAAATTTGTAAGGAAAGCAGGTATAGACTTGCTCCTCAGTAGTCTGTAGGAGACTGAGTACAGGGACAAGGGTTTGGGGTTTTCCACATAGGACATGTTATTTCACCCTGTATTCTTTTAATGAGGAATCTCTGTGGCCACTATAGTTGTTGCAAATGCCTGGTCCGGTACATGCTGAAGAGTGCAGTCTATTCGATTATTGGTCTAATGAGGGCTAAGCATAGTGGGATTATGATCTCCTTAGATCTGGATGACATGCCATAACGTATAACTTGCCCACATAGAAGGATTTTCTCACCACTGTGGACACATGGTGATCAAAGTTGAGGTTACTGTCAACCTCAGTTGAAATCCCTTACCACTGGGTCTACTCTTGAGAGAGTGTTATCGATGTTGTAATTTGCAGGAGTGGTCATCTTCTCAAAGGGTATAAATATGCAACTTTTTGGCATTGAGTATTAGGCTATGTTTCTGGCACCAATTACTTGGCTCGCAGACCCTCTTCAAGGATATCTACATCTTTAGAGGAATCAGTCATTGCACCCAACTTGCAGTCATCCACAGATTTGGTCACACAAAAGTCCTCTATATTTGCTATGACTTCAGAGAAATGTATTCCAAACAGGAGAGGTTCAAGTGCTGAGTCCTTTGTAACACCACTAGGAACAGGCCTATTGGTGGAAATGGATTTCCCCACCCTGACTTATAATGTGTCCTATAATATTGAAGTAGCTGAAAAACAATGGAAACATGAGTCACAAAGCATTATAGAAAATGATGAAGTCTACACCACATGGGATCACCCATTACCAACAGTTCAAAAGACAGATGCGAGACAAACAGATATAGTAGTGCATGAAAAAAAGACAAAAGTATCATTGATCATTGAAATTCCTACACACACTGACTACAGTGCTTAGCGTACAGAGAGACACAAAGTCATAAAATATCAGGATCTGCAGGCAGAAACTAGAGCAATGTAGAAGAAATAGTAGTAGAAGCAATGGGTCTTATAAAAAAAGAATCTACAATAGTATTTAGATATGTTACCAATACATGTATCTCCGTATGAATTTTAGAAGGAGTCATTACAGGGCACATTGTGGGTGCTGTGAAGAGCACTTTGGCTGACATCAAAGATTGTGATGATACTAATTTCATGAACTTTAATTGAACTTAGGCTTAGGAATGAGGTCCATTCCCATCATGGTATTAGAAACCCAAAAGAGTTGGAGAAATTATAAAGGGAAGGCATCCCTGGATGTTATCAGGGCTCGGTGGTGTAGTGTGTATAGCTCTAGAGAGTGCAGTGAGGATCTGTTCTTTAATAACAGTGGGGGGATAAGTGGTCAAGGGTATTTCCTGGGTATTAACTAGACATCTTTGAGTCATATGTGCTCGGTCTTCTGCTTGTACCCTATTGCTCTTGTGTAACACTTTTGAGTAAAGTTACGCTCTTGTACTCTTTTATTTTGGACTTTGGTAACTACTTTAGCCAATAAAATGGTTATATCAAGGCTTTTCTTGCTGCACTATAAGATTGAGAGGTACACCTTCAATTATAACTGAAATGTTGTGAAATCACAAGAAATGAATGGCTTTTATTGCATGCATATTCCTATACACTAGACAGTCTAGTTTCTAATTCGAACTAGACAGTACACCTGTATACACACATAAATAAGTAAACAGACACACACATTACATGTGAAATTGTAGTTTCATTTATTTTACCAAATAAACAAGCAAGTAGACTCACAGATTCCATGTGAAGTCATAGTTTATTTATTTGACTGTTTCATAACTATCATGTGTATGCATAGATAGTTGGTACTCTTACATGACATAAAACACACAGTAGGGGTGTATTCAGAAAGGAAAAGTAGCACAGTGTGTAAAGCTAAACTATGTCTCAAGTGTTGACATGCAGGGCATGTGCAATTCAGAGGTATCTGTAGCACAATCATGGTAGTATGAAAATTGGTGTGGTCAGCAGTATATGCTAATGACCATATTATGACATTCAAATAAGACGGATTACAGAAATACATTCATTAATAAACTGATGGTTTTGTCTGCATATATATTCTATATGGAGCATGCACATTTATATAATACTTGGTAATTCTGTAGTAGGTTGATAAGTTCATAGGTATATACTAGGCATGCAGTTCAAAAGACTATTGGTAAGCATGACCAGCTAAGCCCGAGCACTGCTGAGTGAGCTAAACTCCATGGTCAAGAAGCACCATGCTATATATCCCAAACAGGATTTATGACTTCCTGGCTATTCATTCAGAATATTACTGATTATAGGTCATGTGTAGTATTGCTTGACATGCATAGGAAGTTTATTCAATAAGTATAGGATTCCTTGGGATAGAAATCTGTTGTGCCAGCTATGTTCTATTTCTGCGTCTATAAAAGATTACAGTCGTTGTTGTGGGAGTTCATGGTGGTGTGTGCTTTGCATAGCTGTAAGAGGTCAACCTGGGTGGAATGGGCCATGTACCCTACTGATGGACAGCACTGTGCCTGCCGAAGAATGGCATACAGAGCAAGAACTGCACATATCAAAAATGCCATTTTAACCTTTGATATGAGTATCACCTTGAATAATAGGCAACAGTAAGGATTGTGGAAGGGTGTACAGCTCAGCAAACTGTGTGGCTTCAAAGTAAATATCATAATTTGGGCTTTAATACAACTTTTACATGTTATACCTTTGGTACCACAATACATCGCAGGTAATATCAGCATGTTCCAGGAGGTGATATACAAGACAGGTGTTTCCATTCACATGGAAGAGCACCAGCAAGGTACCAGGTGATCAAACATGCAGGAAGCTCCAGTCAACAAAAGATATTACTGGAAGGTGCAATGTGTGTCTTACAGGTAACGCACAGGGTCTGCAAATAAATGATGACAATGTTAGGCATGTTAGAAGAGTTTATTTTTCAGCTATCTTTCATAAATGTTGGACTTCATCTTCCTAATTTCTTGATGTTTTCCCATGATGTCCTTGCCCACTGCACATGAGAAGATGCCACTATGCTAAATTAGCATGGAAAATAACTGATCATGGGGTATATGTTTAGGATCCAAGCTTCATCACTCCACTGTTTGTTCAATACAGACCTCACCTTTGCTGGGTAAGCATGGTACCCTTCTCATGGCAGAAAACTGCTCCTTCTTAAGTGCCAGTCTATAATGAAACTACGTGAGTGGGCTTCTGCATTGTAGATACAGTGTTTGGTAATGATGTAGGCATGGAACTACATTACATTCTGTGGGCCCTGAGGCTGGATCCAGCCACTGGTTCTTCGCCCCCTGATCAGTCATAAATTGCTGCTATTTATCCTTAGAATATTCTTATTTTGAACAGCTAAATGCTCCACAAAGGGCTGATAAACAACAGGCTATGAAAAACAATCTGTTGTATTACTGATGGCATATGTTTTGGAGTTTGTCCTTTGAGGCTCGCACTGCCTCCCCATGGCTTTGTGCAGTCAGCAGATAGCTTGCCAGTTGTAATGCTGTCTTCAACTTGTTTTAATCAGCCTCTAACAGTAGCAGTGTGTGTGCTCTCCATTGATTTACTGCAATGATCCTTGCAACTGGACAACCTTGCACCTTTCTAGTCTCTCTAAACTGCTGTAGTAGCCTTTTGTAAGCCACCTAATTACATGTACTGAGTGCATTTATTATCTATTATTCTCATATGTCCAGTGATACTGTGAATGAATTTGTACCCACACTGGTACTGGTGCTGTTTCCAGTGCCACTCTCTTCAATTGAGCCCACTGTGAAAGCAACATAGTGTAAAATGTCCAATTATTTTTCACCTCACCCTTTTTGCTGATTGCTCCCTGCCTGAACTATACATATATTGTCCAATTTTGATTTGGGAATACCTTATTTGCCTTCTGTTGGTATATCCAGGAAGAACTCCAACTCTGTAATGGCAAAGTAATGTCTACATGTAATTACTCTTAGCCACCTGCTGCTGAGCTTGCTTCCTCCTAAGTACCTCTCCCCACCAAATTCTTATGGATATGGCAATGGTAATCCTGAAAAAAAATGCAGTGTCAACACACAAGTAAAATTATCATCTCTAAAAATGTGGATGACTGAAAGCAAGAATTCTCTTGTTACGTGATAGGTTCATAGGTGTTTACTAGGCTACTGACCCAAAGGACTTTATAAGCCTAGCTGTGTGTACCTGATATAATACTAGACAAACCCAATATAAAAGATCTAGCCTAAACTCAAGATGTTAGTTAGCAAGGACTGCCCATATCTAGGAGGGTCATAGGTAAAATCCCCAGCAAGGAATTTAAAGTTTTCCATCCAGTCTTCCAGGCTACACTTAAACCAGGGTCATAGAGTGACTCTGTTTTATGTGAATTGGTGGGCTATTCCAGAGGAGTGGCAACATTTAAGATACACAGCTGTCTCTCCAGCAGGTCCTGTTTAAGTTGCAAGCCAGGTTAAGGACTTTGGAGCAAGTGACCCTTATCCCATTAGACTTGCAGATGTACAGCATGTCCATTAGGTCTGGATCTGGGATTGCTATGTAGACCAGACACAAGTCTACTCTAAGTAGTCTTGACATTACTGAGTACATGTATGATATGCTAGAGCCGCTGAATGTTCCTGGTTAGAAATCTCTGAGGTCTCTCAAGCTGCTGCAGGTGCTTGGTAAGGTACACACCAATGGGAGAATTGTACACAATTATTGGCCTGATAAGGGTCAAGTACACAGGAGTTATGACCTCTTTCCCTCTTGAGGCAATAAATTTGCTAATGAGGTGAGCAATGTAGAATGCCTTCCTTACCATAGTAGACAAATGGTGATCAAAGTTTAGGCTACAGTCAACTTGCATTCCCAAGTCTCTCACTAGTGAGTTATTACGTAGGGTATTATTATTTATATGATAGTCTGCAGGGATATCATTTTTATCGAAGTGGATGATAATGCATTTTTTAGCATTGAGTTGAGTCCATGGCTTTGCCACCAATCACTGGTTTGTGGAAGTCCTTCTTGAAGTATATTGACATAATTTAGGGATTGAATGATTGCACCTAATTTGCAGTCATCAGCAAACTTAGTCAGCCACAGCCCCTCTGTTTTGGCCTGAATTTCTGAGAAGTATATTCCAAATAATAGGGGGCCCAAAACTGACCCCTGTGGAAACCCACTGCTAACAGATGGTTGAGGTAAAGTCTAAAGTCCCAACCTTGACTGATTAAGGAAATATGAAGGGTCAGATCAGACAATAATGGTGCTAGTGTTCTTCTCAAACAAGCTATGTTTACACACAGGATTCCATCAGGGTCTATATTAGATCACCAAATGCTTAAAAAAGCGAACAGTAATTAATTGACCCTATGTAATCGAAAGCTTATAATTTCAAACTGTCAGAACAGTGATTTTTTTTCCTACGGAAAATAATCGCTGTTACAACAACAAAAAAAAATGTAAACATTACATTAAGCGGGGGGGGGCTTCGCTCCCCACACCCCCTACTTAAATATACCAACTCCGAGACCACACTACAGTGGCGAAAACGGCAAGGAAATGAAGTGGCCAAGCAAATTCTTTCTCAGGGAAAGAATTCGCTTAAAAGCCGCTTCGATATTTAGCCATTTCAGGCTTTGGAGTTAGACCAAGATGCATTTGAAAGAATGTGTCTTGTGTCTTCTAACAGGGAACCTTCCAGCATGGATCTTCTTAATGTTGTTAGAACTGTTTTAAATCTCAAAGTAAGCACTCTATTTTCATTCTAAAGCCCTGCAGTTGCTCGTATAAGTAATCTTATAAGTAAGCACTAATAAACTAAAGCACTACACCCTCTTATACTCCCTTTAAGCACTTGGCTCCCTATTGGTCCTTTTTGATCAGTCAAAAAGTAGTTCCTTATACTATTCTGGCATGTCCAAAAGTCAGTTTCGGGTTTACTCTCCAGTCCAGCTGGTGAATCTGGGAATCTTGAGGCAATGTTACAACTGATTTATGTACACAGACCACCCTCTCCTCCTCCCAACAAGCTCAAATATATGTGAGAGATGCAACTATATAGCCAAACTGGAGGCTGAGCTCTCTCAACCCAATACTGGCGCAGTCAGTCAGGAGGAGAAGGTAACCACACACACCAGAAATCCAGTCTCACATAGACCTATCGCAACAGAAAACCAAACACACAAAAACATACTCGGAGGCTCTAAATAAAAATCTGCCCAAGCAGCAGAGACCTCCAAAGCAGACATCCAAGCAACCGCTACCCCACAACAATACCCACGTATCACATAGTTCACAAAGTCAGTGTGCCACACAGTCACAGCCCTTAAGACTAAACAACACACCTAATACACTTGTAATAGGTGACTCTATTGTCAGTCACACTGACGTCCCACTCACCAGGCTGAACAAGGAGAAGGTCACTGTAAGCTGCCTGTCGGGTGACAGGATCCGCCACATAACACAAGCACTCAGGTCACTCCAAAGCAAGTACAAATATGACTCTGTCATTGTCCATGCTGGTGTGAATGACCTGAGACGTACCTCCCTGGACTACATGAAAAGAGACATAGAGGAGCTCTCTGATCATGTAGCCCAGGCGGGTATGACCCTGACCTTGAGTAGCATCTTACCCTCACCAAGAATGATGCCACAGTATAAGGACAATATGATCAATTTTAACAATTGGCTAAAGTATTGGTGTCACTCAAAGGGGATCCAGTGTCTGTCAGCCTGGGATAACATGCTCGACAAGCCACGTTGCTTCGCTAGGGATGGCTTGCACCTGTTACCCCTGGGCTTTCAAATACTGGCTAAGGCTCTTGCCACCCCCATAGTGCCTGTTTTAGGCAAGGCACAAAAGACAAACCCACCTCCATAGACAAGACAAAGAAAAAGAAACTAAGGGTAATGCTGCTTAACGCCAGAAGTCTAAACCTCAAGATGCACGCACTCGAGGCTCTCCTCAGTATGGAGAATATCGATATCTGTGCAGTAACAGAAACCTGGTTCAAGGCTCTCGAGAGCACCCCAGCATTACCAGGTTATACCTCATACCATGCTTTTCGGCCCCAAAACTCGGACCGAACCACAAAAGGAGAGGGAGTATCCATATTCATCAAAGATACCCACACCTCCAGGTTAGTGGCACTGCATGAAGCATTGGAGATCATCCATGTGCAACTAACAGTGGGCAAAACTGCCTTTCAGTTTGTAGCCTGCTACAGACCACCCTCCAAACTCAGGAACCCCACTCGGCTTTCCTGAGAACACTGGAGAATATGAATGTCTCTCCAAACACCATTATATTGGGTGACTACAACTACCCAAACATAGACTGGGAGCACTACTCAAGCCTCAACACCCTCGCCCAACGGTTCCTAGAATTTATAAATTCAAATGCTATGGAACAACTGGTCACCACTCCCACAAGAGGGGAAGACATACTGGACCTGATCATCACCAACATGGGGACTCTATGTTCCATACCAGAGGTATACCCCTCATTGGTAAGTGTGTGTTTGTAAAGTGCATTGCTTGTCCTTTTGCATAAATGCAAAAGAACAAGCAATGCACTTTACAAACACACACTTAAACATAATACAGCTAAATTCCATTTTTTGGTTATTGAAAAGATCATTGGTGATCGTTCGCATAAATTTGGTTGGCATAGCAAATTGAATATTAAGGAGAAAAAATGGATTGTTAAACTGGGCTCGCTTTTTCATCCTGGACTGAATGAACATTTATGAATATTTATGAATATTTATGCATAGTTATATTAATATTCATGACTTCTCCAATCACTTTTTGTTGCTTATTAATTCAAAGGTATATATGACTTCAGTTGTTTTTTTGTAAAGTTACACTGATGAAGACTAGGTGAAATCCAAGCCGAAACTGGTCTGTTGTTTGAAGTTATGACCTAATAAATCTTATTTCCACAGCTTTTTGTTGCTGGCTGTTAGTTTTTGGTTTAGTTCATTTTGGCCGTGCAACACTCTCCGTGCAAGGGAATTATTTTTGGTTGCGCATTCCTTGGTTTCCTGCTGGAGGTCTGTGGCGTGCTGTGAAGATATATCTGTATTAGATGTTGCATTAGATGATGTGATCGACGAGCTCATATTTTCCTGATGTATATATGATTACATCTTTATTTGGCGGATGCCCAGCGTTTCTTTATTGGTGAACTATTGCTTCAGACCTTATTTACACTCTACATCCATTTTTTCATTGCGGAGGCACCTCGTGTCATTGGCGTATAGCGTACCAATGGTTTTTCAGCTTGGTGTGTTTTGAGGTGATATTACTTGGCGACAGCATTGTTCTTTCTTCTTTTTTCATGGAAACTTATATTATAAAAACTTTTCACAACAACGGATGGTCTTGTGCGGTTGAGATATAGCATATATACGATTATTTGGCCTGTGGTGTTCTTTTGAAAACAACAGGAAGGCGATATCGAAAGGAATATTTTGGACTTTTTTGAATAACTGTGGATTTGGATATATTTTTTGCCTGGGACATTTTGTCGAAAATTGGTTATATTTTCCACATATTTGGACATTGTTTTGGGACATACTGTTCTTGAGTATCCACTATTGTCATTCTTATGGGATACATGTTATTTCAGTAAGGACAATTAAGTCCCTTTATTCTTGCTCCACCGAATAGTCATCAGCTGAACACCTAAGGATTATGGTAACTTATTTATTTTAGCAAAACATTTCATAATATTGTATTATCCAGTTACTGGATTTTATTTAGATATTGGTGAACATTTATTTTACGTTCTGCTGTTTCCTGTTGGAACTGTTCATGTTTATTTTTAATAATACGTGGATAAATGTATAGCTACTTACATATATTGCACTAAGCTATTTATCAGCAATTTTATTTAAATGTTTGTTTACAGGTTGGATGCTTCATATTGCATTCTCTTAGTATTGTTTAAATGGAACTGATTGTTTTTTAGTATCATATTTATGATAGCATGTTAGTCCATATATATTGTGATTAGTTTTTCACTATTTTCATTCAACACACAGTTTGAATGATAGAATGTCTCAATACTAAGCTTTTTTGAGGCGACTATTTACTGTTGTTTTCCACATTTTTTGGGAGCTTATTTATAAGAATAGGGACTAGTAATCCTCTACTATTCCAGTTTATTGATCAGGGATGTTCAATACTTGCTTGTTACTTCTGTTTACTACTTATGGAACTTTTTGGTGTTCACATTATATGGCTCTAACTCGATTCTGTTTGGACTTAGAATTCGGTACATTCATATAGATTGGTTGAACACATTGGATGACAACTAGCTTCCCTTAATTGCACTTTTTGAATTGCTCTATCGAGATTATTAGTTGGATTTAACGATATATGATCAGGTTTTGGCCTCCAGGCAATTTTTACTTACTTCCTTAGGATATATTGGGATATTCACCCACTACCCTTGGAGCTATATTGAGATATATATATATATATATATATATATATATATATATATATAACAGATTATTTATATTAGAGTTCCTTTGAGATGCCATACTATTGGATCATGCTGACAACATTTTATTAATATATTAATATATCCAGTAGTGGTGGAATTCACATCTTATTACTATTTTTGGACTCTTTGAACATATTTGAATTTATTGTTGTTTTGAAGCCACTTTAGGAATTCACAGCTACCATTATTGTCCTAGTTTCTGTTCTGGACGTGGCCCCTTTTTTCCAATATAATTTATAAAAATCTTTATTGAAGCCATTATTGTCCAGTTTTTTCTATATATATATATATATATATATATATATATATATATATATATATATATATATATATATATATATACATTGTGGGACATTAGGATGTGGTGTTGTGATCCTTATTGTGTATTTGATATTTTTCATCTCATTATGGATTTAAATGGGATTCTCATTGGCCTTTCCACAGATAGGGATGATCTTGTGGCTTTTGGAATTGGTGAACAACCGAATGGTTTAGATCATAATACTATTGCCAATCCTGAACAATGTTGTGAAAAATTATTTTGTCATTTGAATAAAAACATGAAAGCATTGAGATCCAATGTATGGCATCACAAACTATTTAAGGCATATATGATAAAGGGTATAACTCCCAGGGGCCTTAGGGTGAAAATCCAACCTTTGGTAGCAGAACCTGATGATATGCTGACCAGTGACTGGACATCTATACAGCAAGAATGCTCCATGAGATTCGTACAGACATTATCCAGTTATTATGTCAGGACTATTGATCAGGAAACACTTAAGGTCAGCAAGCTTATAGAGCAATGTAATCAATACCAAGATGAAACCTTTTTTCAAGGTTTTTTGTCCAAACTCAGTTCTGATCTGCTTAGTTTTGAAACACAATTGAAAGAAAGGAAACTTAAAAAGTTTTCTAGAGACCAAACAGATTATGAACATGGCCAACCGTTTAAACAAACCAGACATGTCAGGTTTGAAGACACTCACAGAAGTAGGAACCCAAATCCCAAACGCAAACGACTGAGATCTATTTCGAAAAGACATGGCAATCATAGTGACACCACAGATGCTGATACCTCTTCTGGTACAGACATGGATTCACAGCAAGCCACGGACTCCCCTACCCCTAAGCGTAATAATTTTGGGACCCCTTTAGGCCATACAAGAGGGGAGGTAGGAAACACAAAAAAAGTCACAAGTCTACAGAACCTTATGGAATTATTGACCAACAAGTAAACATATCTGCACACAATAATGTATGCAATATTTCCAACACTGTTTTAACTGAACAACAGATTACTTTGTTAAATAAAGGGTTGTCTTTTATACCTGTTTTTTTTTTGTGTCTGAGGATGTTTTTGCTCAAGACGTAGTAACTTTTTGTAGGTTAATTAACCTCAAATTATATTTTCAGGATAACAATGAACAGTATCATTTATCTGATAATTTTAGATATCATCCTTCCAGTTTTACACCACCCATGCATCCATCTGTGAGCTTATTCCAACATGGGGTCCTCAAGGATTTGCATTTTTCTGCTAATACTATTTCACCTATGTCTAACAATATTTCAGAGTCTGAAACATCATGTTTAGCAGAATTAGTGCATAACAAAGAATTAGTAATCACTACTGCTGACAAAGGAGGGGCAGTTGTTGTAATGAAATGGATTGATTATGATATCGAGGCACATAAACAACTTGATGATGCCAGGTACTACACTAAGATGCCACTAGATCCCACATCCATGTTCAAGCAACAAATTGATACATTTCTTAATTCAGCATTGAAAAATGGGATTATAACATCTGATATCTTAAGACACTTGACCATTAAAGACCCCATTAGGCAATATATTTACTTCTTGCCTAAAATTCATAAGGATCTTTTGCATCCACCAGGGAGACCTATTGTGGCATGGACTGGCTCTTTAACTGAACCTCTATCTGAATTTTTGACCAAATATCTAAAACCTTTACTTTCCTGGGTAAGATCTAGAATACAGGACACTACACAATTTCTGGGTATTATTAATGAAATGCAGATTGAGAATGACTGGTGGTTATGTACGTTAGATGTGACTTCATTATACACGAATATGCCCCATTGGGCTGGTTTGGATGCTATTGAATACTGGCTTTACAAATCCAACATGTACAAACCTGGCTTTAATACTTTTTTGATAATCTTAACAGCACATGTGCTTACCAAAAATTAGTTTTTTTACGATAAGCAATGCTATCTCCAAATTAAGGGTACTGCTATGGGAGCATCTTTTGCCCCTATTTATGCCGATTTTTATATGGCATTTATTGAGGATCACATCATTTATGATGATACACATAATCTTTATTTACCTGAGATTGACATTTGGTGAAGATATTTGGATGATTGCTGGATGGTGTGGAGGGCAGATATTGAATACTTACGTGAATTTGTTCATTATCTTAACGACAACAAATGGGGACTTCATTTTACCATCACCTATGATCAACATCAGATTACCTTTTTGGACATCATGGTAACCAGGAATCCTGATAATACACTAAACATTCAAATATACATGCTCCACGCATCCAGCTTTCATCCAAAACATATAGCCAGAAACATTCCTAAATCACAGTTTATTAGGGTAAGACGGAATTGTTCTGATGATGATACTTTTCGCCTTTATAGCCAGGATCTGACAGATAGGTTTAAAAATAGAGGTTACAGTTCAGGATATGTTTCCACTGCCAGGAATTATGCATCACATCTACCCAGGGAGGAACTTCCCAAATACAAACATAAACAAGTACATAAATCCAACATTTTATGGGAGAAATACCAATAAGTTTATTGACATTATTAAAAGCAATTGGAATATTCTTTCAGCTGATCCTACACTGTCTTCCATTATTGCTCCAACATGTTCCTTTTCTTTCAGGAAGGGCAAAAATTTGGGTGCTTATTTTAATCATCATAAGCACCATTCTGATTCCATGCATCTACAGTTGGCACAGACTACCATTATGGGTGATAAGTTCATTGGCTGTATGCCCTGTGGCCATTGTAACAATTGTAAATATGTATTAAGAACTAAACATTTTTCCAGCAGTAACAGCAGCATTGTATATGATATCAGGTTTTGTGCAAACTGTAACTCTGATTGGATCATCTACATGGCTTGTTGCAGCTGTCATGCTTTCTATATTGGTCAAACGTCTAGACCTTTTAAGTTAAGGGTTTTAGAACATCTGAGTGATATTAAATGCAAAAGAACAAGCAATGCACTTTACAAACACACACTTAAACATAATACAGCTAAATTCCATTTTTTTGGTTATTGACAAGATCATTGGTGATCGTTCGCATAAATCTGGTTGGCATAGCAAATTGAATATTAAGGAGAAAAAATGGATTGTTAAACTGGGCTTGCTTTTTCATCCTGGACTGAATGAACATTTATGAATATTTATGAATAGTTATATTAATATTCATGAGTTCTCCAATCACTTTTTGTTGCTTATTAATTCAAAGGTATATATGACTTCATTTGTTTTTTTTGTAAAGTTACACTGATGAAGGCTAGGTGAAATCCAAGCTGAAACCGGTCTGTTATTTGAAGTTGTGACCTAATAAATCTTATTTCCACAGCTTTTTGTTGCTGGCTGTTCGTTTTTGGTTTAGTTCATTTTGGCCGTGCAACACTCTCCGTGCAGGGGAATTGTTTTTGGTTGTGCATCCTTCAAAGCTCCCAGGCCCCAGCGGCCCAAACTGCAGAATCCTTTACAAACGCTTTCTGTGGACACCTACAGGAATGCATGGATCGTGCTATCCCAAATAAAACCAAGACTCATTCCTCCAAAGGCAGGAGACCTGTCTGGTGGACCCCAGCCATAAATAAGCTATACAACAGAAGGAGGAAGCTACTACATGATAGAACAAAATCCCAAAAAGGGAAGGCATCTCTGATCAGTACTAGCAAGAAACTACGATCCCTCATAAAATCATCTAAGGCCAGCTTTGAAAGAAAAATTGCACAAGATGCTAAAGATAATCACAAGGCATTCTTTAGTTATGTCAGGAATCTGGGTGGCAACTCCCAAATATGCTCTGAGTTAGTTCAAAATGACAAAAAATACACTGAACCCACAGACATTGCCAGCATCCTGGCAGACAGGTTCAGTGCAAATGTCTCCCCCCCCTTCTCCCCCAAAAAGAGCAAATGTCTATCCCAACAGAGTGTAGCCTCCCTGACATCACAGATGCACAGGTGAGAGCTGCCCTCTCCAAAGCAAAAAACACAGCATCAATGGGACCGGACGGTGTCCCGGGCTGCGTCTTACACTAACTCCAAGAAGAACTGAACCCTCACATAAAGTCACTGTTCAGTCTCAGCCTTACTACAGGATATGTACCCAAGGAATGGCGTACAGCAACAGTGGTCCCACTCCACAAAGGTGGTGCCACGACGGACCCCGGAAACTATCGCCCTATAAGCCTGACTAGCCTGGTCTGCAAAGCTATGGAGCGTATCATCATGAAACTCATAAACAAAGACATTGGGAACCTCCAAACACTGGATCCTACCCAATTCGGCTTTGTTAAGGGCAGATCTTGCCTCTTGAACCTGGTTGACTTCTTTGAAACAGTCACCAAGGCCATAGATGAAGGGAAGGTAGTCCACACAGCCTACCTGGACCTCGCAAAAGCCTTCGACACAGTACCCCACTCGGGCATCATAAATAAGCTCACCAGCTTAAATATCAACCCCTATGTCACAAGATGGGTTGCAAACTGGCTCATGGATAGAACCCACATGGTCAGAATTGCAGGTGCCATGTCAGACTCTAAACCAGTTACAAGTGGCATCCCACAAGGCTCAGTCCTGGGACCTCTCTTGTTTGGTATATATTTATCTGAGGTACAGGCTAACATGGGAGGACTATGGCTGACCAAGTTCGCAGATGACTGCAAACTGGGTGCCATAATCGACTTACCGACTGACACAAGCATCCTCCAAAAGGGTCTCACAGAGACGGATAACTGGTGCCAGAGCCATGGCCTAAAGCTAAATGCCAAAAAGTGCATAGTCATCCCCTTTGGGAAAAACAAAGTGCCCACAAATTACCACATAGGTGGTAATCCATTAAGTACGGAAGAAGTAATTAGGGATTTGGGGACCCAAATAGATAGCAATCTCTCCTTTGACAATCACGTTGCTAAAGTGGGTGGTTAGAAAGACCTTCTATATAGCCCACCTTATCATGAAAGGGTTCACATCTAGATCAAGAGAGGTCATTGTGCCCCTCTACTCATCACTCATCAGGCCCATAATTGAATACAATGCCCCATTTGGGATGTACCTTACCCGACACCTGCAGCAACTGGAAAGACCCCAAAAGTACCTCACCAAGAGGATCAAGGGACTCAAACAGATGCCGTACGCAGTTAGGCTAAAGAAACTTTAGTAGGTACATAACTGTACTTTAAGGCTAAATGGATATGAAACGTAAACTAGTGCAGGGGGCATGTTTAAGTACTCCATGGACTACGAATATGTCCTTGCACTCAGAAAGTGTTGTACGGCACTTTCTAAAACTGATGCGGCATAATATTAGAAAATTTCTCTAATACTATGCCAGTATTTCAGTGTCCGCGGACCCTGAAATGAAGTAAATGTGTATTTCATTGTCTGCGGACACTGAAATACATATGGGAGCAGGCAAGCAATACAGGGGCTGTGCAACAGGTTCTGTGACACACACCCTGCATTATAAAAGTGCTGTACAACACCCCACATCCTGCTAAAGCAGGAAATGGGGACAAAGCCCTAAAAAGGGACACTTCTTAAATATTCCCCTCACAAACTTAGAAAGTTGATCGAAAACAGATCATGCATTAGCATAAATGTCCGAAGGGTAGAAGTCTGAAAGTCAAATGTATGCCATTATTCCCTGACAGCAGTCCATGTGGACAAAGGCACAAATAATGGGGAGACAAAGCACTAAAAAGGGACAGAAGATAAATATTGCCCTCACAAACTTAGAAAGTTGACAGAAAACAGGTCATGCATTAGCATGAATTTCTGAAGGTTAGAAGCCTGAAAGTGTAATGTATGCCATTATGTCCTGACTGCAGTCCTCAATGACTTGTCAGAAAACTACAATACTCACTATATAACCTAATAATATAATAAATCTTTTTTTTTACATGCTAAGGAATGTTTAAACATAGCTAAGCGGGTGTGCGCGTTATAAGTTCATAGGCTCATAGATTAGTACTAGACTAACTTCCCTTGTGGGCCATTTTAAGCCTAGCCAATTGCCCCATGTGAGAATCAAACCCTGCACCTTGTGTTTGTAAGGTAAACATCTTAACCATTATGCCAACCTCTTATTCTCTATGGCCCTCCACTTAGTATTGCTTAAACATCCCGTAGGAGATAAATAAAAATATATAGCTGAAATTCTTAAACTGAGATAGTGTAGTAGTTAGAGTCCCGGCTTTACATGCAGGCGTTCACAGGTTTGAGTTCCAAGACAGGCAAGTTATTTTTATGTGGGAAAGCAGTGTTAAAATTATTTTTTTAAACTTAAATTATCTAGTAACTGTTTTTTTGTCAACCAGGGTAGTGTAAAATGGAGGTATGAGTGCATATAACTTGTGATATCACCCATGTATACACAAGTGTCCCATACAGTATAGTCACACCCCTTGCTAATGTAATGAAAGCACATAGAGGGATGTCATGTAAAGTAAATCATATACACCTACTAAATGAAGCCATTATCCTGATATTTTTTAAAATGAAAAGTGAGCATTGGTCAGCAATGCTTAGCTATGCTTACCAGGTTTAAGCATCGCTTACACATGATTACTAAGCAGCAGGTAGCTCAGCTAAGCAGATTTACGCACTGTTAACCAGTGCTCAGCAATTACCCCTTTAAACACTGTTCAACCCAGCTTAGTGGGGTTGCGCGTTGCTAAGCTGTGCTCAACATTTTCAAAATGGTCCAATGATGGCAAAGGGTGGGAATATGGCCTTATTTAAACCATGCAGGTGGGAATACAGCCATAACATGTTTAGTTTGATCTCTGCAGGAACATGTCTGGTGTTGGAGAGGGAGCATGCTTTCAGGTGCAGTGCTCAAACAGTCAGGAGTCCAGGGTCATGGCTGGACTTCCTGCCGAAAACCATGATGAGAGACTGCTGCAGGGACAGTACCAGGGCTCACAATGCAAAACGGAGACCAGGGACCATCTCGCATGTAATCACACCAGTGCTACTGGCAACCCCCGGACTGGTGAGCAGGTACGGCACCACTATGGTGACCTAAAATGGAGCAAGGGGGCACTCTTGGCCCAGTGGATCCAAGATGCATGGGCACAGAATGCTCCACTAGTGAGTAAGTATCACTATCAAGTAGTTTGTAGCAAAGACTAGCCTGAGAATGAGATAGAGAGG
The DNA here is from genome assembly GCF_019279795.1 of Protopterus annectens. NCBI lineage: Eukaryota > Metazoa > Chordata > Ceratodontiformes > Protopteridae > Protopterus > Protopterus annectens. The sequence goes on from NC_056733.1 coordinate 132,541,803, forward strand.
TATTTATAATGTTTGTTCCTGCCACCTACAGCTGCAGCAGAGTGGGCTATGAACATAGAAGACCATGGTGAAAGACTGCTGAGGCTGCGCTAACAGGCTGGTGAGTACAAATCTATTTTGCAGTATATTGTTCAAATAGTTAAAGCGAGTACATTGTTTATTACTAGCAGATATACTGTTGCTGTGTGAACTGAATAAATAAAAAAGTTTGACTGACTAATATTGATGTGCAATAAAAATCCTGGTATGTTGTAGACATAGTTCTTCACAGCAAATGTGGCTGTGACAACATTTATTAACTGAGCTTCTTCTGTGAACCAGCTGTAAGAAAAACTGTAGATGGTGGAGCTGTAAAACAAGATATAGCTGAAATGTGAAATATATACTGCACTAAGCTCTGAACTCTAAATAGTAATGTGGAAAGTTTCAAAGTGTGTTCCATCCAGCATTGCCTTGTGTTAACCTTTGCTTTCCAGGTTGTAGTAATCCAAAGGATTAATACACAGTACAATAACTATCTGTCATGCATGCGTCACAGGATTACAAGTTCAGACTGTCTAACCAAGAGACTATTAGGCAGAAACCAGTGAAACAAGAAATGGCAGTTCCCCAGTAGCTCAGTCTGATGAGAAATAGCTTAGTTGTTAATTTTGCACACCCAGACACGGTTCAAATCCAGGGAGTAGTACTAAGATGTGTGCATACCTGCACACAAGTAATCAGGAATAAATGTAAAAACAGTCAGGTAGTATTAACAGATATTTTCTCCACAGGTTGTACATGTAAGGAAATGTTGGTAGCAGCTGTCTGAAGGGTATACTGATAAACTGTGTACAACTGTTCAACTGTCCCACCACATGCCTGCACATGACAGCAGGATAGGTACATGCAACATGTACTCTTTCCAATACTCCCAATACATGTCTCTCAAGTGTCACGTTGTCATGGCTACTGGTCATTGCTGCCAATAACCCTGGACACAAATAGGAAACCAGTTGAAGTATGCCAGTAGCACACTCACATAACAGCACTCATGGTACCCCTCCTGTGCCAGATATGTAACCCTGAGATCTATGAGTCCCCTCTGTGCAGTTTAATAGATATGTTTGTGCTACAGAAGCTATAGGCCATAGGCAGATGTAAAGTGAGGGCAGACCCATAGAGTACTGAGCAGTACTGTTGTGGAAAATAGAAGCATAAACAGTTGATAATGGACTTTTTGTCTCTCCCCCCAACCCTCATCTGGACCAATACTAAAATTCATATACTATGTGTATGTTTTACTCCAAATCGAATGCTGGGACTTGTCTTCTGTTATTGTTCATATATTTGATTGGTTACATGTTAACATAGCTTGTTCAAATACCATTGTTGGTGGCCTGTTGCTGTCAACGTTACTGGCATGCTGTTATGATGCATACTGTTGTTCCATTTATGCACTTGTTTGTTTTGCTATGCAACTGTTTCAGATTTGATGTTCTGTCGTCCTATCTCGCCTTTCTTACATATGGGTTCAGAGCCAATCCTCGGCTCCGATTCAGAATATTACAAAGCTCAAACTCTCTTAGTTGGCTCATGGCTAGGTAGGTATCCCATAGTGCACTAGTACAATCCCCAGATCTTGTTTGCCGTATCTACGAGTTCAGAAGTGCTTCTTGCTTGGCCGTGGCTAAGTTCAAAACTTTTTTACTTATTATTCATATTTCATTGATATTCCTTGATATACTTAGCTAGTTATACTTAATATTAGTGGTAGTTATCTATAGGTAGTGTATAGAAGTGTTTTTTGCTATTTACTTAGTTTTGAGAACTTGTGGCCGTTGGGCCCTGGTTGTTCTCTGTGTGGTATCGTGTGTGCTAGTTTTTTGATAAAGTTTATATTTCCATAGGTCTACGTTTGTATTAGGACCTTGTTTTTTTCTCTCTTTTATAGATTAATAATTGTGTGCAGTGTTGTTTGCCTTTCATACTTTGCCTGCGGCTTAAGATTCTGTTTTTTCTGGCTTAGCTTCCACTTTTCCAGCTAGGTCCATTTAAGTTAAGAGGATCTAGTCCTCTGCTTTAACTTTGAATCTTTATAACAGGGCTAGGCCCGTTTAAGTTAGAGGACCTAGTCTTCGGTTGTTTTCTGTTCTCTGTGTGTGTGGTTTGTTAGGGCTAGGCCCGTTTAAGTTAGAGGACCTAGTCCTCTTTGTGTTTTGTGTGTATCTGTCTTAGGGCGAGGCCCGTTTAAAGTAGAGGACCTTGTGCTCCTTCTTACTGTTCATAGAGCTCTTATAGCCATGTCTAAAGAGTCCAAAGACCATAAACCTTCGGGTTTCAAAAAATGCCTTAAGTGCTCCCAAAATATGTCGATTACAGATGGTCATAGTAATTGTGTTTATTGCCTCAGAGCCATTCACCTGCAGGAAATTTGTTCTTTCTGTCACTCCTTTAGCTCCAGAGTTCTTCAGGAGCAAAAGAACAAGTTCATTCTGAAAGATCTCCTCATGCCTTCCTTCGAGGAAGTCTTAGCAAGCTCTTCTTCATCTTCTAAGTCTCATTCATCTAGAAAAGAGAAGGTGAAGTCAGCCAAGAGACATTCTCCGGCGCCGACTATTTTGTCCGAACCTCCTCAGAAAACATTGAAACTAGATAAAGCTTCTACCTCCTCGGCTCCACTGTCCTCTGAGCCAGTCAAGGAGGTCGATGTTGATGCTGCAGTGTCGGCCCCAAGCCTTTCAGAGTCGACTACTGAAAAATTGCATCGGAGCCGGTTCAGAGATATTTGCCAGTCTCCCCAACTTTAAGATCTCCCATTTTACAGAGGTCCAGGTCGGCCTACCCTGTCATCCAGATCCTCCAAGAGCCTATCAGAAGAAGATGTGGAGAGAGTAGTGCTTAGACTCTTGAAGTCGTCTGCTTTGCCCAAATTATTGTTGGCTCTGACCCAGTCAGTTCTGGTGCCATCTGAGTCCATTCTCCCTGTTGCGGTTCCTCCTCCGAGCCGAGTCGGGCCTTCAGAGCTGGAGATTTCGGTGCCACTTGTTGTGGAACCCTCAGTTCCAGCTCCCCTTGTGGCTGTCTTGGAGCCGAGTTCCGCTGAGGCACCTTCGGCACCATCCGTGGTGTCTAGGAGTCGAAGCTCACTGGTCGGTATTCCTCTTGGAGCATTGGCTAGGGTGAGCTCGGACCTTACATCCATCTCGGAGCAGGTCGCACTGGAGCCAAGGTCTACCTCCGTTTTCCCAGAACTGGGGCGTTTTTGGAGCTGGAGAGATCTGCATTCGAGATGATGAGGAGCGCGCTGTCTCGTTTATCAGCTCTGCACAAGGGTACCAATACTCTTCCGCCTCAAGCATCGACCTCTGTCTTAGCACTTTCTCTGTCCCTTGGCAGCAGAGACCCACAGCCTCCGGAGCCCCCATTGGGTGGCCCCCAGTCTTCCGAGACCTCCCGTGAATATCCTTCTGAGGAGCCCCCTCGGAAGAGGACGTGCAAGAGGAAGCATGTAGACTCCCCAGATGAGTCTGTCACCTCAGACACTGACCTCGAGGAGTCAGAAGGGTCCCCCAAGTCGTCCTCTGATGATGTTTCCTTTGTAGACATTCTAGAGATCCTAAAGCAGTGACGCGGCTGGCCCACTGTCACCCCTTCTGATGAGGAGTCAGTGTTACCTGAAGGCTTTCAGGTCTCAACCATCAGCCTCTTGGGTGTCTCCACCTTTTGACGAACTCTTGGACCTGGTTAGTCGAAAGGTGTGGGAAACTCATGATGCCATGGAGCTAGTCCCCAGAAGACCCAACAAATTTCTCTCGGCCCCAAAAGAGAAAGATTTTTTGTCCAAGGGCGTGCCTGTAGATGCCATGGTGGTGGTGGCAGCCACTAAGAAGGAGCTAGCGGAAACTTCTTCATCTGTCCATCTGCCAAACAAGGAATCTCGAATGATGGATAGATACGGGAAGTGTATCTTCTCTTCAGTGGCTTTTACCCTCAGATTGCTGAACCATCTCACACATTTTAGTAGGCTTCAGAGAGATCTCCTCAAGGAGTTAGGAGATACTCTTCAAGGGACATCTACTGAAGGAGTCCTTGAAATAGTGACTGCTCAGTTGTCCACCTTAAATTCCATCGTGAACTCCTCCATGAGGCTTATCTCCTATGCAGCCAACGGAGCGAGCAGGGCAGCGGGTTCGGGAGTTTCCCTTATGAGACACTCCTGGGTGCGCTTATGTAATTTTGTGGAACCTTTCAAGTCTACCTTTAACAATGCCTCTTTTGATGGTTCTTCTCTGTTTGGACCTAAGGTAAAAGATAGACTCAACAGGTGCGAACAAGAAGGGAAAACTCTCTCTGCTGTGGGAGTAGAATTTATCTTCCCTTCTAGACCATATCCCAAGGGTCAGAGAGGTGGTAAAATGTGGTTCAAGAAGTCACAGAGATGTTTCCCGGATGCACAGGGTGATTCCTTCTTCAGAGGCAGAGGAAGAAGAGCTAATGGTAGACGTTGCCCTAGAGGCAGGAGGTCTGCAAATCCAGGGTGGGCGCGATTCCTTTCGAGGCCGTCCCTATCAGTGCTCCTGATGTGGGGCCCGGCTGTGCTTCTCTGGAGCCAGTCAGGCGTCACTTATCTTTGTATCCAGAAGCCTGGCTAAACATCACCCAAGACAAATGGGTACAAAGAATAATCACCAGATGATACTCCATACCCTTTTCTCTTCCACCCCACACTCCCAAGAAGATCCCAGATGTTCCACCCAATCACTGAGATCAAGCAACTGTAGAAGTGCAAAAGTTGCTTTCAAAGAGAGTCATCCATACCGTCCCCGCAGACCAGATGGGATTCAGAACTTACTCCAGATTCTTTTTAGTGCCAAAATGAACAGGGGACTGGAGGCCCATCTTGGACATCAGCAAACTAAACGAATCCGTAAAGAAGGGCAAGTTCCGGATAGTGACACTGCAGTCTGTACTCCCTTTGTTAGGGAAAGACAATTGAATGTGCTCCATAGACCTCCAAGATGCATACTACCATATAAAAATGGACAGAGCATCGAGAAGTCATTTATACTTTTGGCTAGGAACCAGTCATTACCAATTTTGTGCTCTGCCCTTTGTTCTCAGCACAGCCCCCAGGGTGTTCACCAAATGTATGGTGGAAGTGACAGCTCACCAGAGACGTTGTGGATTGCAAGTGTTTCCATACCTGGACGACTGGCTCCTGACTGCCACCACCAGGCACCTACTCCTACAAGCCAGAGATTTGACCATCCAGCTCTGTTCCCATTTGGGGATTACAATAAATTGGGAAATGTCTGCCTTATCGCCCTCTCAATTTGTGACTTTTATAGGTGCAGAAATAGACACAGTCGTCATGCTAGCTCGTCTCCCTGCAGACAGAATTCAAAACCTCAGACAACAAATTCACAGTTTGCTTCCTTTACAGAAAGTAAAGGCAAAGACAGTGCTGAAACTCTTAGAGACCATGGCCTCTACCATAAATCTAGTCCCACTAGCCAGATTGCATATGCAAATTCTTCAATGGCTTCTATTTTCCCAGTGGTCTCTTCAACTACTGCCTCTATCTCACTATATCCTCATAACAGAGTCATGCAAAAAGGACCTTCTTTTGTGAATTCAGCCTGATCAGCTGACAACAGGCACTTCATTCCTCCCTCACCAAATAATTGCTACTGTGACCACGGATGCCTCACAGATAGGGTGGGGGGGGGGCATTATCTAGGCAGGACTGTCCAAGGCACATGGCAAAATCATGAGGCTTACCTGCATATCAGTGTCCTTGAGATAAGAGCAGTGCTTCTAGCATTGCAAGCACTTCACGACTTTCTTCCCCTAGGGACGATAGCAATCCAATCGGACAATATGTCAGTGGTATGGTATCTAAACAAGCAAGGAGGAACCAGATCTTACCCCCTTTGTCGAGAGGCTCTTCATGTTTGGAAGTGGGTGATATCTTCCCAACGCTTTCTAGTAGCAACTCATATCCCGGGGACAACCAGTGTGATAGCCGACAAGCTCAGCAGGGCAATCTTGATGCCTCATGAGTGTTCTCTGAATCAGGGAGTAGCGAAACAGATCTTCCACAAATTGGGACAGCGTTGCTGTGATCTCTTTGCCAGCTCGATCACCGCCAAATGCAGCAGCTATTTCTCCCTTATCCCCCCTCCAGGGGAGTCACCAAGAGATGCACTTGTTCATGATTGGCCCCTGGGACTCCTTTATGCATTCCCTCCCTTTCCGCTCATATCCAAAGTGATCCAGAAAGCAAAGTTGTTGGAAAGCAAAATGTTTCTCATCATTCCTTACTAGCCTCGCCAGATTTGGTTCCCCTTTCTTGGGCCTCATCTACTAGACGATCCATGGACTTTGGACCCAGTTCCAGACCTCTTGACACACATGTCAGGCTCCCTTCACCCCTGCCTCCACACCCACAACTTGACAGCGTGGCTGCTCCACTTCCATCCCTAGTCAGGCTTCATGATTTTTCACCTGCCTTGACCACATCCTTACGTCTTCGCATAAGCCTTCCACTGGGAAGTTATACACTAGCAAATGGAGAAGGTTTTCTTTCTGGGCAAAAGAAAAAATGTAGATCCTTACACAGCATCCATTCCTGTGCTGTTAGAATTTTTGTCTGAACTTTTCCATCAGGGATCTGCAGCTGCCATAATTAGGTTCCAACTGGCAGCGATATCTAACTTTCATTTGGGACAACTTGAACCTAATCTGATGTCCCACAGATTATGTAAAACCTTTCTTAAAGGCATTACTTTGCTGAGACCTCCCTTTCAGGAACCTATAACTCCTTGGGATCTAAATTGCGTTCTGTCCAAACTAACGTCCCCACCTTTTGAGCCTGCACATTCGTGTCAGTTGAAGTTTCTGTCTTGGAAGACTTTGTTTCTAGTAGCTATCACATCAGCTAGACGGGTGTCAGAGTTACAAGCACTGTCAATCAACCCTCCTTATTTGATTTTCCACAAAGACAGAGTTTCCATTCGTACAAATCCTTCCTTTATCCCTAAAGTTTGCTGTCAGACTAATTTGAACCAAACTATTGAACTTCCTGTATTTTTCCCTAATCATTCCAACACTGCAGAATACAAATTTCATCAACTTGATATTCACAGGCAGTTACGGTACTACCTTCACAGGACTAAGGAACTTAGAAAGTCAGAGCAATTGTTTGTGTCCTTTTCTGAGTCTAGAATAGGTCTGCCAGTCTCTAAAGTGACTCTATCTAATTGGATTTCGAACTGTATTTCCTTCATTTACTTCTCTAATGGAAAGATCCTACCGTTCAAGATTAAGGCTCATTCTACAAGATCTCTGTCCACATCTGCTGCCATTCAAGCCAAATTTCTAGTGACAGTATTTGTGCAGTGGCAACTTGGACTACCCTTCGTACCTTTGTTACTCATTACAAATTGGATTTGACCTCCAGGGGTAGAGCCTCCTTTGGTTCCACGGTACTCAGGAGTATATTCCCGTGAGCTACCTGAGAAAAAGGTACTAGGGACGCTGTCCCATATGTAAGAATGAAGGTGAGATAGGACTACAGAACATAAAGAAGTTATGTACTCACCATAATGTTCCATGTTTGTAGTCCATCACACCCTTCATTTTTACAAACCCACACACCTACCCTCGTCCTGGAAGGATCTGGAGACAGGATAGTGTTACCTTTGGTAGGGTGGAGACCTTTCATTATTGTTCTTTCTGGATAACCTTTTCTAACTTTCTATAGTTTAGCAGCAAAGAAGATCTGGGGATTGTACTAGTTCACTATGGGATACCTACCTAGCCACGAGCCAACTAAGAGACTTTGAGCTTTGTAATACGCTGAGTTAGAGCCAAGGATCGGCTCCGAACCCATATGTAAGAATGAAGGGCGAGAGGGGCTACAAACATAGAATGTTATGGTGAATACATAACTTCTTTTTTATGGGGTTAATTGGAACACCCATGCATGCTGTTATAACTAATCTGAAAATGTGTATATCATGACTAACCAACATATTCTTTAAAACCTCAAAACCATAGTACATTTAGGAAGACAGATCCCAGTGGATCCACCTGTCCCAACTCATCTGGCCATAGCAACGGGCCCCAGCACATCTGAGATCCAACCGGGGCCTTCCTCGTCTGCTGGTCCTGCATCACCTTCGGGTGGAACTGCATCAGGGGATGGGGCCCACCTAGCGGGCATGGACAGGAGTCTGTCACCCACAGTCAGGTCAGGGTTTGGTGTGTAGCGCTATCTGATCAGAGTTGGGTGGGCAGCTGTGGCAGATTGAGGCTGCCTAGTGCACCTCAAGGGACAGGCTGCCCCTCCTGTCCAGCCCCCAGCACAGCCACCTTCGGGGCCATGAAGGACCAGTGGCGACTGCCCATGGGTGGGCACCTTAGTCTCACTGTATCCATTTGGGGGCTCATGGGCTTCGGATTCCCAACCCCCCTCACCTTCAAAGCTGTTTACCCCTCTCATGTGTCATATACCACCCCTGTCTGCTGTCGTGTCTGTCTGCATATGCAACCTATCCCACCCAACCTACATCCTCAAACATACCTACAGCCCTTCCCCAACATCCCACTCTCACCTTAAAAAAAAAAATTGCCCCATGCATAGCTCTACATTTCACCCCCATGTACAGTGAAACTAATCAATCAACCCACTGATTACTCTGCAAATAGCTGTCACCAACACCCCTCCCTGTGGGATGTGAGGTTGTACGTTCCAAATTCTATACATGTAATTCACAGCTGTTGCTGCCAAAGAAAGTTAAGCTATGGTCCTTTCCTACATCCATCCTGCACATCCCTAGCTGCTTTTCATAAAGTTTTAACCTCTACTTGCCCCCATTTCACCACTTTCCTATCACACTTGTTCTTTTCTTTAAAGAAAATTAGTGTGGGTGTAAGCGGGAGTAAGCATTGCTAAGTAAAACTAAGAGGGTTTATTTAACCATCTCTAAGCAGTGCTTAGCACTGCGCAAAACTGCACAAACCCGCTTACAATTGCTTAAGAGTGCCTTAATTACTTTGTCTCCATCAGCCGTTGTTCTGCCCAACTACAAAATAATCAGCCCTGCCAAGTCTCAAACCCAGGATGCTGTACACTACAATCACAGCAGTGTACCACTACAACATCTGAGCTGTGAGAATCTGTAATGCTTTTACAAACATATTATTCATTCTGGTCATTTAACATTAATGGAAAAAAGTAATCATCTCCTAGTCTGGAACCCAGGACCCTGTGCACAACAATCACAGCAACATACCACTACACCATCCGAACTGTAGGAATTTGTAATGTTTTTACAAACATATCATGCACAACAGTCATTTAACATAAGGGGGAATTATATATCCATAGTACTATTATATACATATATTTGTATATATAGATACCTATATATATATATATATATATATATATATATATATATATATATATATATATATATATATATATATATATATATATATATATATATATATATTCATGTATATGTATATATATATATATATTCATGTATATGTATATATATATATATATATATATATATATATATATATATATATATATTCATATATATATAGAGAGAGAGAGATATAGATATGCAGATAACCAACCTCTTACTGCAACACATAGGTTCATAGGTTGGTACTAGGCTATTGAAGCCTAGCCATAACAATTCCCTGGATATTTCTTCCCACAATATTTACTGAAAAAAGCCCAACAAACTGGGGGATAAAGGGTAAACAATAGTGACATCTGTGAAATATGGCTGACATACGCGTAGAAGTCTGCTAGAGTGGCATGGCTTGCTTTAACATAATGCCAGATAGATTCCAGGTCAAAAACACAAATTAATGTCATTATTTACTGATGTCAATGCTCACATCATCCCAGTGATTTCTCAGAAACCCGTAACTGTTGTGGCCAACAGACAAAACATATGAGTCACAGATCAGGACAGTGTCTAGACATCTGGACAGTAGAGAGGTATGATCTCAGTCATGTAACAGAAAGGAAGAACCCATGACAGTAACCATGTCACCCAGCATCTTTTGAACCACAGTAACACCAACACACACTAACCCAAATCAGCTCTGGGCAATTACCCATGTATATGCAAATATATCATGCACTACAGGGATGGAACTATAGGGAAAAGCAGATAGTGGTGCATAAATGTCCACCCACAACCATTTGCACCACAGTCACAGCAACATACCAGTACCCCGAATGAACTCTAGTCTAGAATGATTGAACAAACATATCCTGATTCCCAGTCACACAACACACTGACAGATACTGGCCCAACTCACAGTGTACTGGGAGTCCTGAGGTGTTAAAGGACCTTTTTCAGACTACCCCTACAAACATGCACACCTGACAGACCACCAGCTGCCGTAGCAGCATGCACAGAAAGATAGAAAAAGGATCTATAACACTCACATCTGCTACTCTCCCTACCCAGCCAAACAAATATCTACACACAACACTGCTACACAATCTTGGCAGTCGCTTTACAATGGCCAGGCATACATAACTCCCAAATGTACAGATTTCCAGAAAATGTCAAGGGTGTGAGACCTTATTCGTGGCCACTGCCGCATACCACGCCCAGGAGTATGCCAAGTCAATGGGATGATATCTTGAGTGCAGTCAATAACTAATGATATCACATACCTCTGTCCCTCTTACTGCAAGACATCTAGACAAAGCATGACATACTTGGGGGACAGGGGGCTGGAAAGAGGGACATATCTCACATAATGGTGTTACAAACTGAAACAGTTGATAGTGTCGCAGGCTTTGTTGTAACATAACATCCCTGAAAGATGTGATATCTGAAACACCAATGGATGTCAACAGTTACTGACTACAATCCTCACATTATCCTACTGCTTCCACAAAAAACAGACATTGTCTGAGGAACAGACCAAACATAACAGGTGAACCCCTGGGTAGTCTGTGGACATCAGGTCAGTTGAGTGGTATGTCGGAGACATATCACTCTCAGATGTCAAGTCACACAGAAAATGCATGTACAGATGAACCTTAAACTAGCAACCCTCTATGTGTGTAACAGCACTACTGACTTACAATCTTTACCCAATTCTGAAGCTTTGTTCCCCATGGTGCTGGGCTGTCTCCACATGCACTCTCCTGAGAGATATTCCTACCTACTGTCTATGAAGCTGTAGCCCCCACACCTCCATAATGTCCTCCACACAGGCAAGGGAAAGGGGCAAGGCCCACATGAAGGCCGTCATTATAGCACTGTGTTGCTATGGCATTGGCAAATGGAAAGACAGCGCAGCTGCTCTGGATGCAAGTAGCAAGTGGAAGACACTGATTGGTGTACAGGCCATCACCTGCTCATGAGCAGTACCTACAGAAAGCAAGCTGCTGCTATGCAACACAGGTATTAACCCATCTACACAAAGACAGACTATGACTACACAAACCTAACCAATTGTATTGTTGAGAGGTAACGTCTGAGCACTATAACAGGTATGCCAGACATGTAAGCATGTAATGGAATGCAGAAGGGGGGATGTAATGATGTCAAATGGGACATTAAACACTAGGCCATAACAAAACCTGATGGACTCGCATGCTGCTGTCCAGCACCTATGGTCATTTCTGCTTGCCCTGCCTGCACTGACATGGACCACATCTCTGGTCCATGACTCACCCCAGCAAAGGTAAGGTCATATATGGAGTCTCTCTTGTCCAATACTGAGTGTGTCACTGGTAGGCCAACTACCTGGGATGTTGTAATTACTCATATGTCACCTGGGAATGCTACTCTGATGCGGGGACAGGGGGCTGGAAAGAGGGACATATCTCACATAATGGTGTTACTCCTCCTTGTTTCACTTGAAAGAAAGTTACTGTTTGTTGTTTTTGCATTTAGTTACTTGTAACACATTGCACTCAAGTTACGTGGCACTTGCTCACTAAAGCAATTATATAAGTCAGGACTAAAAATTAAAAGCACTACACCCTCACTCCCCACTGGCCCTTGTTTTCAATTATTAAGGAATTCCCAATATTATTCTAGCATGTCCAAAGGTCACTTGTCAATCTCCTCTCCGGTCCAGCTGGTGAATCTGGGAATCTTGAGGCAATGTTATAACTGCCTCATGTACACAGACAACCCTCTCCTCCTCCCACATAACACAAATACTTGCGAGAGATGCAGCTATTTAGCCAAACTGGAGGCTGAGCTCTCTCAACTCAGGACTGGCAAGACCAGACAGGAGGAGAAGGCAACTACACACACCACAAAACCAGCCTCACATAATGCTACCACACCACTGAATCAAACACATAAACACACAAAGACATACTCGGAGGCTCTGAGTAAAAATTTACCTAAACAGCAGAGGCCTCCAAAGCAGACACCCAAACAACTGCTACCTCAAGACACCCCACAAGCAACACATAAACCACAAAATCAGTGTGCAAAGCAGTCACAGCCCTTAAGGCCAAATACTACACCAAACATACTTGTCATAGGTGACTCCATAGTCAGACACACTGACGTCCCACTTACCAGGCTGAACAAGGAGAGGGTCACAGTAAGCTGCCTATCGGGTGCTAGAATCCGCCACATAACACAAGCACTCGGGTCACTCCACGGCAAGTACAAATATGACACAGTCATTGTCCATGCTGGTGTGGACGACCTGAGACGTACCTCCCTGGACTACATGAAAAGAGACATAGAGGAGCTCTCTGATTATGTAGCCCAGGCAGGTATGACCCTGACCCTGAGCAGTATCCTTCCTTCACCAAGAATGATGCCACAATATAGAGACAAGATGATCAGCTTTAACAATTGGCTCAATGTCTGCTGTCATTCAAAGGGGATCCAGTGTCTGTCTGCCTGGGATGACATGCTTGACAAGCCATGCTGCTTCGCAAGGGACGGCTTGCACCTGTCACCCCTGGGATTCCGGATATTGGCTAAGGCTCTTGCCACCCCCATAGTGCCTTTTTTAGGCAAGGCTCAAATTCTAAACCTACCACCCTAGAAAACAAAAATGGGAAGAAACTGAGGGTAATGCTGCTCAATGCCAGAAGTCTAAATCTCAAAATGCATGCACTCGAGGCCCTTCTCAGTATGGAGAACATCGATGCCTGTGCTGTAACTGAAACCTGGTTCTAGGCTCCTGAGAGCACCCCGGCACTGTTAGGTTTTACCTCATATCATGTGTTCCGGCCCCAAAACCCGGACCACACCACAAAAGGAGGGGGTGTATCCATATTCATAAAGGATACCCACACCTCCAGGTAAGTGGCAACGCAAGCTTGGAAACCATCCAGGTGCAACTAACCATAGGCAAAACTGCTCTACAAATTGTAGCATGCTACAGGCTACCCTCTCAAACTCAGGAACCCCACACAGCCTTCCTGAAGACACTGGAGGGTATAAATGTATCTCCAAACACCATCATATTGGGTGACTTCAACTACCCGAATATAGACTGGGAACATTACTCAAGCCCTAACTTTCTAGCCCAATGGTTCCTGGAGTTCATAAATTCAAATGCCATGGAACAGCTAGTCACTGTTCCCACGAGAGGAGAAAATATACTAGATCTCATTATCACAAACATGGGGACAAAATGCTCCACAGCGGAAGTATATCCCTCATTAGTGAGATCTGATCATAAACTAATCTCACTGGAAATCCACATCCCGCCCCCAGCCCAAACAAAAAAGACCACAGTGAAGAACTTCTCTAAAGCAAACTTCACACTACTCAAGACTGGTGTGGTATCCTTCAAGGCCCCTGAGCCAGTGGAAACCACAACCCAAGCTGCGGAAGCCCTTACAAATGCCTTCTATGAACATCTCCAGGACTGCATGGATCAGGCAATCCCAAATAAAACCAAGACTCTTTCCACAAAGGTCAATGTCCAGTCTGGTGGACCCCAGCCATTAACAAACTTTACAGTAAGAGGAGAAAGCTATTACATGATAGAACAAAATCCATAAAGGAAGTCACCCCTGATCATTATTAGTAAAAAAATACGAGCACTCATAAAATCAACTAAGGCCAATTTTGAGAGAAAAATTGCAATGGATTCAAAGGACAATCATAAGGCCTTTTTCAGCTATGTTAGGAACCTGGGTGGAAACTCCCAGATATGCTCAGAATTAGTCCAAAATGATACAAAAATCACTGAACCCACAGACATTGCCAACATACTGGCAGACAGGTTCAGTGCAAACTTCACCCCTCTCCCCTAAAGGAGAGATAACTATCCCAGCGGTGTAGCCTTCCAGACATCTCAAATGCGCAGGTGAAAGCTGCTCTCTCTAAAGCTAAAAACACAGCATCAATGGGACCGAATGGTGTCCCTGGCTGTGTGCTACATGAGCTAAATGAGGAATTAAACCCGCACATAAGGCAGCTGTTTAATCTCAGCCTTACCACAGGATACGTGCCCAAGGGTGGCGTCGGCAACTGTGGTCCCACTCCACAAAGGCGGTGCCTCACGGACCCTGGTAATTACCGCCCCATAAGCTTAACAAGTCTAGTCTGCAAAGCTATGGAGAGGATCATAATGGAGCTCATAAACAAAGATATAGGGGACTTGCAGACATTGGACCCGACCCAGTTTAAAACCGTCAAGGGCAGATCATGCCTTTTGAACTTGGTCGACTTCTTTGAAACAGTCACCAAGGCCATTGATGAGGGAAAGGCAGTCCTACCTTGACCTTGCAAAGGCTTTCGACACAATACCCCACTCGGGTATTGTAGAAAAACTTACCAGCTTAAATGTAAACCCATATGTCACAAGATGGGTTGCAAACTGGCTTAAGGACAGAACCCACAGGGTTAGAGTTGCTGGCGCTATGTCAGACTCCAAGCCGGTCACAAGTGGTGTCCCACAGGGCTCGGTCCTTGGCCCCCTATTGTTCGGCATCTACTTCTCAGAAGTACAGGCCAACATGGGAGGACTTTGGCTGACAAAGTTTGCAGGCGACTGCAAACTGGGCCATAGTGGAAAGTGCATTGGACACGGATATCCTTCAGAAGGGACTCACGGAAACAGATAGCTGGTGCCAGAGCCATGGCCTGAAGTTAAGCCAAAAATGTATAGTCATACCCTTCGGGAAAAACAAGGTAACCCCAAGCTACCATATAGGTGGCAATCCACTAAGCACAGAAGAGGTTATCAGGGACCTGGGGACCCAGGTTGACAGTGGCCTTTCTTTTGACACTCACGTTGCTAAAGTGGTTAGAAAGACCTTCTACATTGCCCACCTGATCATGAAGGGATTCACATCCAGATCTAGTGAGGTCATTGTTCCCCTGTACTCTTCACTTATCAGACCAATGATCGAGTACAATGCCCCATTCGGGATGTATCTCACCCGACATCTGCAGCAATTGGAGAGACCCCAAAAGTTCCTCACCAAAAGGATAAAGGGACTCCAAAATCTGTCATATGCTGCCAGATTGAAGAAACTCCAGCTCTATTCAGTCGCATACCGTCTGCTCAGAGGTGACATGTGCCTGACATACAAGGCCATGTCCAACCCGGAATTAATGGACATGCTCCACCTCAAAAAATCCAAATCCACCAAAACCACTAGAGCAAGCGACTTAAACCTTAGCACGGATATAAATAGGACGTGCTGGAGGGATAGATTTAGCACTCAGAGACTCCCTATGCTGTGGAATAAAATCCCGGTCCATGTGAGGCAGAGCACCTCGCTGGCTCTTTTCAAGAGAAATCTTGACCTGTGGATGGGAGATCGTAGGTTTACCCCTGGAATCATCTCTGTGTCACTGCTGGACAGAGGCACAACAAACTAATGGGCACAGTATTTTTTCATATAAGGGGTGGCGTAAGCCACAAAGCTTTGGGCTAGGCTTATAAATGCCTTAGGGCAGATAGCCTAGTATAAACCTATGAACCTATGAACCTATGCTTGTCTTACAAATGTAATAGATGTGCATAGGGTATATGCATACTACATGACAGGTGCAGATGTGTGTGTTGAACTGTATGTGATATACAGTGCCCATACCTGCCAACCATCCAGAGTGTTGCAGACTGACCACATGTCTGCCTCATATTTGTAGTCATTGCCTCAGACAATTGTGTATTGTCCGGCACATCACTGGCAACCCATTAAAGACTGCAGTTATAACAAATTAGCATACATTTCATTGTCAGATGTCATATCCTGCAGAGTACACCTGTGAATGTGACTCCGTCTTTGCTGGCAAATGTGTGTTTCAGCTAGAATCATAAAGTGATACTATTTACTGGCCTTTGCCCACCACTGATGTGTGTCTTTGTGCAGATGTCTTGCTCTAGGTGCTAGGTGTCTTACCATGACACCCATGTCAATGGAAGAGTACCTTGTCTTGTAAGATGCTAACATTTGTGCAGTCACTGACACCTGCTGTCTAGCTGTGGAGAGCACACCAACCTTGCCAGGTCACTCATCCCATCATACATTTAGACCTCAAATGGAGGCCCGCAAAGCCACAGGTGGTGGAGTGCTGAACATTAGCATACACATACACACCTCCAGGCTGGCCGAACAGTATGCTGCATGAGTGACATCCTTAGTGCAGTTAACAGTTGTCAAAATACCAACTCAAATCATAGCTAGCTACAGGCCGCCAAACATGAGTATGGACACCTACCACACCTATTGGGACCTGCTGGAATCTGTCAGGATTCAGTCATCTACCCTGCTCCTGGGTAACTTCAAATACCCAACCATAGTGTGCCTAACCTCTGCCACCAGAACATGAATGCACATAGATTCCTCGGCTTTGTCAATGGCAATGCAGTGGATCAGCCAGTCAACACCCCTACGGCAGGTGGGAATCTCATGTACCTGGTCCTACCCAACATGAGTAGCCACTGCAGCACTCCTAAAGTGCCTTCCCCCTTGGTAATATCTGCCCACATAGCCATCATTGCTCAGGTCACCATCTCCCCTGCCCCCCCTTTACAGTGTCAAACAGAATTAACTGTACACAAATAACTATAAATCCCCTCAGAGCAGGTAGAAGTAGCTGTACAGCCAACATCCCTTTTGTTGGAACTTGGAACTAGCAACAGTGTCCAGGCCCACACCAGAATACTATGTGGGCATCCAAATAGCTGTATGGACTCAGCAGTACCTGACAGGGCAACATCATCTTCCTCAAGATAGGGTAAACGCCTGTGGTGGACAGCAGCAATACACAACTACTTTAATAGGTAGAAACAAATGCTGGACAGGCCAAGAAGGAATAGGTGCCTCATTGGAAGCAATGTCACCTTGGTCTGTACAAGCAAATAAGGGCACAGTTGATGTACCCTAAGGCTGTCTTTGAGTGCAAATTGGGAACATCCACCAAGGCAGATCACTAGGCCTTCCACACATGTGCCTGCATTTCCAGCGGCAACACACAGATCTGCTCTGTAGTCGTGGTCAGTAACACCACATGCACATATGGCATAGCGATAGGCAACCAGCTGCAGACAGGTGAAGTGTAAACACTACCACCTGCCCCCCCAGTGGTACACATGTGCATGTGCAGCACCTGCACCTCTCCCCTCATCATCAGGAAGCAGGTTTGTAATGCCCTCTCAAAGGCAGTACACAAAGGTCTCCATAATCATGATACCATCCCTGGCTACATCCCACATGAACACAGGCATGGGCTCTCAAAACCATTCTGCACTGTAATCAACCATAGCCTGAGCACCGGTGTCATCCTATCTGCACAGAGGGCAACCACTGTCATCCCTATACTCAAAGGTGGAGCAATCCACCAACCCAGCCAATATTATGCACATCAGCCTAACTAGCCTGCTCTGCAAGGGGATGAGAAGTAATATCAAGGACATTACGATCAGGGACATTGGCAACAACAAAATGCCTTGGTCCACACACCATGGTATTGTCAAAAAGAGATCAGGCCTGTGAAACCTAATTGACCTCTCTGGAGTGGTCAACAAACACAGGGGCAAGAGGAAGATGGTGAACAATGCCTACCTTCACCTAGCCCTATCCTCTCACAGTATTCCTCAGGTGGACAGGAATCATAAGCCTACACAGTTAGGCACCAACCTGTAGGTTATCAGATGGGTAGCTAACTGGCCCAATGATAGTAGCTAGTCAAAGTAAGAGAACCCATCTCTAATAATAGATTCATCCACAGCGGTGTACCCCAAGGATTGGTCTGGGGGCCTCTACTGTTTGAGATATATGTATCTGAGGTATGGGACAATAGCAGTGATCTGTGGCTGTCCAGGTGTATGGATGCTTGCAAGCTGCCCACTGTCTTACATCCCTCTACTGATGTTGCCATCCCCCAAAAGGCAGTCACCTGATTGCTGACTGGTACAAGAAGCATTACCGCAAATGGAATGCCAGAAGACCCATCACTCCCCCTGCTGTGGCAGATGTCATCCACACTAAGTATGACAGTAATAATGTACTGAGCATGCAATCAGGTGTGAGGTGACTTGTGCACTGAAGTTGGTAGCAACCTGACAGTTTACCACCATGTGGGCACCATTGTATAGAAGGCCGTCTACATGGGACACCTCACAAATATGGGTATGTCATAGGTAGGCCATATGTAGTTGTAAAGTGAGGGCAGACCTCTATTGAGCAGTACTGTTGTAAAAATAGAGGCCTATGCAGTTGTTAATGGAGTTTTCTTCTCTCCCCCCACCCCTCATCTGCATCGACTAATTAATATTCATATACTGTGGGTATGTTGTTACCAAACTTAATGTTGGGACATGTGCTACATTATTGTTCATATAACTAATTGTTTGCATATTAACATACCTTGTTCACATAGCATTGTTGGTGGTCTGTTCCCATCATTGTTACTGGCATGCTGTTACAGTGCTTACTGTTGTTCCAGTTATGCATGTGTTCTGTTTGCTATGCAACTGTTTCACATCCATTGTTTTGGGTTAATTGAACACCCATGCATGCCTTTAAATCTAATATTGAAATGTTTTGTTCATAACTAAGCAATATATCTTGGAATACCTCAACACCATACCATGATTGGGAAGGCCGATGCCAGCAGATCCATTTGTCCCATCCCATCTGTCTGTGGCACCGGGCCCCAGCACATCTGGGACCCACAATGGAACTCCATCACCTGCAGGTCCTGCATCACCTGGGGGCAGTCGGTGAGATGAGCCCATCATCCCCCGTCATTTCTGGAGTATGGTGCGCAGTGTCACCTGCTCTGTGTTGGGTGGCCAGCTGTGCAAGATGGAGGACCACCTGGTGCACCTTGAGTAGCAGGCTGCCCCTCCTGTCCAGCCCCAGCACAGCCACCATTGGGGCTGTGAAGGTGCATTGCCGGCAGGTGGGGATGTCAGTCCCATCATATCCATATGGGGGCTCATAGGCCTCTGATTCCCAACACCCTCCCCGTCCAAGGTGTTTACCCCCCACATCTGTCATACACTGCCCCTGTCTGCTGTCCTGTCTGTCTTGTCTGTTACCCTACCCAACCTACCTCCACAGGCGTACCTACAATCCTTCCCCAACATCCCACTCTCACCTTAACAAAGGAAAAAGGTCATCTGTCCCCAAAACAGTCATCACCCCATACATAGCTGTCCATTTTGCACAGGAGTCCACTGGACACGTGTAATCCAGTCCAATTGGCTTGACAACACATTTCTGTTGTCCTCACCCCTGTCTCTGGGGTTTTAGTGTTCAAATTCACCTCCAAATCCTGTACAAATGCACAGCTCTTCCTTAATTACAAATGGACAGCTATGGACCTTCCCTACACCCATCCTGCACATCCCTAGCTACCTTTCATATTGTTTTTCCTTCTGCATGCCCCTTTCTCACCACTTTCCTATAACCTCTTTTCTTTTCTTCTAAAGGAATTAGCGTGAGTGTAAGCTGGAGTAAGAGGAAGTAAGCGGGATTGTGCGATGCTAAGTGAAGCCAAAATGCATTAAGCATCTGTACAGTTAACCATATGCTGGCATTGCATAGCGTAGTGCAAACCTGCGCCAACATGCTTAAAATCTGCTTAAAAGGGCTTTAATCAGTCTTCACCATCAGCCACTGTTCTGCCTAGCAACAAAATTGATAGCCCTGCCAGGTCTCGAACCCAGGACCCTGTACACAATAGTCAGAACAATGTACCACTACACCTTTTGAGCTGTAGTTATTTCTGATGCTTTTTAAACATATCATGCAGTACAGTCATTCAACAGTAGGGGAAAAATTCTGTAGAATCAGTCAGGTTTTGTATATATACATACACACACACACACACACACATATATATATATATATATATATATATATATATATATATATATATATATATATATATATACATACAGTGGATATAAAAAATTTACACACCCCTGTTAAAATGCCATTTTTTGTGATAATAAAGAAATGAGACCAAAATAAATCATTTCAAAACTTTTCCCACTTTTAATGTGACCTATACCTTGCACAATTCAGTTGAAAAACAAACAAATATGTTAGGGGGAAATATAAAACATAAAAAAATGTACAATATGCTTGTTGCATAAGTGTGCATACCCTTAAACTAATTATTTTTTGAAGCACCTTTTGATTTAATTACAGCATTCAGTCCTCTTGGGTACACACTTGCCATCAATTAAACAGACTCTGATTAACCCCAAATAAAGTTCAGCTGTCCTAGTAGGATTTTCCTGACATGTACTCATATGCCTGCTACAGCAAAAGCCATGGTTCTCAGAGATCTTACAAAGCATCAAAGGGATCTCATTGTTGAACGGTATCAGTCAGGAGAAGGGTACAAAAAAATTTCCACAGCATTGGATATACCATGGAACACATTGAAGACAGTCATCAAAAAGTGGAGAAAATATGGGACAACAGTGATGTTGCAAAGAACTGGACGTCCCTCCAAA
Source organism: Protopterus annectens (assembly GCF_019279795.1). NCBI lineage: Eukaryota > Metazoa > Chordata > Ceratodontiformes > Protopteridae > Protopterus > Protopterus annectens. The sequence goes on from NC_056733.1 coordinate 132,562,755, forward strand.
ACAAGATGAGAACTGGTCAGGGAGGCTGCCAAGAAACCTACAGCAATACTGAAGGAGCTGGAGGAATTTCTGGCAAGTACTGGTTGTGTACTACATGTGACAGCAATCTCCCATATTCTCCATATGTCTTGGCTATGTGGTAGGGTTGCAAGATGGAAGCCTTTTCTTACATAGAAAAACATCCATGTCCAGCTAAAATTTGCAAAACAATACATCAAGTCTCTCAAAAGCATGTGAGAAAATGTGTTATGATCTGATGAGACTAAGGTTGAACTTTTTGGCCACAATTCCAAAAGGTATGCTTGGCGCAAAAACAACATTTTGCATCAGCAAAAGAACACCATCCCTACAGTGAAGCATTGTGGTGGCAGTATCATGCTTTGGGGTTGCTTTTCTTTAACTGGAACTGGGGCTTTACTCAAGATGGAGGGAATTATGAACAGTTCCAAATACCGGTCACATTTCACCCAAAACCTTCAGGTATCTGCTAGAAAGCTGAGGTTGAAAAGGAATTTCACCTTTCAACATGACAGTGACCCCCCAAGCATACATCCAAATCAATAAAAGAATGCTTCACCAGAAGAAAATTAAAGTTTCGGAATGGCACAGCCAGAGCCCAGACCTAAATCCACTAGAAAACCTGTGGGGTGATCTGAAGAGGGCTGTGCACAAGAGATGCCCTTGCAATCTGACAGACTTGGAATGCTTTTTCATGGAAGAGTGGGCAAATATTACCAAGTCAAGATGTGCCATGCTGATAGACTCCTACCCAAGAAGACTGAATGCTGCAATTAAATCAAAAGGTGTTTGAACAAAGTATTAGTTTAAGGGTGTGCACACATATGCAACCAGCGTATTGTATGCTTTTTATTTTTTATATTTTTCCCCTAACAGATGTGTTTGTTTTTCAATTGAATTATACATGTTACAGGTCACATTAAAGGTGGAAAACGTTTTTTTGATTTATTGTGGTCTCATTTTTTTTATATCACAAAAACTTGGCATTTTAACAGGGGTGTGTAAACTTTTTATATCCACTGTAGATATACATAAGAAAGAAAAAAAATATATATATGTATCTATATACACACACACACACACACATATATATATATATATATATATATATATATATATATATACATATGTGTTTTGTGTGTATGTGTGTGTGTGTAGTGCAGTCATACCTCAGAACCATACCTTTCGCCCTTCAACCTCTTAGTGCAAGAAATCTGGACAAAGGCTGTCAAAATGGGGAGACAATGGGCCAAACTAGGGACCTATTTTAAATATTGCTCTTATAAATGTAGAAAGTTGCTAGAGTAACAAGGTTTGTTTCAGCATACATGTTGTGAAGGATGTGAGGTCTGAAACTGAAATGTATGTCATCATTTACTGACAGAAATCCTCAGATCATCAGAGTGATTTACCAGAGAAATAAAAATAATCTGTGGAACAGACCAAAAATATGAGCAATAAACCTGAACATTCTGCAACAATCCAGCCAGTTGAGAGGTATGCTCAGAACCCCCCTTAGTGCAATGAGTCAGGAGCAAGCCTGACAAAGTGGAGGGAGAAAGCCATTAAAATAGTGACACATCTCAATTACTGGCGTAGATAAGCTGACATAGTTGCTGCAGTAACACCGTCTGTTCTAACACATATATTGGCTGAAATAGCGCAAGTCCAACACTCAGTTGCTTCTCATTAGTTAGTGACTTAAATCCTCACATCATCCCAATGATGTGTCAGAAATACACAACACTTATGGGGGCCAGACAACTGTACATCCTATGGATATCTGGACATAACATGACATTAGGGAAACTACACTGAGCTGCTAAGCATGTCACCAAACACCGTCCAAACTACAATCAGACTGACACAGCACTACCCAAATCTGCTATGGGGAATTACACATGCATTTGCAAATATATCAGGCACTAGAGGGATGTAACAGTACTGAAAAACAGACACTGGTGTGAAAGTGCATACCGACAACCAATTTCACCACAGTCACAGTGACATACTGGTAAGCCAAATGAACAGTAGAGTATAATGACTGTGAACAAAAACATCATGTTTGCCACTCACACACTACCCCTACATATACTGCCCCAATTCACAGTGTAGTATGAATCCTGACCATGGTATGGGACAAGTTCAAGTCTACCCCTACAAACATATACAGCCGATAGACCACCAGAAACTGAAGCAGCATGCACAGTCAGATAGAAAAGGAGCCATGACACTTACATCTACCCCCCTCCCTACACAGGCCAACTAACATTTACATGCTACACTACTACACAATCCTGACAGTCTGTCAACAGTCACCAGAAATACACAGACCTCTAAACTGTACAGAGTCCCACAGAATGTCCAGGCTTTGTCCTCATATACATGGCCTCTTCCTCATAAAATGTCTGGCATTCTGATACATCACTGAGATAATATCAGGAATGAAGGCACTAAATAATGATATACCATACGTATCAACCTCTTACTGCATGACATCTGGACAAAGCCTGACATAATTGGGGGATAGAGGCCCAAAAACAGGGGCATATTTGAAATATTGCTGTTATAAACTGAGAAAGTTGCTGTTGTAACAGGGTTTGTTATAACATATCTTTTCTGAGGGATATGAAGTCAGAAACACAAATGGATATTAGCATTTACTGACTGCAATCCCCAGAGTATGTTACTGATATGCCAAAGACAAAAACTGTCTGAGGAACATACCAAACATAAGAGTCCAACCTCTGGCCATTCTGTGGATAGCCATACAGTTGAGCGTTATGTCAACCACATAACACTGCCAGATGTAAAATCACACAGAAAATCCATGTCCACACAAACTTTGTTAAACTAGTATTAATCCAACTGTATAACAGCAATACTTACATTCTGTCCCTAAGTCTGGAACTTTCTCCCCAATTTTTTTGGGCTGTCACCACAGTTTTAGTTGTAAGACATATTTCCAGCTAACCTCAGTGATGCTGTTCTTCACACACCTCCATGAAGTTCTCCTCACATGCAAGGAAAAGGGACAATGCCCACATGAAGTACTCAATTATAGGAGTGTGTTGCCATTCCATTGGCTATACGAATAACAACACAGCTGTTCTGTATGCAGTTAGCAAGTGGGGATACCAATTAGTGCACAGGCCATCAGCTGCTCATGAGCATGACCTACAAAAGGCAAGCTGCTGCCTATGCAAACTGATGTATACCTTACATCTGAGAGAGAGATAGAGAGAGAGACACACACAGAGACACACACACAGACTGTGAATAAAATAAAAAGTCTTGGAAACTATACTTGGGGAAAAGAAAGTTATGTGAAACAAGTAAGCATGTAATGGAATGCAGTAGGGGGTAGGTAATAATGGGAAATAGGAAGTTTAACAAATATGTCTCAACAAGACTTGCTGTACTGATATATTGCTGATCAGCACCTATGGCCATAGCACCTGAGCCTGTCTGCAGTGACATAGATCATAGCTCATGCCCCTGAGTCACCCCAGGAAAAGACGGCTCACATATGACTAATACTGGTGTGTCTGTTGAACAATACTGACTGTGACACTGCTAGGCTAGCTACTGGGATGTCATAGATATCCATATGTTACTTATGAATGCAGCTATAATAAACATGTTTGTCTCACGAATCTGAGAGACCTATACAGAGTATGTGCATAGTAAACTACTTTCACAGACGTGTGTCTTGAACTGCATGGGATATAGTGAGGTCATACCATTCAACTGCCCAGTGTTATGCATACTGACCATATGTGTGCCTCACATTTGTAGTCATTTACTCATAAGAGTTATGTTATGTCCCGCAAAGTATTGGCAAATCTGTGAAGACTGACATTAGAACATATTAGCATACATATGAGTGTCAGACATCCCCCAGGGTATTTCTGTGAATGCAAAGCCTACTGTGCTATCAACTGACTTAAGTGTGTTACAGCACTATTAACAAAGGGTCAATAACTTTGGCCCATTGCCCCCAATTTATGTGTGTCATCCTCCAGATGTCTTGCTCTAACAAGTTGAGAGGTATGACTGAGCAGGACGAGTGTAAATACAGTGTGCCATACTGACGTAGAACAGAAATGTATATCAGGTATTACCTGTGCACATGTATGTATGAGTAGGTGTAACTGGAAGCCTCAAAACAACAGACATGAGATGCAAAATGTCAGGTAAATAAGCTATACATGCTGTACACATGTGTAATCTTAGTTTCAGTGCATCCAACAGACATAGATTTCCACAGCTACTGGTTGTTGCATTGTTCTGACACAGACATGGGTACTAGAATAATCATGATTATCCAGTTGAAATTGGAAAGGTGTCCAGCTGTGTCATGACCTTGTGTCCATGCTTACTACAAACAGCTATATAAGCACCTACATAGCTGTATAGACTCAGCAATACCTGACTTGTAAAACCTGCCACCACCAAGGTAGAGTAATCCTCATTGGTGGACAGCAGCAATACATAAACCACATAATCGGTCGCTATATTGGCTATATAGGAACAATTAGGAGCAGCCACCAACTTGGAAGCAGGTCATCCTTTGTCTGAACAAGCATATAAGGTCACAGGTATGTCACTGTAAGGCTAACTATGAGTACAAATTGGACTCATCCACTAAGGCCCAACACAAGGCTGTCTTCCATCTGAGAGGCAACAACCCAACCCAACGTGTACTGGTGGTCAGTCACACCACATACACACAAGCATAGCTGTAGCCAACCCGCTGCAGACAGTTTAAGGGAAAACATCACCCCCTGTCCCACCATCAGTATAGGTGGATATGCACAGCACCCACACCCCTCCCCTCATCATCAGGAAGCAGGTACATAATGCCTACTCAAAGGCAACAAAATAAGTCTCCATGGAACCTGATAACATCCCTGTCTACATCCTACATGAACTCAGGCATATGCTCCCATCTCCATTACACACTGTACTCAAGCCAAGCCTAAGCACCATTGACATCCCATCTGAAGGAAGATGGCCACTGTCATCCCTCTACACAAAGGTCAAAGATGAATGGTGGATTATGCAATTTACTGGCTCTCACTGGGGGCTACATGACACATCAGGACCAGGAGTGCAATGCAAGCTCATACTGTGCTGATAGATGACGGGTATGATGTGGTCATACGTAGCGGCTAATGATAAACAATGTTGATGTTTAGGTTTCTGTAAAGAATGTTGACCAACGTAGGAGGTCCTGTAATGTGTTTCCCCTGTTTATGTCTTCCAGGTGACATGCCACGTGTCCTTCAGCCCTAGTACTCTGCAGCTGAAAATGAGGCTCTTATTAACCTTATCATCCAGCACCATGGGGTGATGTTTGGCTGTAGCCAACAGAATCTGCAGGAGTGGACTGCCCTGTGGGACAAGCTTGTCCACAGGGTGAACAACATTGGCCACCATGGCTGCACATACGATCAGGTCAGGCATCGTGTGACTGACCTGATACATCGTGCCCAGCAAAGGGCTGCTGCAGTGGCCAGGGGCTGTGACACTACAGGTGGGGGTCCTGCCACAAAGGCCCCAATTATGGCAACAGAGGAGCTCCATGCCAGCCTTGGGGTAGCCCCCACACACCAGCCAACACAAGAAACACAAGTCGTGGAGGTGGGTGGCACCCAGGCAACAGGCGAGGAGCATCCAGGTAAGGCAAAAGTGCACATTAATTGAATCATGTAGCAGTCATACTGGCTTCTGTAGAATATAGATGCATATGTGAGGTCAAACTGCATTTGTGTGTGGGGTTTAGTAATGTACACAAGTGCACATCTATGGTGAAGGACAGCAAATTGTGCACTATCAGAGCTTATACTGTACATGTGCAGAAAATTAGCATTCATCTTGTACCAATGCCAAATGTGAATCTGCTGACAGTACCTCTCCCACACAACTACATAGGTACCTCTGGTCTGGATATGGGACAGCAGCCTGAATCTGGTGAATATGGGGTTGTCCTGTTGTGGCTTACCACTACCCTAGGCATGTTAAAGTCATGCATTTTACCATGCACACATCTGTTACTCTCAGCCGTATTGTGATATCTGCATGTTCACTTGTGGTGAGGTTAACTGCATTGCAGCACAGTAATCATCACAGGGGCCTATTTGCAGGAGATGTAACATATCTGTAGCATACCTCACAACCTGTCATTGCAAGAAATCTGGACAAAGACTGACAAAATGGGGGGAACAAAAGTCCAAAACTAGGGAAATATTTTATAAATTAGTTTTATACAGTGCATATAAATGGTGTACACACACCTGTTAAAATCCCAGGTATTTGTGAGGGTCTATATCATATGAGCAAATCGCACAAATTACGAACGCTCATAATATTGAATGTACTGGACTTCAAAGTGCTTTTTCTGAGATCGCGGTACAGTGAAGAATGGGATATTCGCCCTTTCCTCACTGTAGTGTGATCTAGGAGTTGGAATATACATGTAATGGGGGGTGTGGGGGGCTGTTCGAGGTCCGGTACGTTCGATATTATGAGCATTCGCAATTTGTGCGATTCACTCATATGATATAGACCCTATTTGTGATGTACAAAAATGAGAGCACAATAAAACATTGCCGAACTCTTCCAACCTTTCATGTGACCTGTAGTCTGTACAATTCAGTTGTAAAACAAACAAATCTGTTAGGGGAACAATTATGACAAATGAAAAATGTACAAGAAGCTAGCTGCATAAGTGTGCACAGGCTGAAGCTAATACTGTGCTAAAGCAGCTTTCGACATAATTACAGCATTAAGTTTTCTTGGGTACACACCTGCCATCAATTACAGAAACTCTGATTAACAGCAGATAACGGTCAGCTGTCCTACCAGGATTTTCTTGACATTTGCTCAGTTGCCTGTTACAGCAACAGCCATGGTTCGCATAGAGCTTAAGAAGCAGCAAAGGGATCTCATTTTTGAAAGGTATCAGCCTGGAGATGGGTATAAAAATATTTCTACAGCATTGCATATACCATGGAACACAGTGCAGATAGTAATCAAAAGGTGGTGAAAATATGGGGCAACAGTGACATTGCAAAGAAGTGGACATCCCTCCAAATGTGTTGAAGAGACAAGACCCAAACTGGTCAGAGAGGCTGCCAGCAGACCTACAGCAGCACTAAAGGAGTTCCCAGAATCTCTGCCAAGTACTGGTTGTGTACTACATATGACAGCAATCTCCTGTATTCCCCACATGTCTGGCCTATGGGGTAGGGTTGGAAGATGGAAGCCTTTTCTCACACAGAACAACATACAGGTCTGGCGAAATTCTGAAGAACAATACATCAGGTCTCCCAAAAGAATGTGGGAAAATGTGTTATGATGTAATGAGACCAAGGTTGCACTTTTTAGCCACAATTCCAAAAGGTTTGTTTGGCACAATAACAACACTGTGCATCTCCAAATGAACACCATCCCCATGGTGAAACATGGTGATGGCAGTATCCTGCTTTGGGTTTGCTGGTCATTAGCTGGAAGTGGGCCTTCAGCCAAGGTGGAGGGGATTATGAACAGTTCCAAATACCAGTCACTTATTGCCCAAAATCTTTATGTGTTAGATGAAGAGGAATTGCACCTTTCCACATGACAGTGACCCAAACCAAACATCCAAATAAAAAATGGCTTCACCAGAAGACAATCAATGTTTTGGTATGGCCCAGACACAGTCCACACCTACATCCATTAGAAAATCTGTGAGGTGCCCTGAAGAGGGGTGTGCACAAGGGATGCCCTCACAATCTGACAGAGTTGGAGGGCTTCTGCAAAAGGGATTGTGCAAATATTTCTAAGTCGAGATGTGCCATGCTGATAGACACCTTCCCAAGAGGACTGACTGTTATTATTAAATCAAAATGTGCTTTAACAAAGTATTAGTTTAAGGGTGTGCACACTCATGCAACAAGCCTATTGTATGTATTTCACCTTCTATATGTTACCCCTAACCAATTTGTTTGTTCTTCAATTGTATTGCACAGGTTATAAGTCACATTAAAGGTGGAAAATGTCATGACATGATTTCTGTGGTCTCATGTTATATATCAGAAAAACCTGGAATGTTAACAGGGGTGTGCACACTTATCATATCCACTGTAAGCTTAGAAGGTTGTTAGTGTAACCGGTTTTGTTTTAACATACATGTACTTCAGGTGTTGGTGTGAAACTCAAACCATGTCATTAATTAGTGACACCAATCCTCAGATCATGCCATTAATGTGTCAGACAAACACAGGATTTATGAGGAACAGACCAAAAATATGAGCCACACATCTAGACATTCAGTGAAACGCTGTACAGTTGAGAGGTGTGTTCTGTAGGAGTTTGCACTAAGCTATACAGGTGAACAGCAATAATGTGTACATGGCTGCAGTGTGTGCTAGGTGAAGGCCCATCACCTACTAACACTACTCATGTATCCCAGAGGTGTATATTAATAGTAACATTAAGTGGAAAGGGCCGCACTGCATGATGTTGAGGGCCTGTCCAGAGTGTGTATGTTGTGGTCTGACTGTGTCGTGAATGTCACCACTTGGCTATTGTGAGATCTGAGTAATGCCTTTGTGCCACCTCACATATATGTGTCTGTATCTGTGTGTGTGTGTGTGTGTGTGTGTGTGTGTGTGTGTGTGTGTGTGTGTGTGTGTGTGTGTGTGTGTCTGTGTGTATGTACCAGCAAACCTTATAGTGCAGGTATTAATTTACATATGTTGTCTTCCCCCTCACAGGTAGACATGGTGGTCGTGGTCCATCCCGCTCATAATCTGATGTCATTGTTTCTGTAGACTCTGACAGTGATGCTGGTCATAGTGATGCTCAGGTGGGGTTGTCAGGGGCTGAATCTGTGCCATCAGTTGGCATCCCACAGTCATCCACAATGTCTCCGCACACAGTCACAATTCCTACACATACCCAGTCCCCAGTAGCCTGAGATAATGGACAGTTGGCAGGTGGTGGCATGGAACAGGCTAGTGTGGTGACTGTGGCAAGTGTGAGTGTAGCCACTAGCCATAGCCAGAGTGCAGGCGAGGTCTCACACAGGCAGATGGACAGGGGTGCTTAAAGGAGGACTACTGCCCATCAAGCCGCTGTCACAAGTGCCACGGCAGGTGTCACCAGAAGCATGTTTTGGGCTGTCATGGATGCACAGGCATGTAGTGAATGCAACCCCAGACAAATACTCAGGGTCTTGGATGCAACTTCTCCTGGCTTACATGGCAACATACATGACCTTGTTGAGGCCACATGTCGAAATACTGAGGTCATGAATAGACGGTGGGGTGAGACCTTGGCAATCCTCGACTATAGCATGTCTGTGCTAGAGCGTGTCATGGGAGATGGGCGTTGGCCACGTGGATGCACCATCAGCACAGAGTCTACCGGGCCATGCACCTTCACACTCTCATAGTGGCAGTGCCACCAACACTACTGAAAGGGTGGTGCTATCCACAACACAACAGAACAGGTCATGAGCGCGTGGTCCTGGTCAGTCCCATCAGACACACTGATCCAGCAGATAGAAGTCACCATCGGGAAGCAGTACTGCATCTGGCCTTGGGCCTGATGGTGCCAGTGAGACCCCTGGCAGGACCAGTTCCCATGTCTGTGGCCAGAAACGATGAACGTTACACCCTACCATGTACAGTCCACAGCTGTCCAACATACCCTTGTGTAGGGCAGCCACATGGCGTGACTGTGTGCATACACACACACACACACACACACACACACACACACACACACACACACACACACACACACACACACACATATCACCTTCACAGCCAGGTCACCTCCACACACACACACACACCACCTCTGCACGGCCAATTCATAGAACACCCCTCCAAATACACACACATGATGTCAACCATATGGCCCAGCCTAGGCCTCTGGCAAACTCACACAACACCCTGTGCATATGATGATACCTGTGCCACATCCCTGTAATCCATACTACCGATGCAGGGACATGCTAATATGTTTCTGATGCAGAGGGTGAATTAAGTACACTTTAGTTATGTAATGCTGTGTAAGGTGCTGTCAGCTTGCAATTGTAATAGTTACACTTCAGAGTGTGTGTACCTTTTAAGCCATGATGCATTATTGGTGTTAGTAAAGCTGACTGCATATAGTCTCACATGCTGTATTCTTTTTGTGTTCTAGGTTTGTGTGTGTCAGCAGGAGGTGGCCCTGCAGAAATTAGCAATGAGGAATATGGCAGAGTGGTAACACATCGATCATGTCCGAGTCGAGGTACAGCTGTATATGTATACATTTACCAGGTCTGCGTAACAGTTATTGCATGTGCCACAGAGCTTATAGGGCTGAGGGGTGTATAGAGGTAAGTCCATGGTGGAGGACGTCTGCAGGCCTTGTGAAGTGGACAGTGGTAAGTGTAGTGGGTGGAACACACCTCAGATTGGTAAAACCCACACCCCCAGAAGATAATGTGTTAACCAAACACACAGAGAATACTGTTCCCACACACACAGTCTTACACACACACACACATACACACAGGATCACAGCTGCCAGTGTTGTGTTTGGAACTCCTACCCTTTGGTTAGTGGTACTACAGTTAAATCAAATAGTAGAATGTGCCAAAAAGACCTTGAACCAAAAATCTAGCACAAGACACACTAACACAGAGAACAGGCTGTATAAACGAATGACCACACAATAAAACCTGAAGGAAGCTACTTTATTCAACTAATGTTGTCAATACACATACGTTTTCATCCAAAAGACGTCATCAGACATTACAATAAAATGATCCACTGGTTTTCCTTAAATGCCATCCCCTAAAACTGTCAACCAATCACATGTTTAATACAATTAATCACATTAAAAAAGACTTTATACAAACATTAAAAACTTATGAATTATCAAGATTTTAACCTATAAATACATTAAACTGTTTGAAAACAGTAAATGACTTCCAATAAATACTTATAATTTATTAATGCATAATTATAAAAAGTTGGTATAAAATGTGTATGTAAAAACATCAGTCTTCATGAAATTAATAGATCAAGTCCTCCATCTAGTGACCAAAATGAAAATATAATTTAGCTGCTCTGAGCTTCAATACAGGGGCCAGGGAAATAAAATAATTTAATCCATATTTCTTATTGGCATCTAGTTTGAGTTGCCAAAACAACTCTCTATATTCAATGGTTGTCTCCCATGGTCCTCCACATGGGTCAACTTCTACCTTTTCTGCCACAAAAAATTAAATTTGACTGACGGATATGCTGTAGTATGTCTAAACAAAGCATTATTCTCATCTTTGTTTTTGACATCATTCATTTGCTCATATATGCATCTTTTAAACTTCCTAGTGGTTTTTCCAACGTAAAAGGCCCTGCATATGTCGCACACTGCAATATGTATCACCCCTACAGAATCTATACCCTAATTATAGTTAGATTCAAAGTTATTTCCATTTTGGTCACTAGATGGAGTACTTCATCTATTAATTTCATGAAGACTGATGTTTTTACATACACATTTTATACCAACTTTTTATAATTATGCATTAATAAATTATAAGTATTTACTGGAAGTCAGTTATTATTTTCAAACAGTTTAAAGTATTTATAGGTTAAAAGCTTGATAATTCATAAGCTTTTAATGTTTTTATAAAGTCTTTTATAATGTGATTAATTGTATTAAAGATCTGATTGGCTGACAGTTTTAGGGGATGGTATTTAAGGAAAACCAGTGGATCATGTTATTGTAATGTCTGATGAAGTCTTTTGGACAAAAACATATTTGTATTGACAATGTTAGTTGAATAAAGCAGCTTCCTTTGGGCTTTATTGTGTGGCCATTCATTTATACACCCTGTTCTCTGTTAGTGTGCCTTGTGTATGATTTTTGGTTAGTGGTACTACAGTGTTATGCAGTTATCACAGGTGACATGGAACTAATAGTGTGATGACTGTTCCAAGGTACCTGTAAAGTGAATAACATCATGTGCCTTTGTGAGGTATGGCAATGGGGTGTGCACTGGGTGTGGAGGACTCATTATACTGTCACCTGTGAGTCTACACACTCACAAACACTGCTATACATACCAATGCACACACAATCGCCAGTACTGACATTAGCAGCCCTGCCTATCATGTTATTCACTCCATACTGTTACAAAACTGTTGCATGCAGCACGGGGCTTATAGGGCTGAAAGAGTATCCACAAATACCTCTATGGTGGATGTGAACAGAGGCCTTTGTAAAGTGGACCTTGGGAGGTGTACTGGGAGTACCATGGCCTAAAATTGTAAACCACAGCCATCCAATGGATATAGTTCTCACTCAAACACACACACACACACACACACACACACATTTGTCAGGATTGAGATTAGAACCCCTACATATCTAGTTACTACTAATACAGTGTTATGCATTTATCACATGTGCCACAAAGCTTACAGGGTGAAGAGAGTCCCAGGTAATTCCAAGGTGAACAACATCACCAGGCCTTGTAAAGTATAGCAATGTGTGATTTACTGGGTGAGAATGGACCCAAAACACTTGAACCTACAATATACTTACACAAATACACTAATACACACATTTGTCAGGACAAAGATTAGCAGCCTTGCCTATCTTGTTAGTCGATCCATACTGTTACATATTTCCTGCACATGGCACAAGACTTATTGGGCTGAAGAGAGTCAACAGATACCTCTATGTTTGATGAAGACATCAGGCCTTGTAAAGTGGACCTTGGGACATGTACTGGGAGTACCATGGCCTAAAATGTAAAACCCACCCCACAATGAATATAATTCTCAATCTGACACATATACAGGATACAGTTCTCTCTCTCACACACACACACACACACACACACACACACACACACACACACACACGCACACACACGCATGCACACACTTGCCAAGACTCAGATTAGAACCCCTACCTATGTTGTCATTGGTACTGTAGTGTTATGCAGTTACCGCAGGCACCACAGAGCTTATAGGGTGAAGAGTTCCCCAAGATACCTATATTGAGAATAACATCACCAGCCCTTCTAAGGTATGGCAATGGTAGGTGTACTGGGTGAGAAGGGCCTCAAACTATTTTCACCCACATATTTACACACTCGCAAACACTTTTAAACACACTAATGCACACACACACACACACACACACACACACACACACACACACACACACACACACACACACACACACTTGCCAGTACTGAGATCCATAGGTTCATAGCTTAATAGGTGTGTACTAGGCAAATGGCCATGGAGTCTTTACAAGGCTAGCCCATGGGAATACCCTGATATTGTGCCACCTGACGATAGTCCCCAGTGTGTCTAATGAGTATAGCCACTGGAGTGATCCCCGGGTGGGTTTTCTCTTCCTCATCCACTCATCCAGATTTTTCTTGAAGAGAGTCAGTAATGTGCTCTGCTTGACTTCACAGTCTATTCCATAGCGTTGGCAGTCTCTGGGTTGTGAACCTGTCCCTCTAGCATGTTCTGTTGATTGTGGAAATGGGGTTGAGGACTCTGGGGCATGTGGTGTGAACTGATTGGTTTCTTCAGATGTAGCATTCCTGACAGAGCTGGGTTAGACACGGTTGTGTAAGTCAGGCAGAGATCGCCTCTAAGTAGTCAATATGAGACAGAGAATAGTTGGAGTTATTAGAGTCTGTCCATATAGGGCAAGTATTTAAGGCCTAGGGATCCTCTTTGCGAGGTACTTTTGCAGCCTCTCCAGTTGTTGCAGGTGTCCAGTGGGGTACATGCCAAATGGGCCATTATACTCATTGATTGGCGTAATGAGGGGGAGAGTACAGGGAGAAAATGACCTCTTACTTCCTGGATGCAACACCCTTAGTCAGGAGATGTAACCCATAGAAGGACTTTCTGAAGACAGTGGCACTGTGGTGGTCAACAGAGAGCTCGCCCGTCAACCTGTGTTCCCAGTTTTCTTATAACAATGTCACTGTTCAGTGGACTACCATCAGTGTATTACTTCATGGGAACCATGTTGTTCTCATAAGGGATGGCGGCACATTTTCTGGCATTGAGCTAAAGTCCAGGGTTCTGACACCAGTGATAGGTCTCAGTGAGGCCTTTGTGCAGGATGCCAACATCACGTGGGGAGGTAATAGCACCCACCTTGCGGTCATCTGCAAACATTGTCAGCCAGAGTCCCTTCATGTTAGGCTGGACTTCAGAGGTGTAGATCCCGAACGCGAGGGGGACATAGGACCAAATCCTGTGGGACTCCACTCATGACTGGTCAGCAGTCTGACATTTAGACAGCTGCTTTCACACTGTGGGTTCTATTTGTGAGCCAGTTTGCAAGCCACCTAGTGATATAGGGATTGATGCCTAGCTGAGTATGTGTGTCTATGATTCCTGAGTGGGAATGGTATCCAAGGATTAGAAGGGCCACCTATCTTGTTATTTATTCCATACTGTTACATAATTATTGCAAGTAGCACAGAACTTATAGGGCTGCAGAGTGTCTACAGCTACCTCTACAGTGGATGACAACAGTGGGCCATCTAAAGTGGACATTGGGACATGTACTGTATGGGCGACAGCAAAAAATTGAAAAACCCACCCCCAATGGATGTGGTTCTCACACAAACACACCTCCACCTACCCCCACAGGATACCATTCTCACACACACACACACACACACACACACACACACACACACACACACACACACACACACACACACACACACACACACACACACACACTTTCCAGGGCTGAGATTAGAACCACCTATCTAGTTACTGCTAGTACAGTGTTATATATTTATTGCATGCACCACGGAGCTTATAGAGTGAAGGTTGTCCCAAGGTACTTCGAAAGGTGTGGAACATCACCGGCCCTTGTAAAGTATGGCAATGGGTAATGTACTGGGTGATAGAGTCCACAAAATGCACACATTCACCCGAACTGAGATTAGAACCCCTGCCTAACTAGTTGTACTATAGTGTTACACAATTATCGCATGTGCCACAGAGCTTATAGGCCTGAGGGCTGCCCAAAGCTACTCCTAAGGTGAGTGACATCAGTGACATCAGCAGGACTGCTAAAGTAGGGCAATGGGAAATGTATTGGGTGTGAATGGGCTCAAAATCTTTAACCTACAAACGCACACACACCTTTACATTTGCCAGGAGTGAAATTAGAACCCCATACCTAACTAGTTGTTTGCACTGTAGCATTACACTATTATCACATGCGCCACAGAGCTTGTAAGACTGTAGCCAACCCAAAGGTACTTCTAAGGTGACTGACATCAGCAGGACTGCTAAAGTAGGGCAATGTCAAGTGTACTGACTGGGTGTGAACAGGCTCAAAATCTTTAACCTACAAACACACGCACTTCTACATTTGCCAGGACTGAGATTAGAACCCCTACCTAACTAGTTATTTGTACTATAATGTTACACAATTATCACACGCGCCACAGAGCTTGTAGGGCTGTAGGTTGCCCAAAGGTACTTCTAAGGTGACTGACATCAGCAGCACTGCTAAAGTAGGGCAATGGCAGGTGTACTGGGTGTGAATGGGCTCAAAATCTTTAACCTACAAACACACACAACTTTACATTTGCCAGGACTGAGATTAGAACCCCTACCTAACTGATTATTTGTACTATAGTGTTACGCAAGTATCGCAATCGCCACAGAGCTTGTAGGGCTGTAGGTTACACAAAGGTACTTCTAAAGCAACTGACATCAGCAGGACTGCTAAAGTAGGGCAATGACAAGTGTACTGACTGGGTGTTAACAGGCTCAAAAGCTTTAACCTACAAACACACACACACACACACACACACACACACACACACACACACACACACACACACACACACACACACACACACACACACACACACACACTTTTATATTTGCCAGGACTGAGATGAGAACCCCTACCTAACTAGTTATTTGTACTGTTGTGTTATGCAATTATAACACATGCCACAGTGCTTGTAGGGCTGAGGGATGCCCAAAAGTACTTCTTAGGTCACTGACAGCAGGACTGCTAAAGTAGGGCAATAGGAAGTGTATTGGGTGTGAATGGGCTCAAAATCTTTAACCTACAAACACACGCACACCATTACATTTGCCAGGACTGAGATTAGAACCCCTACCTAAATAGATTTGTACTATAGTGGTATGCAGTTATCGCACACACCACAGAGTTTATAGGTCAGAGGCCAGTTGAACATTAGTTATACAGTGAATGACATCAGCAGATCTTGTGAAGTATCACAATGGGAGGTGTACCAGGTGGAAATGGACTAAAACACCTACTCTTACACACTCCCAATATGGGGAAACAATGTGCCAAACATAGGGGGTACTGTACCTATTGCTCTTATCAATGTATGAGTTGCTTGAATGACAATGTTTGTTTTAGCAGACATTTTCTGACATATGTAATGTTTGACACTGTACTGTATTGTGTCATTACCTACTGACAGATATAATCGGAACATCACAATTATTTACCAGAGAAGTACAAGATGGATGATGCACAGACCTATATTATGAGGCAAAGGCTAGACATTCTTGCACAGTCCAGCCAGCTGGGAGGTGTGGCTACAGTCGATTGACTGATGAAGCTGTGTAAAAGGTCCAGCACCTTGGTGATATGCTGGCTGGGGATCTGCTGGTTGTGCAGTATTCTTTTTATCTGACAGATCATATCCTGGTGTGGCCATATCTGTCAACTGTACAGATTCTCATAGATTATCCAGATGCATGCCTCATAGACCTGGTCGGTTTCCCTTGTGGTTTTCTAGCACATTTGTTGCCAATCACTCAGGGTTGCAGTCAGGGAATACTGACAGAACATTACAGTTTCAGACTTCTCACCCTTCATGACATCCATGCTACTACACACCCCCTCTGTTATTATGTCAACTGTCTAACATTATGAGAGCAATATCTCAAATGTGACCCTATAGTTGGGCCTTTATCCCATCATTATGTATGGCTTTGTCCAGATTTCTTCCTCTACGAGGTTGAGAGGTATGCTACTAGCATTTAGCAGCATGACCTTACATTTGCATTTTGTTGACTGTGTTATGTTGGTAGTATGGACCCCATGACATTCCCTACAAAGGCACTATGGGTGAGGCATGAGCCTTTGCCAGAGGCATGTAGGCCATGTGAGACTGTTGAAGGCCATCTGTAGCGAGGCAGTGTGTTCTGCCACTCATTTGTTCCCAGGCTGCCGGGCAGTGGACTCCCTTGGGGTGACAATGGTAAGTGACAGAATGCACAGCTATGCTACTAGGCGCCATACCTCTCTACATATGTGATCCAGACATCTGGACAAAGCCATGAGTAATTGGGTGACAAAGGCTGAAATATATAGACCATTGTAACTACGGGGCTTACAAACCTGGAAGGGTGATACAATAACAGATTTTGCATTAGTATGCATTTTTCTATCGGGTATGAAGTCTGAGTCACTACAATCCATCAATATTTTCTGACTTTAGACTTTTGTGGTTTGCCAATGATTTGCCAGACAATCACTATTTCAGAATAATGACACCACAGATATGATGCAAACCTGTGTACATCATGCAAAAGGTCTGCACAGTTGTGAGGTATGGTGGGCACTATGTAGGTGACTCCAACCTGTGTACTGTTCATACTGTATGTGTGGCCCTTGTACATGACCTGTCCAACTTCCCAACAGTAATGGAAATTGACATCTGGACAGTGTGTTCAACTCCCACTGTATGTGTAATTGACATGCAAAATAGTTCGCACTGCATTTTGTAGAACATGGCCCTCTCTACTGCAGTACTGTACCTAGGCCAGTAGGACTCAACAGCCATGAGAAGTTGCTGGCCACATCCTGACAAGTATTCCCCACACATATGCATAGCTCACTGACCTCTGCATATTGTGGACATGCAACAAATTATCATGTTGATTGGGACAGCCCTGGCAATGTGTGTTCTGCTGCTATTACCCTAAAAACTTACATGTTACTGCATTTCTATGTGAATGTGGGTGTTGGGGATCACACCTGTCAACAGTACACATTTACATGGACTGTGCTGATATTGGCTTTACATTTTGGTTCCATTTAGCATGGTATTGTGCCCTGTCTTGGAGAATAGGGCCATGGCTCTGCTGCTGCTTGGCGTCCCTGTCCGTAGGTGTACCCACCAGGCCCTAATCTCTACTCTGACTTCTTACCCTGGGCATGCAACAAACAGGACTTTTGAAACCCTCCAAGCAAACTGCCGATTCTGTTGAATCCAACCACCTTTCAACCTCCAACTGCCATTGCAAGCTAACATCCCATAATCTCTAAGCTGACTTCTTACCCCGGGCGTGCAACAAACGGGACTTTTGAAACCCTCCAGGCAAACTGCCAGTTCTGTTAATCCAACCACCTTTGAACCTCCAACTGCCATTGCAAGATAACATCCCCTAATCTCTACTCTGACTTCTTACCCCGGGAGTGCAACAAACTGGACTTTTGAAACCCTCCAGGCAAACTGCCGATTCTGTTGAATCCAACCACCTTTCAACCTCCATCTGCCATTGCAAGCTAACATCCCCTAATCTCTACCCTGACTTCTTACCCCGGGCGTGCAACAAACTGGACTTTTGAAACCCTCCAGGCAAACTGCCGATTCTGTTGAATCCAACCACCTTTCAACCTCCAACTGCCATTGCAAGCTAACATTCCCTAATCTCTACTCTAACTTCTTACCCTGGGCAAGCAACAAATGGGACTTTTGAAACCCTCCAGGCAAACTGCTGATTCTGTTGAAATCAACCACCGTTCAACTTCCAACTGTCATTGCAAGATAACATCCCCTAATCTCTACTCTGACGTCTTACCCCGGGCGTGCTTCAAATGGGACTTTTGAAAACCTCCAGGCAAACTGCTGATTCTGTTGATTTAAACCACCTTTCAACTTCCAGCTGCCATTGCAAGCTAACATCCCCTAATCTCTACTCTGATTTCTTACCCTGGGAGTGCAACAAAAGGGACTTTTGAAACCCTCCAGGCAAACAGCTGATTCTGTTGAATCCAACCACCTTTCAACCTCAAACTGTCATTGCAAGCTAACAACCCCTAATCTCTACTCTGACTTCTTACCCTAGGCGAGCAACAAACGGGACTTTTGAAAACCCTCCAGGCAAACTGCCGATTCTGTTGAATCCATCCACCTTTCAACCTTCAACTGCCATTGCAAGCTAACATCCCCTAATCTCTACTCTGACTTCTTACCCCGGGTGTGCAACAAACGGGACTTTTGAAACCTTCCAGGCAAACTGCCAATTCGGTTGAATCCAACCACCTCTCAACCTCCAAATGCATTGGCAAGCTAACATCCCCTAATCTCTACTCTGACTTCTTACCCCAGGCGTGCAACAAACGGGACTTTTGAAACCCTCCAGGCAAACTGCTGATTCTGTTGAATCCAGCCAACTTTCAACATCCAACTGCCATTGCAAGCTAACAACCCCTGATCTCTACTCTGATTTCTTACCTCGGGCATGCAACAAACGGGATTTTTGAAACCCTCCAGGCAAATTGCAGATTCTGTTGAATCCAACCACCTTTCAACCTCCAACTACCATTGCAAGCTAACATCCCCTAATCTCTACTCTGACTTCTTTCCACGGGGGTGCAACAAAAGGGACTTTTGAAACCTTCCAGGCAAACTGCTGATTCTGTTGAATGCAACCACCTTTCAACCTCCAACTGCAATTGCAAGCTAACATGTATGTTCCTACTGAACAGAGTTGCTGACCATTAATTTGAACTGGCCAAGTGTTTTAATTGTGACTAATGCTTTCCTGCCTATAGAATAGGGACGCCAGCAGCTCAAACAATCCTGCCCCATAGCTCCCCTGGTGCTTCTTCTACTCTCACTCCTCTCTAGCCTTGCTCTTAAATTACCTCTTACCTTACATTTCAGAAGCAATACAGTTGAAACATTACCTCACTCCGCACCTATGGTGTATGAGCTTCTGCCTGTTGGTAAGCTGCTAAACTTATCTGAGAGAGCTTTACTTTTTCTACAGTCAGACTGGTAAGTCTCCAACCTGTCCCTGACTGCCTCCAGCCAGAAAACATCCGTGGTGGTGCTTCTGCAAATTCTCCTTTCCTAGCCTCTCTGTTACCTATACCTGCCCGTACTGTATCAGTGACTGACTGTTTGTCTGTCATTTTTGCACAGACACCCATCCTCTGCATAACTTGTTTGGTCCCTTCCGCTCCTTCTCTCTCTTTTTTACCCCTCTCATCCTACCTACTTCCATCCAAAGTTTTCATAGGACCCCTTCCACACAAGTGCCGTTTTCAAACTGCTGCTTGGTGTCCCTGTCCGTAGGTGTTCCCATCAGGTACATTTATGTTTCTATGGCTGTACAGTGATGAAACTTGTTTTTTAGGCTTAATGCTGCTTATGTATTTTGCTGTAATCAGCCTCCTGAAGTTGTGTAAAGGTAGCATTTACTACTTGTATAAACATATGACAGAACCAGCTGGATTTACTGTTCAAGGTGATAGTGATATTATGCGTGTGCTCTAACCTTCTGACTGTTTGTTTTAGTGCCGCATAACAGTATGGAATCTGTTTACAGTAGAAGTGGCACAGTGCTATCCACTTGCTCACTGAACTAAAGCATGTAGTCTAATTAAGCGTTGCTTAGAAGCTAGATATATTTCTGCTTGAATACTTGGGAAGATAAGCAGGTTTCCCACATGTTTTTGTAACCTACTGGCTGTGTAAAGCTGGCTGCTTCTGTGGTGTGTTGATCTTAATGCTTGCTACTAGCTGGAAATAGTTAAGGAATACCCCTGGTGTTAAGCAATCCCTTAAATCCCCATTAAGAACGTGAAACCACCTTTTTATTTCCATAACTGTAGTCTGCACACACTACTGGAATAGGCGGTTGAATCTGAGATTTGAGTTTTTCGGGTGTATCACCGCTTCCTGTGTTAAGAATTGGCTGCTATTTTACCCACTTGTTGAAGATGTAAATGCTAAGTTCTAGCAGTGGCTATATTGGGGATTTGGTAGTGTTCACAAGCAAAAATAAACAGAGCCAAATATCCTAAAGCTGTTAGAGGAAGCGGAGTGCAGTAGCCTCCGGCAAGCATTCCTCTGTATTTCTTATTACTGCCTATCTAACAATGCAGCTAGGCAATTATTATCACTATCTCAAGCAAGATGTCATTAAGTCACTACTTGCATGTTTCTTAGGAACCTTGAACGACTGTTCGCATTAATATTTCGCTGACTGTTTATACAAGGCTGTTTTTAACTAGCTGCAAAATAGTAGAGAGAGAGACAATTAGTTATTTTGCCTTACTTGTTTACCAATTTTTTTTTAACTGTATTGCTTCTGTATTTTACAATGTTTTTCTTTTAATATCTTATTTCAACCCCTAATCTCTACTCTGACGTCTTACCCTCGATGTGCAACAAACAGGACTTTTGAAACCCTCCAGGCAAACTGCCGATTCTGTTGAATCCAACCACCTTTCAACCTCCAACTGCCATTGCAAGCTAACATGTATGCTCCTACTAATAGAGTTGCTGACCATTAATTTGAACTGGCCAAGTTTTTTAATTGTGACTAATGCTTTCCTGCCTATAGAATAGGGATGCCAGCAGCTCAAACAATCCTGCCCCATAGCTCCCCAGGTGCCTCTTCTACCCTCACTCCTTTCTAGCCTTGCTCTTAAATTACCTCTTACCTTACCTTACAGAAGCAATATAGTTGAAACCTTACCTCATTCCACACCTATGGTGTATGAGCTTCTGCCTGTTGGTAAGCTGTTAAAGTTATCTGATTGAGCTTTACTTTTTCTGCACTCAGACCGGTAAGTCTCCAACCTGTCCCTGATTGATTGCCTCCAACCAGAAAACATCCATGGATGTGCTTCTGCAAATTCCCCCTTCCTAACTTCTCTGTTACCTATACCTGTCCGTACTGTATCCGTGTCTGACTGTTTGTCTGTCGTTTTTGCACAGACACCTGTCCTCTGCTTACCTTGTTTGGTCCCTTCCCCTCCTTCTCTCTTATTTACCCCTCCAGTCCTACCTACTTCCGTCCAAAGTTCTCATAGGGCCCCTTCCACCACAAGCACCACTTTCAAACTGCTGCTTGGCATCCCTGTCCGTAGGTGTACCCACTGGGAATGTTTACGTCTCTATGCCTGTAACAGTGACAAAACATGGTTGTTAGGCATAATGCTGCTTATGTATTTTGTGTAAAGCTATAATTTATTACTTGTATAAACATATGGCAGAACCAGCTGAATTTACTGGTGTTAAGTTGTCTATCTCGCCTTCATTCTTGCTGGTTGGGTTCGGAGCCGATCCTTGGCTCCGACTCGGCCATCTTCAAAAGCTCGAGAGCTGCTTACTGGCTTGAGGCCCCCCTATATCCCATGATGCCTGGCGTTAGATACCCAGATCTCGTTTGCCACTTCTGCTGCGAGGTTGTTCTACTGGCTCAGGTCATATAAAACTTTATTATTATTGTATTTTCGTGTCACAAAACTGTTAGTTTTTAGTGTAGAATTAGTCGTTAGATTAGACTGTTGTATTGTAGTTAGTTTTCTCTAGATCCTGATTACTTCTCCTCAAGAAACTCGTTTAAGTTAGAGAGTTTCCCCACCCCCCTTCTCTCCCTTTCCTTACCTCAGAAAGGTTTTTCCGTTTTAGTTAGAGGATAACCTTTTCTCTCTATCTCCCTGTAAAAAAAAAAAAAAAAATGTCCTTAGTATCACTGTTAGTGTTTAGTGATAGTTATCTATAGTGTTTGTAGTACTGCTGGTAGTATTTTGGTTGTGGTAGCTGTAGTCTGCAAATTTTAGTGGTTAGTACTTAACCTTTCTGTGTGTGTGTTTCTTGTCCTTGGTTTTCCTCCAGGATGTCCAAGGATCCTAAGCCGTCCGGATTCAAGAAGTGTGACTCATGCTGTCAGAAGATGTCTCTGACAGATGGTCACACTTCTTGTGTTTATTGTCTGGGCGCCGTGCACCTGCAGGACTCTTGCTCGATTTGCCATGCTTTCAGTCCAAGAGTCCTGCATTAGTGCAAAAACAAATTGATCCTGAGGGGTTTGCTTAAACCCCAAAATTCACCGGCGAAGGCTCAGCCCATGAAATCTTCCAGGCCACCTAAACCTTTGGCTCCCAGTTCAGAGCCGTCGTTGGGTGAAGCTATACCATCCACCTCTGCTCCGGCTGGAACCGATGTTCTTCCCTCCCAGTCGGCTCCGACACATTCTTCGGAGCCGTCTGAGAGTCAAAAATGATCCAGGTCTCCTTCTCTGGAGTCGATACGTTCGGCTCTGAAATCGCCTCTGCTCCAGTCGGAGCATAGTCATCACTCATCCCACTCTTCTCGGTCCTCAAGACTTTCGGACCATGACTTGAAAAGAGTGGTCAGTAGGCTGCTAAAATCGCAGGCCCTAGCCAAATTGTTGTCCAGCCCCCCTCATCAGGTGTCTGCTCCGTCCACAGCTGTAGATATTCCTCCTCCGACTCATCCTATGAGCTCGGAGCCGGAGTTCGTGGGGTTCGAGTCGTGGAACCGTCAGCTCTGATACCTTCTCCTTCGGTTCCGTTGTCGGCTCTGATCCCTTCCATGGTGCCGTCCCTGGAGGGATCTGGGCGCCGAGATTCCCTCATCGGCTCCGAGGGGGTGAGTGGCATCAGACCCTTATCCGACCCCGGTCTCCCCCTCGGGGCTTCGGCTCAGGTGAGCTCGGCTCCCACATCTGCCTCGGAGCCATCCCCCTCGGTGCGGGGAGGGGTTCTGGTTTCTTCTGAACCGGAGCCCTCTCTGCGCCCAGACAGGGATGCCTTCGAGGTGATGAGGAGTGTACTGGCCCCCGAGTCAGTCCCACGATCGACCCCATCGGCTCCTCCCCCTAGGGTGCCTGCATCAGCCTCTGCCCCTCTTCCAGACCCCAAGCGTGGGGATCCAGCACTCCAGGAAACCCCTTTGTGTGTATCCTCCTTTTCCAAGGCATCCCCTGATCATTCAAAGGAGCCACCTCGCAAGAGGAAATGCAAGAGGAAGCATGTTGACTCCCCTGAGTCTGTCACATCGGATACTGACTTAGAGGAGTCAGAAGGGTCCCCAAGATCCCCCTCTGAAGATGTCTCCTTCTCAGACATCCTTGAGATGCTTAGGCAGAGGGGGAACTGGACTGCCCTAAGCCCTTCCGAGGATGAGTCGGTATTCCTGGACGCATTTGGATCCCGACCTTTCACCTCCTGGGTGTCTCCGCCTTTCGACTCACTGATGTCTGTGGTGGCTCGGAAGGCGTGGTCAGCTCCAGACACAGTGGAACCGACCCCTAGAAGACCTGCCAAATTCATTACTGCACTACAGGACAAACAGTTCTTGTCCAAAGGTGTCCCCGTTGATGCCATGGTGGTAGCGGCGGCCACAAAGAAGGAGTTGGCTGAAACTTCTTCATCTGTCCATCCCCCTGACAAGGAGTCCAGGGCAATGGACAGTTATGGGAAGCAGATGTTCTCTTCAGCGACTTTTCCATGAGGTCCCTGAATTACCTGTGCCACTTTACCCTTCTTCAGAGGGATCTCCTGAAAGAGCTTGGAGATACCCTCCAAGATCCATCAGCTGAGGGGGCCTAGGCTAAGGCAACCTCCCAGCTGGCGACTCTTAATTCAGTGGTAAACTCCTCCATGAGGCTCATTTTGTATGCAGCCGATGGTGCGAGTAGAGCCGCAAGCACAGGCGTGACCTTAAGGTGGCACGCTTGGATGCGGCTATGTAACTTTGCAGAACCTTTCAGAGCATCTTTCACCAACACCCCTTTTGATGGTGTTTCTCTCTTTGGATCACAGGTGAAGGATACCCTTACCAGGTGTGAGCAGGAAAGCAAGACTCTCTCTGCCATAGGAGTCCATTTTTCCACTCCTTCCAGACCATATCCCAAGGGTCAGAAGAGTGGAAAGATGTGGTTCCAGAAATCCCAAGGAGCTTTGCCGGACACACGTGGTGAGTTCCCATCCAGGGGCAGAGGAGGGAACAATAACAGACGCCTCCCTTGTGGCAGAGGGGGTCCGCAAAATCAGGGCAGCAGAGAATCCTTCTCTGAGAAGCCCTTCCAGCATCCCTGAAGGGTTGCCCGGCTGCCCACCTCTGGAGGCAGTCGGGGGAAGATTATCGCTGTACCCAAGAGCCTGGCAAGACATAACACAAGACAAATGGGTACAGTCCGTCATGTCTGGAGGCTACAGAATTCCCTTTGCTCGCACCCCCTTAAGGTCAAACAAGTCCCTTCCAGATGTTCCACCCAATCTAAGGGACCAAGCAGTTCATGAAGTTTTAAAACTGCTAAGAAAAAGGGCCATCCAGCAAGTCCCAGCAGACCAACAAGGATCCAGAATTTACTCAAGGTTCTTTTTGGTACCAAAAAAGACAGGGAACTGGAGACCCATTCTGGATCTCAGCAGAGTGAACAGGTCTGTACAAAGAACGAAGTTCCGGATGGTCACGCTACAGTCCATTTTGCCCTTCCTGGGTCAGGACAATTGGATGTGCTCTATAGATCTTCAGGATGCATACTACCACATGAAAATGGACAGACACTCCAGAAGATTCCTTCGCTTCCAGCTGGGAGCCAGCCATTATCAGTTCAGAGCTCTGCCCTTTGGTCTCTCCACAGCCCCCAGGGTGTTTACCAAATGTATGGCAGTAGTTACCGTTCACCTGAGACGGCAAGGATTCCAGGTGTTTCCATATCTAGGTGACTGGCTCCTCATTGCTACCACCAGGCATCACCTTCTGCGAGCCAGTGACTGCACTATTGACACTTGCTCCAGGCTAGGTATCACAATAAATTTCGAAAAGTCTGCATTGTCTCCCTGTCAATCTATCACCTTTATAGGTGCAAATTTAAATTCCAAAGACATGTCAGCGAGCCTCCCACCAGACAGGGTGTTAGTGATTCACCAGCATGTGAAGATTTTATTAACATGCAAAAGAATTCAAGCCAGGTTTGTCCTTCAAACTCTGGGTCTGATGGCAGCAGCGATCATACTTGTCCCTCTAGCTCGTTTTCACATGAGGATTCTCCGGTGGCTTGTTTTCACCCAGTGGTCCTTCCAGCAGCTTCCCATGTCTTACATGATTATGATCACACAAGCAATCAAGCATGCAAGAAGCACCGTGCGTGGTGGATGGTCTCCACATCAGTGCCCCACGGCAGACCATTTTTACTCCCCCCCCCCCCAGTTGCTAAGGTGACCACGGACGCCTCCCTGATAGGGTGCGGGGGGCATTATCAGGGCAGAACAGTCCAAGGCACCTGGCAACCTCATGAGTACCATCTGCACATAAATGTCTTGGAGATGAGGGCCATGCTCTTAGTGTTGCAGGCTCTTCAGGACTCTCTTCCTACCGGGACCATTGCAATTCAAAAGGACAATATGTCTGTAGTGTGGTACATCAACAAGCAGGGCGGAACCAGGTCCTACCCCCTATGTCGAGAAGCACTCATATTCTGGCAGTGGGCGATCTCTTCCCAATGGTTTCTGTTTGCAACGCACATCCCTGGGAGGTCCAACGTCATAGACAGGCTGAGCAGAGCAATTCTCATGCCTCACGAGTGGTCTCTGAACCAGGTAGTTGTGGACCAAATCTTCCACAAATGGGGCCAACCTTGCTGCGACCTTTTTGCAACTCCCTTCAACAGTAAGTGCAGCAATTTCTTCTCTCTCCTTCCACTTCCCGGGCATTCCCCCATAGACGCTCTAATCCACGATTGGCCTCAGGGACTTCTTTATGCATTCCCTCCTTTTCCCCTAATCCCGAAGCTAATTTAGAAAGCTTCCGTATTGGGCTGCAAAATGATCCTCATTGCTCCTTACTGGCCTCGACAAATACGGTTCCCATTCCTGTATCGCCATCTTCTCGAGCAGCCTTGGACTCTGGACCTAGTTCCAGACCTCCTGATTCATCAATCGGGTGGGCTGCACTAATCCCTGTGCTCTCTCCAGCTCACGGCTTGGTTGCTCCACTTACAACTTTAGCCAGGCTTCCAGATATCTCCCCCTCTGTGCACGAAATAATTTTGTCATCACACAAGTCTACGACTAGAAAAACTGAGTAGGTTCATAGGTTCATACTAGGCTATCTGCCCAAGGGCATTTATAAGCCTAGCCCATAGTTATGTGGCTTTCGCCACCCCTTTAGTTTGAATAAAAACTATGCCTATCATTTTTCTTTGCCTCTGTCAAGCAGTGACACTGAAGTAATCCCTGGGGTATATCTGCGATCTCCCATCCATTGGTCAAGATTCCTCTTGAACAAGGCCAGCGAGGTGCTCTGCCTCACATGTACCAGGATTTTGTTCCACAGCATAGGGAGTCTCTGGGTGATGAATCTGTCCCTCCAGCACGTTCTATTTATAACCGTGTCAAGGTTTAAGTCTCCGCCCTTGTGGTTCTGAGGGATCTAGATTTTTGAGGTGAAGCATATTCATCAAATCTGGGTTTGACATGGCCTTATATGTCAGGCACAGGTCACCTCTGAGCAAGCGGTATGAGACTGAATAGAGCTGGAGTTCTTTCAGTCGGGCAGCATAAGACATATTTTTGAGACCCTTTATCCTTTTGGTGAGGAACTTTTGGGGCCTTTCAAGCTGCAGCAGGTGTCTGGTCAGATACATTCGAGCGGGCATTGTACTCAATCATAGGTCTAATGAGTGATGAGTACAGGGGACGACGACCTCCCTTGATCTAGATGTGAATCCCTTCATGATCAGGTGGGCGATATAGAAGGTTTTCCTAACTACTTTAGCAACATGAGTGTCAAACGAAAGGCTACTGTCAACTTGGGTCCCCAGATCCCTGATGACTTTTTCTGTGCTCAGTGGATTGCCACGTATATGGTAGCTAGGGGTAACCTTGTTTTTCCCGAAGGGTATGACTATGCATTTTTTGGCGTTTAACTTCAGGCCATGGCTCTGGCACCAGTTATCCGTTTCTGTGAGGCCCTTCTGGAGGATATCTGTGTCAGATGTGTTTTCGACTATGGCGCCCAGTTTGCAGTCATCTGCAAACTTTGTCAGCCATAACCCTCCTCTGTTTGCTTGTACTTCAGAAAAGTAGATGCCGAACAAGAGTGGACCCAGGACTGAGCCCTGTGGGACACCACTTGTGACAGGCTTTGAGTCTGACATGGCTCCAGCAACTCTGACCCTGTGGGTTCTGTCACTTAGCCAATTTGCAACCCTGATGTATGGGTTTACATTCAAGCTGATGAGTTTTTCGATGATACCTGAGTGGGGTATTGTGTCGAAGGCCTTTGCCAGGACGAGGTAGGCTGTATGGACTGCCTTTCCCTCATCAATGGCCTTGGTGACTGTCTCGAAAAAGTCAACCAAGTTTAAGAGGCAGGATCTGCCTTTGACAAAGCCAAACTGGGTTGGATCCAAAGTCTGCAAGTTCCCTATGTCTTTATTTATGAGTTCCATTATGATCCTCTCCATGGCTTTGCAGATAAGGCTTTTCAAGCTAATGGGGCGGTAATTTCCAGGGTCTGTGGAGGCACCGCCCTTATGAAGTGGGACCACAGTCGCCGTGCGCCACTCCTTGGGTACGTATCCTGAGTAAGTGGAAACGTTTTTCTTCCTGGGCAGAGGCTAAAAGTATAGACCCCTTTTCAGCCCCTGTACACCACATTTTGCAATTTCTTGTGGAACTCTTCCATGCTGGGTCCACTTCCACTACAGTTAGAGTTCAGTTAGCTGCAATTTCAAATTTTCACATTGGCCTGTCGGAAAACAATATCATGTCTCATAAGCTATGTAAAGCCTTTCTCAAAGGAACCACTCTGCTCAGGCCCCCAGTGAGAGATCCTCCACCACCATGGGATCTAAATTTGATTTTAGCTTCTCTAATTTTGCCCCCTTTCGAACCTGCAGCTTCTTATAGGTTCATAGGTTCGTAGGTTCATACTAGGCTATCTGCCCTAGGGCATTTATAAGCCTAGCCAGAATGTGTTTGGCTTTCGCCACCCATTTTAAATTTATTTTGCTATGCCCTTTTTCGAGGTTAGTATACTCTGCCTCTGTCTAACAGTGACACCGAAGTGATACCCGGGGTAAACCTACGATCTCCCATCCACTCATCAAGATTCCTCTTGAAAAGAGTCAATGAGGGACTCTGTCTAACCTGGACTGGGATTTTATTCCAGAGTGAAGGGAGCCTCTGGGTTATGAATCTGTCCCTCCAGCATGTCCTATTTATTTCAGTGCTGAGGTTCAAGTCTCTCGAGTGCGTAGCTCGATGGGATTTGGATTTTCTGAGGTGCAGCATGTCCATTAATTCCGAGTTGGACATGGCTTTATACGTCAGGCACAGATCGCCTCTGAACAGGCGGTATGCCACTGAGTAGAGCTGGAGTTTCTTTAACCGGGTAGCATATGGCATCTGTTTGAGCCCTTTGATCCTCTTGGTGAGGTACTTTTGGGGTCTTTCCAGTTGCAGGTGTCTGGTAAGGTACATCCCAAAAGGGGTATTGTACTCAATTATGGGCCTGATGAGGGATGAGTAAAGAGGCATGATGACCTCCCCTGATCTAGATGTGAATCCCTTCATTATTAGGTGGGCTATATAAAATGTTTTTCTAACCACTTTGGCCACGTGGTTGTCAAATGAGAGATTGCTATCAACTTGGGTCCCCAGGTCCCTAATTACTTCTTCTGTACTTAATGGATTACCACCTATGTGGTAATTTGTGGGCACTTTGTTTTTGCCAAAGGGGATGACTATACACTTTTTGGCATTTAGCTTGAGGCCATGGCTCTGGCACCAGTTGTCTGTTTCTATGAGGCCCTTTTGGAGGATGCTTGTGTCATCTGGAGAGTCGATTATGGCGCCCAGTTTGCAGTCATCTGCGAACTTGGTCAGCCACAGTCCTTCCGTGTTGGCCTGTACCTCCGAGAAATATATACCGAACAAGAGAGGTCCCAGGACTGAGCCTTGTGGGACACCACTTGTAACTGGTTTGGAGTCTGACATGGCTCCAGCAATTCTAACCATGTGGGTTCTGTCCTTGAGCCAGTTTGCAGTCCATCTAGTGACATAGGGGTTTATATTTAAGCTGGTGAGCTTATCTATAATGCCCGAGTGGGGTATTGTATCGAAGGCTTTTGCGAGGTCCAGGTAGGCTGTGTGGACCACCTTCCCCTCGTCAATGGCCTAGGTGACTGTTTCAAAGAAATCATCCACGTTTAAGAGGCAGGCTCTGCCCTTAACAAAGCCGAACTGGGTAGGATCCAGTGTCTGTAGGTCCCCAATATCTTTATTTATGAGGTCCATGATGATCCTTTCCATAGCTTTGCAGACCAAGCTAATCAGGCTTATGGGGCGATAGTTTCCAGGATCCATTAAGGCACCACCTTTATGGGGAGGGACCACTGTTGCTGTACGCCACTCTTTGGGCACATATCCTGTAGTAAGGCTGAGATTGAACAGTAGTTTTATGTTTGGGTTTAGCTCTTCTTGGAGTTCATGTAGGACGCAGCCTGGGACACCGTCTGGTCCCATTGATGCTGTGTTTTTTGCTTTGGAGAGGGCGGCTCTTACCTGAGCATCTGAGATGTCAGGGGGCAGCACTCTGCTGGGATAGATATTTGCCCTTTTGGTGGGGGGGGGGGAGTTTGCGCTGAACCTGTCAGCTAGGATGTTGGCAATGTCTGTGGGTTCGGTGCATTTTTTATCATTTTGGGCTAATTCTGAGCATATCTGGGAATTACCACCCAGGTTCCTAACATAACTAAAGAAAGCCTTGTGATTATCCTTAGTGTCTTGTGCAATTTTTCTCTCGAAGCTGGCTTTAGACAATTTTATGAGTGCCCGTAGTTTTTTGCTAATACTGATCAGTGATGCCTTCCCTTTTTGGGATTTTGCTCGATCATTTAATAGCTTCCTCCTTCTATTGTATAGTTTGTTTATGGCTGGGGTCCACCAGACAGGACGTCTGCCTTTGGAGGATTGGGTCTTGGTTTTATTTGGGATTGCATGATCCATGCATTCCTGAAGGTGTTCATAGAATGCGTTTATAAAGGATTGTGCGGTCTGGGCCGTATTTTCCACAGGCCCGGGGGCTTTGAAGGATTCCACCTCGGTTTTGAGGAGTGTGAAATTTGCTTTAGAGAAGTTTTTCACTGTGGTTTTCTGGGCAGGGGGTGGGGTCGGGATGTGAATATCCAGTGAGATTAGTCTATGGTCTGATCTTACCAGTGAGGGATGCACTTATGGTCTGGAGCATAGAGTCCCCATGTTGGTGATGATCAGGTCCAGTATGTTTTCCTCTCTTGTGGGAGTGGTAACAAGTTGATGTTATGTGATCCTATCTTGCCTACATTCTGAACTGATGGGTTCGGAGCCGATCCCTCGGCTCCGACTCGGCACGCTTATGCTATAGAGCGAGGCCTCTAATTGGCTGAGCTATCTTTATCCCAGGATGCACCACCACTAATCCCCCAGATCTCGTTTGCCGCTAACAAGCTTAGACGTGGTCTCAACATTGGCTGGGCTAAGTACTATTTATTAGGCTTTTCCTGTCACAAATTTCTTTACTTTGAACCCAAAAGCTGTTTTAACAGCTATTGTTGTTATATTTGTGTGTTTGGTGGATTTCTGTTAGTAAATTCGTGATTTTGTTAGTCAGGGAAGGTTTCCCGTTTTAGTTAGAGGGGCCTTCCCCTGTTACTTTGCTGTTTGTGTATTTTTCTTGGGTCAAGTACCCGTTTAAGTTAGAGGGTCTTGACTCTCTCTCTGTTTTTCACTCGTTGTTGTCTGTTACTGTTGGTGTAAAAAAAAAAAATATATATATATATATATATATAATTTTTGTGAAAATTGTTGTATTGAACTTTCTTTAACTAAAGTTTAGTGTTGTTTCACATTTATTGGTTCTTTGGCAAAGCAGTTATGTCGAAAGAACACAAACCCTCCGGGCTTAAGAAATGCACGAGGTGTGGTTTTAAAATGTCCATAATGGACGACCACGCCTCGTGCGTCTATTGCTTAGGTGCTAAGCATTTACAGGAGTCATGTAGTGTGTGCCACGCGTTCTCTTCTAGAGTCCTCCAGGAGAGGAAAAACAAATTAATCCTCAAGGGATTAATCAAGCCTTCCTTCGAGGAGGCTTTATCTTCCTCTCCGTCTCCTTCTAAAAAGAAAAAAGCGTCGGCTCCGACCAGTCAGTCGGAACCGACCGCTAAAAAATCTAAGCAGACTTCTCCATCGGCTCCACGGACTTGGAGCCGAGGTCGAACGGTCTGCCTCGATGCCTCCAGCCTCGACCCTCTGGTTTCGGAGCCGAGGTCTGGGGCATCGAGGCGGGTCACCCTCATCGGCTCCACTGATATTGGAGCCGATCAGGTTACCGGCTCAGACTCTTCCCCTCGGGCCGAAGTCCTTATTGGCACCGAGGGAAATTTCCTTGAAACCTTCCTCGAGCCGATAGTTGTTGAGTCCTTTCGGAGCCGGTCCCCGAGCCCTTCGGAGCCGATGGAGAAATCGGTTCGGGCCCGATCGGTATCCTCTAGGTCATCCAAGATGTCTGATTCGGACATCGACAGGGTGCTCCTTTGACTCTTCCAGTCTCCGGTGTTCCAAAAGCTAGTTTCGGCTCCAGCCCATTTGGCTTCGGAGCCGATGGTCCACTCCCCTACTGTGGTTCCTCCTCCAACAGCTTCGGCACCATTGGAGCCGGTGCTGGTGGAACCTGTGGAGGTGTTAGGGTCGGGCCCGACCCTTGCTCCAACTCCGGCTCTTGGGTCGGAGTTCAGTACACGGACTTCTTCCTTCGGCCCTAGGGGGGAGGCTTCAGGATTAATGCTCTCGGTCCCAAGTCTCCCTCTTGGTGCGTCGGCAGCGGGAGTACCGTCCACTGTCGTGGCCACGGAGGTGGGACCCTCCCAGGATTCTGGTGGTCCCGCCTTCAGGGCTATGAGGAGCGCTTTAGCCAAATCTTCCTTGGCTACTTCCACGGTTTCCCCAGCTACCTCCCTGCATACGGAGACTGGGTCGTTGGCAGTCCCCCTGTCTTTAGACAGCAGAGCCCCCGGGCCTCAGGTTACCCCTGCTGGGGTTTCTCCCCCTCCTGGAGGTCCTTCTGAAGCCTCTTCGGAAGAACCCCCCAGGAAAAGGTCGTGCAAGAGGAAGCATGTTGACTCCCCTGATGAGTCTTTGACATCCGACACTGATCTCGATGATGCAGAGGGGTCCCCTAAGTCGTCCTCGGATGATGTCTCCTTTGCAGACATCCTAGAAGCCCTAAAACAGCGAGGCGGCTGGCAGTCCAAACCTCCCTCTGCTGATGAGTCGGTGTTCCTGAAGGCCTTCGGGACTCAGCTCGCTGCCGCCTGGGTGTCTCCGCCTTGACGAGCTCTTGGATTTGATCTGTCGAAGGGGTGGGAACACCCAGACTCTGTGGAACCGGTGCCTGCTCGTCCGAACAAATTTCTCTCGCCCCTGATAGAGAGTTCCTTACTAAAGGTGTGGCTGTAGATGCTTTGGTGGTGGCATCTGCTACCCAGCAAGATGTAGCAGAGGCTTCTATGTCCGTCCATCCTCCTAATAAGGAGTCTAGGAGCATGGATCGGTGCGAAAGCGCACCCTTAGTTCAGCGGCCTTTACACTGAGGTCCTTGAACTACCTGGCGACTTTACCAGATTTCAGAGGGATCTGATTAAGGAGCTATCCGATACCCTCTTGGGTAACCTGCCTGAGGAGCTGGCCCAGACGGTTGGCTCTCAGCTGGCTACAATGTCGTCCATTTCGAACTCGTCCATGAGGCTCATTTCTATGCGGCGAAGGCGAGTAGAGCGGGTACAGGCATTGCTCTCGGAGACAAGCCTGGCTCCGCCTGTGTCATTTCGCGGAGGCCTTTAAGTCTTCATTTGCCGACGCCTTTGATGGGTCCTCCCTGTTTGGACCCAAGGTAAAGACACACTAACCCGCTGTGAACAGGAGGGTAAGACTCTGACTGCCGTGGGCACGATTTTCCACTCCCTTTCGGCCTTATCCCAAGGCTAAAAGAGGAGGGAAAATGTGGTTCCGTAGATCTCAGAAGCCTTACCCCTCTCAGCAGGAAGGTTCCCCTTCCAGAGGCAGAGGAGGGGGAAATTCATCCGGAAGACGCCGTCCCAGAGGCGGCAGAGGCCCTCGCAACACTGGAGACCGCGAGTCCTTTCGTGGCTCTTCAGCCTTTCATAGTCCCTGAGGGATTGCCCGGCTGTGCTGCTCCGGAGCCAGTTGGGGGTCGTTTCATGAAGCACCTGAAGGCCTGGGAAGGGATCACTCAGGACCGATGGGTGCTTCGGATTATCGTCGGAGGTTACTCCATCCCATTCTCTCACCCCCCCCCCTCAGTCCAAACAAATCCCGGACCCGCCACCCAGTCAACGGGATACCGCAGCCTCAGAAGTTTCAAAGCTGCTGCAAAAAGGAGTCATCCAACCGGTCCCCGCAGACCAGATCGGATTAGGGACTTACTCAAGATTCTTTTTGGTGCCAAAAAAGACCGGGGACTTGAGGCCCATTTTGGACCTCAGCATCCTAAACTGTTCAGTCAGAAAGTCCAAGTTCCGAATGGTCACTCTACAAACCATTCTCCCATTGCTGGAGAAAGGTGTTTGGATGTGCTCCATAGATCTCAAGGACGCGTATTATCATATCATGGTACATCAAGCGTCCAGGAGACATCTGCGCTTCAGCCTAGGAGGCAGTCATTTTCAGTTCCGTGCGCTGCCTTTTGGTCTCACCACAGCCCCCAGGGTGTTCACCAAGTGCTTGGCAGTAGTGACTGCTCACCTGAGAAGTCTAGGATTCCAGGTGTTTCCGTATCTAGACGACTGGCTCCTAACTGCCACCTCCAAGCATCTACTTCATGGAGCCTACAAGCCACTATATCACTGGGCAATTCCCTTGGAATCACCTTCAATTGGCCGAAGTCTGTGTTGCTGCCATCTCAACGAATAAGATTTATAGGGGTAGAGATAGACTCAAACCAAATGCGGGTCTATCTACCTACAGACAGAATTCAAACCATACAAAATCAAGTTCGAGCCTTACTTCCCAGGTCCAAAGCCCCAGCCAGAATGGTCCTGCAGCTATTGGGATCCATGTCTGCCACGGTTCTTCTAGTCCCCTTGGCAAGGTTGCACATGAGAATCCTCCAGTGGCTTCTTTCAGCTCAGTGGTCCTTTCAGGAACTCCCTCTCAGTCACCTCATATGGATCACGGAATCTTGCAAACGGGACCTTCGCTGGTGGCTGG
This sequence comes from Protopterus annectens, assembly GCF_019279795.1. NCBI lineage: Eukaryota > Metazoa > Chordata > Ceratodontiformes > Protopteridae > Protopterus > Protopterus annectens. The sequence continues at coordinate 132,598,152 of NC_056733.1, forward strand.
TGCCCTCCAATTTGGATCAGGGACGACCCTTTGTTCTTCCTCCTCCAGCGGCCACTTTGACCACGGACGCCTCCCAGATGGGGTGGGGGACATTCCCTGGGCAGGTCAGTCCAAGGCAAATGGCACCCGGAAGAGACTCTTCTTCATATCAACATCCTAGAAATGAGGGCAGTACTCCTGTCCCTTCAAGCCCTTCACGATTATCTCCCTCAGGGCGTAATTGCTGTTCACTCAGACAACATGTCAGTTGTCTGGTACCTGAACAAACAGGGAGGAACCAGATCCTATCCTCTTTGCAGAGAAGCCATGAGAGTTTGGGAATGGGCAGTCTCGACCAAACGCTTCCTAGTGGCTACTCACATACCGGGCAAATCCAATGTCATAGCCGACAGATTGAGCAGAACCATCCTCTCTCCTCACGAATGGTCTCTGAATATGACAGTTGCAAGTCAGATTTTCAGCGAATGGGGAGTTCCGTGTTGCGACCTCTTCGCGACTCCTCTGAATGCGAAGTGCAAAGAATTCTTCTCCCTAACCCTGGCTCCGGGGAAGAGCCCCATGGACGCATTAGTCCATCCTTGGCCCACCGGCTTGTTTTATGCCTTCCCTCCAGTTCCTCTCCTCCCCAGGGTGATTCAAAAGGCATCTCTCTTGGGGAGCAAAATGATCTTAATTGCTCCTTACTGGCCTCGTCAAGTGTGGTTCCCCTATCTTCGGAAACATGCTCTGGAAGGTCCATGGTTCCTGGACCAGGTCCCAGACCTACTGGTTCATCAGTCGGGACTATTCCACCAGTCCCTACACACCTTAAAATTGACGGCCTGGCTCCTCCTCTTCCGACGATAGTCAGGAGTCATACATTGGATCCAGATGTTGTGCACATATTATCTTGCCCATAAGTCTGCTACAAAGAAACTGTATTCTAGCAAATGGAAAAGGTATGCTATTTGGGCTCAACTCCGGGCCTGGACCCCATTTCTATTCCGTGGCAGAAGTACTTAAATTTCTGACCTCTCTTTTCAATCAAGGCTCTTCAGTTTCTACCATCAAAGTACAATTGGCAGCAATTTCTAATTTTCACGAATCCATAGACCCACCTTTAATGAGCAACAGATTGTGTAAGACCTTCTTGAAAGGTGCTGCTCTATTAAGACCTCCGATTTCTCATCCTGCACCTCCATGGGATCTCGATATAGTGTTACGCGCCTTGACTTCTTTCCCCTTTGAACCGGCAGCTACCTGTGATCTAAAGTTTCTATCATGGAAGACAGCCTTTCTGGTGGCGATTACTTCTGCCAGAAGAGTTTCAGAGCTTCAAGCTTTGTCAGTGAAACCCCCGTACTTGGTTTTTCATAAAGACAGAGCATCCCTCAGACCAAATCCTTCCTTTGTTCCTAAAGTTTGTTCTACTTTATGCTTACAACAATCGTTAGAGCTTCCAGTTTTTTTCCCAAAATACTCTAACAAAGCGGAGTTTATATTCCACACACTAGATGTCCACAGACAGTTACGTTTTTATTTAGACAGGACCAAACAAACAAGGAAAACAGATCAGTTGTTTGTATCCTTTGCAGATAACAAATTGGGCAACGCTGTCACAAAGGTCACTATTGCCAAATGGATCAGGGACTGTATTACTCAAGCTGATATTTATTCTAACAAAGAGCTTACCAACTCTGTCAAGGCTCATTCTACAAGGGCTATGGCTACTTCGGTAGCATTTCACTCTAAGCTTGCTATTAGTGACATTTGTGCTGCAGCTACATGGTCTTCCCCGCACACCTTCATTTCCCATTACAAATTAGATGTGGCATCTAGAGGACGAGCTTCATTTGGTTCCACAGTGCTCAGGAGTGTTTTCCAATGAGCCACCCGGGATTTAGGTGCTAGGGACGCTGTCCCATCAGTTCAGAATGTAGGCGAGATAGGATCACATAACATCTTTTAGTTATGTACTCACCATAACTTCAGATGTTTGGGATCCATCTCGCCTACATTCCTAATAACCCACCCTCCTTCCCCCTTCCTTGGAGATCAGAGGATATCAGAAGGTCCGAATCCTGTTGTTTCATCTTGAAACATCTAACAATGTTATATAACCAAGTTGTGCATGTGTGCATGAATGCGGACAAACAAGATCTGGGGGATTAGTGGTGGTGCATCCTGGGATAAAGATAGCTCAGCCAATTAGAGGCCTCGCTCTATAGCATAAGCGTGCCGAGTTGGAGCCGAGGGATCGGCTCCGAACCCATCAGTTCAGAATGTAGGCGAGATGGATCCCAAACATCTGAAGTTATGGTGAGTACATAACTAAAAGTTCCATAGCATTTGAGTTTATAAATTCTAGGAACCTTTGGGCTAGGGTGTTGGAGCTAGAGTAATGCTCCCAGTCTATGTTTGGGTAGTTGAAGTCGCCCAATATAATGGTGTTTGGAGAGACCTTCATATTTTCCAGTGTTCTCAGGAAGGCCGAGTGGGGTTCCTGGGTTTGGGAGGGTGGTCTGTAGCAGGCTATAAACTGGAAGGCAGTTTTACCCACTGTTAGTTGCACATGGATAGTCTCTGATGCTTCGTGCTTTGCCACCAACCCGGAGGTGTAGGTATCTTTGATGAATATCGATACTCCCTCTCCTTTTGTGGTTCGGTCCAAGTTTGGGGGCCGAAAAGCATGGTATGAGGTATAACCTGGTAGTGCTGGGATGCTCTCGGGAGCCCTGAACCAGGTTTCTATTACTGCACAGATATCAATGTTCTCCATGCTAAGGAGAGTTTCGAGTGCGTGCATCTTGAGGTTTATTCTTCTGGCGTTGAGTAGCATTACTCTTAGTTTCTTATCCCTTGTGGTACCTATGGAGGTGGGTTTGTCTTTTGAGCCTTGCCTAAAAAAGGCACTATGGGGGTAGCAAGAGCCTTTGCCAATATCCGAAAGCCCAGGGGTGACAGGTGCAAGCCGTCCCTAGCGAAGCATCGTGGCTTGTCGAGCATATTATCCCAAGCTGACACGCATTGGATCCCCTTTGAATGACACCAGTACTTAAGCCAATTGTTGAAACTGATCATCTTGTCTTCATATTGTGGCATCATTCTTGGTGAGGGTAAGATGCTACTCATGGTCAGGGTCATACCGGCCTGGGCTACATGCTCAGAGAGCTCCTCTATGTCTCTTTTCATGTAGTCCAGGGAGGTACGTCTCAGGTCATTCACACCAGCATGGACAATGACTGAGTCATATTTGTACTTGCCTTGGAGTGACCTGAGTGCTTGTGTTATGTGGCGGAGCCTAGCGCCTGACAGGCTGCTCACCGTGACCCTCTCCTTGCTCAGCCTGGTGAGCGGGACATCAGTGTACCTGACGATAGAGTCACCTATTACAAGTGTATCAGGTGTGTTGTTTAGTCTTAAGGGCTGTGACTGTTCGGAACACTGGCTTTGTGAGATATGTGTTGCACGTGTTTTGTTTTGGGGTAGCTGTTGCTTGGGTGTCTGCTTTGGAGGTCTCTGCTGCTTATGCAGATCTTTATTTAGAGCCTCCGAGTATGTTTTTGTGTGATTATGTGTTTGGTTTGCTGTCGTGGTAGGTCTATGTGAGACTGGAATTGTAGTGAGTGTGGGTCCCTTCTCCTCCTGACTGGTTATGCCAGTACTGAGTTGAGAGAGCTTAGCCTCCAGTTTGGCTATATGGTTGCATCTCTTACGTGTTGGAATTTGTTGGGAGGAGGAGAGGGTTGTCTGTGTAAATGAGGCAGTTGTAACATTGCCTCAAGATTCCCAGATTCACCAGCTGGACCGGAGAGGAGATTGACAACTGACCTTTGGACATGCTAGAATAATATTGGGAATTCCTTTATAATTGAAAACAAGGGCCAGTGGGGAATGAGGGTGTAGTGCTTTTAATTTTTAGTGCTGACTTATATAATTGCTTTAGTGAGCAAGTGCCAGGTAACTTAAGTGCAATGTGTTACAGGTAACTTAAATGCAAAAACGACAAACAGTAACTTTCTTTCAAGTGAAACAAGGAAATAAGTACAGTAAGCAATGCAGATATCACTAGTGATCCACAGAAGCGCTGAGAAGCCGCGTATTAGGTGGAATTAGCATTCCAGGGAAATAACAAGCAAACAAACAACAAGCATATAATCAAAGCTAGATTCAGCAGGCCTGGATCTAGTCTATGCTACAGCAAACAAGGTGTACCAATTTCAGTAAGATACAGTTCAAATATTCAGGCACTATAAACCTGTAACCAGAAATTCCCAGCTCAGAAGGGCAGAGTCCAGCCTCTTCTCCCACAAGAGTGCAGACCACGAACCCTCTTAATGTAAAATAACTGGCCTGAAGCCCAAGTGCTTAAACCAGAACTAATACACTTTAAGAATAACAGAAGTTCTTATCTTGGAAAACCCTTTTTCTGGTAGCTATTACTTCAGCCAGAAGAGTTTCGGAACTCCAGGCTCTTTCTATCCGTCCCCCATACCTCGTGTTCCACAATGACAGGGTTGCTCTTAGGACTAATCCTTCCTTCCTTCCTAAGGTCTCTTCAGAGAGTAACTTGAATCAGTCCATAGTCCTTCCTGTGTTTTTCCCTAACCACTCCAACAGGGCGGAATATAAGTTGCATCAGTTAGATGTTCACAGGCAGCTACGCTTTTATTTGCATAGAACCAAGGACATTAGAAAATCGGACCAACTTTTCCTGTCTTATGCAGTAGGTAAACAAGGTCTTCCAGTCTCCAAAGTAACCTTATCCAGGTGGTTGACTTCTATCATCGCATTCATATATCAACTGAGGAATAAAGACTTTGCCAGTTAAACCAAAAGGTCACTCCACTAGAGCTTTAGCTACTTCGGTGGCCTTTCAGGCTAGGTTGCCCATGGAATCTATTTGTGCTGTGTCTACGTGGGCCAACCCACATACTTTCATTTCACATTACAAGTTGGATTTGGTTTCCAGGAGCAGAGCTGATTTTGGTTCCACTGTTCTGAAGAGTCTTTTCCGATGAGCCACCCAGGACTTTAGGTGCTAGGGATGCTGTCCCAACCAGCAAGAATGAAGGCGAGATAGACAACTTAACATAAAGAAGTTATGTACCTACCATAACGTTCCATGTTAGTTGCCTTCTCCTCGCCTTCTTTCTTGTGTCCCACCCTCCATCCCCCTATCCTAGTGGACCGAGAAGAGTTCCTCTTGATTTTTCACTGGCTGAGTCTTCTCTGGCTATTCCTTTCTGACTAGTAGTCTCTCCAGTAGGATTTATGCATTCTAGGATAGGATTCCTTTATTATTATGTCCGCAGTTAGACTTACCAAATGAGATCTGGGTATCTAGCACCAGGCATCATGGGATATAGGGGGGCCTCGAGCCAGTAAGCAGCTCTTGAGCTTTTGAATGGCCGAGTCGGAGAAGAAGGCGAGAAGAAGACAACTAACATGGAACATTATGGTAGGTAGATAACTTCTTTTTCAAGGTGATAGTGATATTATGCGTGTGCTCTAACCCTCCGACTGTTTATTTTAGTGCCGCATAACAGTACGGAATCTGTTTACAGTAGACGTGGCACAGTGCTATCCACTTACTTACTGAACTAAAGCATGTAGTCAAATTAAGTGTTGCTTACTACCTAGATATATTTCTGCTTGAATACTTGGGAAGATAAGAAGGTTTCCCACATGTTTTTGTAACCGACTGACTGTGTAAATCTGGCGGCTTCTATGGTGTCGTGTTGCTCCTAATGCTTGTTACTAGCTGGAAGTAGTTATGGAATACCCCTGGTGTTAAGGAATTATGCAAATCCCCATTTAGAATGTGAAACCACCTTTTTATTTCCATAACTGTAGTCTGCGCACACTACTAGAATAGATGGCTGAATCTGAGATATTTGATTTTTTCCAGTGTATCACTGCTTCCTGTGTTAAGAATTGGCTGCTATTTTACCTACTTGTTGAAGATGTAAATGCTATGTCCTAGCAGTGGCTATTTTGGGGATTTGGTATCATTCGCAAGCTAAAATAAACAGAGCCAGATATCCTAAAGCCTCCGACAAGCATTCCTCTGTATTTCTTATTTCTGCCTATCTTACAATCCAGCAAGGCAATTATTAGCACTATCTCAAGCAGGAAGAAGTCATTAAGTCACCATTTGCATGTTTCTTGGGAACCTTGAACGACTATTCACATGAATATCTTCTTGACTGTTTAACAGGCTGTAACTAGCTGTGAAATAGTAGAGCGAGATAATTACAGTTATTTTACCTTACTAGTCTATCAGTTGTGTTTTCAACTGTATTGCTTCTGTATTTTACAATGTTTTTCTTTTAATATCTTAGTTAAGCCCCTAATCTCTATTCTGATTTATTACCCTGGATGTGCAACAAACGGGACTTTTGAAATTGTGCAGGCAAACTGCCGTTTCTGTTGACGCCAACCACCTTTCAACCTCCAACTGCCATTGCAAGCTAACATGTATGTTCCTACTGAATAGAGTTGCTGTCCATTAATTTGAACTAGCCAAGTATTTTAATTGTGACTAATGCTTTCCTGCCTATAGAATAGGGACGCCAGTAGCAAAAACAATCCTGCCCCATAGCTCCCCTAGTGCTTCTTCCACCCTCACTCCTCTCTAGCCTTGCTCTTAAATTACCTCTTATCTTACCTTATAGAAGCAATACAGTTGAAACCTTACCTCACTCTACACCTATGCTGTATTTGCTTTTACCTTTTGGTAAGCTGCTAAACTTATCTGAGGGAGCTTTGCTCTATCTACATTCTGACTGATTGCCTCCTGCCAGAAAACATCTGTGGTGGTGCTTCTGCAAATTACCCCTTCCTACCCTCTCTGTTACCTATACCTGCCCATACTTTATCCGTGACTGACTGTTTGTCTGTCGTTTTTATACAAACACCCGTCCTCTGCATACCTTGTTTGGTCCCTTCCCTTCCTTCTCTCTTATTTACCCCTCCCATCCTACCTACTTCCATCCAAATTTTTCATAGGGCCCCTTCCACCATGAGCACCATTTTCAAACTGCTGCTTGGCGTCCCTGTCCGTAGGTATACCCACCAGGTATGTTTATGGTTCTATGTCTGTACAGTGACGAAACTTGGTTTTTAGGCTTAATGCTGCTTATGTATTTTGCTGTAATCACCCTTCTGAAGTTGTGTAAAGCTAGCATTTATTACTTGTATAAACATATGGCAGAACCAGCTGGATTTACTGTTCAAGGTGATATTATGCGTGTGCTCTAACCGTCAGACTGGTTGTTTTAGTGCCGCATAACAGTACGGAATCCTTTTACAGTAGAAGTGGCACAGTGCTATCCACTTGCTTACTGAGCTAAAGCATGTAGTCTAATTAACCGTTGCTTAGAATCTAGATATATTTCTGCTTGAATACTTGGGAAGATAAGCAGGTTTGCCACATTTTTGTAACCTATTGACTTTGTAAAGCTGGCAGCTTCTGTGGTGTCATATTGATTCTAATGTTTGTTACTAGCTGGAAATAGTTATGGAATACCCCTGGTGTTAAGGAATTACTTAAATCCCCATTTAGAACATGAAACCACCTTTTTATTTAGATAACTTTAGTCTGCGCAAACTACTGGAATAGGCGGTTGAATCTGAGATATTTGATTTTTTCCGGTGTGTCACCGTTTCCTGTGTTAAGAATTGTCTGCTATTTTGCCGCTTGTTGAAGATGTAAATACTATGTCCTAGCAGTGGCTATATTGGGAATTTGGTACCATTCTCAAGCTATAATAAACAGAGCTAAATATTCTAAAGCTGTTAGAGGAAGCGGAGTGCAGTAGCCTCCGGCAAGCATTCCTCTGTATTTCTTATTACTGCCTATCTTACAATCCAGCTAGGCAATTATTACTACTATCTCAAGCAGGAAGAGATCATTAAGTCACCACTTGCATGTTTCTTAGGAACCTTGAACGAGTGTTCGCATGAATATCTCGCTGACTGTTTACCAGGCTATTTTTAACTAGCTGCAAAGTAATAGAGAGAGATAGATAATTACAGTTATTATACCTTACTGGTCTCTCAGTTGTGTTTTCAACTGTATTGCTTCTGTATTTTACAATTTTTTTCTTTTAATATCTTATTTCAGCCCCTAATTTCTACTCTGACTTCTTACCCCTGGCATGCAACAAACGGGACTTTTGAAACCCTTCAGGCAAACTGCCAATTCTGTTGAATCCAACCCTCTTTCAACCTCCAACTGCCATTGCAAGCTAACATGTATGTTCCTACTGAACAGAGTTGCTGAACATTAATTTCAACTGGCCAAGTGTTTTAATTGTGACTAATGCTTTCCTGCCTATAGAATAGGGATGCCAGCAGCTCAAACAATCCTGCCCCATAGCTCCCCTGGTGCTTCTTATACCCACACTCCTATCTAGCCTTGCTCTTAAATTACCTCTTACCTTACCTTACAGAAGCAATGCAGTTGAAACCTTACCTTACTCCACATCTATGGTGTATGAGCTTCTGCCTGTTTGTAAGATGCTAAACTTATCTGAGGGAGCTTTACTTTTTCTGCAGTCAGACCGATATGTCTCCAACCTGTCCCTGACTGATTGCCTCCGGCCAGAAAACATCCGTGGTGGTGCTTCCCGCCCCATTCACCCTGCGGGCTCACTTCGCTCCCCTACCTTGCCCCCAATTCTCACCCTCCCTCACTACTCCTACACTTTTTGTAGCCTCACATCCCCTCCCCGTCCAACCAATCAATCCTGTTACATCTCATCATTATCCCCTCCTTTTCACATCCTCCAATAATTAATCTCCCCCTTCCCCATTTAAATTGTAAGGTCCCATAGTCATTACTTAACTCCACCCTCTTACCATCTCATAACCCCTATAATCCTACTTCCTCCTCCTCACATACCTTCTAACCATTTCACATATATCTGAATCACACCATGTCTCCTCCACTGTCTCAAATCCCTCTCTGTCTCTCACTATACTTCTTCTAATTCCTCTATAACACTCTACCTCTTATTCCTCTGACAAACTACCCTCTACTTTTCTGTCCCCCACCGTTTTTTCCCCCAAGTCCCATCCTCACCCCTCCAGATCCCACTTTCACACCATATCCTCCTTTCTACTTCAACCAAACCTTCTTCACTACATCAAGTTAAAACTTTTTCCCTCCCCAATAAAATGCCAAATACCTAAAGCTTTATTACACATCCCACAAAATTCAAGGAATAAACCTAAACCCTTGCTCCCATTCCCTTTTAACTGCCTATACTTAGCAGGTGACATATACCCCAACCCAGGCCCTGCTACCAACAACATTCCACCTCCCCTCACTGCTACCAATATTACCAACCCTAAATTTCTCAAACTTCTACCCATCAATGCCCAAAGCCTAAAAAAACAAAATAGCCCACTTCCATGCCTGGCTATACCATACTCTTCTTGACATAGTAGCTGTCTCAGAGACATGGCTAAAACCCAATATTTCCGACTCGGGAGTCCTTCCCCCTGAATTTTAAGCTCTCAGATATGACCGCCTAAATAGGAAAGGGGGGGAGTAGCCTTAATCTATCTAGCCTACTCTCCCTCACTCCCTACCAAAACCTTATTCCTCAATTCAACAATGCCGAACTAGTCATAGGAATACTCGAAATAAATAACTATAAAAGCATCTGTGTTATAGCCCTCTACATCCCTCCCGAAAATAATACTTCTACACTTGAAGTGATTCTACTATGGGCCTAAACTAATATTAAGCTTGAAACATACGTCTTAGGAGATGTAAACATTGACTGGAAGAAAATTAATAACAATAATCCCACCATCTTAATCAACCAATTTAATTTCAGTCAACTTACAAAGGCCATTACGTGACCCAACAAAAGCAACACCTCAGGCTCCATAATTGACTGGATCCTAGTCTCTCACCCAAAATAAAATCTCCCATAGTGGCACCTTACCAGACTCCATTAGTGACCATTTGCCAGCTTTCATCCATAGAGCAACCCCCACCTCTCCTCACCAACACCAATATATCCACACACGAAACCTCTCATATTTTAACCCCACAGCATTCCCTTATTCTCTCAAACTAATAAACTGGGACAATCTAAAAACTCTTCCTCTAGACCATTGCCATTGAATTCTTCTACTCATCCTTCTTAAATACCCTTAACTCCCAAGCCCCACCAAGAACAAAACATAAAAACCAATTCAGCCCCTTGGCTAACTAAAGACACCAAAATACTTATGCAACAAGGGACAAGACATGGAAAATTTACCATCGCAATAAGCACCCTGACACCCTTCTTCAATATAAACAACTCCGTAACCTAGCCAAAAAAATTTATCATACAGGATAAAAAAATCCTACTATACCAAACTCCAATCAAATCACTCCAAAAACCCCAAACAGTTCTGCAATTCCATCAACTCTCTTCTCAACCCAGGTACCAAAACATATCCTTGCCCTGACACTAGCAAGTGTGACCCAGAAATAGCCACACATCAACTCCTTCTTTACTAACTCCATAGCAGAACTCACCAAGTCCTTCCCAAACAACAACTCCTCCCCCCTACTCAAACCCCCTCCCAAACCTACCATCCCTATCTCTTCTCCCATCTTTGATCTCAAACCCATCTCCACCTCATACATAAAAAAACTCCTCTCTAAGCTTAAGCCTTGCTCCAATGCCCCTAACAGCATGCCCTCACTCTTTCTAAAACTTGCAGCAGACGGCATCGCCATCCCCATTAGCATTCTCATTAACAGATCCATACATGAATCTTATGTCCCCAAACTGTGGTATGCAACCTTCATCCTGTCCCTCCACAAAGGAGGCAAAAATAATAGCATATCCAACTTTCGACCCATAAGCCATTCTCTCACCCATTTCAAAGATACTCGATAAATGCATCCACATCCAGCTCATGCCTTTCCTTACAAACAACCAACTCCTCACCCCAACTCAACATGGACTCTGTCCTAGTCACAGCACAGTAACTGCTCTTATCTCTTTCCTAGACATAGTAAACCACTCCCGTTACACTGGAGAACTAGTATCCCCAGTCCTTCTTGACCTCTCCAAGGCCTTTGATACTGCCTCCCATTCTCATCTCCTAAACCACCTTTCCAATCCCAATCTCTCACACAACACCCTTACCTGGTTCAGCAGCTACCTCTCTGACCAATCTCAGGCCGTGAAATGGAAAACTGGCACCTCAGCCTTCCTTCCATCCCCAACCGAAGTTCCCCTGGGATCCATACTCGGCCCAATGCTCTTTAACATGTTTATTAATGAATTCCACATGGCCATTCCTAACACTAAGATAGTTCAATACGCAGATGACTCAACTCTAATTTGCTCTGCTCCTAACCTTCCCAAACTCCAAACAAAAACTCAAACTGCTTTTTCTACTACTGAGAACTGGATGCTTCAAAATCACCTCTCTCTAAATGCCACCAAATCCAAAATTCTACTATTCTCTCCCTCTAAATCTCTCCCTCTTGACAAAACCTCCTTTAATATTATCAGTCATGCCAAATCCACTGCAGACGTTCTTTTTGCTAAACTTCTTGGCGTCACTATTGATGAAAACTTAAAATTTGATACCCATATTCAGCTAAATATTAAGAAAACACATCAGAAACTTGGCATGCTGTATAGAAACTCCCACTTTCTCTCCTCTTCCACAAGACAGACCCTCACCACTACTTACTACCATCTCTGATGTATGGTACCCCCCCTACTAACCAACCTGTCTTCCTCTATCTCTTCTAAACTGGAAACCTGTTACAAAAAAATAAATAAATAAATAAAAATCGCCTCCAAGTACTCTACCCACCACTGCATACCTCTCCACCAGCTGCAATGGCTAGAACTTCCCAACTACCTGGATTACCTCCAACTCACTACAGCCCAGAAGCTTATTTTTAAGCCTACTAAGTGTCCTGCACTAACAAACATCATACCACTATACTCCCCTCATAGAACTCTAAGATCTGCCCACCAAAATCTAATTTCTGTACAAAAACCAAATCGTCCCCCAGGTCAGCTTCTTCTTTTTTCCTTAGCCAAAAAGTGGAACACTCTTCCTCCCTCTCTAAGAATTTCTGAAAATTTCAACCATTTCAAAACCAAGCCCCATTCTTACCTCTCCAATAACAGAAAATGCAATTGTACTCTACCTGCTTAATACATACATACCTACAGCCATACAAATAAAGTATCTATGTGAAATTGTTCGATCTCACCATTTGTTCTTAACCACGGGTTCGGAGCCGATCCTCAGCTCCGAGTTGGCCACATCACCAGCTCCGCATCTTCGAGAAAGCTCGAGGCACAGTTCTATCCCATGATCCTCCTGTGCTAACCCTCAGATCTAGTTTGCCGCTAGCAGCAGATTGCATCGTGAGAGGCTCGGGCCAGTATTTTTTCATACTATTATACTATCCTTTTTTGAAGTTTGTAGTTTTAAAAGTAGTTTAAAAAGTAGATTAGTAGTGTACAGTGTGATAGTTTATTAGAGAGTGTGTTTTCATATAGCTAAAGTAGTTTAAATAGTTCAGTGTTTTACATCAGTTAAGGCCTTGTTATTCTGTCAGGACTGACAGTAGGATTTAAATTGTTATTTTTTCTGCCTTAACTTATTCTTCCCTATATATATAGAGAGATAAGTATTATTCCTATATTTAGAGTGTTATAGTGTGTTATTATTTATACAAATATATATAGTGTGTTGTTAGTATTTTGTTTACTAGATATCTTAGAGTGCTAGTATGTCTGAAAAAGCTAAGTCAGGCTTTAAAAGGTGTCAGTGTGGACAAAAGATGTCCATAACTGATAACCATTCTTCCTGCGTCTACTGTCTTGGCCCTCTCCACTTGCAGGAAGACTGTTCCATCTGTCATTCCTTCAGTGGGAGGGTCATGCTAGAAAGGCGCAGGAAGTTGGTGGACAGAGGGTTATTAAAACCCGACTTTCAGGAGGCCCTGGATAAGACTGAACAAGTGTCCAAGTCTTCGAAGGGGTCCAAGTCTTCAAGAGTGTCGGAGCCTAAGTCCTCGGCTCCGAGCACCTCTTTTCAGATTCGGATGCCGGCTCCAAAGACCTCTGGGTCGGGCGTCGAATGTTTGTCTCTGATCGAGACTCAAGTATTGGAGCCGGTGTCGGAGGTACCACCGCCTTCAATCTTTCGCTCGGTGACGGCTTCGGCCCCTTTGACCCGTTCTTCAAGGCCGCTTTCTGACTCCGACGTGGACCGAGTGGTACAGAAGCTAATGGAGAACTCGGCTCTGTCCAAACTAATCGAGGTTTCGTCCCAATTGGTTTCGAAACTCGAGGCTCTTCCCGCCCCCGAGACAAATCCTCCTCCGAGACCCATCGAGTCGTCGGAGCCAGGAATCGAAGAGCCAATGATTGTAGAGCCCTCAATGCTGAAGCCTCCAGTAGCGCTATCTGCACCGTTGACCTCGACACCTTCGGAACCAGCCGGGGGGTCTCGGAGCCGACTATCTTTCCTAGGTTCCGGGACGGACAGTCGAACCGAACTTTCGGTTCCGACTCTCCCCCTCGGGGCCTCTGCTCAGATCAGCTCGGATCCATCCTCAGGGTCGGAGCCCGTGGTCCTGGTTCCGGGCAAACTACCGGCTTCTTCGGAACCGATGGGGTCCTTGGGCCGGGGCAACGGTGCCTTCGACATCATGAGGAAGGTCTTGTCTGAACAGACACATATGTCATCGGCATCTTCTTCTCCTCCCACAAAGGGTCCACGTTCTGCTTTTGTACCTTCGGTTCCTACCAAGCGTCGAGACCCAATGCCTCAGCCAGCCCCAGAGGGCACTCCTGGTTCCTCGGATGCCTCCCCAGAAGCCCCCTCTGGGGATGTACCGAGGAAAAGATTGTGCAAGAGGAGGCACATTGATTCCCCACAGGAATCTCTGACATCTGATACTGATTTGGATGAAGCAGAAGGGTCCCCATGGTCCCCCTCTGAAGATGTCTCTTTTGCTGACGTTTTGGAAATCTTGAAACAGAGGGGAGACTGGCAGACCCTTGCCCCTTCTGTAGACGAATCGGTGTTGCTGAAGGCATTTGGGGCTCAACCTTCTACCTCCTGGGTGACCCCTCCCTTTGATGAGCTCATGGACCTGATAGCACGAAGGGCGTGGGAGACACCCGATACAGTGGAACCGGTCCCCTGCAGATCCAACAAATATATCACGGCCCCTTAAGACAAAAGCTTTCTGACTAAAGGAGTGCCAGTGGATACTATGGTGGTGGCGGCAGCCACTAAGAAGGAAATGTCTGAATCATCTTCCTCTGTTCATCCTCCTAATAAGGATTCTAGGATGATGGACAGGTATGGGAAGCGCGTGTTTAGTTCTGCGACTTTTTCCATGCGATCGCTGAACTACCTTACGCATTTCACCCGTCTACAGAGAGATCTCCTCAAGGAACTCGGAGATACTCTCCAGGGCAATACAGATGCTGCTGTCTCCGAGAAATTGGCAGCACACCTTAACACCCTCAATTCCATAGTTAACTCGTCCATGAGGCTCATTTCTTATGCAGCCGAAAGTTTGAGTAGGGCGGCAGCCTCAGCAATTGCTCTGAGGAGACGATCCTGGCTGCGCCTGTGCTCCTTTGCGGAAGCCTTCAAGTCTTCCTTTGCTAACGCCCCTTTTGATGGTGCCTCACTGTTTGGTCCCAAAGTAAAGGAGACTCTCACTAGGTGTGAGCAAGAAGGGAAGACCCTGTCTGCCGTAGGGGTCCGTTTTTACACCCCATCTAGACCATACCCCAAAGGGCAAAGAGGCGGAAAAATGTGGTTCCGAAAGACTCGGGGATCCTTTCAGCCCACACAGAGTGATGCCCCCTCCAGAGGCAGAGGAGGGGGAAGAAATGGAAGACGCCGCCCAGGCGGCAGAGGAGGTCCGCAGAATCAGGGCGACAGAGATACGTTCTCTGGGAAGCCTTTTCAGCACTCCTGAGTGCATGCCTGGCTGTCCTACTCTGGAGGCAGTCGGGGGTCATTTGGCTTTAGACCCAGTGACCTGGCTAAATCTTACATTGGATTCCTGGGTAAAAGCATAGTTACCAGAGGCTACAATATTCCATTTATAAAAATTCCACCTGCCCCCAAAAAGCTCCCAGATGTTCCACCCAGTCTGCGAGACCAGGCAGCCGTAGAAATAAAAAGGCTGCTCGAAAACAGAATCATCCACCCAGTCCCTGCGGACCAGATAGGATCCGGAACTTACTCAAGGTTCTTTTTAGTTCCAAAGAAAACGGGACTGGAGGCCAATTTTGGACCTCAGCAGACTCAACACTTTCATGAAAAAGGAAAAGTTCCGGATGGTCACGCTACAGTCGATCCTTCCTTTCCTACAGGACGGCGACTGGATGTGCTCTATAGATCTCAAAGACGTGTACTACCATATCAAGATGGCCAGAGCGTCCAGAGATCACCTGTGCTTCCGGCTGGGAGCCAGTCACTTCCAGTTTCGTGCTCTGCCCTTTGGCCTCACCTCAGCCCCCAGGGTGTTCACCAAATGCATGGCAGTAGTAGCGTCTCACTTGAGACGAATGGGATTCCGAGTGTTTCCTTACCTAGACGACTGGCTCCTGTCCGCCACCACCGAGTATTGTCTTGTGCAAGCCAGGGATTACACCATCAACCTTTGCTCCTCTCTGGGCATAACAGTCAATTTTGGAAAATCTATCTTATCGCCCTCACAGCGTACCTCATTTATAGGGGCAGAGTTAGACACTTCCCTGGCTCAAATCAATCTTCTCCCACTAAGAGTATCAGCCCTCAGAAATCAAATTTCTATCCTTCTTCAGAGCAGGAGAGTCCCTGCACTGCAAATCTTGAGAGTGCTAGGAATGATGGCAGCTGTTCTTATCGTAGTCCCCCTAGGCAGGATGCATATGAGGATTCTTCAGTGGATGCTATTCGCTCAGTGGTCTTACCGAGAGCTTCCACTATCTCACGAGATCTTAATCACGAACTCCTGCAAACGGGATCTCCTATGGTGGATGCACAGTCAGGATCTAACAGCAGGCCAACCGTTTGTGTTGCCCAGTCCTATAGCTACTTTAACCACGGACGCTTCCCTGATAGGGTGGGGGGGACTTTTTCAGGGAAGAACAGTCCAAGGTCAATGGTCCAACTTGGAGTACAACCTGCACATCAATGTCCTAGAGCTGAGGGCAGTGTTTCTAGCGTTGCAACACTTTCACAAGTCCTTACCTCTGGGAACAGTGACAGTTCAGACAGACAACATGTCAGTAGTCTGGTACATAAACAGGGAGGAACCAGGTCTTATCCATTGTGCAGAGAGGCCCTCAGGATTTGGCAATGGGCTGTGTCTACCGGACGCTTTCTGATAGCAATGCACATCCCGGGGACATCCAGCGTCATTGCGGACAGGTTGAGCAGAGCCATCCTGTTGCCCCACAAGTGGTCCCTCAAATCTCAAGTAGCGGAAAAGATTTTCCGCAGATGGGGCCAGCCTTGCTGCGACCTATTTGCATCCCCATTGAATGCCAAATGCAGAAGCTACTTTGCCCTACTACCCCCTCCGGGGGGTGCCCTCAAGGACGCACTGGTACACGATTGGCCCCCGGGTCTCCTTTAAGCTTTTCCCCCTGTCCTGCTAATTCCCAAATTCCTGCAGAAAGCCAAACGTCTGGAAAGGACCATAATTCTGATAGCCCCATTCTGGCCTCGACAAATCTGGTTCCCCTTTCTTCAAACTCATCAGGTGGAGGAACCATGGATTCTGGACCCAGTGCCAGATGTGTTGATGCACTCGTCGGGAGTTCCTCACACATCTCTCAAGTCCCTCAAACTGACAGCTTGGCTGCTCCGCTTCCCATCTTAGCCAGGTCAGATTTACTGTCCCCTGCAGTACAACACATAATTGTATCTTCCCCCAAGCCATCCACAAGGAAGCTATACAACAGCAAATGGAAACGTTTTGCGTACTGGGCCTCGCAGCAGGGTATAAATCCGTCAGGGGCTCCAGTACACAAGATATTAGAATTTCATTAGACACTTTTTCATGAAGGAGCATCGACTTCCACGATAAGGGTACAACTTGTGGTTATATCTAATTTTCATGTTGGTCAGGGAGATAGTTCTCTCATGTCCCACAGACTTTGCAAAGCCTTTATGAAAGGTACCTTTCACCTCCGTCCCCCCTTTCATAATCCAGTTGCCCCATGGAATCTTAACCTGATGTTATCACGGCTCATATTGCCCCCATTCAAACCAGCCGCCACAACCCTTCTTAAATTTTTGTCGTGGAAGACACTTTTTCTGGTTGCCATCACTTCCGCCCGGAGGGTTTCAGAGTTGCAAGCATTGTCTGTCCGGCCCCTATATATGATTTTTCATCCAGATAGGGTAACATTGCGCACCAATCCATCCTTCCTTCCAAAGATTTGTTCGATCCAGAATATTAATCAATCGATTGAACTACCCACCTTCTTCAAAAATCACTCCAATAATTTGGAATACATGCTGCACAAATTGGATGTCCACAGGCAGCTGAGATTTTACTTAGGACGAAGGAATACAGAAAGTCAGACCAACTATTTGTATCATATGCTGACCAAAGAAAGGGAAAGGCAATAACAAAAGTTACTTTACCCAAATGGCTCTCAGACTGTATAAATTTCATATATTCAGAATCAAAGCAACAACCCCCATTTAACCCCAAGGCTCATTCTACGAGGGCGATTGCTACTTCCTTAGCCCATGCCGCTCGCTTGCCATTAGATACCATTTGTGCGGCGGCAACTTGGGCGAAACCACATACATTTATCGCTCACTACAAATTAGATAAAACCTCCAGAGACAGGGCGACGTTTGGTTCCACTGTTCTCAGGAATGTTCTCCCGTGAGCCACCCAGTGTAAAGGAGCTAGGGACGCTACACGTGTGTAAGAACAAACGGCGAGATTGAACAATTTCACATAAAGAAGTTATGTTCTTACCATAACGTTCCATGTGAATTGTTCATCTCGCCTTTGTTCTTACATTCCCGCCCTCCATCCCCCGTCCTGCGTTCTGGAAGAACGGGTAAGACTGCATTCGAGTTCAGTCTTCTCTAGATATTGTTATTCTTGAGCTTCCTAGTGTACATCAGGGATGGCATCTTTTCTCTTCTATTGATGACAGAGTATCAGACAGTGTGGTTGTGTTTTTCTATGCGCTTAGGGCGCAGTAACTAGTGGGATTCTTCTGGTGTTAGCAAACTAGATCTGAGGGTTAGCACAGGAGGATCGTGGGATAGAACTGTGCCTCGAGCTTTCTCGAAGATGCGGAGCTGGTGATGTGGCTGACTCGGAGCCGAGGATCGGCTCCGAACCCGTGTGCAAGAACAAAGGCGAGATGAACAATTCACATGGAACGTTATGGTAAGAACATAACTTCTTTTTTCACCTTACCCAATAGGAGATCAATCTTACTTACTCCTTTCTTACAAATGTGACTTTAATACCATTCTCAGATGATAAAAAACCTCAGTAGTATGGTGATTCTGTGCTACTATTTTCTAATGCATTTAACATGTAAATATGCAATGTTATACTATGTTGCTATTTTAGTTTACTTATGTTTAACTTTATAACATGTACTACCTGCTTACTATTACTATGTCTGCTATGTTTTATGGAGCTTTTCTCCCCGGGCCTCCATTGAAAATGGGCTCCTTGAGACCAGTGGACCTCCCCGGTCATTAAACTGGAAATAAATAAATAAATGTCACTAGAGACCACAGGTTAGATTGTAATGTCATGCAACTGAGTTTCAGAGTTCTTACCCTTCAGAGAGTCTTACTGCAACGTGCTGTGATATCACTGTGTAAGTCTGTAGGGGGGTATTCCATCATTGTCGCCATTTGTGTGCCTTTGCCAGACATTCCTTTATGGTTTTCTTTGGTTGACTTGCTGTGTGAGTCTGAGAATGAGTATGGGATCCCCACAGTGACATCCGTGCATGTGACCTATGACCCCCCTTAGTTGGCCCCCCACATATACTGCAGTGGGATTTGTCACCTTAAATGATACTGTATAGTGTGGGGAAGCCAATGTTGTGTAAACATTTCCTGGTGTCCCACATAGCTGTAAGTTGTCTGCTGACCTCCCAGTAGGCCAGCCCATTCCCTTGCATGCATGCTGCATTTCCATAGATATGCTACCAAAACATAGTAATCCATTCATTTATTGTTAAGAAGACTGACTTACCTTGTCCCTGCAGCAGTTATGAGGATGGTGCTTGAGGGCTGCCTATGTTATATGCACACAGTACACTGCCTTTACATGGTAAGTTACAGGCAATGTGATGTGTGCGTCATCCAGTTTACTGTGTGTGCGAGTCAGAGAGGTGTCAAGTCCCTGGGTCCCTTCATAGGTTGATACTAGGCTATCTGCCCTAGGGCATTTATAAGCCTAGCCAGAGTGTGTTTGGCTTTCGCCACCCCTTTAGATTAGTTGACTGTGCCTCTGTATAGTAGGTCACAGAAGATAGCCCTTTTTAGGTTAGTTTACTGTGCCTCTGTCTAGTAGGGACACAGAAGAGATCCCAGGGGTAAACCTACGATCTCCCATCCACTCGTCAAGATTTCTCTTGAAGAGGGTCATTGAGGGACTGTGCCTAACATGGATTGGGATTTTGTTCCAGAGTGAGGGGAGCCTCTGGGATATGAATCTGTAACTGCAGCATGTCCTATTTATTTCTGTGCTGAGGTTTAAGTCCCTGGAGTGTGTAGCTTTAAGGGATTTGGATTTCCTGAGGTGGAACATGGCCATTAATTCTGGGTTGGACATGGCTTTATACGTCAGACAGAGATCGCCTTTGAGTAGGCGGTAAGCAACTGAGTAGACCTGGAGTTTCTTTAGCCTAACTGCGTAGGGCATCTGTTTGAGTCCCTTGATCCTCTTGGTGAGGTACTTTTGGGGTCTTTCCAGTTGCTGCAGGTGTCGGGTAAGGTACATCCCAAATGGGGCATTGTATTCAATTATGGGCCTGATGAGTGATGAGTAGAGGGGCACAATGACCTCTCTTGATCTAGATGTGAACCCTTTCGTGATAAGGTGGGCTATATAGAAGGTCTTTCTAACCACTTTGGCAACATGATTGTCAAAGGAGAGATTGCTATCTACTTGGGTCCCCAAATCCCTAATTACTTCTTCCGATTAATGGATTACCACCTATGTGGTAATTTGTGGGCACTTTGTTTTTCCCAAAGGGATGACTATGCACTTTTTGGCATTTAGCTTTAGGCCATGGCTCTGGCACCAGTTATCCGTCTCTGTGAGACCCTTTTGGAGGATGCTTGTGTCAGTTGGCGAGTCGATTATGGCACCCAGTTTGCAGTCATCTGTGAACTTGGTCAGCCATAGTCCTCCCATGTTAGCCTGTACCTCAGAGAAATATATACCGAACAAGAGAGGTCCCAGGACTGAGCCTTGTGGGACGCCACTTGTAACTGGTTTAGAGTCTGACATGGCACCTGCAATTCTGACCATGTGGGTTCTATCCCTGAGCCAGTTTGCAACCCATCTTGTGACATAGGGGTTGATATTTAAGCTGGTGAGCTTATTTATGATGCCCGAGTGGGGTATTGTGTCGAAGGCTTTTGCGAGGTCCAGGTAGGCTGTGTGGACTACCTTCCCTTCATCTATGGCCTTGGTGACTGTTTCAAAGAAGTCGACCAGGTTCAGGAGGCAAGATCTGCAATTAACAAAGCCAAATTGGGTAGGATCCAATGTTTGCAGGTTCCCAGTGTCATTGTTTATGAGCTTCATGATGATGCGCTCCATAGCTTTGCAGACCAGGCTAGTCAGGCTTATAGGGCGATAGTTTCCAGAGTCCGTTGTGGCACCACCTTTGTGGAGTGGGACCACTGTTGCTGTACGCCATTCCTTGGGTACATATCCTGTAGTAAGGCTGAGATTGAACAGTGACTTTATGTGAGGGTTCAGTTCTTCTTGGAGTTCATGTAAGATGCAGCCCGGGACACCGTCCGGTCCCATTGATGCTGTGTTTTTTGCTTTGGAGAGGGCAGCTCTCACCTGTGCATCTTTGATGTCAGGGAGGCTACACTCTGTTGTGATAGACATTTGCTCTTTTGGGGGGGAAGGGGGAGAGAAGTTTGCACTGAACCTGTCTGCCAGGATGTTGGCAGTGTCTGTGGGTTCAGTGTATTTTTTGTCATTTTGAACTAACTCAGAGCATATCTGGGAGTTGCCACCTAGGTTCTTGACATAACTAAAGAAGGCCTTGTGGTTATCTTTAGCATCTTGTGCAATTTTTCTTTCGAAGCTGGCCTTAGATGATTTTATGAGGGATCGTAGTTTCTTGCTAGTACTGATCAGAGATGCCTTCCCTTTTTGGGATTTTGCTCTGTCATGTAGTAGCTTCCTCCTTCTGTTGTATAGCTTATTTATGGCTGGGGTCCACCAGACAGGTCTCCTGCCCTTGGAGGAATGAGTCTTGGTTTTATTTGGGATAGCACGATCCATGCATTCCTGTAGGTGTCCATAGAAAGCGTTTGTAAAGGATTCTGCGGTTTTGGCCGTATTTTCCACTGGCCCAGGGGCTTTGAAGGATTCTACCTCGGTTTTGAGAAGTGTGAAGTTTGCTTTTGAGAAGTTCTTCACCGTGGTTTCCTTGGCTGGGGGTGGGGACGGGATATGGATGTCCAGTGAGATTAATTTATGGTCAGATCTTACCAATGAGGGGTATACCTCTGGTATGGAACATAGAGTCCCCATGTTGGTGATGATCAGGTACAGTATGTTTTCCCCTCTTGTGGGAGTGGTGACCAGTTGTTCCATAGCATTTGAGTTTATAAATTCTAGGAACCGTTGGAGGTGTTGGGGCTTGAGTAGTGCTCCCAGTCTATGTTTGGGTAGTTGAAGTCACCCAATATAATGGTGTTTGGAGAGACCTTCATATTCTCCAGTGTTCTCAGGAAAGCCGAGTGGGGTTCCTGAGTGTGGGATGGTGGTCTGTAGCAGGCTACAAACTGAAAGGCAGTTTTGCCCACTGTTAGTTGCACATGGATGGTCTCCGATGCTTCATGCAGTGCCACTAACCTGGAGGTGTGGGTATCTTTGATGAATATGGATACTCCCCCTCCTTTTGTGGTTCGGTCCGAGTTTTGGGGCTGAAAAGCATGGTATGAGGTATAACCTGGTAGTGCTGGGGTGCTCTCGGGAGCCTTGAACCAGGTTTCTGTTACTGCACAGATATCGATATTCTCCATACTGAGGAGAGCCTCGAGTGCGTGCATCTTGAGGTTTAGACTTCTGGCGTTGAGCAGCATTACCCTTAGTTTCTTTTTCTTTGTCTTGTCTATGGAGGCACTATGGGGGTGGCAAGAGCCTTAGCCAGTATTCAAAAGCCCAGGGGTGACAGGTGCAAGCCGTCCCTAGCGAAGCAGTGTCGATGTGTGTGCTATGCATTGCCTCTTTGCCAAGGCCTGGGCATACTGGGCATGCCTCTGTCTGCCTATGGGAGCAGGCTCAGGGGCTCCCTCTTCTGAGTCCCTCTGTGTCTGTGGTGACCTTGGCAATGGTGGGGGGCTGTGTGGCCCTTCCCTGTGCTGTTCCTACTGCAGCTGTTTCCACAGGATCATATTGTGTAGCATGGCACATACTATGAACATGTGTGCACATGTGGCTGGAGAGTACTGCAAGGCTGCACCACATATGTCAAGGCAGCATAACCATGAGTTGAGCATCCCAAACACATGCTCTACTATGATCCTGGTTTGTGTGTGTGTTCATTATGGCGTTCTTGTGTGGGTGTGTGTGCATTTCTGATGGGTGTCATCATCCACGACTCCAGTTCATAGCCAGCATCCCCCACCAGATGACCGTATGGGATGCCCCCACTGGCAAACGCCTGGTACAGCTGTGACATATGCCAGATGTGGGAGTCATGATAGCATCCAGGGCTGCCAGCACACACATTCATGATAATGCCCTGGGCATTGCACACAACCTGACATTTGATGGAGGGGAAGCCCTTGTGGTTTATGTAGACACTACACTGTTCACTGGGTGGTGCTTTGATATGGATGTGCATGCAGTCTATCGCACCCAGTACCTTCGGGTATTCTACGACATGGTGGAAAAGATGCATATTGCTTGTCCTCTCCTTATGGGTGTTTGGAAAGTAAATGTGCTCACCGACATGTGATTTCCCCAGTAGGTCTTTTGAAAGTACCTGTAGCTAGTATTCTTAAGGCTACACATACCTTGGCATCCACTGGGAAGGGTTCCCCCTTTGTTGGCTCCAGGTTTGAGTCGAGGCTAGCACAACTCAATGATTTGCTCAGTATGTCTCTGTCCACCCTGTAGTGCTCTGCTATCTCCAGATCATGTAGCCCCTGGTAAGTTACCCTGGGTCTGAACATTCTTCTCCTCTTCATCGGTCTGTGGCAGTTGTCAGCATTATCCTCCTCACTACCCTCAGCCTCTAGCAAAGCAATGACAGCCCCTAACATGTTTTCGGTTAAAATTCCCCCACATGTGTACACCAGTGGTGTAGTGTTTGTGGGAAAAAACAGATTGTAAGGTGTTTGCATAGTTTATACTGTTGTGCTGTAGTTGCTACCTTTATGATTGGCTAACTATGATGCATTCCACCTGCTAGCTATGTTATTTGTACCTGATTGCTTTTATTCTATTTTCCCTTTTTTTCTTTTTTCCCCCCTTCCCATTTCTGCCTATTTTAAGCCCCGAGGCACACCACACAAACCCAATGCCCAAATGTAAACAGTCCTGCTATTTCCGTTTTTTTTTTGGTTGTAGATCTGGTGCACGCCAGGCAAACCCATTTAGCTAATGTAAACACTGAGAAGTGGCCCTCCCTGGATACGAACACACTCTTCATTTCATGGAGTAAGTCAGTACAGCCGCAGACACACACCCTTGCTTAGCTGTGCTTAGCTAAGTTTATCTGGGAGCTGTGGAGCTGCAATGTGCTTACACCAAGCATGACACACCCCATTTTCATGTCTGATGCTCCTCCTGCTTACATTACTGCCTTATAGCACCTACACGGTTAAATGCAGTTTGGCACTTAGATTCTTTTTGTGATTCAGTAAATTTCCCCTCATACCCCACTGCCTTAATCCCTAGTTACTGCACTACACCAGAGCCTTTCCCTTTAGCAACCACTATTCTATGTATAGTTTTGATTCTGCATGCCATAGACTATAATGGCAAAATGCAGATTTCCCTTAAAATTGTGTTTTCACATCTTTTTGTTTTATTATTTTCGGCATGATCCAGTTTGCGTGCTTGTTGCCCTGTGCTTAAATGGCTGAGATCAGCCAGAAAAATTAACTTTTATTTTATAACATTTATACACTTTTCCATGCCAATGGCCATATATTTGGCCATTGGGATGCCTAAAGATTATAATACATGCTTTTATTTGAGCTGTCATGCCTCCGTTTTGATTTTTGCAGAAATGTATCCGGCTAGTAGCCGAATACATTTCTTCAGGTAACACTATTCCTGCACAGATGCCTGCCTGCCTCCTGAATCTCTAATTCACCTCATTTGCATGGTTTTCACCATCAAATGAAGTAATTAGCATTATTCAGTGGTGTCCGTGCAGGAATAGTGCTGCCAAGCTCGTGCTTTACTGGATCGCTCGGCGGCCATATTTCGTGCAGTAACGCTTACACTATTCTTGCACTATGTGTAAGCATTACTGAATCCCAAGGTATGTCTGCATCAAGCCAAGTCCCCTCAGGTAAGCTAAGCAAGTAGCTAGAACCTCAGGAAATGAAGCTGGTGCATTCCAACACTCTAGTCTTTAAGATGTTCAGTTACCAGTGCAGATGTTTGTGTTGACATGAATGTATAGTTTAGACAAATTTGCTGCATCATTGTCTTCTGAAGAATGTTGAAGATATTGTGTCCAGTGCTTCTCAGTTGTCTAAATATACTTTAAAGAGTAGCTTGGAAGGAGCCAATACTCTTTTCAGAAATGCAGAGTCATCTGTGGTGATAAGGAGATATGTATGCCTGGTTGCATAGTCAAAACTTTCTTGATGAGTTAAAAATGAGTTTATAAATACCCCACTTGATTCTGATTGTGTGTTTAGTGCAATAGCTAATCAGATCCTTAAACAATGGGATGACAAAAATAAACTGATGCAAGAGATGTCTAAAATGTTCCATATTTCCAAGTTTCCCACCATTAAGCAGGATAATTTTTGGTAGCCCAGGAAACAGAAGTCCCACCTGAACAAAAGCCAAGGCGCCAAAAAGAAATGGCAGGAAGAGAACCTTACCATACCTAACAAGAGAGGTTCCTTTCCCAAAAAGGATACCCACTTCACACCTATGACTTTGCTTAGATGTGTCATCCATCTTTCCCAAGTCCTCTTGTGGGTGCCCTTAACTCTCAACAAGGTAGCCTGGCCATCAGTAGTTTCTGACAAATGGGTACTCAGCACTGCTAGTAGAGGTTACAGATGGCAGTGGAAGGTATATCCACCTCAATTCAAGTGGGTGCTCCTTCACCCGCCAGCCCAGACCATGTTATTCTCTCCTATACTCCAGTAAATGCTGGACTAAGGGGTCATAGAAATGGTCCATCCTTTGGAAAGAATAAAAGGTTTATACTACAGGATTTTCCTGGTTCCCTAAAAAGAGATGTTGTGGAGACCTGTTGGACCTATCCTTTCTGAGTACCTTTGTCAAGGTCCCCATGTTTAAGATATTCAACCTACAGACAGTGCTTCTTTTTATGCTGGACCACTGTTTCATGGTGACCCTTGACTTGATGGATGAATATCACCATATCCCCACTGCTTATCGCTTTAAGAGATGTCTGAGAATTGTTGTGTCTGGTTCTCACTGTTGGTTCCCTGCATTGCCCTTTGGGCTATCCACTGTGCCTTGAGTGTTTACCAAATCCCTTGCTCTGGTAGCAGCTCACTGCTGGACTCTTGGCATTCACATATTTTGTTACTTGGACGACTTGCTGATCTTTGCAGAATCTGTATCCGGGTATTTGATATTGCTAGAAAAGTCTTGACCTACCTCTTCTACCTAGGGTTCAAGTTGAATCTTCAGAAGTCTTGCTTGACACATTAGCAAAGATTCTTCTTCCTGGGGTGCTTAATCAGCTTTGACAAAAGAATGGCCTTTCTTTCCAAAGACAAGGTCCTGTGTCACCAGGTATTTCAGGAATTCTCCAGGAGGAACGTTGCCTCAGTAAAAGAATTCCTAAAAATTGTAGCACTTATGATTTCCATGATTCTCATAATACCACTGTCCTGTCTCCACATGAGGAAAATTCAGGGTATGTCTGGAATTGTTGGGCCCAGTACCTATATTCCCTGGAATCTCAGTTATCAGTGCTGCCCTTCATCAGATGGCAGTTACAGTGGTGGAGAGCACAGCTGAGTATCACTACAGGACTTCCCTTCTTCCCTTCTGTTCTTGCGGATTCTGTCCAGACAGATTCATCTGACATCACTTAGGGAGCTGTCTCAGTGGGAGTGCAAGTGCAGGCAACATGTAGGCCCAGGGACACACAGAAGCACATCAGTATCAAGGAAGTGTTGGCAGTGAGCCATGCCTTCAACGTCCTTCACCACCTATGGACTCCAGGTTCTGTTATAGTAGTTAGGGACAACACAGTGATGTGGTACCTCAATAAACAAAGGGATACAAAGTTATACCACCTGTGTCATTTGGCAATGATGGCCTGGGAGCTGGATTTACAACATTCCCTGCCTCTTCAGCTATCATATATCCCATCAGAGCAAAATGTCATGGCAGACAGAATAAGCAGATATTGCGTAGACCAGCATGAGTGGCAGCTCAAGGCAGTGGTGTTTCAGGATTTAGTCCAGATGTGGGGAACACCTCAAATAGATCTGCTTACCTCCTTTCAAAACAGAAAACTGGAGAAATTATTTTCCAGACATCCTTGTAGCCATGCTTGGAGGACAGACACATTCTCATTCCCTCGGATGAGAATATTCTCATATGCATTTCCACCCTTTCCACTGATTCACAACAAACTTCTGGAGGTTCAGATGTAAATGCCAAAAATCATTGTTGTGATCCCCTGTTGGCTCAGGCAATCTTAATTCTGCCTTCTAATAGTATTTGCCAAAGGCAATTACCACATACTTCTTCACACTCTGGATTTGCACACAGTTTCAGGGGCAACTGGTGTACCCCAGTTTGAAGCAACTGCAACTAACGGCCTGAATGATTCAGTCTTGACTCCATTTTGGCACTTGTTTAATGAGGATGTGCAGTAGGTGTTAAAGGAAGCCAGAAAAACTGCTACTAGAAAATCTTATGTTTACAAATGGATAGGGTTTTCTAAGTGGTGCCTAAATGGGAACAGTGGGTCTCTTGAAGTTAACATCCCTCTGGTCTTGAAATATTTGTATGATCTGCTTCAGTATGACTTATTGTATGTATCCGTTAAGGTGCATTTAATGGCCATCTCTGATTATCTGCCAGTGGATCCCCCTTTTTGTCATTTGTGAACCTTTCCTGAAAATAAACAATAAATAAACAATTAAACATATATGTATTACTCTCCTTTATATCCCTCCTAGAGATACAGCTATACTGAAAGATATCCATAATAATTCCACAAGAAAAAATACTATTAGGTGTTGTGAATGTTAATTGGTTGGGCATAAACTCTAAATACCCTTTATCTAGCATGAATTTATATGATTTCACACAACTAGTGAATAGCCCCACACATTATAGCAAGACATCAAATTCCCTATTAGACTGGATTCTAGTATTAGACCGTAGCAAATACAGAACCACAGGTACAATGTCAAACTCTGTCAGTGATCATCACCCCGTCTATACAACTAGACATATCACACATCCACAGAAATTAGCATTACTAGCCTATCATCTGCTAAATGGAACTTTCTAAAAATCCTCTATTTAGATGATGCTGTAAATTAATTCAGTACAACTTTCCTGAATATCCTAAATAGCTTTGCACATCCCAGATGGAAGAGAATAAAACAAAATAATGCAATTTTGCTATCCAGAAAAAGTAGAATGCTAATGCAGGATAGAGAAAAATCATGGAAAGAATGGCAAAAATATAAAACATCACAATACCTTGAAAACTTCAGAATTCTTTGTAATCTTACTAAAAAGCAAATAGACGAAAGAAAAAAAAAACTATACTACATTAACACAACACAAAAAAATTCTGGATAGCCGCAAACTCTTTCACACCTGTCCTGAGTAGAATTTCACACCTCCCGACACCTGAAATGTTTCTATCTGAACAACCTTCACCTGAGCTGAAATTCAGAGAATGCACTTAATCAACCTAGCTGTAAGCAAATATGTATATATGAGAAACAATAAAAGATACCATAAAAGTTAAAATACGAAAATTATTCAGCACATCCTCCTCTTTACAACAGTGATATTAATATATCAGCCAGATGTAATAATAATTTTATATTTAACAAGTAATTAGATACTATATACATTTATTTATAATTATGAAAACAAGTATTAATATCCATTACCATAGTAGACTCGGCACGTAAAATCAACTATCAATCATTAGCGGACCGGAGTTCCGCTGTGGCGACCCCTAACCGGGAAAAGCCGAAAGACACAACAACAACCATAGCAGACAGACCTCAACTATCAGTGTGACTTTTGTTCAGACAGATGTGATTTTCATTTGGCTGTAAACTAGATTTGTTGATGACATTCCATTATTGAGATATTTGCATAATTATGAATACTAGATATATCTGAATATTTAATGGATAAATAAATATAAATATCCACCACGAAGTGCTGGTTAGACAGCAAATAATGCAAAGTGTTTTACGCATTGTGTATACTTTCAGTTGATATCATGGAGTCTCATATAAATACTGTCTGGTTGATGTTTATTAGTGCAATTATGAACACCTGAAGTAAACTCATAATATTTCCAGGAAAACAAATCATTATTTTTGTGTTACCAAGTATCCCTCTCCTCTGATGAGCCATTCATGACCTGTCCGATGGATGTGCATGTAAAATACTGAATCACAATCTTTCAAAGTGCCATATGCTAGAGATATTTACAGAAATACGATGCTTTGGAGGAGACAGCAGTCACAATGTATGGACATTTGTATTAAAAGTACTTCAAGTTACTGGAAAATCAGAACCTGTGACTGGACATAGATGCTTGCCCCTAAACAGCAAGACCTGTGCCTGGATGCAGATGCCTTTTCCCAAACAGCAGGACCTGAGCTTGAATGCAGACACCTTCCCCCAGACACCAGGAACCAAGGCTGGGTGCAGATACCTTCTCCAGACAGCAAGACCTGCGACTGGACATAGACGACTCCCGCAGACAGCAGGAACTATGCCTGGTCACAGATGCCTCCCCCAAGGCAATATTGATATATGGTAAATATATGCTGGAAACATAGCTAAAAAACTGATGAACATGTCTAGGCAGACATACCAAATAATTGGTGGACAGTGGTCAAAACAGCAGTAGCACAGACACGGCATGATATCTGTAATTGTACACACTAATAATCAGAGAGCTCTGGCATTCTAAGTTCATCATTACTGACTTCTTTGGTAAGGAGACTGAGAAAAAACATGGAACCAGATGCAAGAGGGACTCACTGTTATTATCACCTTTTAGCACTTCTGTCTGACAGTAAATGCTGTTCACAGCTTGATTAAATTCTCCAGTTGTGTGAAGTACAGTAATTACAAAGCCATCATCATGTCATACACTCCGTCTCTGATACTGAAGGTCAGACAGGACATGAATATTGGAAAACAGTAAGAAGGAGAAATAATTCATTTCAGGCTTGCCATTATTTACATACATACATACATTATACATACATACATTGGTACTAAGCTAACTGCCCTTGTGAACCATTTTAAGCCTAGCCAATTATCCCTTGTGAGACTCAAACCCTGCACCTTGTGTTTGTCAGGCAAACACCTTAACCATTAGGCCACCCTCCCACCCTCAAGAAAACAAATCCCCTCTGCAGCTTATATGCTACAATATCTGACTCACTGATATAAAGATTTCTGCAGATACTCACTAGGCTATTGATCTGTAAGGATCACCCAGCCTTGCAGTCTTAATTTTCAGCACTTGTTTTTGGCCTAAGAACCTAGTCCAAATAACCTCTGTAGTACTGTGAACATGCTGTGTTCAGGAATGTGTTAATTTATTGCTTACTATTATATTTGGCAGTAAACTGCATGGTGCTACCACTTCTTTGTGAAGTAACACTTTGTAAAGTCTTGCTTGAAATGTTTTTTCCTCAGTCATCCACCTATGCCCCTATCTATCCCTGTCTTCTGATTTGCCTCCAAGCATTGTGGTGTGTGTCAAGATCATAGTCCTTTTTCTCTTTGTGTATAAGCTGTGCAATATAGAAGGACTTTCTTACAGCTATGGACACATATTGGTCATAATTTAGGTCACCGTCCATATAACTTCCCAAATCCCAAACAAATAGGTCAACTCTTAAGGGAATATTGTAAATTTGGTTGTTTCCTGGGATAGATGACTTTCAAAAGGATACAATAATGCAATTTTTGTCATTTACTTTCATGTAAAGTTTGATAAATTCCTGCTAAGAGGCTATAGTAATCAGTATTGGCAGCAATCATAAACACATCTGGGTACAAACTGCACTATTTGCACTGCGTTTAACTCCAGGGCTATAACAAATAGACAGAACAAATTCATCCTTAAAGGTTTAGTACCTCCTTACTCTTCTTTCTCCTTTGAGGCTCAAACCCACAGCAAATCATACAAGGCTTCATCAGAGCACCTAAGTCCCCAAATACTTGTTTTTCCTAGGAACTTCCTCAAAAAATATGGAGATCTTTGGATCTGACTTCATTGTAACAAAGAAAAAATTTTAGATCCTAAGCCTTCAGATTTGATAGTCATCTCATGCAGTCCTTCTGTTCAACTTATTTTCAGATCCAACCCTAGGTTCTTCTCATTTGCTGAGTATTTGCCCACTGGAGTTCATTGCCTACCCTATTTCTCCTCGGCTCCATTCCCCTTTCATGCACACTCCAAGGAAGCACTCCAGATCTCAGGCCCTCCAGGGGGTCCAAGTGAAGAGATGATTAATCAGCAAGTAAAGGAGAGTAGTATTGCTGGAATTGAATTCACCTTCAAGTCATGGTGAGTACCTTCAGAAGGTGGAATCTGTTTTTTACAAAATCTCACCAAGACGACACTGATATGTAGACTGTATTTTAAATAGCATATATCATGGAGTGAAGTAGGTTAAAAAATAAAAAAAGATAGCTGGGTGCACAAGACCCAGGATAAAAAGTGCCCAATCTGGTACTGGTGCTAGGAATGGAAAAAATGACAGTATAGAATCCTTAAGACAGGGAAACATTCCTACAATGAGGCTAGGCCAGGCTCAGAGGAAGGATGATACCCCTGTTGTAGAAGGAAGTAGTAGTCCACAAAAATCACAAAAACTTATAAGCCAAAAAAGAGCCATAACGATGATAGAATGGATGATTGAATACAAGAAAAAAATGATGCATTGTTACTATGATGCAAGAAGCCCAGAATTTCCAGACAGAAGATATACAAAAAATATTAAAAGAAAAAACTAGAGGAAAGAAAAATACTTGTACAAGAAAAACTGTCAGAAGCTTCAAATAAAAATGTGTCTTCATTAATACAACAGATTTATGAATACGTTATATAGACCAAGAAACCCTGGACCATTTGGAAAAAGAAGTGAGTGAGGAAGTGCAAAGATATAAAGAACAAAATTTAGAGATTTTTGAAATGTCTAAAAAGAAATATGGACATGGGAAAGAGAGAGATTTGATATGGTGCAGTATGTGTGCAAAGGAGAAAGCCAAATTAATCAGTACAAAAAAGCAGCCCCAAAGATATTCAAAGAGAAATACAGGCAAAGGCATCTGGATATGGAAAATTTCACATTACAAAAATAAGATCACAAAGGAGGAGTGTAGAAGAGAAGATTAACCAGAAGTTAAAAAATATAGAAGCTTAAGTTATGGAATACATGTGGAGTGAAGGATTTAGTTCAGACAGTCTAACACAGCATGATGGAACAACGAGTTCCTCAAGTAAGGAGAAACAGGAGGAGCAGGTGACATCTGAAGAAGCAATTTGGACATGGGAAAGAAAAAGACATTTAATATGGTGCAACATTTATGCAAAGCAAAAAAAACAATGCAAAAAGAGCAGCACCAAAGATATTTGAAGAGAAATACAGGCAAAGGCATCCGGATATGAAAAATTTTACAATATGAAAAATAAGAAAACGAAGAGGAAAAGTAAAAAAGGAGTAGTAATGGAGTAGTTAAAGAAATAGAAACTGAGGTTATAGATTACCTGTGAAGTAAAGGATTTAGTTTAGAAAATATGACTTTGATAACATCACAGCAGGATAGAGCAATGGATCCCCAAATTACGGAGAAACCAGTGGAGCGGGAAGCATCTGATCAGTTGCTATATGAAGTTACTTTGGAGTTGCACAGCAAGGGAATGAACAGGAAACTGTGGCAACTCTGAAGCAGTCAATGTTGTGGAGTGATAGGACAGTGAGTTCGTATATGAAAGAGCAAAGGATGACACAGGATGAAACTGAAGAGAATGTGGCATAGAAATATGCTCTGAAACTTTCTGTAGAATGCCCACAGAAAATGGAGAACAAAGAATGTGCCCACAGTTTAGAAGAAAATGATCTAAGAAAAGACTTACTTGATTTAATAGACATAGACAGACGCATTAAGATCAATGAAAGAAATAGCCTACAGAAAGTCAGTAAAACCCAGAAAGTTAGAAATTTGATAAAACAAATGAAAACAATAATTAGGACTGTTCATAGAGATTCATGCAATATAACAGAAGTAAATAGGATATATTACTGTGTAACTAAATTAATAACAGATAAAGTCTTACCACAAAAAACACATGGTAGTAAGGGAAAGGAAGGGGAGAAATCAAATGCCATCATGGAAGCATTGAACAGAGAAAACTATAAATAAGTGTCACTGTTAGAAGAATATAGAAGAGGGAACAGAACAACAAAAATATTCAGAAAGATAGACATGATAAAAGCAATGCACAGTATCAAAACAGATCAAGATTTATTGTGCACTATTGCAAATAATAAACTGAAAATATCAGCACAAGCAGAACAACTTGGAAGATATGCAAATAAATATGAAGGAAAAGTACAAAATAAGCAATTTATTGATGACCCAAAAAAGTTTTATAGAGAATTGGGAAACAAGGCAAAAGGAATTGAAACACAGCCGACAAAAGAAGAAATAGATAAATTCTGGAGAAATATCTATGAAGATCCTGTGGAATATAACAAAGATGCTGAATGGATAGAAGAAGTAAAAAAAGAATACCAAGTTCAAATGTACATGATATGAAATGGGATGAAGTAATGGTCAGAGAGATTGAAACAAAGTTAAGAAAAGCTCCTAATTGGAGAACCTCAGGCCCAAACATATAGGATATGAAATGGGATGAAGTAACGGCCAGAGAGATTGAAACAAAGTTAAGAAAAGCTCCTAATTGGAGAACCCCAAGCTCAACTGTACAGGATATGAAATGGGATGAAGTAATGGCCAGAAAGATTGAAACAAAATTAAGAAAAGCTCCTAATTAGAAAACCCCAGGCCCAGATGCAGTACCTAACTTCTGGCTAAATGTATTAACATCCTTACACGAAGATTTAGCTATGAGTAAGAACTATTTATATGCACACCATGAACAGACGCCAACCCGGTTAACAACAGGAAAAACAATACTCCAACTTTATAGCAAACCTGAAAGTTAGCCTAAAACTATAGACCAGTCCAGTAACTTGCCTTCCGACTATGGATAAACTATACACTGGAATTATTGCCGACCAAGTTTATAGTCATTTACAAAAAAAACTCAATCATGGCAGTAGAACAAAAGGGCAACAAAAGAAAGTCATATGGAGCAAAAGATCATTTGTTGTTAAAGTCATAAGGGAGAACTGTAAAAAAGGGAAGAATCTAAGTATGGCATGGATAGACTACAAAAAAGCATTTGACAGTATTCTGCATTTATGGATAAAATAGTGCTTAAAATATAAAGGTTACACCCTACACTGATCAATTACATTACAGTGACCTTGAAACAGTGGTACACCACTTTGCAGTTAAGCCATGATAAAGGACTAATTATTATTCCAGGGATAAAAATTCAAATGGGGATATTCCAGGGTGACTCTTTCTCACGGCTGCTCTTTTGTCTTGCCCTTAACCCATTAAGCTTTCTACTTAACAGATTAGGTCATGGCTATAATTTGGCTACCAGAAAACAACAAAGTGTGAAAACTTCTCATCTTCATTTTCTGGATGATTTAAAACTGTATATTTCATCAGATGAGGAAGTGAAAGCCCAACTGCAAGTGGACAATACGTCAGATTAATTAATAATGTCATTTGGTCTTGATAAATGTGCAAAAACAACCTTTAAAGCAGGAAAACTGTAGCACCAAGAAAACATCAGCCTGGGACAGGAAAGTGATATAAAAGTATTAGGGAAATGATGAAGGATCAACAATAAAACATGAACAAATGTGAATAAAACTTAGTAAGGAATATTTTAGAAGACTACAATTAATGCTGAAAACAGTGCTGACATCTAGGAACAAAGTCCAAGCTATAAACCTGTTTTCTGTTCCTGTCCTAACTTATGGTTTTGGAGTGATGGACTGGCCTCAAAATGTTTTGGATCATTTGGATAGGAAAACAAGAAGGGTGCTTCATGCTTATCAAATGATTTATAAAAATCAGTGTATACCGAGACTATATCAAACTCTATTACTATATAGACCAACCTCTAAGTTCTGGCAATCTGTAAATCAAATACTACACCCAGGGGCACTAGTCTCCCCTAACCCTCATCCTGACAAATCACATGAGGAAACTGCCTCCATATTCAACAAGTACTTTATAGTTCAATATCCAAATTACTAAATCAAAACACAAACCATTCTGCCAACAATAACAGACCGAATATCTCAAACTCTTCCATCATTAGTAACCCTACCACTACCTTCTTCCTCAAATCTGTCACCACTAACTATATTAAAACTCTACTATCTAAATTAAAACCTTGCTCCACATCTGTAGACAACATTCCGTCTGCATTCCTTCAGGCTGCTGCTGATGTTCTTGTTTTCCCAGTTTCTATTCTAATAAACCACTCTGTCACAGAATCCACATTCCCTTGCATCTGGAAGCAATTTTACACCCTTCCAATACACAAAGGAGAAAACTCCATAGATATAACTAATTGTAGACCCATAACCATACTCTCATCTCACCACTCTCCAAAATTCTGGAAAAATGTATACACAATCAAGTCTTACACTACCTTCTGCAAGAAAATCTACTCACACCTACTCAACATGGCTTTCGTCCCATGCACAGCACTACTACAGCTCTCCTGTCTTTCCTAAACTCTGTATCACTAGCTAGAGACAGTAACAGACTTATTTCCTCTCTCTCCATTGACCTCTCTAAAGCTTTTGATGCAGTCTCTCATAAACCCCTTCTCCTTAAACTAGCCAATTTACACTTCTCTCCATCCACCATATCTTGGTTTAACAGCTATCTCTGTAATAGACTCCAATCAGTCAAATGGCTGTCAGCTTTCTCCCCTCTTCTTCCTGTTAAAACGGGTGTTCTACAAGGCTCCATCCTTGGGCCACTTCTTTTTAACATCTTCACCAACCTTCTCTACTCTTCCTGTCCTGGATCCTTACTGATACAATACGCAGATGATTCTGTACTTATCACTATTGCCAAATCACCAACTCAACTAAAATCATACACACAGTCCTCTTTTAACTCTGTAGAAAACTGGCTATCTGAAAATCAACTTATCCTTAATCCAAAGAAAACCAAATTACTACTCTTTCCCCTTAAAAACCTTAACCACATAAAGTCTTCCTTCTCCATATTGTCACAAAATAATACTCAAATACAGGTGGGCACCAGTACAAAACTCTTAGGTGTTACTATTGATGATAGACTAATTTTTGATTTACATGTCAATAACTGTATCCGAAAAACACATCTCAAGCTAGGTCTCCTCTATAGAACCAAAAAATATCTTACCAAAACAGCAAAACTTAACCCTTTAAAATGCCTACCTCTTACCCACTTTACTCTATAGCACCCAAATTCTCACCAGCCTCAACACTGAACACAAGTTAGAAACAATTTATAACAGGATTGCCAGATTTGCTGCCCAAAATTCTTACAAGTACCATAACTCTCTCTCACTAAAAGAACTAAATTGGCTAGAATTACCTAACCTGCTTCAGTATAATCAGTTTCAGATTATTCACTCCATTCTCTACAAACCCTCTTTCTTGCCAACTGTCTCATCATTACCTACCCACTAGATTACTCCACAGTTCTGAACAAGGCCTACTAAAAATCTACAAACCAAGGACCAAAATGGGTCACCTAGTCTATAGCTTTAACCTTTCCAAGGCCTGGAATAGCCTACCACTAGATATAAGATCCCTTGAATATCCCAGTCAATTCAAAACCGCTACAAAAATACCTTCATGAAAAATGGACCTGCCAATGTAATTATTCCCTGTAAACACTCCCCTATAACCTTCTAATGTTAAGTTGTCAATCTCGCCTTCATTCTTGCTTGATGGGTTCGGAGCCGATCCTCGGCTCCGACTCGGCACTTGCTAAGCTCGAGAGTCACTTTTACCAGCTCGAGGCAGCCCCATATCCCATGATGCAAGGCGGTAAGTACCCAGATCTCGTTTGCCGCTTCGCTGATGAGGTCCTCCTTTTACCAGCTCCTGGTAAGTGATTGTTATTTTACTACTTTTGCCCCTTTCTTCAGAAAAAACTTTAGATAATTAGTTTTAATACAGTTTTAGTCCTTTTCTGACAAGATTTTCCCTGACTCCTTAAAAATTTCTAGTCAGACTTTCTCCCATCCCATCCTCCCCTTGTTAGGGTGTGTGTGTCTGTTATTGATAGTTTTATAT
Organism: Protopterus annectens; assembly: GCF_019279795.1. NCBI lineage: Eukaryota > Metazoa > Chordata > Ceratodontiformes > Protopteridae > Protopterus > Protopterus annectens. Next base: position 132,635,256 of record NC_056733.1, read on the forward strand.
AATTTAATTTCTTGGACTAGTGTTGTGTGTGTGTGATTCACTATGTCTAAGGAAAGGGTCTCAGGCTTTAAGAAGTGTGACTCGTGCTGTCAGAAGATGTCTCTGACAGGCAGTCACACTTCTTGCCTTTACTGCCTGGGGCCTCTTCACCTGCAGGACTCCTGTGCTATTTGTCACTCTTTCAGCCAGAGAGTCCTGCAGGAAAGAAGAAATAAATTAATTTTGAGGGGCCTTCTTAAGCCGGAGGGCTCTCCGGCTAAGTCGGCTCCATCTAAGACTTCAAAGTCTTCCAAGGCCCAGGCTTCTGTGTCCAAGCCTGTGGCCTTGGCTCCGACTCTTTCAGAGTCGAGATCGGCTCCGGCTGGAGCCGACTGTACTTTACATAAACCTTCGGCACCGATGGCTATCGGTGCCGATTCTGGTTCGACCACTTCGGTGTCGGCTCCGATCGGTTCCGACCACCATGTGGCTCAGGCATCGGTGTCGGCTCCGATCGGCTCCAACACCGTTACTTTTGTGGCTGTATCGGCTCCGGCTGGAGCTGATGCATCGAAGCTACCTGTCGGCGCCGATAAGTTGTCAGCTCCGACAGTTTCTGTGGTTTCATCGGCTCCGATGGTTCCTTCAAGGAAGAGGTCTAGGTCCCCTTCCTTGGAGCCGATACTTTCGGCTCCGGCTTCGCCTCTCCTCTCGGAGCGGAGCCATCAGAGCCGATCTTCAAGGTCATCCAGGCTTTCTGACCATGATTTAGAGAGAGTGGTCAGTAGATTACTTAAGTCACAGGCACTGGCCCAAATGCTACATAGTCCGTCTCAGCAGACGACTATTGGTCCACACCCCATTGCAGTTCCTCCTTCGACTCTACCCCAGAGTTTGGAGTTGGAGTCTTCGGGAATGGTTACTGCTATGGCTGAGGGACAGATACCCCCTTCTGTTCCTTCAGCCTCTACTCTTATCTCCTCTTCGAGACCTTCCTTAGAGGGATTCGGTGGCCGGGCTTCCCTGGTCTCCTCCGAGGGGGTGAGTGGCATCGGATCCTTGTCCGAGCCCGCTCTTCCCCTTGGAGCCTCGGCCTTGGTGAGCTCGGCTCCGACATCTGCCTCGGAGCCTTCCCTTTCGGTGGGCCCTGGAGTTCCTAGTTCTTTGGAGCGGGTTCTCTCGGACCTCCCTGGGAGGGGAGCCTTCGAGGTGATGAAGAGTGTGCTGGCCACTGGTCTCAGCCAGCAGTCTGTTCCCTTAGCTCCTCCCTCTATAGTGCCTGTTGACATCTCTGCCACTTCTCTTGCTACAGGACCCAGAGATCCTCCGCCTCAGGTTTCCCCACTGGGAATATCCCCCTCTTCCGAGGATTCTCCTGATTTGTCGGGAGATCCTCCGCGGAAGAGGACTTGTAAGAGGAAACACGTAGACTCCCCCGAGTCTATCACTTCAGATACTGACTTAGATGAGTCAGAAGGATCCCCAAGATCCCCTCTGAGGATGTCTCCTTCTCAGACAACCTAGAACTCCTTAGACAGGAGGGAAACTGGCCCACCAATAATCCCTCTGAGGATGAGTCAGTATACCTGGAGGCGTTTGGATCTCGGCCCTCCACCTCCTGGGTGTCTCCGCCTTTCGACCCCCTTATGCAGGTTATTGCCCGAAGGCATGGGCTGCTCCTGACTCTGTAGGGCCAGTCCCTAGGAGGCCTTCTAAATTTATTACTGCCCGTCGGACAAGCAATTCCTCACAAAAGGTGTCCCGCTGATGCCATGGTGGTGGCGGCTGCCACCAAGAAGGAACTTGCAGATCCTTCCGTACCTGTCCATCCTCCTAATAAGGACTCTAGGACCATGGATAGGTATGGTAAGCGGATGTTTTCTTCAGCGACCTTTGCTATGCGTTAAGCTGAACTACCTATGTCACTTCACCAGACTCCAAAGGGATATCGTTAAGGAGCTAGGTGAAGTTGTGCAGGATCCTACAGCTGCAGGGGCTCAGGAAAAAATTGCTTCGCAGCTAGGAACCCTTAACTCCATTGCAAACTCCTCCATGCGGCTAATATCATATGCTGCTGATGGAGCGAGTAGGGCCGCAGGTACAGGTGTGGCTCTTAGATGCCAAGCCTGGATGCGGCTATGTAATTTTGCAGATCCCTTTAAGGCGTCCTTCACAAACTCTCCCTTTGATGGGTCAGCTTTGTTTGGCCCTCAAGTGAAGGAAACATTGACCAGGTGTGAGCAGGGCGGCAAAACTCTTTCTGCCGTAGGAGTCCGTTTTTCCACCCCTTCTAGACCTTACCCCAAAGGACAGAAGGGTGGCAAAATGTGGTTCCGTAAATCCCAAGGAGTCACGCCGGATTCACGTGGTCAGTTTACCCCTAGAGGCAGAGGGGTAACAACAACAGACGCCGCTCTAGAGGCAGAGGGGGTCCACAAAACCAGGGAAACAGAGAGTCTCTCTCTGACAAGCCCTTTCAGCATCCCTGAGATGTTGCCCGGCTGTCCCTCCTTGGAGGCAGTCGGGGGAAGACTATCGCTGTACCCAGAAGCCTGGCGTTCCCTCACTCAAGACAGATGGGTACAGTCGATCATATCCGAGGGTTACATAATTCCTTTCGAGGAAAGTCCTTTCTATCTCTCAAATTCCCTTCCAGATGTACCACCCGGTCTAAGGGAAATTGCAGAGTTAGAAGTCTTAAAACTACTGCAAAAAAGAGCCATTCAGCCAGTTACAACAGACCATTCAGAGCCCGGAATCTACTCAAGGTTCTTTCTGGTCCCCAAAAAGACGGGAGACTGGAGACCAATATTGGATCTCAGCAGACTCAACAAGTCTGTGAGGAAGACAAGATTCCGAATGGTCACTCTTCAGTCAATTCTGCCCTTCTTACAGAAGGACAACTGGATGTGCTCAATAGATCTTCAGGATGCGTGCTATCACATAAAAATTCACAGACGCTCCAGGAGATTTCTCCGCTTCGGCTGGGGTCCAGTCATTTCCAGTTCAGAGCCCTGCCCTTTGGTCTCACTACAGCCCCAGAGTGTTCACCAAATGCATGGCAGTGGTCACGGCTCACCTGAGACGTCAAGGATTCCAGGTGTTTCCGTATCTCGACGACTGGCTCCTTTCAGCCACCACCAGGCATCAGCTTGTTCAAGCCAGGGATTACACAATAAATCTTTGTTCTCATTTGGGCATCTCGATCAACTTGAAAAGTCATCCTTATCGCCCTGCCAGTCTATTACTTTCATAGGCAAACTTAAACACTGTTCGGATGTCAGCTACCCTTACAGATCAAAGAGTTTCAGACATTCAAAGTCATGTCAGGATCATTCTAGCCAACAAGAAAGTACAGGCCAGAATGGTTCTAAAGGTATTAGGCCTCATGGCTGCGGCCATTACTCTTCTTCCCCTGGCTCGCTTCTACATGCGCCTTCTTCAGTGGATGTTGTTCACTCAGTGGTCTTACCAACAACTTCCAATGCGTCACCAAATTCTGGTGACACAGATTTGCAAAAATCATCTTGCTTGGTGGATCACATCTCCCCAGATTCACCAAGGCAGACACTTTGTACCCCCATCCCCGGTAGCCACTGTCACCACGGATGCCTCCCTGATAGGGTGGGGGGGGGTCATTATCAGGGCAGGATGGTTCATGGGACGTGGCAACCGTTCGAGTACCACCTGCACATAAATGTCCTGGAGATGAGAGCAGTGCTTTTAACGTTGCAAGCCCTCAACGACTTTCTTCCCGTAGGGACAATTGCAGTCCACACAGACAACATGTCTGTAGTTGGGTATATCAACAAACAGGGCGGAACCAAGTCCTACCCCTTGTGTCGAGAAGCACTCAGACTTTGGCAGTGGGCGATCTCCTCTCATCGGTTTCTGGTAGCAATGCACATCCCTGGGAAAACCAACATTTTAGCGGACAGATTGAGCAGAGCTATTCTCATGCCTCACGAGTGGTCTCTCAAGCAATCTATAGTGGAAGAGATTTTTCTGAAATGGGGTCGCCCGTGTTGCGATCTTTTTGCTACTCCCCAAAACAGCAAATGCCTAGACTTCTTCTCTCTCTTCCCTCTACCAGGCCATCCCCCCAGAGACGCTCTGACCCAGGATTGGCCCCAGGGACTTCTTTATGCTTTTCCTCCATTTCCTCTGATCCCTCAAGTTATCCAGAAAGCAACCATTTTGAGAGCCAAAATGATTCTCATTGCTCCTTATTGGCCTCGACAAATTTGGTTCCCATTCCTCCATCGTCACCTTTTGGTGCAGCCGTGGCATCTGGACCCAGTGCCAGATCTTCTGATTCACCAATCCGGTCAGCTGCACCGGTCTATACCTTCTCTCAACCTCACAGCATGGTTGCTCCACTTCCTTCCTTAGCCAGGCTTCCTTTGATCTCTAACCCCGTTAGAGACATTCTAGTAGCTTCCTTAAAATCCTCTACCAGGAGGATTTATACAAGCAAATGGAAACGATTCTCTTATTGGGCTAAAGCCAAAAATATTGATCCTTTCACTGCTCCAGTTCAGGCAGTTTTGGATTTCTTAGCGGAGATTTTTCATGCAGGATCCTCTTCTTCCACAGTTAGAGTTCAATTGGCTGCTATCTCGAACTTTCATGTCGGGTTCGCAGATCACAATATTATGTCCCACAGGCTTTGTAGAGTCTTCTTAAAAGGAATTTTCCTCCTGAAACCTCCAGTCAGAAGTCCTCCCCCTCAATGGGATCTAAATTTAGTGCTGACATCCTTGATTCTTCCCCCCTTCGAGCCAGCTGTTTCTTGCTCCCTGAAATTTCTTTCATGGAAAACCTTATTCCTAGTAGCTATTACATCTGTCAGGAGGGTGTCTGAACTTCATGCTCTATCGGTTCGACCCCCCTATTTGGTCTTTCACAAAGACAGAGTATCATTGAGAACTAATCCGACCTTTTTGCCTAAGGTCGCCTCAAAGACTAATTTGAATCAATCCATTGATCTCCCTGTATTTTTTCCAAACTATTCAAACAGATCGGAACAAAAACTGCATTATCTTGATGTCCATCGCCAACTCAGATATTATTTGGACAGAACTAAACAATTTAGGAAATCCGATCAACTCTTTGTTTCCTATGCTGATAACAAGAAAGGCCTTCCTGTCTCTAAAGTTACCTTATCTAGATGGCTTTCTTCTGTCATCTCTGAAATTTATCAGCTCAGGGGAAAACAGCTGTGCTTAAAACCTAAAGCACATTCAACTAGAAGCTTAGCTACTTCTACAGCCTTTCAAGCTAGGCTTCCTTTAGACACTATTTGTGCAGCGGCCACTTGGGCCACTCCTCATACCTTTGTTTCCCATTACAAATTGGACTTGGCCTCCAGGGACAGAGCCAGTTTTGGCTCTACAGTCCTCAAGAGTCTGTTCCATTGAGCCACCCAGGATAGAGGTGCTAGGGACGCGGTCCCATCAAGCAAGAATGAAGGCGAGATTGACAACTTAACATTAAGAAGTTATGTACCTACCATAACGTTCCATGTTAGTTGTCTTCTCTCGCCTTCTTTCTTGCGACCCTCCCTCCTTCCCCAGGCCTGGACAGACCTTTTTCTACAAGGTATAATTATGCTGAAAGACCATACAGAGCTGGTCTTTCTTCCATCCTGCAGGTTTTTCTTCTGCTTTCTTCCTTTGGGAAGTGTTTATGCTTGGTGCTATTGCCCTTTTGTCATCAAACGAGATCTGGGTACTTACCGCCTTGCATCATGGGATATGGGGCTGCCTCGAGCTGGTAAAAGTGACTCTCGAGCTTAGCAAGTGCCGAGTCGGAGCCGAGGATCGGCTCCAAACCCATCAAGCAAGAAAGAAGGCGAGAGAAGACAACTAACATGGAACGTTATGGTAGGTACATAACTTCTTATTTTCCTTCTCTCCTCCTTCACTTCAATAAACAAACTTACTACTTTATATTCTCCTCTTGTGACATCACTGTTCAAACATAACTAGTAGAATATTTCAGCTATGTAACTATTGTGCTATTATGTATATAATATGTAATTTTGAATGTGTCCCTCTGAGGAATGCATTTTTATACGTATTTCACTTGCCACAGTATAATGTATGACACTGTAAAGCAGTAATGTGTAGTACTGATGAATGTATTCAATATGTAAAATTTCTATTTTTCTGTTGGAGCTTTTCTCCTCGGGCCTCCGCTGAAAATGGGCAATTGTAGCCCAGTCTGACAAACCCGGTCAACAAATATAAAATAAAAATAATATATAAAATCCATTCTGGAGGAGGTATGGGCCTCCTTGAAACTGATTACATGAATAGATCTGCAGTCATAGGATTACATACATATTTGCTGAACTCACAAGACCCAAATGTAGTGAAAGTTTTACAACATGAGGAGAATAAGTCTAAGATTACTTCCCTGCTTAGTTTAGCAGAAGCATATCAAGCAGGAATGGAAATCAAACCAGAAGTAAATAAAAATCAGGCAGCAACTGAATGTGCCAAAAAAGAAAATAAAAGAAAGAATATACAGTAAAGGATCAGATGAGAAGGCAAGAAATCTGGAAAATGCATAAATATAGTTGCAAGAACAGAAAACTCTTGGAACAACCTCATGTTGATCAGGATCAAACACAGGAATGGTTAAAGAGAGATGACATTAAACCAAAAGAAAAAAGGTTAATATTGGCTGCCCAAGATAGTGGACTATGTATATGTTGGTTTACAAAGTCCATTGGATGTGTGGCAATAACATACAAATGTTGGATTTGATGTTGTCTGTTTTCATTCATTCCTCAGCCATTGGGTCTGGATCCAGTACTTGGATCCGACTCGGCTGATAACATAGCTCATGGCCAACTGAAACTCTCGAGCTCCACCCTACCCATAATGCACCAACCCCTAACATACCTCAGATGTCATCTGCCACTTTCGAGTTTAGATGTGGTTAGTTTTACTCTCAAGTGTTTTGGTTAAGATAAATGTATTATCATCATTAAAATAATTTTTTCTGAATTTATATATATATATATATATATATATATATATATATATATATATATATGTGTGTGTGTGTGTGTGTGTGTGTGTGTGTGTGTGTGTATATATATATATATATATATATATATATATATACACACATTTACTAGAGTATTTTACCATTGCTGGTATTCTTGTTTTTCTTTTTTACTGTAAAGTTTTTCTAACTCCTTTGCAAAATTTAGATGGGGATTCACCCAGCTCTGACCCCTTTGGGTCAGGAAGCCTTAGCTTAATCTACCCCTCCAGTCACGGCTCTTTCTCCAATCCGACACTTCATTTTGGAGTCCGTGTATCTGAGTTTTCCAAGACCATCTGGTTCAGATCTGAGAGTGCTGGTGTCCTCAGATCCAAAGGTTTCTCTGAGTACACTGGCTGTGATGAGTTCAGAGCTGAGTGACTCTCAGAGCTGTAGCTTCCCAGTCAGATCCAAGGTGTTGGAATCAGCTACAAAGTTTTCAGAGCTGTCTCTGCCCCTCAGAGCCTTGGCCATGGACACCTCAGCTCTGGCATCTGCCTCTGGTGGATTGCCTTCGGGCAGAAGGAGCTGGTGGGACAGAAGCATGGCTTCTTGGTTCTGTTGACTTCCTTCTCCCTGGGATGGTCTGGCTTCGAGGTCATGGAGAGAATTTTCTCTGCTTCAGCTGGACAGAAGGTCTCTCTCCCCTCGGATCTTCCTTCTATGTTCCGTGTGTTTTTGTGCCAAGAGCCTCGACATTCAGCTCCACAGGGACATACAGTGGAAACCCTCCAGACTACCCAGTAAGGCATTACCCTCCCTTCCGATACTTCCCCACAACATCCAACTGAGGAAGTACCCCAGAAGAGAAAATGCAAGAGAACATGTAAAAACAGGCACATAGATTCCCCCTTGGAATCTCTCACTGAAGATACTGACTTCAATGAAGGGGAAGGGTCCCCCAGATCACCACTTAATGATGTCTCATTTGGAGACATTTTGGCGATCCTTAAGCAGAAAGATGGTTGGTCACCAGATAGTCCTTCCCCTGAGGATTCAGTATTTCTGGAGGTCTTTGGTGCTATCGACCTAGTCTTTCACCGGTCATGGAAGGAACCAGACTCTGTTGAACTAGTCCTTTGTCATATGGATAACATTTTAGAACCTCCAAAAGATAAGCCCCATTGGAACAAAGGAGTCACTGTTGATGCAATGGTTGTGGTAACAGCCACCAAGAAGTTGCTAGCAGAACAGAACTCCTCTGCCCACCACCCAAACAGAGAGTTCAGGGCATTGGGCAGGTTTGGAAAGCATGTGTTTGCTTCAGTGACCTTTGCCTTGAAGTCCCTGAATTACTTGCTGCACTTTATGAGACCGCAGAGGGATTTGATCAAGAAACTTTCAAAATCTCTCTTGGAGTCCATTTGTGCAGAGGATTATAAAAGATCATCCACACAGCTGGCCACTCTTTTATCTGTTTCCAGTGCATCAATGAGGATGATTTCTCATGCATCAGAAGGCATTTCATGGACCACTGGTTCAGCCGTTGCCATTAGGAGACATGCCTGGATGTGATTATGCAATTTTGCTGAGCCTTTCAAGTCTTCTTTCATCAATTCTTCTTTTGATGGAACATTCTTGTTTGGCTCCTCTGTAAAAGGAGTGCAGTGAACAGGAAGGAAAGACACTGTCTACCATAGGGGGTTTGCTTTCCTACCTCTGAATGATCTTTTTCAGTGAATCAAAGAGGAGGCAAGAAAATGTGGTTCCATAAATCCCAGGGATCTTTCCAGGATTCACACTGAGACAACTTTCTCAGAGGTAGAGGAGAGAGTTCAAATGGAAGATGTCATTCTCATGGCAAAGTAGGTCTGCAAAATCAAGGTTACTGAGATTCCTTTCTGAATAGACCCTTTCAGCACTCCTGAAGGGCTGCCTGGGTGACCAATTGCTCACTTCTGGAGGTAGTCAGGGGATGCTTGTCCTTGCACCCAGATGCCTTGGTTACTATAACAAAAGATTTTTGAGTACTAAAAATAATATCCAGAGGTTACTTTATACCATTTTTCCAAATGTCCAGTTCCCAAAGAAGAAAGCTTCCTGACATTCCACCCAGTCAGAGAGAAGCTGCAGCTCAAGAAATTCAGAAACTGCTGGATGAAAGAGTGATCCAGGAGGTCCCATCAGATGAGAAAGGATTCAGAACTTCCTTAAGGTTCTTAAGTGCCAGGAAGTCAGGGGATCTGTGACCAATATTGGATCTAAGCAACCAGAACTAATTTGAGAGGAAATCAAAGTTCCAAATGGTCATGGTTCAGTCCATGCTACCTCTTTTACTCAAGGATGATTGGATGTGCTCAGTTGATCTTCAGGGCACATGCTATCACATCAAAATAAACAGATGCTGCCAAAGACACTTGGGCCTTTGGTTGGGAGCCGGTCACTATCAGTTTTGACCCCTGCCCTTTGGACTCACCACATACCTCAGAGTGTTTACCAAGTGTATGGGAGTAGTAGCAACTTACCTGAGACTGCAAGGATTCCAAGTGCTTCCATATCTAGATGACTAGCTCCTTACCGCCCCATCCATGCACCTCCTAGAACAGTGTAGGGACTCTTTGCTCTAAATTTGCCAGTCACTAGGCATTACAGTCAATATTTCCAAATCCAAACTGCTACTAGTACGGAGTCTGGAGTTCATTGGTGCTCATCTAAATACAATAAGGTAGATGGCTTCTTTATCTACTCATTGTATATGCACAATGAAGTCTCAGGTTCATCAAATTCTTTCTCATCCTGCTCCTCCTGCCAGACTTATCCTTCAAGTCGTAGGTTCCATGACAGTATTTATAGTATTAGTCCCATTAGCATGTTACTATATGCATGTTCTTCAATGGACTCTAGCTGTTCAGTAGTCTGTTCTTTGATAGCCCCTGTCTTTCCCAGTCAAACTTACTCTGATATACAAAAAATCATATTTGCTGTTAGATCCAGTCGGACAAAATTTACATGGGTTGCCACTTTGTTCTGTTTCCCCAGTAGCTACAGTGACCACATATGCCTCCCAGCTCAGGTGAGGGGGTGCATCTCATCAGAAGGATGGTCCAAGGCACATGGTCCCCCCAGAGATCAATTCACATATGTGTCCTGGAGATGAAAGCAGCTCTCCTAGCTTTGGAGACATTTCAAGATGTTCTCGCTCTAGGGACCACTGCAGTCCAAATGGACAACATCTCTGTGGTCTGGTACACCACCAAACAAGGGGGAACTCAGTCTTACCCCCTATACCAAGAAGCTATAAGAGTGTGGCAATGGGCGGTCTCCTCCAACCATTTTCTAGTAGCAGTGCACATTCTGGGGAAATCCAACATACTAGTGGACAAACTCAGCAGGTCCATTCTGATGCCTTACTAGTGGTCTCTCAATCAGTGGCGGAGAAAATTGGGACCAACTTTGCTGCAATCTTTTTACTTTTCCCACAACAACACATGCAGCAGGTACTTTGCCTTGATCCTCCTTCAGGGGGAGTTACCAAAAGATGCACTAGTCCATGTTTGGCCCTCTGGTCTCCTTTATGCTTATCCCCCAGTACCTCTGATTCCAAAATCCGTACAGAAAGCCAGTTGGTTGAAGAGCTTGGTTATCCTCATTACCCCCTTTTGGCCTCGCCAGGTCTGGTTCTGTTTTCTTTGGTCTCATCTTTGTTATCCTGCTTGGATACTAGATCTCAGTCCAGACCTTCTGTCACATCCCTTGGGAAAAAAAAAGCATCCCAGCCCTCAAACTAACCACATCTTTTTTCCAGTTCCATTTGTAGCTAAATACCCCAGGCCTCTTCCCCAGTTTGTGATATACTTTTGTCCTCACAGAAAGATTCCACTAAGAGGATTCCAATTGGAAAATGTTTTCAGTTTGGGCCCTGAAAAATTACATTGATCCCTTTATTGTCTTTGTTTCTTCTGTACTAGAGTTTTTAGCTTCTCTTTTTAAAGAAGGTGCTAGTTTTTCCACAATTAAAGTACAGTTGGCAGCCATATCAAAATTTCACTCATGAGACAATGCTTCTTGCTTGGCTGCTTCCAGGTTGTGTAAGGCTTTTCTATAGGGCACCTTTTTGCTTAGACCCCCAGAGAAAGATCTGTCACCTCCCTGGGATTTAACAGTAGTAGTTCAAGGCTCAACTCAATAACCCTTTGAACCTTCAGCAAAAACTGACTTAAAATTCCTGTCTTGGAAAACAACCTTTTTAGCTGCTATTGCATCTGCTAAAAGGATTTCTAAACTCCAGGCTCTTTCATCAAAAGCTCCTTACATTGTTTTTCATAAAGCCAGGATTATCTTAGAAACCCGTCCTTCTTTCCTATCAAAAGTGACATCTGAATCAAACATAAATTAAACCATTCATTTACCAGTCTTTTCAAAATTTTCAAACAAGGGACAATACATGCCACATCTTTTAGATGGTGCATAGTCAACTACATTTCTATTTACACTGGACAAAAGATTTAAGAAAAACAGACCAGTTGTTTTTCTCTTTTCCACTTAGTCTCCAGTTTCTAAAGTTGCTTTGGCTAAATGGATAGCTAATATATTCCCAGCAAACTCTCTCCCTACCAAAAACCGCCTGAGGCTCTCAACAAGATCCATGGCCACCTCATCTGCCTTCTGGTCTAGAACTTCCAGTGATGTTATTTGTGCAGCAGCCACCTGGTCTAATGCCCATATTTTTATTACTCATTACAAATTGGACATGAGTTCCAGAAGCAGAGCTGCTTTTGGTTCAGCAGTTCTCTGAAATATCCTTCCATGAGGGCCACCCAAGATCTGCATAGATGGAGACTTTGTCCTATATGTTGAGGAAGAATATAAAGGACAACATTGGATATTAAAGTTATGTTTTCACCATAAATATGCATTTGTGTTGTCCATTTTCATTCTTCCTCAACAGCACTCCCTCATTCCCCCTTCCTGTTATATTCTGGAGTGACATGACAGGATTGAGTTCTGGTTTAATTTCTCTTCTCTTCTACTATTATATATTAAGGGGTTTAAGGCAGCAAACATGATCTGAGGTATTGGGGATGGTCTACGGCATTATGGGTAGAGGGAAGAGCTTGAGAGTCTGAAGTCTGTAGAATGTGGCCGAGTAGGATCTGTAACACATACATTGAGGAAGAATGAAAATGGACAACACAGGTGCATAGTTATGGTGAGTACATAACTTTAATTTTTCATTGTGTGTTGAAAAGCAAGCACAGTGTAGCATTACATGTGCAGCTAGCACCCTAACATTTGACAATTGTGTGAAACAAGTGGGCTCAGATTAGCTACACTGTGTGAGGAATTGCTAAAATATGTATTTTTTACAATTTTGTTTTTAAATGTGAATAGTATTTTTTATTGTATTAGACAGATGAATAACTATGGCAACCTGTGACAGTATCTGTGTATCTATATAACTATCAAGAACTTAGAAAAAGGCGCTTAAATGCCAGAGCGCCCTATGCTGCTTTAGGCATGGTAAGGAAACTATATTCTTAGACAGTGGTGCTGTAGGCATCACTTGAGAAGCAACAAAACTCATGCTATGAGTATGAGTGAGTTCAAAAATCTTGCACCCCGGCCAAAAATTCAACTCTAACCCCTCTTCCAATAGCTCAGCACTTAAAAGCTCATTACAGTTCAACTCTTATTTCATAGATAGTGTAGTATCTTTAACCAAGTATTCCCAAACATCTAATCCTAACCCTGCTCAACATCACCACTTCTACTTTCACCTTCAAACCTGTGCCCAGATCCTATACCGTTAAATAAACTCAAACCATTCTCTACTTCAGCTGATGACCTTCCAAATGAGTACATTAAAGTAGCAGCCAATAGCATTGTTTATCCTTTCTCAATCCTTATAAATAGGTCAATCGAGGAACCCCATGCTCCCTCTCTCTGGAAACAGACGCACATTATCCCTCTGCACAAAGGAGACAATTCAACAGACATTACGAACATTAGACCAATAGCAATCTTATTCCACTCTCCAAAATACTTGAAAAATGTATTCAGAAACAATTGCTAAACTATCTCCTGCAGGAAGAACTCTTGTCCCCCACATAGCATGGCTGCTGTCTTTCCCATTGTACTAATAGTGCACATCTAACCTATATAAAAATTGTCACTAAAGCTAGAGATAACAGCAGTCTAGTCTCCTCCTTATTTCTAGACTTGTCTAAAGCCTTAGACACAGCTTGTCACAGCAAACTTCTACAGATGTCCTCATTAGGTCTCTCTCAACCCACCCTTAAATGGTTTAAAAGATACCCATCCAATAGGTAATAGTAAAATAGCACTTCACCCTCCCTCCATACATCCCAGTCACCACTGGTGTACACAAGGGTCTATCTTTGGTCCTCTTCTCTTTAACATTCTCATTAACACCCTCCACACATCCACAGAAAAAGCCTTCCTAATACAGTATGCAGATGACTCTACACTCATTTGCACATTTGACAACATGGAACATCTCTAAAAAATATGCAGGTAGCTTTAACAGCCACTGACATATGGCTTTTTAACTCATAATTTATGCTCAACCCTAAAAAACTAAACTACTTCTTTCCCCCAAATCTCTCTGTCATGAAAAAACAAAATTCAAAGTCCCCTCTCTTGATAATACAGCCACTGAAGTCACTTCTCATAGCAAATTTTTAGGGATGATAGTGGATGATAATCTTAGATTTGACCTGCATATTCAAACTTGGAAAAGAAAAACTTATCAAAAATTAGGGGTACTTTATAGCGCCAAAAACTTTCTCACCAATGCAACTAAAATTACACTTGCCACTACCACTATCTTATCCCCACTCTTCTTTATGGTGCTCCCATCAATACTAACATCCAGGTATCACAAAAATCAAAACTGGAATAATGCTGTAACAAAGTTGCTAAATTTGTAGCCAGTTCCCCTTTCAGAACTCAACACTATGTAGCACTAAAGAGCCAAAATGGGTTAGAACTTCCTCATCAACTAAAATGTACACAACTTCTTACCAGTTATAAAATTATGCAGCATCCATCAGTTTGTCCAGCACTAAATAACATTCTACACAACTATATTCCCAGTCAGTCATTATAATCCAATGACCCCAGTCTGTCAACAAACCTGTCAAATCTGATGGGCATTGTTTATACTCATACCATTTTGCTAAGGCCTGAAACTCCTTACCTGTATCCATCAGGTCAATACCCTCCCACCCATCTTTCAAAACCATTCTGAAAGCCTTTCTAGCAAAAAGTTTGCTCTATTCTTGCTCAATACCAGAATAAAATATATGTAAATGTGAACAAGTACCTATTCATACCTTAAATCTCCTTAGTCTCCCTTCTTCCCTCACTTCCTTACTTCTATCACTTTCTCTCCCCTGACTTCCCCTCTAAATATACCATGTCGGCTTTTCTCTGACATCATATTACAATTCCTGTGTGTATTATACAAACTTACCTTTAGTTTTTCTATAAAATGGCTAACTTTTCTGTAATATTACATCATTGCCACTTACAATTTGTGTGCATTCTTAACCAGTGATGTTGTGTTGTCCTATCTCGCCTTCATTCTTACTGGATGGGTTCGGAGCCAATCCTTGACTCCGACTCGGACGAATATACTAGCTTGAAGCCTTTCACTTGGCTCGTGGCTGAATAGGTATCCCATCATGCAGTGGTGTAATCCCCAGATCTCTTTTGCCCCTTTACAAGTTCGGATACTCTCTCCTTGGCCATGACTAAGTTTTGTTAAAATTTTGTATATTTTCTTGTATTTAGCTATAATATTCTTAATTAGTCTAGTTTGAGTATTTTAGCTAGCTTTTCTTCTGTAGTTGCATGTCCTATTTAATCTGCTGCTGTGTTGGTGGCTGTTGTTAGTCGCAAGGACATTTTTCTCCTTTTCCCATCGTTTTTTCTCTGCAGAATAGTATTTAGAGTGCATTTCCCCTTGTCTGTCTATATTAGCTTGTTTTAGTTAAAGAGCTAAGTGCCCATTTAACGTAGAGGGTTTGTCCTGTGCCTCTCTTGTTGTAGCTCTACTAGGTCCGTTTAAGTTAGAGGGCCTAGTGCCCATTTAACTTAGAGGGCAGAGCTGCTCCTTTTTCTTCCCTTTTTTCTTAATTATGGATGTGTAGTGTTATTATAAAATGTAGCAAACTTTAAATATAGTGTGTGTTATTTTCTTATAGAGGTGTGTTTTAGTGTTTACCTCTTTATTGATAGTAGTTGTTTTTCCTTCTTAAAATGTCAAAGGAAAGTAGAGAGAAGGAACCTAAGCCTTCGGGCTTTAAAAAGTGCCAGAAATATTCTCAAAAGATGTCCATCACTGATGGACATAATATTTGTGTTTATTGTTTGGTGGCCATTCACCTCCAAGAGACTTGCACATTCTGTCATTCTTTCAGCTTCTGTGTCTTACAGGAAAAAAAGAACAAGCTTGTTCTTAAAGGACTCCTGAAACCTGCTTTAGATGAAGCTTTACAGAGCTCATCTTCTTCAAATAAGTCCCCTAAAGGTGACAAGCCTACGAAAAGACCATCTTCTTTTTTCCTCTACTTCTGCTCAGTTAGAGCCACCTCAGAAATTGGCAAAAACTTTTGAAACGTCAGTCTCCTCCGCTCAACAGCCTTCGGAACTGAGAGAGATCATTGACTTGGACAAGTTAAGTCCTTCAACTCCACGTCCTTTGGAACCAAAAGAGACTATTTTTCGGAGCCGGTCTACTGAACTATTACCGGTCTCCCCTACCTTGAGGTCTCCCATATTGGAGAGATCTCGCTCACCAACCCTCTCCTCCGGGTCCTCTAGGAGCTTAATGGATGATGATGTGGAAAGGGTGGTGCGCAGACTTTTGAAGTCGCTGGCATTGGCAAAATTCTGGTTTCAGAACCACCCAAGACTGTTACATCCACGACTATTCCTTCTCCGAATGAAGCTGGATCTTTAGAGCAGGAATGCCAGACTTGCTGTAGACTCTTCAGTTTGAAGACCCCTTCAGGAGATTTTGGAACCGATCCCTGCTCCAACACTCTTGGTTCTGTCCGGAGTGTCTAGGAGCCGAAGCTCTCCGGTTGGCTCCGGGTGGGGACACTCAGACCCGAGTTTCTTCGGTTCCGAGTTTACCTCTTGGTGCTTTGGCTCAGCTGAGCTCGGCTCCTACATCAGCCTTGTAGATGATCTCCATAGAGCCGGGTATTCCCTCTTTTTCCTCAGAACCGGAGGTGTCCTCGGAGCCAGGGGGATCTGCCTTCGAGCTGATGAGGAGTGTGCTGTCCCCACCTACAACTCTACATAAGGATACTGGTATTCTCTCCCCCAAGCACCGGCTTCTGTCTCGGCACCAACCCATCCACAGGGCAGCAGAGATCCAGAGCCTCAGGGAACCCCACTGGGCAAACCCCACTCTTCCAAGACCTCCACAGAATACCCTTTTGAGGATGCTCCTCAAAAGAGAACATGCAAGAGAAAGCATATAGACTCCCCTGATGGGTGCATCACCTCTGACACTGACCTCAACGAGTCAGAAGGGTCCCCATGGTCATCCTCTGAAAACATCTCCTTTGCAGATATCTTAGAAATCTTGAAACAGAGAGACGGCTGGAAAACCATCAACCCTTCTGATGAGGTGTTGTGTACCTGAAGGCTTTTGGATCTCAGCCTTCAGCCTCCTGGCTGTCTCTGCCTTTTGATGAGCTCTTGGACTTGGTTAGTCGAAAGGCATGGGAGTCACTAGACACTGTGGAACCAGTCCCTCAGAGGCCAAATAAGTTCTTATCAGCCCCATCTGAAAAGGATTTTCTCACAAAAGACGTTCCTGTAGATGCTATGGTGGTGGCAGCAGCCACCAAGAAAGAACTTTCTGAAATATCCTCATCTGTTCATCCACCAAATGGAAGTGTGTTTTTTCGTCAGTGACTTTTCCCCTCAGATCGCTGAACTACCTTACGCACTTCATGAGACTACAAAGGGATCTCCTGAAGGAGTTAGGAGATACTCTCCAAGGTTCAGTAGCTGCAGGGGTTTCAGAGAAGGTAACCTCTCAGCTATCTACCTTAAATTCCATCATTAACTCCTCCATAAGACTGATGTCCTGTGCAGCAGATGGAGCGAGCAGAGCAGCAGGTTCAGAAGATACCTCGAGGAGACACTCCTGGATGTGCTTGTGTAATTTTGCAGAGCCTTTCAAGTCTACCTTTGTTAATGCCCCTGGTTCCGCACTCTTTGGACCCAAAGTTAAAGATACACTCACCAGATGAGAGCAGGAAGGGAAAATTCTCTCTACCATTGGAGTACATTTTTCTGTACCTTCAAGACCTTACCTTAAAGGTCAGAAGAGTGGGAAAATGTGGTTCAAAAGATCCCAGGGAGTTTTTCAGGATGCATGAGGTGAACCATTTCCCAGGGGCAGAGGGGGAGGCAATAATGGTAGACATCATCCATGAGGCAGAGGGGGTCTGCAAAACCAGGTTGGCCATGATTCCTTTCACGGCCGGCCCTACCAGTGCTCCTGAAAGGAGGTCCATCTACTCTACTCTGGAAGCAGTCGGGGGCGGTTAACTTTGCGCCCAGAAGCCTGGTGAGATATCACAAGAGACAAGTGGGTACAAAGTATAATATCCAGAGATCATTCCATTCCCTTTCGCCACCCTGTCCAACAGATCAGAACAATCTCAAATGTTCCACCCAGTCAAAGGGAGCAAGCAACTGTAGAAATTCAAAAGTTGCTAGACAAAAGAGTCATCAAAAAGTCCCCGCAGACCAAATAGGATTCGGAACTTACTCAAGATTCTTTTTAGTGCCAAAAAGAACAGGGGACTGGAGACCCATATTGGATCTCAGCAAACTAAACGAATCCGTGAAGAAGTACAAGTTCCAAATGGTGACACTGCAGTCGATTGGATGTGCTCAATAGACCTCCAAGATGCGTACTACCACATAAAAATGGACAGAGCATCGAGGAGTCATTTATGCTTCCAGCTGGGAGCCAGTCATTATCAGTTTCGAGCTCTGCCCTTTGGTCTCACTACAGCCGCCAGAGTGTTCACCAAATGCATGGCAGTAGTCACGGCTCACTTGAGATGTCTAGGATTCCAAGTGATTCCATACCTTGATGACTGGCTCCTAACTGCCATCACCAAACATCTACTTCAACAGGAGAGAGGCACCACATTACAAACCTGTTCTCAGTTAGGCATAACAGTTAATTTACAAAAATCTGCCTTGCTACCTTGTCAACATATTACATTCATAGGTGCAGATCTTGACACTGTTTCCATGATGGCACATCTGCCTCCCGACAGAGTTTTTGTTCTCAGATAACAAATAGCCGACCTTCTACCCCAAAATAAGGTGAAAGCAAAAACAATTTTGAAAAATCCTAGGAACCATGGCATCAACCATCACCCTAGTTCCTCTAGCCAGGATCATATGAGAATTCTTCAATGCCTCCTTTTTGCTCAGTAGTCATTACAAGATCTTCCCATGTCTCACCAAATCAGAACTGCAGAGTCATGTAAGAGAGATCTTCTTTGGTGGCTTCGATCAGACCACGTGACCATCGAGCGACCTTTTGTGCCACAACAACTTGTAGCAACAGTGACCACAGGTGCCTCCCAGATAGGGTGGGGGGCATTATCTGGGAAGAACAGTCCAAGGCACATGGCAGGAACACAAGGCTCATGTGCACATCAGTGTTCGAACAGTCCAAGGCACATGGCAGGAACACAAGGCTCATTTGCACATCAGTGTTCTAGAGATGAGTGCAGTGCTTCTAGGTTTGCAAGCACTCCAGGGTTCTCTTCTACTAGGAACAATTGCAATCCAGTCAGACAACATGTCGGTAGTTTGGTACATAAACTAACAAGGCGGAACCAAATCATACCCCCTTTGTGTAGAAGCTCTGAGAATATAGCAATGGGCAATTTCTTCCCAACGTTTTCTTGTAGCAATGCATATCCCAGGGAAATCCAATGTGATAGTGGACAAACTCAGCAGTGTGATTTTAATACCTCATGAGTGGTCTCTAAACTAAAACATAGTGGAGAAGATTTTCCATAAATGGGGCCAGCCTTGCTGTGACGTTTTTGCCCCTCCCATGAATACCAAATGCAGCAGCTACTTTGCCCTAATCCCCCGTGAGATGCATCTGTTCACAATTGACCCTCGGGACTTTTTAATACCTTTCCCTGATACCCAAAGTCATTCAAAAAGCAAAATGCTTGGGAAGCAGGTGGATTCTCATTGTTCCACATTGGTCTCATCAGATTTGATTCGCCTTCTTCTGGCCTTACCTACATGAGAAACCATAGGTTCTGGACCCAGTTCCAGACCTTCTGACTCATATGTCGGGAACGTTTCATCCTGCTCTCCACACCCTCAGTTTGACAGCTTGGCTGTTCCACTTCCAAACTTAGTCAGGCTTCAAGACTTCACACCAGCAGTGAAACACATTTTGGTAGTTTCTCATAAAGGCTCTACCAGGAAATTATATTCTAGTAAATGGAAGAGGTTCTCTACTGGGCAAAAGCAAGAAATATTGATCCCTTTTCTTCCCCAATTAGTTCAGTTTTAGAATTTCTTGCAGAACTTTTCAAGTAAGGTTCCGCATCAGCTACAATTAGAATTCAGTTAGCTGCAATTTCTAATTTTCACATTGGTGAATACACTCCTAACCTGATGTCAAACAAGTTGTGTAAAACATTTTTAAAAGGCACTTGCTTATTAAGACCCCCCCCCCCCCCTTAAAGAACCTCTTCCACCGTGGGATTTGAATTTTGTTCTGATGCGTCTAACCTTACCACCCTTTGAACCTTCATCATCATGTGATCTCAAATTTCTGTCTTGGAAAACTATCTTCCTAGTAGCCATTACATCTGCAAGTAGAGTCTTGGAGTTGCAAGCTCTATCAGTCAAGCCACCATACTCGATCTTCCATAGGGATAGAGTATCTTGATGAACTAATCCATCCTTTGTGCCAAATGTTTGCTCCCAAACCAATCTGAATCAATCAGTTGAGCTCCCAGTGTTTTTTCCTAATCATAGCAACAAGGCAGAATACAAACTTCACCAACTGGATGTTCATAGGCAACAGGTTTTATCTGCATAAGACCAAAGATTTCAGGAAAACTGATCAAGTGCTCATCTCCTTTTCAGAAGCAAAAAATTACATGCCAGTTTCAAAAGTTATGCTTTCAAATTGCATTATCTTTATATATACCTCAAATAACAGTAATTTACCTTTTAAAGTTAGAGGCCACTCCACTAGGGCATTAGCAACATCCTCTGCCTACCTAGCCAGATTATCAATGGACAGTATTTGTGCTGCTGCTACTTGGGTAAGATCCCTTACTTTTATTAGTCATTACAAAGTTGATTTGGCCTCCAGGGACAGGACTTCCTTTGGTTCCACTGTGCTCAAAGGTTTACTCCCATGAGCCTCCCAGGAAAATGGTGCTAGGGACACTGTCCCATCTAGTAAGAATGAAGGCGAGATAGGACAACATAACATAAAGAAGTTATGTACTTACAATAACATTTCAGTTTGTTGTCCATCTCGCCATTCATTCTTACGACCCTCCCACCTTCCCCCAGCCAAAGACTCCTAGAGGACTTAGATGTGAGATCTTTCTTTCTTCTGAAGGAGCTCCTCTTTATTTCCTTGTTCTTTCTATACCTGATGTTGCAGGACAATTGTGGGCACATTGTTATGATTAGTAGCAAACAAGATCTGGGGTTTACACCACTGCATGATGGGATACCTAGTCAGTCACTAGCCAAGTGAAAGACTTTGAGCTAGTGTATTTGGCTGAGTTGGAGCTGAGGATCAGCTCCGAACCCATCCAGTAAGGATGAATGGCGAGATGGACAACAAACATGGAATGTTATGGTGAGTACATAACTTCTTTTTTTCATATCATGTCTAATTTGGTATCATTATTTAAACTGCAAGATGGTTTTTGTATCACTTTTGAAAATTGTGAAATGATTGTTTTTAAAATGTTTTATAATACTTTGGAACCTTTCTTCTCAGACCTCCGCTGAAAATGGGGTCTTACCCGGTCTGACTGTCCAAGTAATCAAATGCAATAAATAAATAAATACATACATACGTACATACATACATACATACATACATATATACATACATAAACATTTCACAAAAGGAATATTGCACATGAGACTCCATCTCAAGCAAATTCCTCCTTTGTGTGATCTCAGCTATGATCCTGAAATATTGACCTTACCACCTTTTGAACCTGCCACAAAGGCTGATCTGAAGCTCTTAATGTGGACAATTGTTTTGCTTATTGCTCTGCTATCTTCAAGTCAAGCCTTTGAGCTGCAAGCTCTCATGGTGGGCCAACCTTATCTGATTTTTCCACAGGATAAAGTTGTGTTACACACTAGCTCCGCTTTTATGCTGAAAGTGGTTTCAGAATTCACCTTCATTCAGTCTGTTATCCTCCCTGCATTATTCCAAGAACCTAAGAATAAGGGAGAGAGTATACCTCATACCTTGGCTGTACATTGACAGCTCAGGTACTACCTTGATAGAACAAAACCCTTTAGGAATGCTTGAAAGGCTTTTTGTTTCTGGGAGTGCAATTTATGCATGCTATTGTTTTGTAGATAGCTGTTACTTTGCACTTCCTTTTTATAAATCTTTTTTTCTCAATAATCATTTTTATTGTTTTGCAAAACCATTATACATTTCACCTTTTTATAAATCTTAACTTTTAAAGTGTTGGTAGATCTGTACACATTCAGGTCCAAAAAATTAATGTTGTCCTTCATGTGAATGAATCCATGAGTTACCTTCAGTTGACATTTAATTATAGGAAGGACAACATTAAGTTTTTGGACCTGAATGTGTATAGATCTAGTATAAGTTTAGCCTGAAAAAAAAAACATAGTGAAGGGGCAATTCACTAGAATAAGCAGGTTAACAGACGAGGCAGTATTTTTTGAAAAAGAATGTGAAGAACTCAAAAGGAAATTTTAAGAAAGAGTGTACCCCAAGGACATCATTAACAATTCCTGGATGGAAGTAAAAAATGTAAGGGAACATAAGGTATCAAATGTAAACAGGAAGTCAAAAGAAAATGAAACAGATTTTTCCTTAGCATATGTTTTAGACAATTCAGTAGATGAAAGTAAAATCAAAGGAATAATCAAGAATAATTGGAGATTCTTATTGAATTTTCAAGAAATTAAAAATGTTATAGGGGAGACCCTGTCTTTGTCTCTAAAAGAGGAAAGAGTTTAAAAGACTTTTTATGCTCAAGTATGCCTGATGTTTTGGAAGTGAGGATGAAAAGATGTAACAGTTGTAAGTTATATCAATATATGAAAGAAGTTAAGAATTTTGTAGTGGCAGCAAGAAGCTTTGAAATTAGATTGAATAATTTGTATAACTGCCGGTCCAAATATGTGGTATACATGGCTCTGTGAGAATTATGTCCAGCATTTTATACAGGAAGAAATGCCGCGGTGGTGCAGCGGTTAGTGTTGTCACCTCACAGCAAGAGGTTCTCCCGTTCCATTCTCGGCTGGAATGCCTTCTGTGTGGAGTCTGCATGCCCTCCCCACAGTCGAGTGACGTTAAAGACATGCAGGTAGGTGCGTGCGTGAATAGGTGTGCCTTCTTTGAAGATTGGGCATTGGGTTGGCAATTCAGCACTGTAAAAATCCACTGCCAATCATTAGCGGACTGGAGTTCCTCTTTGGTGACCCCTAACCGGGAAAAGCCGAAAGACATTACTTTATTTTGTATAGGAAGAACCATTAGAGAAGTCTACATGCGAGTGAATGAACATATAAGAGCAGTAGACAAGACTGATGTAAGCAATGCCTTGGCAAAACATGTTAAGCAAAAACATTTGTTAGAAAAAAATAAGGCATGCTTCAAATTTGTAATAATTGATGAAGTCAATTGTTTTGATCATAGGATTGATGCAGAAGATGAACTGGATTGGAGAGAATATTGCTGGCAAATCAGGTTGAATGCATGTGTATACCCTGGTTTAAATAATAGAGAAAACTTTAAAGTTGTTCTTATAAGGAAAGGGTTAAGGCATTAAGTGCTTTGGGTCACATGTTATTGTTATTAAGTATTTAAATAACTTTGTTCATTATACAACTTGGTCTGGAAAAGTTCCATGAAGGGAATGAAAGCACTTAGCAGTTGGATTTTTATGTAATAAAGTAATTTTGCGTTTTTAGCTGTTCGTTTTTTATTATTAAAGTTTACTTTGACTTTGACTGTTTGACTTTGAAAGAAGGGTCATCCTGTCTTTAAGCAAACCATTACATGTGGATTGTCCTCTGGTATTGTTTTTTGTTATACCCACCATGGCAAGGTGAATCCAGGCAAGGTAAAGGCGCATTCTATCAGGGCCTTTTCATTTTCAGTGGCTTATTGGAAACGTGGACTCAAGAAGTATTCTAAAGGCAGCAACTTGGTCCTCGGTCCATACCTTTTTGAATGACTACAAACTGGATGCCTTTTCTAAATCCAGAGCAGGCTTTACTAGGACCATTGTCCAAGGGATCCTGGACCCTTATCTTTTTTCCTCCCAAGTTGGGTAAGCTTTGAGAATCTACCCATATGCCAGTAAGGCAATCTGTTTGTTGAACATAGCACAGTTGTATAAGTTCTACTAATCTTTCACAGTAGATGTTCATAGAACACACCGCCTTACTGGTATTATGCACCCACCATCCCCATTCTTTTAGATTTACATAGTTTGGGGTGGAGTTGCTGTTGAGTTACACTCATTGGCCTTTTTTGGTGTGTGTCTATTTGTGTGTGTGTGATTTTGGTTTGGAACAGTAAGTGTTCACAAGCTTGCATTTTCATCTTCTTTTCGTTCTGGTTATAGAGAATTGAAAGGGTCCTGTCTTTGGGTCTGAAAGGCAGTCCCTTTACTCTCAGGTGATTTGTCCATGACACTCACAGGCAGGCAGAGGGAGGAAACTCTGAGCTTTTGTAGGCAGCCAGAGATAGGGTAGCAGGGCACTACTACCCATATACCAGTAAGGCAGTGTGTTCTACAAACATCTGCTGTTACTGGTAAATAGGACTTTACCTGTTTTTGGTCCTGATCTGCCTGGTCTACTGTCTGACATTCTGTTCTTGATTTTTTTTTTTAAATATTCTTGCTAAAACATTAAAAAGGGAAAAAAATGGAAGATTGCCTTTCTCTCCTTCTAGTTTTAACATTGTTTGTCATTAACCCACCTACCAAAACAGAGCTTGCCTTTAGCAAGTGTGCCTTTAGAAAGAATACTCCTTGCCACCATTGGCATTATGTTTGTGTAATTTGCAAGAATAGTGAAACATGGAATCTGAAGTAGGGACTTCATTTGTCAGCAACCTTTGGGTCTTGGATCCGACTTCGGATCCAAGCCGGCAACTTATTTTACAGCTTATGGATCCGAGCTCCTAGCTCCTCCCCTTACCCATAATCCCCTGCCAACCTTGATTGACCTCAGATCTAGTTTGCCGCTCTTAGAAGAGACAGCTGGATTTCAGAGTTCCTGGCGACTTATCAGATAAGTCTTCAAAAAACTTGTCAAAACAGAAAATTTTTTGATTTACTTAAACAGTGTGTGTGTTAGAGTGTGTTATGTTGCTTGTGTTTTTGGGGCCTGGTGTGTTTGTGTAGTAACTTTATTTTTTTCTAATGTCGGAGGCCCCAAAACCCATTTTTCTAAGTGCACCGAGTGTGGCCATAAGCTTTCACCGGCGGATGGCCACACTCGGTGTGTTCGGTGCCTTGGGGTTGAACACCTGTCCTCGGGGTGTTCCATTTGCGCAGCGTTCAACCCCAGGGCACTGAAAGAGCGGAGGTCAAAGTTGGTTCTGGCGGGACTTTTGCCCCCGGATCCAGCTTCGGCCTCCGGTACTCCCGTGGCTCCTCCTCAGTCCTTGGTGGTAGCTGCTCCTGCCCCCCTTCCCCCGGCCGGGACTCAAACTCCCACTAAGACGCTGGAGGAAAGGGAGGCCAGGAGGGAGAAAAGGAGGGAGAAGCACCACAAGCGGTGGGCCGAGGCCTCCGCTTCGCCCCCCCCCAGCTAAGCGGGCTTCTCCCTCCACGACTTCCAGGTCCCCTCCTCCTCGGATCCGATCTCCTTGCTTTTCCCCGGGACCTGAGGAAGAGGAGACCCGATCTCCGTCGAGGTCATCGAGGCGGCATTCCCGGCCCACCTCGGTGGCCTCGTCGAGATCTATTTATAGTCTTTCTGATGCAGACTTGGACCGGATGATGAGAAGGTTCATCCAGGCCCAGCTGCAGATGGGAGTGCTCTTGCCCCCCCCCCCCCCTTCGGGGGGCAGCTCGACACCTTTTTTTTGCCCCAATAGCTCCTTCTCTGACCTCCTTCCCGGGTTTGGAGTGCTCGGAGCTGGTCAGCGTTGGAGCCGGGGGTGGGTTGGCGCCGACAGTACTGGGTACTTCAGATCCGACCCTGACCTTGAGTCTGTCGGGTCCTTCATCGGATCTGACCTCTCGGAGCCGTGGGCCGAGCTTCGGATCCGAGGGATTCAGTGTGCCTTCGGCTCCATCCAGGTCGGAGCACACGGGTCCTTCGGATCCGGTGGCCTCGGCGCCGGTTCCGATCCCTTCATCAGATCCAAGTGGGAGCCGGCTTTCGGATCCCAGGGAGAGAGGCTCCCCCTCGGCCTTCGAATGTAGTGGAGAGGGCTCTGTTGAGGGCATCCGGACCCCCCGGTCCTTGCATCGGCTCCACCCTGCACTCTCTCTCTGCTGGGTCAGGCTTCCATCACCCGGCCACAGGGACAGCCTGCTTCGATGTCCCAGGTTGTTCCACTGGAACAGGATATTGCTGGTGAGACCTCCTCGGACAGTCCCCCCGAGGAAGTGCCTCACAAGTATAAGTGTAAGAGGAGACACGTGGACTCCCCCCGAGTCCTTAACAGGGGACACGGACTTGGATGAAGGGGAAGGCTCCCCAAGGTCACCCCCCGAGGATGTCTCCTTTGGAGACATCATGGAAATGCTCAGGATCAGGGGGGGTGGTCTGCCCCCAAGGCTTCTTCCGACGAGTCCGTGTTCCTGGAGTCATTCGAAGCAGGCCCGTCTACCTCTTGGGTGACCCCTCCGGCCGACCCCTTGGTGGACCTCATCACCACCAGGACGTGGAAGGAACCGGACACTGTGGAGCCAGTCCCCAAACACCCGAATAAAAATTTGAGTCCTTCTGCAGACCGGTCCCATTGGAGCAAGGGTCCCCCCGTAGATGCCATGTTGATGGCGGCAGCCACCAAGAGGGAATTAGCTCAGGAGAGCCCCTCGGTCCATCCACCGAGCAAGGAGTCCCGCTCGATGGATCACCTCGGGAAGCTGGTATTTAGTTCAGCGAACTTCTCAGTAAGGTCTCTGAACTACATGGAACATGTCATCAGGATGCATCGAGATCTTATCAAAGAATATGCTGCTCCCCCCCGCCCCCCCGAGTCCATGTCAGCGGACAAGCAGTTGTACTCCACTTGTATGGCCACTCTAAGATCTGTTTCAAATACCTCTATGCGGCTTTTGTCCCACGCCACAGAGGGAGCCGCTAGAGCCAGCGGAGCGGGTCTAGTCATGAGACGTCAGGCCTGGCTCCGACATTGTGACTTCGTGGAGCCCTTTAAGGCGTCCTTTGCGAATGCCCCCTTTGATGGTTCTGCCTTGTTTGGCAAGACCGTTCGCGAGACACTTGTCCAGAGTGAAAAGGACGGGAAGACGTTGTCTGCAGTCGGAGACCGCTTCTCTGCTCACCAGAGGTCCTTCTCCAAGAACCAAAAGGGACAGAAGAAGATGTGGTTCCGGAAATCGCAACATTCCCATCCTGCTCTGGACAACCAGTCCTTCTGTGGCAGAGGAGGACAGGGAGGATGCCGCCCTAGAGGCAGAGGGGCCCCGAGAAATTTTGGGTCCAATGAAACCTTCTCTGATCGGCCCACGCAGCAGCCCTGAGGGGTTGCCCGACTGCTCCGCTCTGGAGGCAGTCGGGGGGCGCTTCTCGAAGCACCTGGCGGCTTGGGAGTCCATTATGTCAGATCGCTGGGTGCTTCATATCATATCCAGAGGTTACAAAATTCCACTGCACCATGTCCCCAGACTCAAAAACCTCCCCGATGTACCACCTGATCAGAGGGAGGCGGCAGCTGCAGAAATTCAGCAGCTGCTAGAAAAGAGCCATCCAGCCCGTCCCCCCAGATCAACTCGGATTAGGGTTTTACTCCAGGTTCTTTCTGGTGCCAAAAAAGACGGGGGACTTGAGACCGATTCTCGACCTTTCACTCTTGAACCTGTCAGTAACCAAAGAAAAATTCCAGATGGTCACCCTTCAATCCATTCTCCCCCTCTTGCGGGAGAGCGACTGGATGTGCTCAGTAGACCTCAAGGATGCGTACTACCACATTTTAATGGACAGACGATCCAGGAGGTTTCTCCGCTTCCGGCTGGAAGCCAGTCACTATCAGTTCAGGGTCCTTCCCTTTGGTCTCACCACAGCCCCCAGGGTGTTTACCAAAGTGTTAGCAATGATAGCGGCCCACCTGAGACTCCAGGGAATGCAGGTCTTCCCGTACCTGGACGATTGGCTCCTGTCCGCCTCAACAAGGCATCTACTCTGCGCAGCCAGAAATCACTTTCTCCAGCTAGCTCCCCATCTAGGCATTACAATCAACATGGACAAATCCTCCCTTGCTCCAACACAAGTGATAGATTTCATAGGGGCCAAACTAGATACGAGAAGTCTGCGAGCGTTCCTCACTTCGGAGCGACTTCAAAACCTGAGACTTCATGTGCGGGCCATCCTCCAATCAAAAGCCCCACCGGCGGAATTGGTCCTGAGGGCGCTAGGCTCCATGGCAGCAGCAATAACTCTTCTTCCATGCGCTTGTCTGAATATGAGGGTGCTACAGTGGACCCTTTTAGTCCAATGGTCCTTTCAGTTTCTCCCCCTCAGTCACCCTATCTCACTCAGCAGGGCTTGCAGGAGGGCCCTCTTATGGTGGCTCCAGTCCCCGGACCTCCATACTGGACGACCCTTCTGCACGCCGCCTCCCCTCGCCACGGTGACCATGGACTCCTCTCACCTCAGGTGGGGGGGGGCGTTGCTCAGGCAGAACGGTCCAAGGCACGTGGAATGACACAGAGACCTCCTTGCATATCAACGTTCTGGAGATGAGGGCGGTGCTGTTGGTGTTGCAAGCACTTCAGAACCTTCTCCCCGTAGGAACTATTGTGATACAGATGGACAACATGTCAGTTGTCTGGTACATCAACAAACAGGGGGAACCAGGTCCTACCCTCTCTGTCGAGAGGCCATGAGGGTGTGGGAATGGGCGATCTCCACCAACCGCTTCCTTATTGCAACGCACATTCCAGGACGGTCCAACATTCTGTCGGACAAGCTCAGCCTCACTATTCTTTCCCCTTACGAGTGGTCTCTCAATTCCCAGGTAGCGAAGCGGATTCTTGCTGAATGGGGGCAACCCTGCTGCAATCTTTTTGCCACTCCCTCAAACACGAAATGCTCCAGCTTCTTTGCTCTGATTCCCCCCTTTGGGGAAACCCCGAGAGACGCTCTAGTGCATGCTTGGCCTCCCGGTCTACTTTATGCCTATCCTCCTCTGCCCCTGATGCTGAAACTTATACAGAAAGCCTCTCGGTTGGGGAGCAGAATGATCCTCATTGCCCCATTCTGGCCTCGTCAAACTTGGTTCCCTTACCTGTGGTCTCATCTGGTGAATCCTCCCTGGATTCTGGATCCCATTCCGGATCTAATATCCCATCCCTTAGGTCTACCGACCCCGAATCTGGACAACCTGAAGCTGACAGCTTGGCTGCTCCAGTTCCACTCTTAGTCAGGACTCCTGGCATCTCTTCACCAGTTAAAGCCATCTTGGTGGCAGCACATAAACCTTCCACTAGAAAAGTCTATCGCAGTAAATGGAAGCGTTTTTCCATCTGGGCGGAACACCATAACATAGATCCCTTCACAGCTTTGTTGCCGTCCGTCTTGGATTTCCTCACCTGACTTTTTCAACGGGGAGCTAGCTGTTCTACGGTCAAGGTTCAATTGGCAGCCATTTCTCATTACCATGTGGGACACGAGACAGGTCCCTTGATGACTGCGAAATTATGTAAAACCTTCTTCAAGGGTACTTTCCTGCTCAGGCCTCCTGTCAAGGAAGCTGTACCCCCTTGGGATCTATCATTAGTCCTTCAAGCCTTGACTGCCCCTCCCTTTGAACCAGCTGCCTTGGCCGAACTTAAATACCTTTCCTGGAAAACGGTGTTCCTTGTCGCCATCACTTCAGCGAAAAGAGTTTCCGAACTTCGGGCTCTTTGTGCGAAACCTCCTTACTTGATTTTTCATCAGGATAGAGTGTACCTCAGGACCAATCCCTCCTTTCTTCCTAAGGTGGCCTCAGAAACCAATATCAATCAGTCCATTAACCTGACAGTTTTCTTCCCTAAGTACCAGAATAAAGGAGAATACAAGCTGCATTCCTTAGACGTGCACAGACAACTGCGCTTCTACATTCATAGGACTGCTGGTCACAGACAATCCGATCAGTTGTTCATTTCCTTTGCCAAATTCAATCTGGGTAAAGCTATTTCTAAGGTCACCTTATCACGATGGATTTCACAGTGTATTCTTCTGGCCTATGAAACTTTGGGGAGGCCCGCACATCAGGGAGTACGGGCGCATTCTACTCGCCCCATATCTACTTCTGCTGCCTTTAGATCTAGAGCATCTTTGGATGATATTTGCTCTGCAGCCACTTGGGCCTCATCTCATACCTTTATCAACCATTATAAGCTGGACGTTATTTCCAGAGGGAGAGCATCCTTTGGCTCCGCAGTGCTCCGGAACATCCTTCCATGATGGCCGCCCAAGATTCCGGTAGCTGGGGACTCTGTCCCAAAGGTTGCTGACAAATGAAGTCCCTACTTCAGATTAAGAAGTTATGTACTCACCATAACATTTCATCTGAGTTGGTGACTTCATTTGTCTGCAACCATCCCCCCCTCCTTCCCCCTGGCCTTCAGAAGTCAATTCTTGAATGTCCTTTCTTGGTCCCTTTCGGGACACTTTTGGTCTGAGATTTGGTATAAGGGCAAACTTGATCTGAGGTCAGTCAGGGTTGGCAGGGGATTGTGGGTAAGGGGAGGAGCTAGGAGCTCGGATCCATAAGCTGTAAAATAAGTTGCCAGCTCGGATCCAAAGTCTGATCCAAGACCCAAAGGTTGCAGACAAATGAAGTCACCTACTCAGATGGAACGTTATGGTGAGTACATAACTTCTTATAAAATCATGTGAAACTGTATTTAAACAAGAAGACTGTCTTACCTCAAAAAACAAACAAACAAAAAAAAAAAAACAGTCTGCTCCTCAAATGTCAGTCTGTTAATCTCTGAGGTGTATTTGCTGATTGACATTAAAGTCCTCTAAAGTCGTTTTTAATGGCCCACAATTTCCTGTTAACCTGTCTCATATTAAGTTGCTGAAGTCAAACCTAAAAGCAGGTAGTGCTCCCGCAAGCATGTACAGTTAAAACTGTGCACAAAACTTCTGTTTTACAAACTTCAAAATCAGCTCCATAATCCCATTAAAACCAGTAACAGTTAGGAACTATTCCAAGGCAAATGACCTTTTATTAAGCAGTGGTTTGTCAAAAGTCAGTGCCCCTCCAAACCTAGAGAACACAGCAGCCTATGTTAAATTTGTCTCAGAAACTTTGTACAGCCATGTTGATGGCTGCATAGAGGCTGCTACACCTACCAGAAGTAAGCTCGGGACTAGCCCTGGAAACAAACCACCCTGGTGGCATCCCAAATTAAACATGATATACAACTAAAGGAAAATATGTGGCAAAAATCAGGGAGGATAATTCCTATAAAGATAGAAACCCTCTCATCAAAATAAATGGGTAACTAAGAGGACTAATTAGGTCAAATGAAACCAACCTTGAGGTTAAAATAGACTCACAGGTGAAAGACAGCTATATCAGAAACTGCAAAAAAGCATCACACAGCAATGTGCTGAACTGTTGGTTAATGGTGCCACATTCACTGAGCCTGGCAATATAGCAAACCTGTTAGCAGATATAGTTCCAACTTTAGCCTCTGTCACCCCCCCCCCCAACCATCCTCTCAAAAATATCCTCAAACATAACTCCTCCAGCTGTAACTAGGGAGCATGTACTGGCTTTGCTCACTAAAGCTAAGAACACAGCCTCATTGGGCCCAGGTAACATTTCAGGATGCCTCTTGAATAGTCTAATATATGACTTATCGTGACCCCTGGAGCCATTATTTAACTATAGTATTTAAAAAGGCTTTGAGCCACATGAATGCAAGACTGCAACAGTCAATGTTAAGTTGTCAATCTCGCCTTCATTCTTGCTGGATGGGTTCGGAGCCGACTCGGCCACTTACTAAAGCTCGAGAGCTTATTTTACCGGCTCGAGGCAACCCTATATCCCATGATGCTAGGCAATAACTCCACAGATCTCGTTTGCCGCTTTCGCTTGCGAGGTGCGTTTTTTTACCGCCTCCTGGTAAGCCTTATATATAGAGTGTTCAGTCACCCTTTTTGTGTAAACTTTTCTACCTAGTTATTTCTTTCAATAGTTAAGTAACTACCCTTAACTCTATTACTTTTTTATACCTTCCCTTTTGTATCCCTTATATCCCTCCCCCTCCACTCTTAGGTTAGGCCTTAAGCCTGCCCCTTTCCTATTTTTTCTTAGGGATCCTGTGGAGTGTTTGGGTGTGTCAGTATTCCCATTAACATTTTATTGTTAATTTATAACCTTTTGAGAGTGTGTGTGTGCATGTGTTTTCTGTTACTTTTGTGAACCCTCGACACTTATGTCGAAGGAACCTAAAGAAGCTAAGGTCTCAGGCTTTAAGAAGTGTGACTCGTGCTGTCAGAAAATGTCTCTGACAGACGGTCACACTTCTTGTGTTTACTGCCTGGGACCCCTGCACCTGCAGGACTCTTGTTCAGTATGTCATGCATTCAGTCCAAGAGTCCTGCAGGAGCACAGGAATAAACTGATACTTAGGGGCTTGTTAAAGCCTGAGGGCTCCCCGACTAAGTCTGCATCGGGGAGGCCCTCGAAACCTGCAAAACCATCAGCTCCAAGTACTAAGCCTTCGGCTGCTGGCTCCTTGTCTGTGCCTAGATCAGCTCCGACTGGAGCCGATCCCTTTGAGTCACAAGTTCCGGTCTCGGCACCACTCGGTGCCGATACCTCTGAGCCCATGCTTGTGCTGTTGGCTCCGGCCGGAGCCAACGTGTCCGGCTCCGTTGGCTACATCTAAGAAGAGGTCAAGATCCCCTTCATTGGAGTCCATCCATTCGGCTCCGAGGTCTCCCCTGCTCTCGGAGCGGAGCCATCGGAGCCGATCTTCTCGGTCATCCAGACTTTTAGATCACAACCTTGAGAGAGTGGTAAGTAGGCTGTTAAAGTCTCAGGCACTGGCCCGGATGATCTCTAGCCCATCTCATCAGATGGTGGCTATTTCGACTACACCTATTTTTCCTCCTTCGACTCTCCCTCAGAGTTTGGAGCCGAAGCTCCTCGGAGCCGTGACCATTGTGGCTTCGGAGCCGATACCTCCCCCTTCGGCTCCTTCATCTTCCGCTCCGATCTCCTCTTTGATACCTTCATTGGAGGGATCCGGGTGCCTGATCTCTCATGTCGGCTCCAAGGGGGCAAGTGGCATCGGACCATTGTCTGACCCCGTTCTCCCTCTCGGAGCGTCGGCACTGGTGAGCTCGGCCCCGACATCGGCCTCGGAGCCTTCCCTGTCGGTGCGGCCTGGGGTTCCTACCTCTTTGGAGCGGGGGCCCTCTGGCCTTCCTGATAGGGGAGCCTTCGAGGTGAGGAGGAGCGTACTAGCCCCAGGGCTTAGTCAACGGTCAGCTCCATCAGCTCCTCCCACTACAGTGCCTGCTGATGTCTCTTCTCACTCTCTTGCTCCCGGACCCAGAGATCCAACGCCTCAGGTTTCCCCACTGAGAATTTCTTCCTCTTCCGAGGCTTCTCCTGACCTGTCAGCAGAGCCTCCGCGTAAGAGGACATGTAAGAGGAAGCATGTGGACTCCCCTGAGTCTATTACATCTCACACCGACTTGGATGTGTCAGAGGGATCCCCAAAGTCCCCCTCTGAGAATGTCTCTTTCTCAGACATCCTGAAAATCCTGAAGCAGAGGGGGAACCGGTCTTCCCTTAATCCTTCCGAGGATGAGTCGGTGTACCTGGAGGCGTTCGGTTCTCGACCCTCCACCTCCTGGGTGTCTCCACCTTTCGACCCCCTTATGGAAGTAGTGGCTCGGAAGGCGTGGTCGGCCCTGGATTCGGTGGAACCCACCCCTCGGAGGCCATCTAAATTCATTACAGCACCAGTCGACAAGCAATTCCTGACAAAAGGTGTACCGTCAGATGCCATGGTGGTGGCTGCAGCCACCAAGAAGGAACTAGCTGATCCTTCAGTACCTGTCCATCCTCCTAATAAGGATTCTAGGACCATGGATAGGTACTGTAAGCGGATGTTTTCTTCAGCGACCTTTGCCATGCGGTCACTGAATTACCTGTGTCACTTCACCCGCCTTCAGAGAGATATTCTCAAAGAGTTGGGAGAAATCTTACAGGATCCGTCAGCTGCTGGGTCCCAGGATAAAATAAACTCACAGCTTGGAACCCTGAACTCGATAGTTAACTCCTCCATGCGTCTGATTTCATATGCAGCCGATGGAGCGAGTAGGGCCGCAGGCACAGGAGTGGCCTTAAGGCGTCACGCCTGGATGTGGCTGTGTAATTTCGCGGACCCTTTCAAGGCATCCTTCACAAATTCCCCTTTTGATGGTTCGGCTTTGTTCGGACCTCAAGTGAAAGACACCTTGGCCAGATGTGAGCAAGATGGCAAGACTCTTTCTGCCGTAGGAGTCCGTTTCTCCACCCCTTCAAGACCATACCCTAAGGGTCAGAAGGGTGGGAAAATGTGGTTTCGCAAATCTCAAGAAGTCACGTCTGACGCAAGAGGTCAGTTTACCCCCAGAGGCAGAGGGCGTAACAACAACAGACGCCGCCCTAGGGGCAGAGGGGGTCCACAAAACCAGGGTAGCAGGGAGCCTCTCTCTGACAAACCCTTCCAGCATCCCTGAGATGTTGCCTGATTGTCCACCTTCGGAGGTAGTCGGGGGAAGATTGTCGCTGTACCCAATAGCCTGGCTTTCCCTTACTCAAGACAAATGGGTACAGTCGATCATATCCGAGGGTTACAAAATTCCCTTTATCCAAACCCCAATTCAACAAAAGGGAACCCTTCCAGATGTTCCACCCGGTCTAAGGGAGCTAGCAGTATCAGAAATATCAAAACTGCTAGCAAAAAGAGCCATCCAGCCAGTCCCAGCAGACCAACTAGGATCCGGAATCTACTCAAGGTTCTTTTTAGTACCGAAAAAGACAGGGGACTGGAGACCAGTATTAGATCTCAGCAAACTGAACAAGTTTGTAAAGAAAACAAGATTCCGGATGGTCAAGCTACAGTCCATTCTGCCCTTTTTGGACAAGGACAATTGGATGTGCTCCATGGACCTTCAGGATGCGTACTATCACATCAAAATTCACAGGCGCTCCAGAAGGTTTCTCCTCTTTCGGCTGGGGGCCAGTCACTACCAATTCAGAGCCCTGCCCTTTGGTCTCACTACAGTCCCCAGAGTGTTCACCAAATGTATGGCAGCAGTTACGGCTTACCTGAGACGGCAAGGATTCCAGGTGTTTCCATATCTAGACGACTGGCTCCTCACTGCCACCACCAGGCATCAACTTCTCCAAGCCAGAGCTTACACCATTCACATTTGCAGAGGGCTAGGAATCTCTATAAATTTCGAAGTCTGCCTTGTCGCCTTGTCAGTCTATTACCTTTATAGGCACCAACTTGAACACCGTATAACTTTCAGCAAAGTTAACAGACCAAAGAGTCTTAGATATGCAAAACCATTTCTAGGTTCTTCTTCAGAGCGACAAAATTCAGGCCAGGTATGTCCTGAAAGTATTGGGTCTTATGGCGGCCGCCATAACACTTCCTCCCCTTGCACGTTTTCACATGCGTCTTCTACAGTGGATGCTGTTCACCCAATGGTCTTTTCAGCAACTCCCCATGCACCACAAGATCATGATAACTCAAACTTGCAAAAGTCATCTGTCCTGGTGGACATTGTCCCCTCAAGTCCATCAAGGCAGACCTTTTGTTCCTCCTCCCCCGGTCGCCACTGTGACATCGGACGCCTCCCTGATCGGGTGGGGGTGGCATTTTCAGGGCAGGATGGTCCATGGCACTTGGCAACCTTTCGAGCGCCACCTGCACATAAGTGTCCTAGAGATGAGAGCAGTGTTTTTAATGTTGCAAGCCCTCCACGACTCTCTTCCCTAGGAACTATTGCAATTCAAATGGACAATATGTCCGTAGTGTGGTATAACAACAAGCAAGGCGGAACCAAGTCCTATCCCCTGTGTCGAGAGGCACTCAGACTTTGGCAATGGGCGATCTCCTCTCAGCGGTTTCTGATAGCAACGCATATCCCCGGGAAGTCCAACTTCATAGCGGACAGGTTGAGCAGAGCCATACTCATGCCACACGAGTGGTCTCTCAAACAATCGGTAGCGGAAGAGATTTTTCAGAAGTGGGGTCTTCCTTGCTGCGATCTTTTTGCTACATCCCAAAACAGCAAATGCCCTGACTTCTTCACCCTCTTCCCACTTCCAGGCCATCCCCTCAGAGACGCTCTAGTCCAAGATTGGCCTCGGGGACTTCTCTATGCCTTTCCACCCTTTCCTCTAATTCCACAAGTAATTCAGAAAGCAACCGCCTTGAGAGCCAAGTTGATTCTCATTGCCCCTTATTGGCCTCGACAGATATAGTTTCCGTTCCTACATCATTATCTTTTGGTACAGCTTTGGCATCTGGACCCAGCTCCAGATCTGTTGACCCATCAGTCGGGGCAGCTGCACCAGTCCCTACATTCTCTCAACCTCACTGCTTGGTTGCTCCACTTACGTCCTTAGCCAGGCTTCCTATGATTTCTAATCCCGTCCGGGATATCATAGTAGCTTCCCTTAAATCTTCCACCAGAAAGATTTACACTAGTAAATGGAAACGTTTCTCCTTCTGGGTAAAGGCAAGGAATATAGATCCTTTTACTGCCCCAATTCATTCGGTCTTAGACTTCCTAGCCGAAATTTTTCATTCAGGGTCTTCTGCCTCTACAGTAAAGGTTCAGTTGGCAGCCATATCGAATTTTCATACAGGCTAATCGGACCACAACATCATGTCCAATAAGCTTTTCAAAGCCTTCCTTAAAGGTGTATATTTACTTAGGCCTCCAATCAAAGATCCTCCACCTCAGTGGGATCTTAATTTAGTCTTAACATCCTTAATTCTCCCCCCCCTTTGAACCTGCGGTCTCCTGTTCATTGAAATTTCTTTCATGGAAGAGACTTTTCCTAGTCGCCATTACTTCTGCTAGGAGAGTATCAGAGCTTCACGCCCTCTGCATTCGTCCTCCCTACTTAATCTTCCATAAAGACAGAGTTTCTCTAAGGACTAATCCATCCTTCTTACCCAAGGTGGCTTCGCAGACAAATTTGAATCAATCAATTGATCTCCCAGTTTTTTTCCCAAACTATACTAATAGAGCGGAGCAAAAGCTACATTATCTAGATGTTCACCACCAGCTCCGGTACTTCTGGATAGAACCAAACAAATAAGGAAATCTGATCAACTGTTTTTTTCGCACGCAGAAAATAAGAAAGGCCTTCCTGTTTCCAAGGTAACCCTATCTAGGTGGCTGTCTTCTGTGATTACATCTATTTATCAACTCAGAGGCAGGGAATTAACTTCTAAGCCAAAAGCCCATTCAACTAGAGCACTAGCTACATCTACAGCTTTTCAAGCTAGACTACCAATAGACACTATCTGTGCGGCAGCCACATGGGCCTCTCCTCATATCTTTGTTTCGCATTACAAATTGGACATGGCCTCCAGGGACAGAGCAACATTTGGTTCCACCATTCTTAAGAGTCTGTTCCAATAAGCCACCCAGGATGAAGGTGCTAGGGACGCGGTCCCATCCAGCAAGAATGAAGGCGAGATTGACAACTTAACATTGAGAAGTTATGTACCTACCATAACGTTCCATGTTAGTTGCCTTCTCTCGCCTTCTTTCTTGCATCCCACCCACCATCCCCCTAGCCTGGACAGACCGAGAAGATCTTCCCTTCCTTGAAGGGTCCTTTTATTCCTTTGTTCACTATCTAGGTGTCCTAGGATATATATATATATATATATATATATATATAGTGTAAATAATTATCTTTGGAGGTTTTTATCCCTCTTCCTCCTCCTTCCAGTTGGAGGATTTTGTTTTATTGGCCTATGCTAGGTTTTTCAGCTTCCAAACGAGATCTGGGGAGTTATTGCCTAGCATCATGGGATATAGGGTTGCCTCGAGCTGGTAAAATAAGCTCTTGAGCTTTAGTAAGTGGCCGAGTCCCTCGGCTCCGAACCCATCCAGCAAGAAAGAAGGCGAGAGAAGACAACTAACATGGAACGTTATGGTAGGTACATAACTTCTCATTCCCCTTCATAAGGGAGGATCTTCAACAGATCTTGAAATCTTCAGACCCATTAGACTGACTACTCTAATCTGCAAAGGCATGAAAAGAATTATCATAAAATTATCAACAAGGAAATAGCAGACCTCCACACACTGGATCCATTCCAATTTGGCTTTGTCAAAGGAATGTCATGCTTTCTGAATCAGTTGAACTTTTTTGAAAAGGTCACTTAGGCAATGGATGAGGGGAAAACAACTTTGGAGGCACCACTGACACTAACAGAACTATTCTATTAGTGTCAGTGGTGCCTCCAAAGTTGATAATCATACCCGGGCATCAGTGCTGAATTTTAGCACTGAGTCTGTTTGAGGTGGTGTCGGACTTTCTGTGCATGACACTGGAGTATTTAGCACTAGTTACCTCAGTTTTGATCATTTTAGGATCTACTTCTCAGATGTCAAGGACAGTGTCAAAGGCATCTGGCTGATCAAGTTTGCAGATGATTGCAAACTGGGAACACTCATAGAATCCCCCCAAGACACTAATATCCTCCAGAAAGGGCTAATGCAGACAGATAACTGGAGCCATAGACACGGTTTAAAACTCAATGTCAGAAGTGCATAATAATACCCTTTGGGAAATCACCTACTCAGGAAACTAAGTAATTGATAACATACCCCTAAGAGTAGACCTAGTAGAGATTTGGAGATGTATGTAGACAGTAACCTGGTTTTTGACTAACGTGTCTAAGGCAGTAAAGAAATCACTCTATATTGCTCAACTTATAAGCAATGGTATGGAATCTAGGTCAAAGAAATTCATTGTTCAGCTGTACTCAGCCCTCATCAGACCCATCACTGAGTACAATACTCCCTTCAGTATGTACCTGACCAGACACATACAGCAAGTGGAATGTCCACAGGTGCTCCTCACAAAAAGAATACAGGGCATTAACAACATGGTCTGATGATGTCATTTTCATTCGTTCCTCAACTGTTGGGTTTGGATCCGACCCTCAGATCTGACTCAACCTCTTCTTCTAGATTATACAACACTGAAACTATCGAGCACCGCCCTTTACCTACAATGCCCTAGTCACCTTACATACCTCAGATCTTGTTTGCTGCCATAACATTTAAACCTGGGTCACAAAACTCTCGAGTGAACAGTCAGTGTGAGTTACAAAATATCTTAGTGTTTTTTTAGCTTCAGTGCTCCCTATACACCCCCCTAACAGGAAGTCTAAGCCACTGGACCGATTTGGGAGGCATGTCTCTGCTTCAGCAACCTTTGCCCTTAGGTCATTGAATTATTTTGCACATTTACAAGACTCCAGAGGGATTTGATTAAGGAGCTTTCAAAATCCCTGTCTGGGACCATATCCTTTAAGATACAGAGTACTTTTGCCTCCCAGTTGGCTACTCTGCAGTCTATTTCAAATTTGTCCATGAGGCTTATCCCCCATGCGGCCAAAGGTCCCTCATGGGTGGCAGGTTCAGGCATTTCCATCAGGAGACATGCCTGGATGCGCTTATGTGACTTTGCAGAACCCTTCAAATCTTCTTTTGTCAATACTCATTTTGATGGAACCTCATTATTTGGCCTCAGAGTTAAAGATATGCTCTCTAAGTGTGAGCAGGAAAGAAAAACCCTGTCTGCTGTGGGCGTATGTTTTTCAACTCCTCAACAGACCTCTTCTAGAAACCAACAAGGTGGACAAAAAATGTGGTTCAAGAATTCCCAGATCCGTGTAGACACAGTTCCCCTGGGGCAGAAGTGGGAAGACACCATCCCCATAGCAGAGGTGGTTCGCATAACCAAGGATCTAAGGATTCCTTCTCGGACGGATCCTATCAGCGTTCCTGAAAGGAGGCCCGACTCTCCATCTCTGGAGTCAGTTGGGGTTCATGTGTACATCCATCAGAGAGGCTGGTTAGAAATTACAAAAGATTTATGGGTGCAGAGGATAATATCCAGAGGTTATATAATACCATTTTTCCATCCACCTCCATTGGTTTCAAACAAGATCCCTGATATTCCACCCAGTCAGAGGGAAGCAGCAGCAATAGAAATAAACAAGCTGCTAGAAAAAGTCATCCAAGAGGTCCCCCCACAAAAAGTCCAGAACTTATTCAAGATTCTTTTTAATGCCAAAAAAGAGAGGAGACTGGAGACCAATTTTGGATCTCAGCAAACTAAATCAATTTGTTCAGCATACAAAGTTCTGGACGGTCATGGTTCAGTGTATTCTGACATTTCTGCACAAGGATGATTTGATGTGCTTGATCAGGATGCATACTATCACATAAAAATGAACAGCTGATCCAAGAGACATATACTCTTCTGGCTGGGAGCTAGTGACTACCAATTCAGAGTGCTGCCCTTTGGTCTCACCACTGTCTCCAGGGTGTTTACCAATTGTATGGCTGTTGTTGCAGCTCACTTGTGACTGCAGGAATTCCAGATGATCTGATGTTGTCCTTTTCATTCTTTCTTCAACAAATGGGTTCATATCTGATCCTTGGATCCGACTCGGCCATATTACTCTAGATTCTAGGATCCGACTCTCAAGCTCCTCCCTTTACCCACAATGCTCCTGATCACTGAATTACCTCAGATCGCGTTTGCTGCTCTACTGTTTGGTCAGGATTGCGATCTCTTGAGCTCATTTGGGTTTAGTAAGTTGTAAACCTTTATAAAATGATGCCCTTTTCATTCGTCCTCACAAATGGGTATTGGATTCTAGCCTCAGATCCGACTCTGCTACATTTGCAAGACTTCGGATCCAATTCTTGAGCTCTTCCCTCTACCCACAATGCCCTATTCTAACCCCAACTCCTCACATCTCATTTGTCGCCATTGTGGTAAGATGGAGGTTTTCCATTCTCGAGTAAGTAAGATTTTTTTTTTTTTTCATAATTTCTCTAATTTCTGTCTAAAACTTCTTTCTTTTGCCATTAAGTTTAGTATCTATTCTTTTCTTCCCTTCTCTTTTCCTCTGTTGCTGGCATCAAGGCTTTCCTTTTCCATGTTTTTTTGACTATGGGCTGCCGTTATTGGTATCTTTCCCCTTATTCTTGTTCAGGTCTTCTTTTCTATCATTTAAAAAAAAGACTGTGCTATTTCCTTTCCTGGACATAGTCTCCTTTCTCTAACTAATGAATAGTTCTACTTCTAATACTGATCTTTGTTAACCCTTTGTTTCATTGGGTTACTCTGCATTTTTGTTTCTAATATGTCCAACAAGCCAAATGGTTTCAAGAAGTTCACTTCTTGTGGGCATAAGATCATCAACTCTGATGCCCACAAGAAGTGAGTTTACTGCTTGGGGGCTGATCATCTAAATTCAGCTTGTTCTGTTTGTGCCTCTTTAACCCTTGGGCTCTGTTGAACAGGTGCAACAAGTTAATTTTACAAGGTCTACTACCGGCTTCTTCTGGGGCTCAAACCCCCTCCAAAGCAATGCAGTCATCTTCTTCAAACTCCAAGAAACAGGTTCTTCAGAAGTCCCCAAGGGCTTCATTAGAGCCATTAGAGAAAATGAGGAAGGTCTCTTATCCAGTCTCCTCAGATCTGAAGTCCTTTGGGCCTCCTTCACATCCACATTCCTCCTCTGATCTGAATGGCTCTGCTCCTATGGTGGTTTCTTCATTACCTTCTACCTCCTTCTTGGATTCTAAGCCCTCAGATCAAAAATCAGAGGTCGTAATTCAGAGTATGTTTTAAAACCAGCCTCTCTGGCTTTACCTACCCAACTGTTCCAGATGCAGAGAAAGCATTCCAGACCAGCATCCACAACATCCAGGTCTTCAAGGAGTCTGACAGAGGTGGATGTGGACAGGATGATGTGGAGATTTCTCAGGTTTCACATCCAGATGGGGGTCCTGCCAGCTCCATCCTCTCATGGATCCATGACTGCACCTACTAAGCCCAGGATGTGAGATCCCCAAGAGGTTCATCTTCGGATCCAAGGAATCTTTCCTCCTTGACTCTGATGGTGTCTCTGACCAGTTCTACTCTGATACCTTTGGGTCAGAGTGGGTCTCGGATACAAGAGGTTGGCCCTTGGTCTAAGGGGTTGGGTTCAGTCCCAGTCTTGTCAGAGTCATCCTAGTAGCCTTGGCCCTGTACAGCTGGAATCCAATTATCTCCATAAAGCTCAGATCCAAGGATGACCCTGACCTTCCCTTTTCAGTGGCTTTGGCTCTGAGGAGAGAGAGGTTTCTCTGGGTCCATCAGCTTTCAAGGTGGTAGAAAGGGCTTTCTCTTTGCACGGTGAACTCTCCTCTCTCATCACAGATCCTAACCACTGCCCCTCAGTGGGTCTGAGCTCAGCAGACCTGCTCTACAGGGACAGCTAGTTCCAGGAAGCCTCTAAGCAGGCTCCCCAGAGGAATCCCCCCCCCCCGATACTTCTCTAGAACACTCCATGAAAAAGGTCCCTTGGAAAAGGACATGTGAGAGGACACATAGACTCACCCATTGTGTCTATCACTGAAG
The DNA here is from genome assembly GCF_019279795.1 of Protopterus annectens. Taxonomy (NCBI): domain Eukaryota; kingdom Metazoa; phylum Chordata; order Ceratodontiformes; family Protopteridae; genus Protopterus; species Protopterus annectens. Next base: position 132,677,425 of record NC_056733.1, read on the forward strand.
ACACTGATTTTGATGAGGGAGAAGGATCTCCCAGTTCACCAACCAATGATGTCTCCTTTGGAGATATCCTTGACATCCTAAAACAGAAGAGCAGCAGATCTTCCCAATTTCATTCTCCTGAGGAGTTAATGTTTCTTGACGCTTTTGATGTTGGACCATCTATGTAGTGGGTGACCCCCTCCCCCAAGCAGATGAACTTATTGATCTGGTTTCCCCCTGGGCTTGGAAGGAACTGGACACTGTTTAACCCATCCCCAAGCACCCTGGACATGTTTTTAGTTCCTCTTTCTGATAAACCCCAACTAGAGCAAGGGAATCCTGGTGGATGCTATAGTTGTGAAGGCAGCCACCAAGAAGGAGCTCGCTGAACAAAGCTCCTCTGTCCATCCACCGAATAGGGAGTCCAGACTGATGGCCAGATTTGAAAAGCAATTGTACAGCTCAACTATGTTCAAGCTGAGGTTGTTATATTACCTGGCACACTTTCCACATCTACAGAGAGATTTGATGAAGGAACTTTCAAATACGGTCTCAGAGATCATGTCAGTGGAAGATCTCAGTAAGGTTTCTCTGCAACTGACCACTCTTTTGTCCATTTCTGATGCATCAATGAGGTTGATCTCCCATGCAGCAGATGGTGCCTCACAAGCTGCCAGTTCAGGCATAGCCATTAGGAGACATGCCTAGATATGGCTTTGCTACTTTATGGAACCCTTCAAGGTGTCCTTTGTCAATGCCCTCTTTGATGGTTCTTCCTTCTTTGGGCCATCAGTTAAAGACACCCTCACCCACAGGGAACAGGAAGAGAAGACTCATGTCTGCCATAAGAATCAAGTTTTCTATCCCTCAACATACTTTCTCTAGAAACCAAAGAAGCCGTAAGAAGATGCGGTTCTGCAAGTCTCAGGGACCTTTCCAGGATTTGCACGGGGATACTTCCTCCAGAGGCAAAGAAGGAAGTTTCAGTGGATGACATCACCCTAGAGGCAGAGGAGGCCTGTAGAATTAGGGCTTCAGAGATTCTTTCTCTTATAGGCATTTTCAGCAGTTCTGAATTGTTGATTGACTGCCTGCCTCTGGAGGCATTTGGGGGTCAATTCTCTTTGCACCTAGGCACCTGGACAGATATCACAAAAAATTAATGGGTGCTAAGAATCATATCCAGAGGTTACTGCATACCATTTTCCCTTCCTCCTCCCCTGCAGAGAAAGAAGATTCCTGATGTTCCACCTACTCAGAGGGAAGCTGCAGATCAGGAAATATGAAAGCTGCTTCAAAAAAGAGTAATCCAGGAGCTCCCACCTGAACAGATAGGATTTGGAACTTACTCCCATTTCTTTTTAGTGCCAAAGAATACAGGGGACATAAGACCAATTTTGGATCTAAATAATTTGAACTAATATGTAAAGTGGATGAAGTTGCAAATGGTTATGGTTCAGTCCATCTTGCCCCTTCTGTGCAAGGACAATTGAATGTGGTCTGTAGATCTCCAGGATGTGTACTATCACATCAGAATAGACAGGCAATCCGGGAGATATTTACAGTTTTAGCTGGGAGCCAAGCATTACCAATTCAGAATATTGCCCTTTGGTCACACCACAGCCCCCAGGGTGTTTACCAAATGCATGGCAGTAGTAGCTTCTCACTTGACACTCAAAAGATTCCAGGTCTTTTTATACCTCGACAACTGGCTCTTCACCACCCCAACCAAGAATCAACTCCTGTAAGCCAGGGATTACTTGTTCCAGATTTCCAGCACTTTAGGCATCTCTATAAATCATGCCAAATTGAATCTGGTCCATGTACAGACTCTAGAATTTATAGGGACTCTCTTGAATACTACGACTCAAGTGGCATCCTTACCTCATCATCGAATCAGATAATTGAAACATCAGGTATGGGCTATACTGTCTCACCCATTTCCTCAAGCAAGGCTAGTGCCACAAGCTCTTAGTTCAATGTGAGCAGAGGTCTATGTCTGATAATCAACTTTTTGGAAACTCGAAAAAAATTTCGAAGAGATCATATCGAGTTTCTGAAAACTCCAACATCAAAAAAAGGCACAAAAATCTTTTTTAATGCTTTTTCAGGGGGGCAAGCCTCCATGCACCCCCCCCCACACCCGATGCAAATTATATATCCCAACTTTGAAATCACACTACAGTGAGGAAAAGGGTAAATTTCCAGATCCTCACTGTACCATGACCTCCATTCAAAAGCTTTGAGTTTTCAAAAACTCAATCATAAAGAGTTCAAGTTTTTGAAAACTCGATCCACTGACAGGAACTCATCAGCTGCTGTTCTTATAGTTCCTCTAGCTTGGTTCTTTATGCGAATCCTGCAATGGACCTTGGCTGTGCAGTGGTCCTTACTTTACCAGCCCCTATTGTTTCCCATAAGACTCACCTCACTCTGTAAATGTCATGCTCGCTGGTGGATCCAGACAGACAAACTGTTTCTGGGCAGACCATTCACCTTTCCTCCCCTAGTCACTACAGTGACCACAGATGCTTCCCACCTGGCGTGGGGCATTTCTTGGGGAAGATGGTACAAGGCACTTGGTCCCTCTGGAGACCAAGTTGCATATCAATATCCTTGAGATGCAAGCAGTCCTTCTGGCGTTGCAAGCATTTGAGTACTTTCTCCCTCTGGGGACTATTACAGTTTATGCAGACAACATGTCAGTAGTCTGGTACATCAACAAACAAGGAGGAACCTGCTCGCGTGTGCAGAGAGGCCATGAGGGTTTGGGAATTGGTGATCTCTTCAGACCACTGTCTCATTGTGACAACATACTGGGAAAACCAACAGACTCAGCAGATCTATTCTGATTCCCCATGAGTGGTCTCTCAATTAGTCAGTAGCAAACATAATCTTCAGCTACTGGGGCACGCCTTGCTGCAACCTATTTGCCTCACTCCTCAACAGCAAGTGCAGCAAGTACTTCCCTCTGATCCCCTGTCTGGGGGAGTCACTGAGAGATTCTGTGATTTAAGATTGGCCCCTGGGTCTCCTCTGTGCTTTCCCTCCTCTTCCTCTGTTTCCCAAGTTCTTACAGAAAGCAAAAGACTGAAGTGCTCAGTTATCCTCATTTCAACCTTTTGGCTTCAACAAGTATGGTTCCCCTTTTTCTGGTCTCACTTAAAATATCTTCCATGGATACTGGAACCCACTCAGGATATCATATTTCATCCTTCAAGAATTCAACACCACAATCTCCATGCCCTCAAGCTAACTGCATGGTTTCTCTACTACCAGTAATAGTTAGACAGTCCAGGCTTGCTTCCCCAGTTCGTGACATTATCTTGGCCTCCCAGAAGGCTTCTACCAAGAAAGTCTACAGAAGCAAATGGAAAAGGTTCTCTGTTCAGGCTTCTAATCAGAATATTGACCCCTTTTCAGCACCTACTTTGGCCATCCTTTTCTTTCTAACTACTCTTTTTAAGGAAGGTGCTAGCTTCTCTGCTATTAAACTTCAATTAGCAGTAGTTTCCATTTTCCATTCTGGAAACAATCCCTTTTCTTTGGCTTTGTCTGGATTATGTAATGCCTTCATGAAGGCTGTCTTTTTTTCTCAGACCACTAATAAAGGACCCCACTCCTCCTTGGGACCTTACCGTAGTCCTTCAGGGATTAACCCAGAAAAAATTTGAACCGTTGGACACTTGCAACATAAAGTTTCTTTCTTTGAAAACAATCTTTTTAGTGGCTATCACATCAGCAAAATGAATTCCTGATCTTCAGGCCCTACCAACTAATTCTCCTTACATCATTTTTCATAAGGACAGGGTATCTCTACAGACCAACCCTTCCATTCTTCCTAAAGTGGAGATGGAGAGTAATATTAATCAATCCATATAATTATCAGTCTTCTTCCCAAAATTTACAAAGGAGAATACATGCTTAACTTCCTTGATGTGCACAGACAATTACATTTTTATCTTCACAAGACAAAACAGTTCAGGAAATCTGATCAGCTGTTTGTATCCTTTTCCCCTAACTGATTGAGTCAGGCAGTTTCTAAAATGACTCTGGCCAAATGGTTTACTGATTGCATTTCATTGGTTCATTCGCAAAAGGATTAGATTTGCCTCAACCACTCTAGAGCTCACTCTGCTAGATACATGGCTACATCATCTGCCTTTTCATTGAGAACTTCCATCGACAATATTTGTGCTGCAGCCGCTTGGTCAAAGATTCATAACTTTGTTACACATTACAAACTAGATATTGTTTCCAGAAGCAGGGCTTCCTTTGGTTCAACAGTGCTCTGACATGTCCTTCTATAAGGACCACCTGAAAGATACATAGCTAGGGATTCTGCCCCATTTGTGAGGAAAAATGAAAAGGACAACATCAGATTTAGAAATTATGTACTTACCATAACTTGGCATCTTTGTTGTCCATTTTCATTCTTCCTCACCTTCCCTCCCAGCCATACCCTGGCCTTGTCACTCCTGAAAGTGTCTGTTTGACTGCATTGGAGCCTTCAAGTTCCAGGCTTGAACCCCAACTTTTTTCTTATATCTATTTCTATCTCTGTGATAAAGTGGAAGATTAGGCAGCAAAATCTGGGGTTAGAATAGGGCATTATGGGTAGAGCGAGGAGCTCAAGAATTAGATCTGAAGTATTGTAAATATGGCTGAGTCGGATCCAGTATTCATTTGTGAAGAAGAATGAAAATAGACAACACAGATGCCAAGTTATGATAAGTACATAACTTCTAATTTTTTTCTTAAACCTTCTTCCCTTTCATTTATATACCAGTATATCCTTTACCTTCTATCTAGACTAATTTATTTACCAAATTTAATAATGTTTTCATGGTAATTTTCATTGCCATTGTTGGTAACCTTTCTTATTCTTTTCCTTTATCTCACTTGGAGGTATTTTAGTTATACCATTGCTGGTGTAAATCATTTCTTATCGGTAAAATAATAAAAAAGTTCAGTGAGTTGAAAAACTTTATATTTTTTCCCTTAAATATTCTCCCCTTCCTTTTTTTCTTTAATTGTCCAGCTTTCTGCTGCATGTATTTCTCCTACAGTATAGCTGAAAAGCCAACTGGCTTTATAAAGTGCACTTCCTGTAGGCATAAGATACCCAACTTGGTTGCCCACAGGGAGTGAGTTTATTGTTTAGGCCCTGCACACATGGACATTTCTTGTAGTATTTGTGCTGGATTTAACAACAGGGCTATTAGTGATGGAAGGAACAAGCTGATTCTCAAGGGCCTTATTTCTTTTTCTGCTCCTTTTTCTGGTACATCAACATCAGGTGCTCAAACTCTCTCTCATAAGTCTAAGGAGCCTAGAGAGCACAGAAAACAGTCCCCATCAAGGTTCCCCAAGTCTGCTTTGGCTTCTGAACTGCCAATGAAATTTTCTAAAAGCTTGTATCCAAAGCCCTTGGATCCGACGCCTGCAACTTCAAAATCTCCTATGCTGTGAAGCCCACGATTCTCCTTGGAGCCAGTATCCCTGAGACTGAGGTCTCCCTTTCTTCAGGAGACACCCAAGAAATCTTCCAGACTGCCTTCCACCTCCTGTTCTGTCAGGTCCTCCTGAAGTCTTTCTGAAGCAGAGGTGGATAGGATGATGAGAAAATTTCTCAGAACACAGATCCAGATGTGGATATTGTTGGTGCCATCTCCCACTGGATCTGTGAGCCTCAAACCATCCTCTCATACAGTTGTCACTCGTTCTCTGATCATACCTTCTGTTTCAGAACCCTCAGATCTGAGATCACCAAGAAATGAACCGTCAGATCCAAAGTTACCTCTTTCTTTGACTTTGAATTCTTCCTGATCCATTTGGTTCTGACCCCCCTGGTGCAGGATGTGTCTTAGAGCAGGGGTGTTGGTATCGGATCCAAGGGAATGTCTGAGATGTTGAAGTTTTCAGAGACGTTGCTTCTCCTTGGGGCCTCGCTGCTGGACATCTAGGCACCGACTCCTCCCTCAGAATGGAGGGTCAGGGAGGGCCCTGAATTGTCTGATCTGAAAGCTTCAGCTCCAGTTGGACAACTGGCTCTTCACCACCCCAACGAAGAATCAACTCCTGTAAGCCAGGGATTACTTGTTCCAGATTTCCAGCACTTTAGGCATCTCTATAAATCATGCCAAATTGAATCTGGTCCCTGAACAGACCCTAGAATTTATAGGGACTCTCTTGAATACTACGACAGGTGGCATCCTTACCTCGACATCGAATCAGATCATTGAAACATCAGTTATGGGCCATACTGTCTCACCCATTTCCTCAAGAAAGGCTAGTGCCACAAGCTCTTAGTTCAATGTCAGCTGAGGTCTATGTCTGATAATCAACTTTTCGGAAACTAAAAAATTTCGAAGAAACCATACAATTGAGTTAATGAAAACTCGAACATCAAAAAAAAAAGCACAAAAATCTATCTTTTTTTATACTTTTTCAGGGGGGCAAGCCTCCATGCACCCCTCCACACCCGATGCAAATTATATATCCCAACTTTGAAATCACACTACAGTGAGGAAAAAGGTAAATTTCCAGATCCTCACTGTACCATGATCTCAATTCAAAAGCTTTGAGTTTTCAAAAACTTAATCATATAGAGTTCAAGTTTTTGAAAACTCGATCCACTGACAGGGACTCATCAGCTGCTGTTCTTCTAGTTCCTCTAGCTTGGTTCTTTATACGAATCCTGCAATGGACCTTGGCTGTGCAGTGGTCTTTACTTTACCAGCCCCTATTGTTTCCCATAAGACTCACCCCACTCTGTAAATGTCATGCTCACTGGTGGATCCAGACAGACGAACTGTTTCTGGGCAGACCATTCACCTTTCCTCCCCTAGTCACTACAGTGACCACAGATGCTTCCCACCTGGGGTGGGGCATTTCTTGTGGAAGATGGTACAAGGCACTTGGTCCCTCTGGAGACCAAGTTGCATATCAGTGTCCTTGAGATGCAAGCAGTCCTTTTGGCGTTGCAAGCATTTCAGGACTTTCTCCCTCTGGGGACTATTACAGTTCATACAGACAACATGTCAGTAGTCTGGTACATCAACAAACAAGGAGGAACCTGCTCTCACCCGCTGTGCAGAGAGACCATGAGGGTTTGGGAATGGGCGATCTCTTCAGACCACTGTCTCATTGCAACAACATACTGGCAGACAGACTCAGCAGGTCTATTCTGATTCCCCATGAGTGGTCTCTCAATTAGTCAGTAGCAAACATAATCTTCAGCTACTGGGGCAAGCCTTGCTGCAACCTATTTGCCTCACTCCTCAACAGCAAGTGCAGCAAGTACTTCCCTCTGATCCCCCCTCTGGGGGAGTCACTGAGAGATGCTGTGATTTAAGATTGGCCCCTGGGTCTCCTCTGTGCTTTCCCTCCTCTTCCTCTGTTTCCCAAGTTCTTACAGAAAGCAAAATACTGAAGAGTTCAGTTATCCTTATTTCAACCTTTTGGCTCCAACAAGTATGGTTCCTCTTACTCTGGCCTCACTTGAAATATCTCCCATGGATACTGGAACCCACTCAGGATCTCATATTTCATCCTTCAAGAATTCAACACCACAATCTCCATGCCCTCAAGCTAACTGCATGGTTTATCTACTACCAGTAATAGTTAGACAGTCCAGGCTTGCTTCCCCAGTTCGTGACATTGTCTTGGCCTCCCAGAAGGCTTCTATCAATAAAGCCTATAGAAGCAAATGGAAAAGGTTCTCTGTTCAGGCTTCTAATCAGAATATTGAGCCCTTTTCAGCACCTACTTTGGCCATCCTTCTCTTTCTAACTACTCTTTTTAAGGAAGGTGCTAGCTTCTCTGCTATTAAACTTCAGTTAGCAGCAGTTTCCATTTTCCATTCTGGAAACAATTCCTTTTCCTCTGGCTTTGTCTGGATTATGTAAAGCCTTCATGAAGGGTGTCTTTTTTTCTCAGACCACTAATAAAGGACCCCTCTTCTCCTTGGGACCTTACCATAGTCCTGCAGGGATTAACCCAGAAACCATTTGAACCGGTGGACACTTGCAACATAAAGTTTCTTTCTTTGAAAACAATCTTTTTAGTAGCTATCACATCAGCAAAATGAATTTCTGAGCTTCAGGCCCTATCAACTAATTCTCCTTACATCATTTTTCATAAAGACATGGTATCTCTACAGACCAATCCTTCCATTCTTCCTAAAGTGGAGATTGAGAGTAATATTAATCAATCTATATCATTATCAGTCTTCTTCCCAAAATTTACAAACAAAGGAGAATACATGCTGAACTTCCTTGATGTGCACAGACAAATACATTTTTATCTTCACAGGACAAAACAGTTCAGGAAATCTGATCAGATGTTTGTATCCTTTTCCCCTAACTGCTTGGGTCAGGCAGTTTCTAAAATGACACTTGCCAAATGGTTTACTGATTGCATTTCATTGGTTCATTCGCAAAAGGATTAGGTTTGCTTCGACCACTCTAGAGCTCACACTACTAGATACATGGCTACATCATCTGCCTTTTCATCGACAATATTTGTGCTGCAGCCGCTTGGTCAAAGACTCATACCTTTGTTACACATTACAAACTAGATATTGCTTCCAGAAGCAAGGCTTCCTTTGGTTCAACAGTGCTCTGACATGTCCTTCCATAAGGACCACCTGAAAGATACATAGCTAGGGATTCTGCCCCATTTGTGAGGAAAAATGAAAAGGACAACATCAGATTTAGAAATTATGTACTTACCATAACTTGGCATCTTTGTTGTCCATTTTCATTCTTCCTCACCTTCCCTCCCAGCCATCCCCTGGCCTTGTCACTCCTGAATGTATCTGTTTGACTGTATTGGATCCTTCCAGTTCTAAGCTTGAACCCCAACATTTTTCTTATATCTTTTTCTATCTCTGTGATAAAGTGGGAGATTAGGCAGCAAAATCTGAGGTTAGAATAGGACATTATGGGTAGAGGAAGGAGCTCAAGAATTAGATCTGAAGTGTTGTAAATATGGCTGAGTCAGATCCAGTACTCATTTGTGAAAAGGAATGAAAATAGACAACACAGATGGCAAGTTATGGTAAGTACATAACTTCTAATTTCTTTCTTAAACCTTCTTCCCTTTCATTTATATATCAGTATATCCTTTACCTTCTGTCTAGACTAATTTATTTACCAAATTTAAAAATGTTTTCATGGTAATTTTCATTGCCATTGTTGGTAACCTTTCTTATTCTTTTCCTTTACCTCACTTGGAAGTATTTTAGTTATACCATTGCTGGTATAAATTATTTCTTATCGGTAAAATAATAAAAAAGTTCAGTGAGTTGAAAAACTGTTATTTCCATGAAATCTTCTCCCCTTCCTTTTTTTCTTTAATTGTCCGGCTTTCTGCTGCATGTATTTCTCCTACAGTATAGCTGAAAAGCCAACTGGCTTTATAAAGTGCACTTCCTGTAGGCATAAGATACCCAACTTGGTTGCCCACAGGGAGTGAGTTTATTGTTTAGGCCCTGCACACCTGGACACTTCTTGCAGTATTTGTGCTGGATTTAACAGTAGGGCTATTAGTGATGGAAGGAACAAGCTGATTCTCAAGGGCCTTATTCCTGCTTCTGCTCCTTCTTCTGGTACATCAACATCAGGTGCTCAAACTCTCTCTCAAAAGTCTAAGGAGCCCAGAGAGCACAGAAAACAGTCCTCATCAAGCTTCCCCAAGAATGCTTTGGCTTCTGAACTGCCAATGAAAATTTCTAAAAGCTCGTATCCAAAGCCCTTGGATCCGACACCTGCAACTTCAAAATCTCCTATGCTGTGAAGCCCACGATTCTCCTTGGAGCCAGTATCCCCAAGACTGAGGTCTCCTTTTCTTCAGGAGACTCCCAAGAAATATTCCAAACTGCCTTCCACTTCCTGTTCTGCCAGGTCCTCCTGAAGTCTTTCTGAAGCAGAGGTGGATAGGATGATGAGAAAATTTCTCAGAACACAGATCCAGATGTGGATATTGTTGGCGCCATCTCCCACTGGATCTGTGAGCCTCAAATCATCCTCTCATACAGTTGTCACTCGTTCTCCGATCATACCTTCTATTTCAGAGCCCTCAGATCTGAGTTCACCAAGAATTGAACCATCAGATCCAAAGTTACCTCTTTCTTTGACTTTGAATTCTTCCTGATCCATTTGGTACTGATCCCCCTGGAGCAGGATGTGTCTTAGAGCATTGGTGTTGGTATCGGATCCAAGGGAATGTCTTAGATGTTGAAGTTTTCAGAGATGTTGCTTCTCCTTGGGGCCTCGCTGCTGGACAACTAGGCACCGACTCCTCCCTCAGAATGGAGGGTTAGGGAGGGCCCTGAATTGTCTGATCTGAAAGTTTCAGCTCCAGTTTGATTTTTCTCAGCTTCATCTGGTTCCTCTGCCTTCAAGGTTGTGGAGAGGGTCTTCTCTCATTCAAGAGCAGTTTCTACTCTTACATTTTTGGATCCAGTTCCTGTTCCCCATCAGATCCTGTGTTTGAGTTTACTCATCCCATCTCCTAGGGACAACCAGCCTCTATGAGCTTCCAAGCAATTCCAGTTATTGAACACCCACCTCTTCAGCTACCTCTCTAGGGCATCACACTGAAGAGGTCCCCAAGAAAAGGTCAGGCAAAAGGACCCACTTGGATTCCCCACAGTAGTCCCTCACAGAAGACACAGATTTCGATGAAGGGGATGGGTCCTCTAGATCGCCACCTGAAGATGTCTCCTTTGGAGACATTTTAGAAATCCTATGCCAGAAAGGTGGTCATCCCAAACCCCTTCCCAGGAGGAATCTGTATTCCTTGAAGCCTTTGGGTCTGGTCCATCTATGTCCTGGGTTACCCCCAGTGGATGAGTTTACAAATATTGTTTCCTGCCAGGCATGGAAGGAACCGGATGCCATAGACCAAATCCCTAGACACCCGGTTAAGATTTTGAGTGCCCCTACAGGCAGACAATATTGGACAAAAGGGATCCCAAGAAGGAGCTACCTGAGCCGAGCTCTACTGTTCATTCCCCTAATAGAGAGTCTTGGGAGTTGGACAGGTTTGGGAAGTGAGGCTGTGCCTCAGCGACCATTGCTTTATGATAGTAATTACCTGGCATACATCACTAGGTTACAGAGTGACTTAGTTAAGGAACTCTCTAACTTTACCCCAGGGTCCATGTTGGCAGAAGAAAAAAATCCTTTTTTTCATGACTGGCTACCCTACAGTCAATATCGAGTGTATCCATGAGGTTAATCTCACATGCAGCTGAAGGTTCCTCATAGGCCACCAGAGACATGACTGGATAAGGCTGTGTGATTTTGTGAGCCCTTTAAAGTATCATTCATCAACACTCCTTTTGATGGATCTTCTTTGTTTGGGCCAACCATTAAAGTAACACTTTTCCACAGTGAGCAAGATGGAAAGACCTTATCTGAAGTAGGAATCTTGTTTTTATACCCCACAGAGACCCTTTTCTAGGAATCAGTGCTGTGGTAAAAACATGTGCTTCCAAAAATCTGAAGGGCCTTTGCAAGAATCACATGGAGATTTTTCTCCCAGAGGTAGTGAGGGAAATAATTATAAGGGAAGATGCCATCACCACAGCAGAGTGGGTCCACAGAACCAAGGGTCTTGAGATTCCTTCTTGGAGAGGCCCTTTCAGCAGTTCTGAAAGGTTGCCTGACTGTTCTTCTCTGGAGGCAGTCAGGGTCACTTATCCCTGCACCTACATGCATGGACAGCCATCACAGAACACTCATGGGTGCAAAGGATTATATGCAGAGGATATTTCATTTCCTTTTTACAACTTCTCCCAATAAAAAGAAAATGTCACCCTGATGTATTCCACCCAATCACTGGGAGTCAGTAGCTCTAGAGGTTCAAAAGCTGCTAGACACAAGAGTCATCCAAGACATTCCTCCAGACCATAAGGATCTGGAATTTACTCAAGGTTCTTTTTAGTGCCAAAGAAAACAGGCGACCTGAGACCTACTTGGATCTCAGTTATCTGAGCCAGTTCGTAAAGTGATCCAAGTTCCGGTTGTTCACAGTTCAGTCCATTGTGCCTCTTCTGCAGAAGGACATCTGGATGTACTCCATTGATCTTCAGTAAGCATAATATTACATCAGCATGAACAGCAGCGGCCTTAGGTCAGCTGGTGCCCTAGGCAAAAGGGCTCCATGGCACCCCCCCACACCACCCAGGTGCCCCCATCCTGGTCTACCTACACCAAATAAATACTGGAAAAGCGCCCCTTCTACAGTGGCGCCCTAGGCGACCGCTTAGTTGGCCCTAAGGCCGGCTATGAGCATGAACAGGCACTCTTGAAGATACTTGCACTTCTGGCTGGGAGCCAGACATTACCAGTTTAGAGCCCTGTCCTTTGGTCTCACCACAGCTTCCTGCGTGTTCACCAAATCCATGACAGTGGTAGCAGCTCATCTAAGACTACACAGAATCAGAGTGTTTCCTTATTTAGATGACTAGCTCATTACTGCTACAACCAGGCATTGCCTAGAAATAAACAGGGATTACTTACTTCAGTTATCTCACTCCTTGGGAATAACAAGCAGTTTGCTGAAGTTTCAAGTCTTGGAGTTTATAGTGGCTCACATAGATACAGTCATCTGTCTTGCTCTCTTACCACAAAACAGGTTTCTTATTTTAAGATTGTATGTCAGGCAGGTTCTTTCACACCTCTCTCACCCAGAAAAGCTGATTTTCAAAGCCTTAGAATCGATGGCTGTTGTGATCACCTTGATACTTACAGCTTGCCTACACATGCGAATCCTCCAATGGACTCTAACAGTACAGTGGTCCTTTCATCAACAGCCATTACAACACCCTATAAAACTATCTTGTGTTTGCAAGGAATCCCTACTGTGGTGGATACAATATGATGATGTTTGTCTAGGACGTCCCTTTTTCCTTCTTCTGCCAGTCGCCATGTTGACCATGGATGTCTCCCTATTGGAGTGGGGGCCATTTTTGGGACAGACTGTTCAAGGCACGTGGCCCCCAGAATAGAACAGTTTGCATATAAATGTTTTAGAGATGAGAGTGGTCCTTTTAGCATTATAAGCTGTTCAGAACTCTCTTCCTCTGGGCATAATTGCTATCCAAATGGACAATATGTTGGTAGTTTGGTACATCAACAAACAAGGGTGGACCAGATCTTACCCCTTTTGCCGAGAAGCATTGAGAGTTTGATAATGGGCGATATCCTCTAAATGCTTTCTTGTGGCAATGCATATGCCTGGAAAATCCATTCTTTTGGCGGACAGGCTCAACAGGACTATTCTGATGCCTCACGAGTGGTCTCTCAGTCAAGCAGTGGCAAATATGATTTAACACAAGTGGAGTCAGCCTTGCTGTGATCTTTTTGCCTCTCCTCTCAAGACAGATGTAGCAGGTTCTCTGCTCTAATTTCTTTCCCCTCAGGGGCAGTCATCCAGAGATGCTCTAGTCCATGTTTGGTGCCCCGATCTCCTATATGGTTATTCTCCCCTACTTCTAATTCCAAAATTCCTGTAGAAAGCACTCCGGTGGAAGAGCAAAATAATCCTTATTGCCCCATACTGGCCTAGGCTAGTGTGGTTCCCCCTTTCTGTGGTCTCATCTACTATGTCCTCCTTGGACACTGGACCCCAGTCCAGACTTCCTTCCTCATCCATCACGGATGACTCATTCAGACATTGCAGACCTTAGATTAACTACATGGTTTCTCCAAATACAATGATGGCTAAACATTCCAGGCTTTTCTCTCCTTTTCGCAATATTTTGTTTTCTTTGTTTTCTTCCCAGAAGCCCTCTACAAGAAAGATTTATCGAAGTAAATGGAAGAGGTTTTTTTTTTGGGCTCAGCAGAAAGAATTGCATCTTTTCCCTTCTCCACTTCTGGCTGTTTTAGACTTCATTGCTTCTATTTTTCAAAATGGTGCGAGTTTCTGCACCATCAAAGTTCAACTGCCAGCATCTCTAACTACCATATAGGAAACAATGCTCCCCCTTTAGCCTCATCCAAGTTATACAAAGCAGTTCTTAAAGGTATATTTTACATAGACCTCTGATTAAGGATCCTATTGCACCTTGGGATCTTACTGTCGTATTATAGAGTTTAGTACAATCATCCTTTGAGCTCTTGGCTAAAGTAGAACTCACATTTTCTTGGAAAACAGTCTTTCTTGTGGCTATAACTTCTGCGAAGAGAGTCTCTGAACTCCAAACTCTCTTCAGAATTGCCTTATTTGATTTTCCATAAAGATAGGGGTTACCCTGAGAACTAGCCCCTCTGTTTTACCTAAAGTTACCTCTGAAACAAAACATTAATCAAGTGAAACATTAATCAAGTGATCAACCAACCTGTATTCATTCCTAAATTTGACAATAACAAGTGAAATACCCCTTTGGAGGCAGTGATGCGGGCACCCATGGAGGAGCTGCAGTGTTACAGATCTTTTGTCTCAGGCCCCTTTAGCGCCAGGAGTGTGTGGTGATGTCCAGTTGGGTAGGGCCTAGGATGCCAGGAGGAAGTCCACCTTACTGGAACATGTGACCAAAGCCCTGAGGAGGAAACAGTAGAAACAAAGTTGTAACCCCCAGATGCCAAGATAGCCTTGTGGGTTAGTGGTTCCTCTCATCAGGCCAGTGGTCACAGTCAGCAGTGCTACAGAAATCTTAGCAACAATCTCAGCGAAACCTCCACTGCTGGTGTTTGGGTGGGCAGGCCAATGGTGCAGGCAAAATCAGGCTAAATCAACACATAGACGAAAACAATGCAGACGAGACAAAGAAGACGCAGATCAAATCTCTCAAGTAGTCCTTTAGTTTATTAGAACCACCAAAGCACAGTTCCCAGACATGCATATTTTTTACATACAGCATAGTAAGAATGTTAGACTATTGGAAATACAAGGTTGTCTACCAAACTGATATCCATAAACATTAGGGAGTCTACCAAAAATCCCAATTAACAAACTAAAACAGTGAGTAAAGAGGTCACACAGACTGACCACTTGGTAAAAAAAGCAAAAAAAATTTTGTAAAGCTAGAACTACTAATGTGTAGTACCTAAAACCTCTTGTGTCTGAGGCATCATGTGAAATATGCAAATTACCCCTTAAGGATATCATGTGCTTCAGCTATCACTCAATCCAAAGTTTGTCTGGAAAAGACGTCTGAACCATGTTGACTCCAAACTCTAATAGAATGTTGTTGCTGAAAAAATTTGTTAAAAAACTACATACAAAATTCATAAATTTGACAATAAAGAAGAATACATGCTTCATCTTTTAGATATGCATAGGTAACTTTGTTTCTGTCTTCATAGGACTAAAGAATTTAGAAAATCTGACCAATTGTTTGTTTCCTTTTCCAATATCAAACTATGATCACCTTTTTCAAAGACTACACTAACCAAGTGGATCACAGATTGTATTTCATATATTTACTCTGCTAGAGGTTTAACCCTACGAAAACAGCCAAAGGCACACTCAACTAGGTTTATGGCTACTTCAGCTGCTTTTTTTGGACTAGAGTCTTCATTGATGATATTTGTGCAGCTGCCACATGGCCTAATGCTCATACTTTTATTACTCATTACAAACTGGATATCATCTGCATTCAGTTCTGCGGTTCTCTAGAATATTCTTCCATGAGAGTCACCCAGGGTTTTTCATAGCTGAGGACTGTGTCACATTCATTGAGGAACAAATGAAAATGACAACATCAGATATAAAAGTTATGTACTCACCATAACCATGCATCTGTGTTGTCCATTTTCATTCTTCTTCAATCCCTCTTTCCCCCAATCCATGTCTTTGGGAGAGATCTGATTTTTTGTCTTAAGGAACCACAGTTCCTGTTTGAGCCCCTACTGTGTTAATGTTCCTTTAACTTCTCATTTCTTTGGTAAGTTCACTAGTTTTTTTTAATATTTTGTAAGTTATATATTAGCAGCATACTCAATCTGAGGTAATTCAGTGGTTAGGGTCATTATGGATAAAGGGAAGAGCTCGAGAGTCGAATCCTAGAATCTAGAGTAATGTGGCTGAGTCAGATGCAAGATGGGATCCAAATCCATTAGTTGAATGAAAATGGACAACACAGTACATAACTTTTATTTTCTATATTTGAATGACTGTCTCCTAACCGCTCCGACCAGGCATCATCTAATCCATACTTGGGACTACTTACTGCAGTTGTGCTCTTGTCTGGATATTTCTGTCAGTTACAACAATCTCAAATTGAACCAACTCAGAATTTGGAGTTCATCTGTGATCTTTTCAATAGAGTCACTCAAATGGCCTTTCTTCCTGTGTCCTGGATTCAAACAATGCATTCCCAGGTCAAAAAGATCATTCAGAACCATTTGCTTTTAGCTCGTCTGATACTCCAGGCACTGGGATCTATGTCAGCGGCAATCACTCTTGTATCGTTGGGAAAGTACCATATGAGAATCCTTCAATGGACACTCTGAACTCATTGGTCTATTATCCATCAACCCTTATCCTGTCAAATCAAAATAAAGCAAGCTTGCAAAAATGATCTTCTTTGGTGGATACAATCCAGTCAAATACAAGAAGGATTGTCCCTTTGTTCTCCCTCAGTCTAAGGCCACAGTGGTCCCCCAAAGAGGTTAACATGCATATCAATGTCCTGGAGATGAGAGCTGCCCTCCTAGCATTGCAAGCCTTCCAAGAAGCTCTTACAACTGGGGCTATTGCTGTTCAGACAGACAATATGTCAGTAGTGTGGTATATCAACAGTCAAGGAGGAATCAGATTTTACCTTCTTCGTTGAGAAGCTATGAGAGTATGGCAATGGGCAATCTGATCCAATCATTTTCTGATAGCAGCACACATTCCGAGGACATCCAACATTATTGCAGTAAAGTTGAGAAGGTCTATTTTAATGCCTCATGAATGGTCCCTCAACATGAAAGTGGTGGAGAGGATTTTCTGTTGATGGAGTCAACCATGTTGTGATCTCTTTGCATCTCCTCTCAGCAACAAATGCACAGGTTCTTTGCCTTGATCCCTGCAGTGGGGGATTCCCAGAGGGAAACTGTACTTCATGCTTGGCCCTCCAGTTTCCTTTATGCTGATCCCCCATTACCGCCAATACCCACATTTCTACAGAAAGCATCTTGGTTGAAGGACACAGTTATCCTCATTGCTCCTTACTGGCCTCATCAGATCTGGTTTCCCTTTCTTTGGCCTTACCTTCTACAGTCACCATGGATTCTGGATCCAACTCCAGACATACTATCTCACCTGACAGACTTGCCTCATCCAGATGTTTCAGGCCTGAAGTTGACTGCATAGTTTCTTCAGTTCCATTAATTGCTAGACAGCCCTGGCTCTCCTTCCCCGTATGTTGCATTCTGTTATTATCGAACAAAGCTTTCACTAGAGAATTTTACAAAAGTAAATGGAAAAGATTTTTTTAGCTCATAAAAAGAACTTGGATCATTTTTCAGTACCAATTTCCAAGATTCTTGATTTTGTAGCTACAATTTTCAATGAAGGGGCTAGCTCCTTAACTGTCAGAGTACAACTAGCAGCCATCTCTAACTTTCACATAAATAACTCCACTTTTGCAAAGCCTTTTTACTAGGAACATATTTACTTAGTCCTCTTCTGAAGGATCCTACTCCTCCTTGAGATTTAAATGTTGTTCTTCAGGCCTCAAACCAACCATCAACTAAATGTGATTTAAGTTTTTTGACTTGGAAAACTATTTTCTTAGTTGCTATCATTTTTGCCAGAAGAGTGTCTGAACTTCAAGTTATTTCTTCTAAACCTCCTTATCTAATTTTTCACAAGGATAAGAACCAACCCTTCCTTTCCTCCTAAGGTAGTGTAAGAAGACAGTGTTAATCAAGTTATCAATCTCCCAGTTTTCTTTCCATCTTTTTCAAACAAGGGAGAATATGTTACATTTGTTAGATGTTCAAAGACAGTTACGTTTCTACCTTAACAGAACCAGAGATGTAAGGAAATCCAATCAGTTACTTATTTCCTTTTCTAATTCAAATTAGGCAAGCCAGTTTCTAAAGTGACTCTAGCCAAATGGTTAACTGATTGTATTACCTTTGTCTACAAAAAAATGGGTTTGCCTTTAGCAAAACCATCTAAAGCCCATTCCGCTAGATATGTGGCAACTTCTTCTGGCTTTCGGTCTAGAACTTCATTGGATGATATTTGTGCAGCTGTAACTTGGGCTAATCCTTATACTTTTATTACTCATTGCAAATTGGATCTGGTCTGTAGGGGAAGAGCTGCCTTTGGCTCAGCTATGGTCGGGAATATCCTTACTTAGAGTCTTTCTGGGATTTAGGTAGCTGGGAGCTCTGTCCCAACAGTTGAGAAATGAAAGGAAATGACAACCTCAAATAAAAAGTTATGCACTCACCATAATGTTCCATCTGTGTTGTCCATTTTCATTCTTCCTCAACTTCCCTCCCACCAACCTCCTTCCTTTTTTTTACTCCTGGAAGATTAAAGGATATTGAAGGGACCACTATTCCTTTGTTTGAGTCACAAATTCCATTATTTAATGTTTCTTAACTATTATACAGGTCTATGGGCAGCAAACTAGATCTGAGATATGTAAGTGTTTCAGTGTTCTACAATCTAGAAGTGGCCAAATTGGATCCAAGGGTTGGATCCGAACCCAACATTTGAGGAAGAATGAAAATGGACAAAACAGATGGAATATTATGGGTGTACATAAATGTTTTTTTTTTCTATGTGGATTTCCTCAAAGCCCAATCCCTATACTGTGTCTGCTACATATTAGTGAGGGAGTGATGTTTGTCTGGCATACAAGACATTCCAGGATCTACTCTGATGGACATATTACATATCTGCAAAACAAATAGTATTAGAGCTACCAAATCCGGGGACTTAAACCTTGCTTGTGGCATAAATAGGACATGTTGGAAGGATAGGTATGTGTCTCAGAGAATACACCTTCTCTGGAACAGCTTTCTCATCCATATGAAGAAGAGTTCTTCCCTGACCCTATTCAAGCATAACCTGAACCAGTGGATGGGAAATTGGAAATTCATCCCTGGTCTGTCACCTATGTCTCTAATGCATAGAGACAACCTGTAAATGTTTGACCACACATGTCCGAGCTTTCTCATACCCCTACACATAACCTCTAGGAATCAAGCTTTTTGGATTAATTTGGGATGCATGGCTAGGCTTATAAAGGCCCTTGTAATCATTAGTCTAGCATATAGCTTTGATCTTATACAGAAGGCCTTTTGCTTTGCCCAGCAATTCTCTTGAGTAGCCTTTCCATTGGTGGACATTCACAAGCTGGCTACTAATGCAGTCTGGAAAGGTCCAGACCTAGTGAAAGCAGTGCTCAAGAAGGGCAGACCATATCCTTCGGCCTTCCAAAGAGTAGAATTTCTGGTCGAAGACCAGATGTGCTAGACATAGCAGATGTTTTAAGAAGGTCTCTAACCCCACAGAGCCCATCACTTCACCCATCAAATGAAAATACAAGAGCACTGGATCACCTTGGGAAGTGATTTGCACATTCTCTGGGTTTTTTTTTTCTTCTTTCTCATGTGTGTTTATTTCTCTCATATGGTGGATTTCCAGAGAGATTTCTTGAATGAAATGCACCAGACAACAGAACAAGTTGCCTGATGGACCTGCCAAGGATAGACTTCTCTTCCACTCTGTAACTGTTTCAACTATGGCCATCCTAATGATACACATCACCTGCAACACAGCTGAGGGTTTAGCCAGGATTGTGGGATCAATCACCTCCATTCACTGGCATGCATGGCACATAATGAACTTCAATAAGGTCACAAAGGTGACTTTCATTAATTCCCATTTCCCCCTTTTTCAGGGACCTTGTCTGTCTGACCCAGAAGTTAAGCCATGCCTTGAGATCACTGAAAAGGAGAGTAAAACCTTCAAAACTGTGGACATCAAATTTTGGCTAACTCATTTCTTGTCCTCACGGACACAGAGGAATCAATCAACACAATATGTGCTTGGGGCTTGGCGGACAATAACATAACAGACTGAAATAATTTTAAATCTAAGGAAACTATCTAGAAAAGACATGAATTCAGAGAAGTGGGTCTTCAGTGATCATTAGCAGCTGCATGACACCCATAGGTGATCTGCAGGAGCCCTAAGACTTTACCCAGCTGTCCCCCTCTGGAAGCAATTAAGGTTAAATTGTCCCTTCATCTGTCCACTTGGAGGTTATTCAGTAAGGATAGCAAGATCAGGACAGTCATATCCAGTGGATATAGAATTTCCTTTCACACAGTCCTGCTCCCAATATACTTTCCCTTGCTAGATAACCCCCATGTCAAAAGCAGGTGGAAAGAAATTAAATCTCAAGCCTCCTTCACAAAAGAGCAAAGAGATCTCATTAGGCCAGAAAGTGTTAGGATATTATTCTACATTCTTTTTAGTGCCAGAAGGACAAAGAACATTAGGCAGATGTTAGGTCTAAGTCAAGTTAGGTCTAAGTCACCTAAATATCCTTATTCTGGTCCTTTCTTGCTTAGCCAAGGGAAGTGGGCATTATCTTTGGACTTCCAGAATGCCTATCACAACCTGAAAATTCACCTGGATTCCAAGACGTTTCTACACTTCTATGTCATAGCTAATCTCTTCTACTCATGAATGTGTGACTTCATTTTTCTGTTCTCAAGAGGTTACACTGAACCTCACAAAGTCACAGTTAATGTCCTCACAGCTATACACAAACATTGACTGCAATGTATATATTGAAACATTCAGAGCACATCTCCTTACAGTTAGAATCCTGTCAGGAGATGTGCTCTGAATGTTTCAGTATCTACACTGCAGTCAATGAATGCAATGTAGATACTGAAACATTCAGAGCACATCTCCTGACAGACAGAATCCTGTCCTTAGGCTTTGCCCTTTATGACCTTTCCAGTAGTCTTGATCCATCTCTGTCTCAAGGTACTTGTCTCATGACTGCAGCTTTTCCAATTGTACCTTCTGCCAAGAACCATGTGAAAGTTCCTCAGTGGATATTGAGTAGAATAGTCACAAACTGTGGGTTTTTACATCTTATGAAATCCCAATTTCCAAAATTTGCAAGAGCCACCAGTAATGGTAAATGACTCTTTCCAGCTTCCTTGTGAGACTCTCCCTTTCAATTGCCCAATCTGTTACTATAAATACATTAGCCATAGGGTAGGAGTGTGTTACAGTGGGAAGACAAAGTCAAAGGTGTTTAACTGCTGTCCACACTCTGTCTCCACTTCAGTATTTCAGAAAAGAGAGCAGTTCTTCTGAAACTGTAGTTTTTCCAGGACTCCCTTCCTCGGGGATTCATTGGCATACATTCTGACAGTGTTACAGTGGTCTGGTATATCAACAGGCAAGGGTAAATATTGTCTTATCCCTATTCCAGTAAGCTATGGGAGTGTGGAAATGGGCTGTGATGTGTCATCACTTTCTGATAGCTGGTCACATCCCCGAGGAGTCTCAGTATCTGGCAGACAAGCACAGCAGTTTACTCCTGGTCCCCATATACCTTGTCAGTATGGAATATTCTTCATTGTTGGGGATGCCTTGGTTTTACTCATTTACCTCTTAATCCAGCAGCAAGCACTGCACCTTCTTCCTCCTGACCTCAGACTACAAAATTGTACACCCTCTTTCAAGAGCCTACTCAAAACATACCTCTACACCAACCATCTATCCACCAAAGCCTCCTCTCTCTCTCTCTCTCTCTCTCTATATATATATATATATATATATATATATATACACAGTGGATTTAAAAAGTGTACACACCCCTGTTAAAATGCCAGGTTTTTGTGATATAAAAAAATGAGACCACAATAAATAATTTCAAAACTTTTCCCTCCTTTAATATGTCCTATAACTTGTACAATCCAGTTGAAAAACAAACAAATCTGTTAGGGGAAAAATATAAAAAATAAAAAATGTACAATAAGCTGGTTGCACCCTTAAACTAAATAATGTTATGTTGTCCTATCTCACCTTCATTCTTGCTGGTTGGGTTCAGAGCCGATCCTCGGCTCTGACTCGGCCGCATACCAGAGCTCGAGAACTTCTGCTGGCTCGAGGCTACAACCTATCCCAGGATGCCTAGTGGCTGTTCCCCAGATCTCGTTTGCCGCTTGAAGCATCGGGATTGTCTTTGCTGGCTCAGGCTAGTTATTACTTTTATTATACATTTTTCTCTATATCTTTGACAAAAACTGTCGTATTAGAGTCTATTAATACTTTCCCTTACTAAGTAGTGTGTTCCTGTGTGTTATTTTTCATTACTTGGATGTGTTCTTTGGCTGTTTCTCTTTAGGGCCCCTTTTCTTCTTTATCCCTTTAGAGAATCCATTTAAATTAGAGGATTCTTTCCCTTTAGCCCGTTTTTTCTTTCAGGGCTTCTTCCCCTTTCCTTAGGAGTCACCATTTAAGTTAGAGGCATCTCCTTGGGTTGGAGAAGACTGTCGTTTAACTTAGGGACTTCTCCTCCACCCACCCTTTCTCTCCTAGTTTAAAAAAAAAAAAAAAACTCTCTTTTACATTTGATTCGATACTGTTGATGTTATTGTTAGTGTTATTGTTGTTGCTAGTAGTTGGTTTCTTTGGTATCTTTCATGATGTCTAAAGAATCTGTTAAGGAATTGAGACAGTCTTAAAAAGTGCGATTCATGCTCCCAGAAAATGTCTCTAACGGACGGACACACAAGTTGTGTGTATTGCCTAGGAGAAGTCTACCTGCAGGATTCTTGCTCCATTTGTCATGGGTTTAGTGCAAGGTCCTACAGGAAAAAAAATAAACTCATTTTAAGAGGCTTGTTGAAAAGCCCTTTTGAAGAAGGTAACTCTAAATTGGACAAGACAAAAAAGACAGCTTCATTGTCTCCGGTGTCTGAGCCGTCAAGCACTCATAAGGAACAAGTAATCTTCGGAGCCAAAGATTATCAGTTCTGACAAACCTGGCCCTCCCTCAGTTCCATCTGAGTCCTCAGAACTGTTGCAGAGCCAAAAAAAAGGAGTCCGTCACCGTCATTGGAACCAGTATGCTGAGTGCCGCAATGTCCCTTACTACAGTCTGTGGCAGGTAGTCGCAGGTCATCGACCCATTCCTCTCTATCCTCCAGAAGTCTATTGGATGATGATGTGGAGCGGGTGGTGAAGAGGTTGCTGCAGGCATGGGCCCTGGCACAAATTCTTTTGAGCCCAGCCCATCGGAATGTGGAGCCGACCACTGTATCTCAGGTGCCATCTTATTCCTCTTCCGACTCGGATGAGTTTGGAGCCAGAGTGTCAGGAAGTCATTGTGCTGGAACCGGCGGAGCCAGTAATCACCCACAATATCTCAGCTTCGACGTCTGCTCTGATCTCATCAATGCTGCCTTCCATCGAGGGATCTGGGAGCCAACACTCCCTGGTCGGATCCGGGGGGGAGAGTCAAGTCGGACCTTTGTCAGAACCGACTCTCCCACTCGGCACTTCGGCACAGGTGAGTTCAGCTCCCACATCAGCCTTGGAGCCACCCTCCTCAGTGCCAGGGAGATCTCCTGGTCCCTCGGGACTGGAGTCTCTCTCGGCCCAGGATCGTGGTGCCTTCGAAATGGTGAGGAGTGTGCTCTCCACTGAGTCTGCTCCACCTTCGGCTGCAGCCATTCTTCCCCCTAAAGAGCCATTGTCTACTGCTTCATCATCCTTCCATCAGCCCCAGAGTAGAGAGTCAGTGCCCCAGGAAACCCCAATGGGTGGTACCTCCTCTTCCAACACCTCCCTGGAACTTCCCCCTGAGGAGGTCACTCGGAAGCACACAGACTCCCCTGAGTCTGTCACTTCTGATACCGACTTAGAGAATTCGGAAGAGTCCCCACAGCTGCCATCTGAGGATGTCTCTTTTTCAGACATCTTAGAGATCCTTAAGCAGAGGGGTGGCTGGAAATCCCTCTCCCCTTCTGAGGATGAGTCGGTATACCTGGTGGCATGTGGCTCTCGCCCCTCCACCTCTTGGGTGTCTCTGCCCTTCAACCTGCTTCTGGGTGTTGTAAGTCGAAAGGTGTGGGACTCTCTGAAGTCAGTGGACCCCATTCCAAGGAGGCCAAATAAATTCATTATGGCCCCAGAGGATAGACAATACCTAACAAAGGGAGTTCCAGTAGATGCAATGGTGGTGGCAGTGGCCACAAAGAAGGAAGTTAGCTAAAACTTCTTCATCTGTCCATCCACCGAACAAGGAGTCTTGTACGATGGACAGATATGGGAAGTGTATGTTCTCCTCAGCAGCCTTTACCCTACTGTCACTGAATTACTTATCACATTTCACTCAACTCCAGAGGGATCTCCTTAAAGAGCTAGGAGATACCCTACAAGGTGCTACAGCCCAGGGTTTATCGGATAAGATAAATTCCCAGCTTGCGACCTTAACCTTGATTAGAAACTTATCCATACATCTTATCTTTTACGCAGCCGATGGAGTGAGCAGGGCAGCAAGCACAGGAATAGCTCTTAGGAGAGATTCCTGGATGCACCTTTGCGAGTTTGCTGAACCCTTCAGATCTTCCTTTATTGATGCCCCTTTTGATGGCTCATCCTTGTTCAGGCTGAAAGTAAAAGAGACTATCTCCAGGAGCCAACAAGAAAGCAAGACTGTATCTGCCGTCAGAGTGCATTTTTCTGCCCCTACCTGACCTTATCCTAAAGGTCAAAAGAGTGGCAAAATGCGGTTCCAGAAGTCCAAAGGAGCCTTGTCGGATGATCATGGTGATCCTTCCCCCAGGGACAGAGGGGGGAAATAACAATGGAAGACACCATCTATGCGGCAGAGGGGGCCTGCAAAACCAGGGCCACAGAGATACATTCTCAGATCGGCCCTTCCAGTGCTCCTGAAAGGAGGCCCGACTGTCTGCCTCTGGAGGCAGTCAGGGGAAGACTGTCACTGTACCCAGAAGCCTGGCTACAACTGACTTAAGACAAATGGGTACAGTCCATTATATCCAGGGGATACAACATTCCTTTCCACAGTCTACCTTGTCCATCAAAGTCTGTCCCAGACATTAAACCCAGTCAAAGGGATCAAGCAACCCTAGAAATTCAAAGGTTGCTAGAAAAAAAGAGCCATCCAAGAAGTCCCCACAAACCAGATCAGATCTGGAATTTTACTCAAGGCTCTTTTTAGTTCCAAAAAAGACAGGGGACTGGAGACCAATATTGGATCTCAGCAAACTAAACAAGTCGGTAAAGAAAGCAAAGTTCCATATGGTAACACTGCAGTCTATACTCCCTTTTCTGGGACAAGACAATTGAATGTGCTCTCTAGATCTTCAGGACGTGTACTACCACATAAAGATGGACAGGTGCTCCAGAAAATTTCTATGCTTCCGGCTGGGAGCCAGTCATTATCAGTTCAGAGCTCTGCCCTTTGGTCTCACTACAGCCACCAGAGTGTTTACTAAATGCATGGCAGTAGTCATGGCTCATCTGAGACGTCAAGGATTCCAGGTGTTTCCATATTTAAATGACTGGCTCCTGACTGGCACCACCAAGCACCTGCTAATCAGAGCGAGGGATGCCACCATCCATCTCTGCTCAGACCTAGGCATTACTATAAATACAGAAAAATCTGCCTTGTTGCTATCACAGCATATTACCTTTATAGGTGCAGAATTAAACACAAATGACATGGTAGCAAAATTGCCTCGAGAGAATACAAATGCTATGCAGTCAAGTATCTTTCCTACTCAAAAAGAAAAAGGTACAAGGAAAATTCATCCTCAAGGTCTTAGGCTCAATGGCAGTGGCGATAACACTAGTCCCACTGGCATGACTACATATGCAGATATTACAGTGGCTACTCTTTGCTCGATGGTCCATACAGGAGTTACCCATGTCTCACAAGATTCTCATTAGAGATTCCTGCAAGAGGGACCTACTATGGTGGCTTCAGTCCACTCAGGTAATAATGGGAAGATTGTTTGTACTTCCCCAACCTGTCACTACAGTAACCACGGACACATCCCAGATAGGGTGGGGGGGGGGGTATTATCTGGGACAGACTGTCCAAGGGGTTTGGAAAGATAACGAGTATCATTTGCATATCAGTGTCCTAGAAATGAGGGCAGTGCTTCTGGCATTGCAAGCATTTCAGAACTCTCTTCCCATGGGGACTATTGCAATTCAAACGACAATATGTCGGTAGTATGGCACATCAACAAACTGGGGGGAACCAGATCCTATCCCCTATGTCGAGAGGCCCGGGGAGTTTGGCAATGGGCAGTTTCTCCTCATCACTTTTTGATGGCAATGCACATCCTAGGGAAATCCAGTGTAATAGCAGATAGGCTAACCAGAGCAACTCTCATGCCTCATGAGTGGTCCCTGAATCAGGAAGTTGTGAATCAAATTTTTCACAAATGGGGCCAGCCTTGCTGTGACCTTTTTGGAACTCCATTCAATGCCAAATGCAGCAACTACTTTGCCCTCATTTTCCCTCTGGGAGAGTCACCAAGGGATGCACTCATTCACGATTGGCCTCCGGGACTTCTTCATGCTTTTCCCCCATTTTCATTGATTCTGAAGGAGATCCAGAAAGCCAAGTCATTGAGTTGCAGGTTAATTCTCATTGCTCCTTACTGGCCTCGTCAGATATGGTTCCCCATTCTTTGGCACTCACCTTCAGGAGGATCTGTGGATCCTGGACCTTCTGACGTATCAGTCAGGAACGCTCCATCCCGCTCTTCAGAGCCTCATGCTGGCAGCTTGGTAACTCCACTTCCAGTCTTAGCCAGGCTTCCAGAATTATCCCCTGCAGTACATCACATCCTGGTTTCCTCACACAAAAAGATGACTAGGAAACTTTACGCAAGCAAATGGAGGAGGTTCTCTTGTTGGGCAGACAAAAAACATATAGATCCCTTTACAGGCCCTATACCTGCAATTCTGGAATTTCTAACATAAGTCTTTAATCGAGGGGCAGCGGTGGCCACTATTTGAGTACAATTAGCCACCATATCAGATTATCATATGGGAGACCTTGGATCCAATGTAATGTCCCATAGATTATGCAAAGCTTTCCTCGGGGTACTTTTCTTTTAAGACCACCCTTAGGAGAACCTCCTCCTCCATGGGACCAAAATTTAGTATTGTCATCCTTGATCCTTCCTCCCTTTGAACCAGCATCCTCTTCTTCACTAAAATTTTTATCTTGGGAAAACAGTTTTTCTAACAGCAATTACTTCAGCTAGGAGAGTTTCAGAGTTGCAAGCTTTGTCTATCCACTCTCCATATTTGATTGTCTACAAAGATAGAGTTTCTCTCAGAACAAATCCTTCTTTTTTACCAAAAGTTTGTTCTGAAGTGAATTTAAACCAATCTATAGAATTTCCTGTGTTTTTTCCTAGCTATGGCAACAAGGCAGAATATAAGCTTCACCAACTGGATGTGCATAGACAGTTGCAATTTTACTTGCATAGGACCAAAGATTTCTGAAAGTCAGACCAGTTGTTTGTTTCCTATTCGGAAAATAAAAAAGGCATGGCAGTCTCAAAAATTACTTTGTCCAAATGGCTTACTGAGAACATCACCTATGTCTATAATTCTCATAATAAAGAATCGCCAGGGAAAGTTAAAGGACATCTAACAAGAGCAGTGTCTACTTCCATTGACTTTCAGTCTAGGCCCCCATTGGATTCAGTTTGTTTTGCTGCTACATGGGTTAATCCTCACACCTTTATCTCTCATTACCAAGTAGATGTGGCCTCCCGGAACAGGGCATCCTTTGATGCCACTGTCCTGAAGAGTTTATTCCCTAGAGACACCCAAGAAAAAGGTGCTGGGGACTTTGTCCAAACCAGCAAGAATGAAGGTGAGATAGGACAACATAACATGTTATGTACTCACCATAATGTTCCATGTTTGTTGTACAGTATCTTGCCTTCATTCTTGCATCCCACCCATCCATTCCCCCTCCTGGAGGATCTAGAGGACTTTACAATTGGCAAATATGGTCTGATTCCCTTCTTACCTTTATGACCAATATATTTCATAAATTTTCTTTTGTGTATGTTAGCATACTTGGGTCTATATTATAACATCAAATTTTATAAAGTTCGAATGTTATAATAGCGAACCAGTTTTGTGGAATGCTGAAAACAGCGAAGGTGCAGGACACCAAATTCTTTCCCAGGGAAAGAATTCTGTGGGCCGTTGCTGTGGCTTTGCTGTTTTCAGCGTTTGTTATGTTGGAACGTTACGGGTCAGGTTCAGGTAAGTGTATGATTGTGTGTAGGTTAGGGTTAGGGGACGGATTAGGTGAGTTAGGTTAGGGAGCGGGTCAGGTAAGTGTGCGGTTGTGTGTAGGTTAGGGTTGGAGGGGTGGGTTAGGTGAGTTAGGGTTAGGGCGCGGATGAGGTGAGTGTGCAATAGTGATGGACCTTTGGATTAGGGTTGGGTTAAGGTAAGTGGATAGCTAGTAGTGTATGTAAAGTTTAGTTTAGATGTAGGATTTTAAGTGTATGTGTGTGGATTGCTGTTTTTTGTGTGTGTTTGTGTTGTGTGTATGTTTCTCGGAATAGCGATTTTTTTTCCTTGGGGAAAAAATTGCTATTCTGACCGATGTTTACAGATTTCGATGTTTAGTGTTCTATATTATAACATTCAATCTTTGTAGTTTCGATGTTATAATATAGACCCAGCATACTCTGGGGAGTAGTCTCTCAAACAAGATCTGGGGAACAGCCGCTAGGCATCCTGGGATAGGTTGTAGCCTCTAGCCAGTAGAAATTCTTGAGCTTTGGTATGCAGCCAAGTCAGAGCCGAGGATTGGCTCTGAACCCAACTATCAAGAATACAGGCGAGATACTGGACAACAAACATGGAACGTTATGGTGAGTACATAACTGCTTTTTTTTGTTGAAGCACCTTTTGATCTAATTACAGCATTCATTCTTCTTGGGTAAGAGACTATCAGCATGGCACATCTTGACTTGGCAATATTTGCCCACTCTTCCTTGCAAAAGCGCTCCAAGTCTGTCAGATTGCAAGGGCATCTCTTGTGCACAGCCTTCTTCAGATCACCCCACAGATTTTCTGTTGGATTTAGGTCTGGGCTCTGGCTGGGACATTCCAAAACTTTAATTTTCTTCTGGTGAAGCCATTCTTTTATTGATTTGAATGTATGCTTGGGGTCACTGTCATGCTGAAAGGTGAAATTCCTCTTCATCTTCAGCTTTCTAGCAGAAACCTGAAGATTTTGGGTGAAAAATGACTGGTATTTTGAACTGTTCATAATTCCCTCCACCTTGAGTAAAGCCCCAGTTCCAGCTGAAGAAAAGCAACCCCAAAGCATGATACTGCCACCACCATGCTTCACCGTGGGGATGGTGTTCTTTTGGTGATACAAAATGTTGTTTTTGCTCCAAACGTACCTTTTGGAATTGTGGCCAGAAAGTTCAACCTTAGTCTCATCAGACCATAACACATTTTCTCACATGCTTTTGAGAGACTTGATGTATTGTTTTGCAAGTTTTAGTTGGGCCTGGTTGTTTTTCTGTGTAAAAAAAGGCTTCCCTCTTGCAAACCTACCCCATAGCCAAGACATATGGAGAATACGGGAGATTGTTCTCACATGTAGCACACAACCAGTACTTGCCAGAAATTCCTCCAGCTCCTTCAGTGTTGCTGTAGGTCTCTTGGCAGCTTTCCTGACCCATTACCATCTTGTCATTTCATCAGTTTTGGAGGGATGCCCAGTTCTTTGTAACATCACTGTAGTCCCATATTTTCTCCACTTTTTGATTACTGTCTTTACTGTATTCCATGGTATATCCAATGCTATGGAGATTTTTTTGTACCCTTCTCCTTACTGATACCTTTCAACAATGAGATTCTTTGATGCTTTGTAAGATCTCTGAGAACCATGGATCTGATATTGTTAATCCTCGTTCATTCCTTATGTATGGGTATCGGTTCCAAGCTCGGAACTGAGCCGGCCATTTTCCAAGCTCTCGTCAGCTTCAAACTCTCGAGCTAAACTCTTACCCACAATTCCCCTCTCCCTGTTACCCCAGATTTTGTTTGCTGCGTTGCCATCCGGTCATGTCAAGCTACTTATCTTGAGCTAAGTACAGTCAATTGTTGTTTAATTGCTTTACAAATTACTTTTCTGTCAGAAAAGTTGATATTTTATTGTCTCTTGCCCTATCGCATCTAGCGTTCATACTTTCCTCAGGTTTTTTTTCTGTCCTTTTCTTACCCTTTTTACCGCGAGGTATCCTTACCATCATTTATAATCCCTTTCTTTTTCATACCTTTGGGTACTCTCTTGTACCATTGTTGGTACTTTTCTATTGGTTAATATGGCAGATAAAAAGAGTAGTCCGGGGTTTAGACGGTGTTCTGATTGTGAACACAAACTGCCTTTTTCTGATGCACACTCTTTATGTGTTTATTATTTGGGAGCTTCCCATTTATCTGTTGAACCTCCTTGTTCTATATGTTAAAACTTTTTCAATAGAACTTTGCTAGAAAGGAAAAATAAGCTGATCCTGAAGGGACTTCTAAAATCTCCCTTTTCAGAGGCTATTTCTGGGTCAGAGGTCTC
Organism: Protopterus annectens; assembly: GCF_019279795.1. Lineage (NCBI taxonomy): Eukaryota > Metazoa > Chordata > Ceratodontiformes > Protopteridae > Protopterus > Protopterus annectens. The sequence goes on from NC_056733.1 coordinate 132,708,014, forward strand.
AACCCCTTCTAAAGCCCATAAAAAAATGGATGTTGCTACCAAGGCTAAATCATTGCCTTCGTCTCCGGCTGGGGACTCACCAACCAAAATCTAAAAAGGCTAAAATTTTGGCTCCGGAGCTCTCTCAGTCAGTCCCAGTGGTTTCCGTGCCCAGACCTTCAGCACCGAGGCCTTCAGCTCCATTAGTGATTTCGGCTCCATCCTCTCCTTCAGCCTTCTACATTTCGGCACCGAGGGGCTCCTCAGTTCAGACCTTTACCACTGTATCGGCACCAACCGTTCAGTCGGTGCAAAGCTTGACCTCGTCGGCTCAGAGATCTTCCTAGGAACCAAGGCCTTTAATACTGACTCCAGTTTTGTCAGTTCCAGTTTTGGTACCAACAACCACTTCGGCACCGATCTCTGTGTTGGTGCAGACAATGACATTGACACCGATGATGACTTCGGTGCAGACTACAGTAGTTCAGTCTTTCTCAGCACCATTGTCCTCGGTGTGATCAGATGAGATGGGCACCAAGTCTGCCTCTTTTGTGGACAGGCCTGTTTCTCCCTCAGTCTCTGAGAGGTCCACTAGAAGTCTATCTGAACATGATGTGTTGCGTCTTGTGGACCAGGCATTCTTGGCCAGAGGTATTCCACCCCCCAGGAACTATCCTTTCTTGGGAGGTGATCACCCATCACCAATGACACCTTCTTATTCTCCTCCTTCATTGCCTTTGAAGTCCATGGATATAGCACAGTCTTCCCCTTCTGCGGTTCCCTTTATGGATCTCACTAAGGAACCACAGTTGCCTTTGTGGCAGGAAAGTTTTGCTACGACCCAGGATGTCAGCTGTGATATGCATAGCTTGCTGCTCCACAGCCATCCAGGGACTCCGAGTCGGCAGGCTGAGCCACTTAGGGGAGGAGTGCCCCCTGTCCTTGACATACACTCCTCTCCAGGTGGACCAGCCTTCCAACTGATGGAAAAGGCTTTCGCCGCTACTAGCGATGCCAGATTGTCTATACCTCTGCCCTCCTCTGGTACACCAGTCTCACAAGTCGCACCTAGTGGACACCGGGTGCAAGGGTATCGGGACATATTCCCTCAGGAATCCCCTTTTCAGTTGTCTTCCCCAGCTTCTCCCACTGAGGAGGTCCACCGGAAAAGTTCGTGTAAGAGGAAGCACATGGACTCCACAGAGGAGTCTCTCACCGAAGACACAGATTTCGATGAGGGGGAAGGATCCCCTCGGTCACCCTTGAGGTATCCTTTGGCTATATCCTTGAAATCCTGAAACAGAGACGTGACTGGCAGCCCTCTAATCTGACCCCTGAGGAATCTGTGTTCCTGCAGGCTTTTCGCACCCGGCCCCCTACCTCCTGGGTTACTCCACCTGCTGATGAACTTGTCAAGTTCATTGTGCAGCGTGCTTGGAAGACCCCTGATACTGTTGAAGCTATTCCCCGGAGGCCAGATAAGACCTTGTCTACTCCTGCTTCAGATCCCCACTGGTCCAAAGGTCTTCCTGTAGATGCTTTGGTGGTGGCGGCCACAATAAAAAAGGATCTGGCAGAAGAAGAAAGCCAAACTGTCCATCCACCTAACAGAGAGTCCTGGGCCCTGGACAGAATAGGGAAGTGCACTTTTGCTTCAGCGACCTTTGCTATCAGGTCTCTGAATTATATGGCACATTTCACCAGGCTTCAAAGGGATCTGGTTTCCGAGCTCTCTGAAACTTTGGCTGGTGAAGTGTCTGATGAGGTCCGTGACAAAGTGAACTCACAGCTGGCCACCATTGAGTTTATATCTAACTCCTCTATGCGATTGATATCTCACGCATCAGAAGGAGCAGCTAGAATGGCAGGTTCAGCTGCAGTCTTGAGACGACATGCCTGGATGCGCTTGTTCAACTTCGTGGAACCTTTTAAGTCTTCCTTTCTTAATGCCCCCATTGAGCTCTCCTCGTTGTTTGGGCCCAAAGTTAAAAGCGCACTGGCCAGATGTGAACAAGACCATTATTCTTCCCCTCAACATGCTTTCTCCCGAAACCAAAAGAGTGGGAAGATATTGTTCAAGAAATCTCAAATCTCAAGGTCCTTTCCGTGGCATACAGGCCGAGTTCTCCCCCAGAGGCAGAGTGGGAAACTCACAGGGAAGACGCTCCTTTTGGGGCAGAGGGGGACTGTGTAACCAGGGTTCCAGGGATTCTTTCTCTGGTCAGTCCTACCAGCGCTCCTGAAGAGCGGCCCAATGTCTTTTCTCTGGAGGTGGTTGGGGGATGTTTCTCCTTGTACCCTTCTGCTTGGCTTACCATTACCACCGATTCTTGGGTACAAAGGATCATAACCAGAGGTTATCATATCCCCTTCGATCTTTGTCCCGTCCCTTCAAAAAATCTTCCCGACGTTCCACCCAGTCAAAGGGAAGAAGCAGCACTAGAGATAGAAAAGCTGCTAAGAAAAAGAGTCATCCAAATCGTCCCTCCAGACCAACTAGGATCCGGATTCTACTCGTGACTATTTTTGGTGCCAAAGAAAACTGGGGGACTGGAGACCAATTTTGGATCTCAGTATATTGAACAAGTTTGTGAAAGTTCAAAAATTCTGGATGGTCACTATACAGTCTATCCTCCCTCTTTTGGAAAAAGATGATTGGATGTGCTCTATAGATCTTCAAGATGCATACTACCACATAAAGGTGGACAGACCATCAAGAAGTTTCTGCGCTTCCGTGTGGGAGCCAGTCATTACCAGTTTAGAGTACTGCCCTTCGGACTCTCTACAGCCCCCAAAGTGTTCACAAAGTGCATGGCAGTTGTCACAGCTCACCTGTGACTTCAAGGATTCCAGGTGTTTCCATACCTAGACGACTGGCTCATTTCCACCCCCACCAGACATCTACTGGAAAAAGCCCTGGCATACTCTCTCCTCGCTGCTCAAAGGCTAGGCATAACCATAAACTGGCAGAAATCCAATCTCACCCCTTCTCAGTCGACAGAATTCAGGGGTTATCTTGGACACAAAAAACTGCAGAGCTCTTATTCCAGAGCACAGAATTTTAAGGATAAAGCAACAACTAATTCCAATCCTTTCAAAGGAAAAATCCATGGCTCACTTGGTTCTACAGCTGTTAGATTCCATGGCAGCCTCCATCACCATTGTTCCCCTGGCCAGGTTTCACATGAGGCTTCTACAATGGCTACTGCTCTCCCAGTGGTATCCTTTTCAGCATCCTCTTTCAGCCATGATTTGAGTAACCCACAGGTGCAAACAGGATTTAAATTGGTGGATGACGCACAATTTCTCTCAATGGTCTCGCCCTTTTCCCCCCCAGCAACCCAAGGCCACAGTGACCATGGACGCCTCCCTGATGGGGTGGGGGCTATGTCAGGGACAGACAGTCCAAGGCACTTGGTCTCAACTGGAGAACCATCTGCATATAAATGTCCTAGAACTGAGGGTGGTGCTTCTGGCATTGCAAGCATTCCATCCCCTGCTGCTGTCTTGGACAATTGCAATTCAATCAGACAACATGGCGGTGGTCTGGTACATCAACAAGCAAGGTGGAACCAAATATTACCCCCTATGTTGAGAGGCCATGAGGATATGGCAATTGGCGATGACTACCACCCATTTTCTTCTAGCAATGCACATCCCCGGGAGTTCCAACGTGATAGCAGACAGACTCAGCAGGTGCATTCTTCAGCCTCATGAGTGGTCCCTGAATCCCTTGATAGTGGCGATCTTCCACCGCTGGGGCCGTCCTTGCTGCAACCTCTTTGCATCCCTGACCAACTACAAATTCAGTAACTACTTCGCCCTGATTCCCCCTCTGGGACAGTCACCCAGGGACGCTCTAGTCCATGATTGGCCCTCGGGTCTTTTCTACGCATTTCCGCTTTTTCCTCTCATTCCCCAGTTTCTGAAGAAAACCTGGCAGTTGAAGGGCAAGGTAATCCTCATAGCACCATATTGGCCATGACAGATTTGGTTCCCATTCCTTTGGCCTCACCTTGTAGATCGACCATGGATCCTCCATCCAATCCCGGAGTTGATCTCACATCCACAGAACCTGGTTCATCCCAACCTGAACAGCCTGAAGCTAACGGCTTGGCTACTCCATTTCCCTTGATTGCCAGGCAGAATGATCTCTCTTTACCAGTATGTGATATTCTCATTGCTTCTCATAAGTCTTCCACTAGAATTACTTATCTGAGCAAGTGGAAAAGATTTACCTGTTGGTTGAAAGATAAACAAGTAGACCCCTTTTCAGCACCAGTGTCGATAATACTAGACTACTTGGCCGACCTTTTTCAGTCGGGGTCTATCGGCCTCTACCATTAGCGTTCATTTGGCTGCAATTTCTAATTTTCATGAGGGTGTCCAAGATTCCTCTCTTATGTCCCATAAATTGTGCAAGACCTTCATAAAAGGTGTGAATCATCTGAAGCCACCTTTTAGAGAACCTATTCAACCATGGGATTTATCATTAGTTCTACAAGCTCTGACAATGGCACCTTTAGAATCAGCCTCTTCTTGCGACCTCAAGTATTTGTCATGGAAAACCTTGTTTTTGGTTGCTATTACTTCTGCCAGACGTATTTCGGAAGTTCAGGCTTTATGTATCAAGAGTCCATACTTGATTTTTCATAGAGATAGAGTATCTCTGAGAATTAATCCGTCTTTTCTGCCTAAAGTGATCTCTGAAATGTCCATTAATCAAGCCACTGAATTGCCAGTTTTCTTTTCCAACCATTCAAACAGATGAGAGTATTGCCTACATAACCTTGATATACACAGGCAAATCCGTTTTTATCTAAACAGGACTAAACCCTTTCATAAATCTGACCAGTTATTTTTGGCCTTTTCTGGATCTAGATTAGGATCGGCTGTTGCTAAGGTCACATTAGCTAGATGGTTGAAGGACTGTGTGACCTTTATTTACACGCAACGTAATATCTCGTTGCCTACTACCATGAAAGCTCATTCAACAAGGTCGGTGGCAACTTCTGCTGCCTTCCATGCCAGAGTTTTTTTACATGACATCTGTGCAGCTGCAACTTGGGCTACGCCTCGTACCTTCATCATAGTTTCATAGTATAGTACTAGGCTATCTGCCCTGGGGCATCAATCATTACATATTGGATTTGGCCTCCAGGGGAAGAGCATCTTTCGGTTCTATGGTGCTCAGGAATGTCCTTCCATGCGAGCCTCCCAGGAATAGAGATAGCTGGGGACTCTGTCCCATACATAAAGAATGGAAGAGGATTAACAATATCAGATAAAGAAGTTATGTCTTACCATAACGTTCCATCTGTATTGTTGATCCTCGTTCAGTCATTACGACCCTCCCTCCTTCCCCCTCCTGTGGTTTCTAGTGGATTTCACCATCCAGTTCTCTTAGGTTATTTGCCCAGAGGTAGCCTCTACCTTCTTTAACTTGCAAACTCAATCTGTGGTAACAGGGAGAGGGGTTTTGTGGGTAAGAGTTTAGCTCGAGAGTTTGAAGCTGACGCGAGCTTGGAAAATGGCTGGCTCAGTTCCGAGCTCGGAACCGATACCCATACGTAAGGAATGAATGAGGATCAACAATACAGATGGAATGTTGTGGTAAGACATAACTTCTTTTTTTTTGCTGTAGCAGGCAACTGAGTACATGTCAGGAAAATCCTGCTAGGACAGCTGAACTTTATTTGGGGTTAATCAGAGTCTTTTTAATTGATGGCAGGTGTGTACCCAAGAAGACTGAATGTTGTAATTAAATCAAAAGGTGCTTCAAAAAAGTATTAGTTTAAGGGTGTGCACACTTATGCAACCAGCTTATTGTACGTTTTTTCATTTTTTTATATTTTTTCCCCCCTAACATATTTGTTTTTCAATTGAATTGTACAGGGTATAGGTCACATTAAAGGTGGGAAAAGTTTTGAAATTAATCTGATGTTGTAAATCTTTGTTTATTCATTACCATTAGGACCTCAGTTACATCCTCGGAACCGATACAGCCGTTTCCAAGTTTGTGCCAGCCAAAAACTCTCAGCTAAGACCTACCCATAATGCCCCTCTCCTACTTACTCCAGATCTCATTTGCCACATTCCTAGTCAGATGTGCTAGCCATCTCTTTCAAAGCTAAGTAGAAAATTGTTAATTTTAAGACAGTTTCTCTTCAAAATTATTTAATTTTAGTCAAGTTAGCCTTTTCTCACTGTCGCCTATAACCTAGGCCTATTTCCTACCCTTTTCCTTGGTAATTTAATTTTTTACCTTTACTGTCCCTCTCTCCTGTCTTTGACAGGCCTTTCCTTTTTACTAGTGATAAATTCAAAAAAATAACATCATTGGTATTTTCTCCCTTAATTTTTTGTTGGATAGCCTTGTTGCCTTACTATGTCCGACAAAGATAAGTTGGGATTTAAACAGTGTGACAAGTGTGGACGTAAGATGCCTAACTCAGATACACGTGTTCGTTGTGTGTACTGTTTGGGAGTGGATCATATTAAAGCTGACTGTGACATTTGTGCTAGTTTTAGTAATTGTACACTAGCAGAACATAAAAATAAACTTATCTTAAAGGGATTACTCAAGACACCTTTTTCAGAGGCTCTATCTGGTTTGGAGGTCTCACCCCCTCCATAGACCAAAAACATAAGGAAAAATGGAATGTTATGTAGTCCTATCTTGCCTCCATTATTACGTGTGGGTTTGGAGCTGATCCTCTGCTCCGACTCGACCTTTAGCAAACCTGAAAATGTCTGATTGGCTCGTGGCTAGGAGGTATTCCATGGTGCATGAGCACACTCCCCAGATCTCGTTTGCCGCGTCTTCAGTCGGAAGCTTTCTTGGTTGGCCATGGCTAAGTGATACCTTTTTTATTACTATTACTTCCTTTTCAGGAATTTATTGCTTATAGAGAATTTTCTGTCATAGCTTATTATTGACAGTCATTTTTTGTGACTTCAACCGGATTTGACTTGGTTATCGTATATTGTATTTTCTGGGTCTATTGCTTGTTCAAGTGTGGTATCCCGTGAGTGTGTGTGTTTTTGTTTTTTCCTAGCCCTTTTAAGTTAGAGGTTCTAGTTTCATCCCTATTTTTTGTTCTTCACACTAGGTCTGTTTAAGTTAGAGGACCTAGTCCCCCCCCCTTTTTTTCTTTTAGAGTGTGATAGGGCTAGATCTCTTTAAGTTAGAGGATCTAGTTCCTCTCTTGTTGTGTGTGTGTGTTGGCCTTCCTTTGCTGTCAATATGTCTAAGGAATCTAAGGAACACAAACCATCAGGCTTTAAGAGGTGCATTAAGTGTTCACAAAACATGTCCATCACTGATGGACATAGCGTTTGTGTATATTGCTTAGGGGACATACATCTGCAAGAAACCTGCCTTTTCTGTCATTCTTTTAGCCCGTGTGTGCTCCAGGAATGGAAGAATAAACTTATTTTAAAAGGTCTGTTGAAACTTTCCTTCGAAGAAGACTTAGCCAGTTCTTCTTCCTCTCCTAAGTTGCAGTCTTCTAGGAAGGATAAGGGCAAAACTTCAAAACGGCCTTCTCCAGCTCCAACTTCTGCCTCTGAACCACCACAGAAGTTACAAAAAGTGGAGTTGGTATCTTTCTTTTTGACTCCACAGTCTTCAGGGCCGATTGAGATTTTGGACATAGACCTTGCAGTATCGGTAGCAAGTGTTTCGGTGCCGATCACTAGCAGCCCTCTTCAGAGCCGGTCAACGGATATTCCACCGGTCTTCCCTACCCTTAAATCGCTGATATTACAGAGAACAAGGACACCCACAATGTCCCGCAGATCCTCCAGGAGTCTAGCTGAAGAAGACATAGAGAAAGTGGTGCTCAGACTCAAGTCATCAGCCTTGCCAAAATTTGTATCTGCTCTGACCCACTTGGTCTCGGAGCCAACTCCTTCTACTTATCCTGCTTTCATTCCTCCTCCAACCCAGACTGGGCCTTCGGAGCCAATATTGCCGGTAGCGACTACAGTGGAGTCTTCGGTTCCACCACCTCGTGTGGTTGTCTCAGAGCTAAGTTCCGCTCTGACACTCTTGGCGCTGTCTGAAGTGTCTAGGGTCCGAGGCTCCTCGGTCGGCCCTGATGGGGACACTTGGAATCAAACTTCTTCGGTGCAGAGTCTCCCTCTTGGTGCATCAGCCAGAGTGAGCTCGGACCCCACATCGTTCTCAGAGCCGATCCTTCTGGAGCCGCTGGCACCTCCAGTTTCTTCGGACCTGAGGCATCTTTCAGAGCCGGAAGAATCAGTCTTCGTGAAGATGAGGAACATGCTGGATAGCTCATCCGCTCCATGTAGATGTACCGATGCTATACTCCCTCAAGCACTGACTACAGTTTCAGCATCTTCTCTTCCCCTAGATGGCAGCCTTAGGACCCCCACTTGGGTGGCCCCCAATCTTCCGAGTCCTCCCCAGAAAACCCCGCTGAGGAGCCCCCTCAGAAGAGATCATGTAAGAGGAAGCATGTAGACTCCCTTGATAAGTCTCTCACATCTGAGACTGACCGCGATGAGTCGGAGGGGTCCCCTAAGTCGTCCTCTGAAGATGTCTCCTTTGCAGACATCTTGGAGATCCTCAGGCAGAGAGGCGGCTGGCCCAGTGTTACCTCGTCGGATGAGGAGTCAGTGTACCTGAAGGCTTTCGGGTCTCAACCCTCAGCTTCATGGGTGTCTCCCCCATTTGACGAGTTACTGGATCTTGTGAGTCAGAAAGCATGTCAGACTCCTGATGCTGTGGAACCAGTCCCCAGGAGGCCGAACATGTTTCTTTCCACCCCTAAAGACAAAGAATTTTTATCCAAGGGCTTACCTGTAGATGCCATGCTGGTGGCGCGGCCAATAAGAAGGAGCTAGCAGAGACTTCTTCTATCCATCCACCCAATAAGGAATCCTGAATGATGGATAGATATAGGAAGCGTATTTTCTCTTCAGCGGCTTTTACTCTCCGATCGCTGAATTATCTATCACACTTCACGAGACTTCAGAGAGATCTCCTGAAGGAGTTAGGAGATACTCTTCAAGGTACCTGTACTGAAGGAGTCCCATCTACAGTATCTACTCACTTAGCTACCTTAATATCCATTGTTAACTCTTCCATGAGGCTGATCTCATACGCAGCTGATGGTGTGAGTAGGACGAAGGGTTCAGGAGTCTCCTTAAGGAGACACTCCTGGATACATCTATGCAATTTTGCTGAACCTTTCAAGTCTACGTTCAGCAATGCTCCCGTTGACAGATCCTGTCTTTTTGGACCCAAGGTGAAAGATACCCTCACCAGGTGTGAACAGGAAGGAAAGACTCTCTGCCATGGGAGTCCGTTTTACCGTCCCTTCTAGACCTTACCCTAAAGGTCAGAAGAGTGGTAAAATGTGGTTCAAGAAATCATAGAGATCTTTCCAGGATACACGGGTGATTCCTTCTTCAGAGGCAGGGGAGGAGGAGCAAATGGTAGATGTCACCCTAGAGGCAGGGGAGGTCCACAAATTCAGGGAGGTCGCGATTTCTTTCGTGACCGTCCCTATCAGAGTTCCTGATGTGGAACCTGACTGTGTGTGTCTGGGGCCGGTCGGGGGGTCACCTGTCTTTGTACCTAGAAGCCTGGCTAAATATCACCCGAGGCAATTGGGTACAAGACATTATCACCAGAGGTTACTCTATACCCTTTTCCCCTTCCATCATGCCCTCCCAAAAGGATCCCAGATGTACCACCCAATCACAGGGATCAAGCAGCTATAGAGATAGAAAAGCTGCTGTTAAAAAGAGTCATCTAAAAGGTCCCAGCAGACCAGACAGGATTCGGAACATACTCCAGATTCTTTTTAGTTCCAAAAAGAACAGGAGACTGAAGACCCATTTTAGACCTTAGCAGGTTAAACAAGTATGTAAAGAAGTCCAAGTTCCGAATGGTCACTCTACAATCCATACTCCCTCTGTTAGGGAAAGAAAATTGGATGTGCTCAATAGATCTCCAAGATGCCTACTACCACATCAAGATGGACAAAGCATCAAGGAGTTTTCTATGCTTCCGGCTGGGTGCCAATCATTACCAGTTTCGGGCGCTGCCTTTTGGTCTCACCACAGCCCCTGGGTGTTCACCAAATGCATGGCAGTAGTGACAAGCCCATCTGAGGCGTCAGGGAATCCAAGTTTTTCTATACCTGGATGATTGGCTCCTGACCGCCACCACCAGGCATCTTCTAGTTCAATCCAGGGACTCCACAAAAATCCTTAACTTTGCCCGTTCAATCTATAACCTTTATAGGAGCAAACATAGAAATGGTCTCTATGATAGCCAGACTACCAACAGACAGAATACAAAATCTTTCACAGCAGACTTACAGGATACTTCCCCTTTGAAGAGTCAAAGCGAAGGTGGTGTTACAACTTTTTGGAACAATAGCGTTGACTATAACATTGATACCATTAGCAAGACTACATATGAGAATACTCCAATGGCTCCTGTCATCCCAGTGGTCTTTTCAGAAGTTGACCCTGCATCACCAGATACTAATCACAGATTCTTGCACAAAGGATCTCCGTTGGTGGATTCAGCCAGGTCACCTTACCGCAGGAACTCCCTTTGTACCGCACCAACCCGTTGCCACTGTGACCACGGATGCCTCTCAGATAGGGTGGGGGGGCATTATCTAGGCAGGACTGTCCAAGGCACATGGCAAGATCATGAGGCCCACCTCCATATCAGTGTCCTAGAGATGAGAGCGGTGCTTCTAGCGTTGCAAGCACTTCACGACTTTCTTCCTGTAGGGATGATAGCTATCCAGACAGACAACATGTCAGTGGTATGGTATCTAAACAAGCAAGGAGGAACCAGACCTTACCCCATATGTCGAGAGGCCCTGCGAGTTTGAAATTGGGTGATTTCTTCCCAAGGCTTTCTCATTGCAATGCACATCCCGAGGACATCCAGCGTGATAGCAGACAAGCTAATCAGGGCAATTTTGTTACCTCACGAATGGTCTTTGAACCAGAAAGTAGCCCATCAGATCTTCCACAAATGGGGACAAGCCTGCTGCGATCTTTTTGCCAGCCCCATCCATGCCAAATGCAGCACCTTTTTCTCCCTCATTCCCCCTCCAGGAGAGTCTCCGAGAGATGCACTCATCCATGATTGGCCCCCGGGACTTCTTTATGCATTTCCTCCTTTTCCACTCATTCCCAAGGTTATACAGAAAGCAATGTTGTTGGTAAGCAAGATGATCCTCATCACTCCTTACTGGCCTTGTCAGATTTGGTTTCCTTTCCTCGGGCCTCACCAGTTAGACTATCCATGGACTCTGGACCCAGTACCAGACCTCTTGACACACATGTCAGGTTCTCTTCATCCCTGTCTCCACACTCTCAAACTGACAGTTTGGCTGCTCCAGTTCCATCATTAGTCAGGCTTCACAATCTGTCTCCAGCTGTAACCCATATCATTACCTCTTCTCATAAGTCCTCGACTAGAAAATTGTAGAACAGTAAATGGAAGAGATTTTCTATATAGGCAGATAACAGAAAGGTTAATCCATTTACAGCTCCCATTCCTATTGTCTTAGAGCTCCTATCAAACCTTTTTCACCAGGTATCAGCAGCTGCTACACTCAGAGTTCAGCTAGCAGCAATATCTAATTTTCATGTGGGAATTAATGATTCTAACCTTATGTCCCACAAATTTTGCAAGACCTTTCTCAAAGGTTCTATTATGTTAAGACCTCCCGTTCAAGATCCCATTCCTCCCTGGGATCTAAATCTAGTCCTTTCTAACCTTACTTTGCCACCTTTTGAACCAGCCCATAACTGTCAATTAAAATTTCTGTCATGGAAGACTCTTTTTCTGGTGGCGATAACTTCAACTAGGCGAGTTTGCGAACTGCAAGCCCTATCAGTTAAACCTCCATACTTAATTTTTCACAAAGATAGGGTCTCTCTCCAGATGAATCCTTCCTTTATCCCCAAGGTCTGCTCCCAATTTCACTTGAATCAAACTATTGAAATGCCAGTATTCTTTCCCATTCACACCAATAAAGCAGAGTATAGATTTCACCAATTGGATGTGCATAGGCAATTGCATTTCTACGTCCACAGAACTAAAGAATTTAGAAAATCAGACCAGCTATTCATTTCCTTTGCTGAAACAAGAATGGGTTTGCCAGTTTCTAAGGTCACACTATCAAACTGGATCTCTAACTGCATCTCTTTCATTTATACTTCTGAGGGAAGAGAGTTACGCCTTAAAGTCAAAGCGCATTCTACCAGATCATTTTCTACTTCTGCTGCCTTCCAAGCCAGGACTCTTATTGATAATGTATGTGCAGCAGCAACATGGGCTACCCCTCATACCTTCATTACCTATTATAAATTGGACCTAACTTCCAGGGGTAGGGCCTCATTCGTTCCATGGTGCTCAGGAGTATTTTTTAGTGAGCCACCCATACAAAATGCTAGGGACGCTGTCCCACACATAATAATGGAGGCAAGATAGGACTACATAACATAAAAAAGTTATGTACTCACCATAACGTTCCATGTATGTAGTCCATCTCGCCAAACATTATTAAGAACCCACCCACCAGCCCCCTTCCTGGAGGATCTGGAAACAGTTTTTCACAGTGGTTTATATCATAAAGGACACTTTTATTAGGGTTTATTCTTCCGAACCTTTGATGTTATGTGATCCTATCTCGCCTACATTCTGTACTAATGGGCTCGGAGCTGATCCCTCGGCTCCGACTCGGCACGCTATGCTATAGAGCGAAGCCTCTTATTGGCTGAGCTATTTTCTATCCCAGGATGCACCACCACTAATCCCCCAGATCTCGTTTGCCGCTTACAAGCTAGGACGTGGTCTCAAACTTGGCTGAGCTAAGTACTGTTTTCTTCAAAGTTTCCTGTCAGGAATTTTGCTATTCTTACCCTAAAAGCTGTTTTAACAGCTATTGTTGTACGAGTGTGATTTGCTGACATTTGTTGTGGAAAATTGTGTTTTTGATTAAGGGAAAGGTTTCCCGTTTAAGTTAGAGGGGCCTTCCCCTATTCTTTATCTAGTGTCTTTTGTTTTTTCAGGAGGTCAAGTACCTGTTTAAGTTAGAGGGTCTTGGCCCTCCTTTTCAGTATTTTTTTCCTGATATTGTAGTGTATTGTCTCGTTTAAAAAAAAACAAAAAAAAAAACAAACTTGGTTAAAAATTTTTTGTTTTGTGGTAAAATCTTCATTACTGAACAGATACTGCTACTTTAACTTGTTTTTAGTGCCTGTTAGTCAGTATGTCAAAAGAACATAGACCCTCTGGGTTTAAAAAGTGCGCGAGGTGTGGTTATAAAATATCTATAACTGATGACCACTCCTCGTGCGTATATTGTTTAGGCGCCAAGCACCTACAGGAGTCCTGTAGCGTGTGTCACGCCTTTTCTTCTAGAGTCCTCCAAGAGAGGAAGAATAAATTAATATTGAAAGGGCTGATTAAACCCTCCTTCAAGGAGGCCTTATCTTCCTCTTCCTCTCCTACCAAGAAGAAAAAAGCGTCGGCTCCGACCAGTCTGTTGGAACCGACTGCCAAGAAACCTAGGCAGGCTTCTCCATCGGCTCCACGGACTTCGGAGCCGAGGGCGGAACGGTCTGCCTCGATGCCTCCAGTCTCGACTCCTCTGGTTTCGGAGCCGAGGACTGGGGCGTCAAGAGGCGGGTCACCTTCATCGGCTCCACTGATTTTGGAGCCGATGAGGGTTGCCGGCTCAGACTCTTCCCCTTCAGCGCCGAAGCCCTCCTCGGCACCGAGGGAAATTGTTTTGGGATCTCCCTCGGAACCGATATTGGTCGAGTCCATTCGGAGCCGGTCGATGGAGAAGTCGGTTCGGACCCGATCGGTCTCATCTAGATCCTCCAAGATGTCTGATTCGGACATCGACAGGGTGCTCCTAAGACTTTTCCAGTCACCTGTGTTCCAAAAGTTAGTTTTGGCTCCAGCCCATTCGGCTTCGGAGCCGATGGTCCACCCTGTAGTTATGGTTCCTCCTCCAACAGCCTCGGCACCGTTGGAGCCGGTGCTGGTGGAGCCGATGGAGGTTTACGGGTCGGGCCCGACCCTTACTCCAACCCCGGTTCTCGAGTCGGAGTTCGGTACGCGGACCTCCTCTGTCGGCCCCGGGGGGACGCTTCGGGACTGATGTTTTCGGTCCCAGGCCTTCCTCTCGGTGCGTCGGCTGCGGGGGTACCATCTACTGTTGTGGCCACGGAGGTGGGACCTTCCCAGGATTCTGGTGGTCCGGCCTTCAGGGCCATGAGGAGTGCTTTAGCCAAATCCTCTTTGGCTACCTCCACGGTCTCTCCAGCACCTTCCCTGCATATGGAGACTGGGTCTTTGGCAGTCCCCCTGTCCTTAGACAGCGGAGCCCCGGGGCCTGAGGTCACCCCCACTGGGGGTTCCCCCCCTCCTGGAGGTCCCTCTGAAGCTTCTTCGGATGAACCTCCAAGGAAAAGATCGTGCACGAGGAAGCACGTTGACTCCCCCGATGAGTCTCTCATGTCAGACACTGATCTTGATGATGCAGAGGGGTCCCCTAAGTCATCCTCAGATGATGTCTCCTTTGCAGATATCCTGGAAGCCCTCAAACAACGAGGCGGCTGGCAATCCAAACCCCCTTCTGCTGATGAGTCGGTGTTCCTTAAGGCCTTCGGGGCTCAGCCCTCCGCCTCCTGGGTGTCTCCGCCCTTCGACGAGCTCCTAGATTTGATCTGTCGAAGGGTGTGGGAACACCCAGACTCCGTGGAACCGGTGCCTGCTCGTCCAAATAAGTTCTTGTCAGCACCCCCAGAAAAGGAGTTTTTGACGAAAGGTGTGGCTGTAGATGCCTTGGTGGTGGCATCTGCTACCCAGCAAGATGTAGCAGAGGCTTCGACGTCCGTCCATCCTCCTAATAAGGATTCTAGGAGCATGGATCGGTACGGTAAGCGCACTCTAAGTTCAGCGGCCTTTACTTTAAGGTCCCTGAACTATCTAACGCACTTCACCAGGTTTCAGAGGGATCTGATCAAGGAGCTTTCAGATACCCTCTTGGGTAACCTACCTGAGCAGCTGGCCCAGACGGTTGGCTCTCAGTTGGCTACGCTGTCATCCATATCAAACTCGTCCATGAGGCTCATTTCTTATGCGGCCGAAGGGACGAGTAGAGCGGCGGGTACAGGCATTGCTCTACGGAGGCAAGCCTGGCTCCACCTGTGTCATTTTGCGGAGGCCTTCAAGTCTTTCTTTGCCGACGCCCCCTTTGATGGGTCCTCTTTGTTTGGACACAAGGTAAAGGACACATTGACCCGCTGCGAGCAAGAAGGTAAGACTTTGACTGCCGTAGGGGCACGATTTTCCACTCCCTTTCGGCCTTATCCCAAGGCTAAAAGAGGAGGGAAAATGTGGTTCCGTAGATCTCAGAAGTCTTATCCCTCACAGCAGGACAATCCCCCTTCTAGAGGCAGAGGAGGGGGAAATTCTTGTGGAAGACGCCGTCCCAGAGGCGGCAGTGGCCCCCGCAACACTGGAGACCGCGAGTCCTTTCGTGGCTCTTCAGCCTTTCACAGTCCCTGAGGGATTGCCCGACTGTGCAGCTCCGGAGCCAGTCAGGGGTCATTTTTTGAGGCACCTAAAAGCCTGGGAAGGTATCACTCAGGACCGATGGGTGCTTCGAATTATCGCCGGAGGTTACGCCATCCCCTTTTCTCACTCCCCACTTCAGTCCAAAAAAATCCCGGACCCGCCACTCAGTCAACGGGAAATTGCAGCCTTAGAAGTTTCAAAGCTGCTTCAAAAAGGAGTCATCCAACCAGTCCCCGCAGACCAGATCGGATTAGGGACTTAATCAAGATTCTTTTTGATGCCAAAAAAGACCGGGGACTTGAGGCCCATTTTGGATCTCAGCATTCTAAATCGTTCAGTCAAAAAGTCCAAGTTCCGAATGGTCACCCTACAATCCATTCTCCCACTGCTGGAGAAAGGTGTTTGGATGTGCTCCATAGATCTCAAGGACGCTTATTACCATATCATGGTACATCAAGCATCCAGGAGTCATCTGTGCTTCTGCCTAGGAGACAGTCATTTTCAGTTCCGCGCGCTGCCCTTTGGTCTCACCACAGCCCCCAGGGTGTTCACCAAATGTTTGGCCGTCGTGACTGCTCACCTGAGAAGTCTAGTATTCCAGGTGTTTCCGTATCTAGACGACTAGCTCCTGACTGCCACCTCCAAGCATCTACTATTGCAGAGCCTACAAGCCACAATATCACTGGGCACTTCCCTTGGAATCACCTTCAATTGGCCAAAGTCTGTGTTGCTGCCATCTCAACGCATAAGATTCATCAGAGTAGAGATAGACTCAAACCGAATGCGGGTCTATCTACCTACAGAAAGGATACAAACCATACAGGCTCAAGTTCGAGCCTTACTTCCTAGATCCAAGGCCCCAGCCAGAATGGTCCTGCAGCTATTGGGATCTATGTCCGCCACGGTTCTTCTAGTTCCCCTAGCAAGGTTGCACATGAGAATTCTCCAGTGGCTTCTTTCAACACAGTGGTCCTTTCAGGATCTCCCTCTCAGTCACCTCATATGGATCACGGAAACCTGCAAACGGGACCTTCGCTGGTGGCTGATGCCCTCCAATCTGGATCAGGGACGACCCTTTGTTCCACCTCCTCCTGTGGCCACTTTGACTACGGACGCCTCCCAGATGGGGGGGGGGGCATTCCCTGGGCAGGTCAGTCCAAGGCAAATGGCATTCGGAAGAGACCCTACTTCATATCAACATCTTAGAAATGAGGGCGGTGTTTCTGTCCCTACAAGCCCTTCACGATTACCTCCCTCAGGGCGTAATTGCCGTTCACTCCGACAACATGTCAGTAGTCTGGTACCTGAACAAGCAAGGAGGGACCAAATCATACCCCCTTTGCAGAGAGGCCATGAGAGTTTGGGAGTGGGCAGTGTCGACCAAACTATTTCTAGTGGCAACTCATATTCCTGGCAAGTCCAATGTGATAGCCGACAGACTGAGCAGAACTATCCTCTCTCCACACGAGTGGTCTCTGAACATTACGGTTGCAAATCAGATTTTCAGCAAATGGGGAATTCCGTGTTGCGACCTCTTCGCAACCCCGCTGAATGCGAAGTGCAAAAAGGTTCTTCTCCCTCGCTCCGGGGGAGAGCCCTATGGACGCACTAGCCCATCCGTGGCCCACCAGCTTGCTATATGCTTTTCCCCCAGTTCCCCTCCTTCCCAGAGTGATCCAAAAGGCGTCTCACTTAGGGAGCAAAATGATCTTAGTTGCTCCTTACTGGCCTCGTCAGGTATGGTTCCCCTATCTTCGGAAATATGCATTGGACGGTCCATGGTTCCTGGATCAGATTCCAGACCTATTAGTTCATCAGTCGGGACTACTCCACCAGTCCCTACACACCTTGAAATTGACAGCTTGGCTCCTCCTCTTCTAACTATAGTCAGGAATCATACCTTAGACCCGGAAGTTGTACACATCTTATCTTCGGCCCACAAGTCTGCCACTAAGAAATTGTATTCTAGCAAATGGAAGAGATTTGCTATTTGGGCTCAACTCCGGGGTCTGGATCCCATCACTATTCCCGTATCAGAAGTCCTGAAATTTCTAACTTCCCTTTTCAATCAAGGTTCTTCAGTCTCTACCATCAAGGTTCAATTGGCAGCTATTTCCAATTTTCACGAGTCTATAAACCCACCTTTAATGAGCAACAGATTGTGTAAGACCTTCATGAAAGGTGCTGCGCTTTTACGACCTCCAATTTCTCATCCTGCTCCTCCATGGGATCTCGATGTGGTGTTACGTGCCTTAACTTCCTCCCCCTTCGAAACGGCAGCAACATGTGATTTAAAATTTCTATTGTGGAAAACTGCCTTTCTGGTTGCGATTACGTCTGCCAGAAGGGTTTCAGAGCTTCAAGCTTTGTCTGTAAAACCTCCGTACTTGGTTTTTCACAAAGATAGAGTATCTCTCAGGCCAAATACATCCTTTGTCCCTAAGGTTTGTTCCAGTTTTTGCCTACAACAGTCATTAGAACTTCCAGTTTTCTTTCCAAAGTACTCAAACAAAGTGGAATACATATTCCACACATTAGATGTCCACAGGCAATTGTGTTTTTATTTAGATACAACCAAACAAACAAGGAAAACAGATCAGTTGTTTGTATCCCTTTCGGATAATAAATTGGGCAAAGCCGTCACAAAGGTCACTATTGCCAAATGGATCAGGGACTGTATTACTCAAGCTTATTCCTCTTCTAATAAAGAGCTTACGACCTCTTGTCAAAGCTCATTCTACAAGAGCTATGGCTACTTCAATAGCATTTCATTCTAAGCTTGCCATTAGTGACATTTCAATAGCATTTCATTCTAAGCTTGCCATTAGTGACATTTGTGCTGCGGCTACGTGGTCTTCCCCGCACACTTTCATTTCTCACTACAAATTGGATGTGGCATCTAGGGGACGAGCTTCATTTGGTTCCACAGTGCTCAGGAGTATTTTCCAGTGAGCCACCCAGGATTTAGGTGCTAGGGACGCTGTCCCATTGGTACAGAATGTAGGCGAGATAGGATCACATAACATCTTTTAGTTATGTACTTATCATAACTTTAGATGTTTGGGATCCATCTCGCCTACATTCCAATAACCCACCCTCCTTCCCCCTTCCTTGGAGATCTGAGGAGATCAGAAGGTCCGAATCCTGTTGTTTCATCTTGAAACATCTGGCAATGTTATATAAACAAGTTATGTATGTGTGCATGAATGCGGACAAACAAGATCTGGGGGATTAGTGGTGGTGCATCCTGGGATAGAAAATAGCTCAGCCAAGAAGAGGCTTCGCTCTATAGCATAGCGTGCCGAGTCGGAGCCGAGGGATCGGCTCCGAGCCCATTAGTACAGAATGTAGGCA
The DNA here is from genome assembly GCF_019279795.1 of Protopterus annectens. Lineage (NCBI taxonomy): Eukaryota > Metazoa > Chordata > Ceratodontiformes > Protopteridae > Protopterus > Protopterus annectens. The sequence continues at coordinate 132,726,948 of NC_056733.1, forward strand.
AGATGGATCCCAAACATCTAAAGTTATGGTAAGTACATAACTAAAAGTTCTCCTGTCTACTTTTTCTCCTTATATAGACTAGCAGCAGACAAGATCTGGGGAGTGTGCTCATGCACCATGGGATACCTCCTATACACGAGCCATTCAGAAGTTATCAGGCTTTCTAAAAGTGTCCGAGTCGGTGCTGAGGATCGGCTCCAAACCCACATGTAATAATGTTCGTCGAGATGGACTACATACATGGAACTTTGAGTACATAACTTCTTTTTACTCAAGATACTTTTTTCAGAGGCTCTATCTGGGTTGGAGGCCTCACCCCTTCCAAAGATCAAAAAACATAAGGAAAAATGGATTACTCAAGACACCTTTTTCGGAAGCTCTATCTGGGTTGGAGGTCTCACCACCTCCAAAGACCAAAAAACAAGGACAAACGGAGTCACTCGGTTCCTGTATCTCCGTCAGTTACAGAACCGAGTCAGCTCCATGCTTCGCCAGGGCCCTTAGCACAGACCTCTTCAGCACCAGGCTCTGTGAGTTCTCCCTCGGTGCTGTCCATGATATTCACCCCTATTTCGATTCTGACCTCGGTACCACTGACTTCGGTGCTGTCCTTGGATCTGACATCGGCTTCGATGACTGTACCTGCTTTGGCACCATCCCTAGCCACTGTGCTGACAGTTTCTTTGGCTCCAAAACTCTGCCAAGGACAAGATACTTCCACTCCAATGCATACTGTCTTGGTTCCGATAGCAGTGTTTTCCCTGTCGGCACTGTGCAGCCTTGCTGCATCGGCTCCAGTGGAACTGATGCTCTCACGAAGCAGTGCTTGGACCATCCATACCTTGGTACCTAGCCTGGCACCTATTTTCTCACTGGCGCCGTCTATGTCCACAGCTCTGATGGATTCCAGTTCTCTCAGAGCTCCTCATCTGGAGGTGGGCCCCTCACGGCGAGGTGTGACTCCAGTTCCAAGGTTGTCCCTCCCGGTTCCGGACTCCCATCCCTCCTCAGATGGGCCTACTGTACAGGTAGTGGACTCGCAGTCAGCACCAATGACATAAGTATCAGAACCCTCCCCTAGCATGCACCTCTCCGTACCCTCTATTTTGGCACCCCAGGCACGGGAGTCCCAAGAACCCTCTTTGAAGGGAACCCCTTCTCTGGAGTCCTCCTCAGAAGATCCCACTGGGGAGCCACCCCAGAAGAAATGGTGCAAGAAGAAGCACCTTGAGTCACCAGAGGAATCTATCACCAAAGACACTGATTTTGATGAGGGGGAGGGGTCTCCATGGACGACATCTCATTTGGAGACATTCTCGAAATCCTCAAGCAGTAGGGAGACTGGAAGTCCTGTAACCCTTCTTCTGAGGAATCGGTGTCCCTGCAGGCCTTCAGTGCCCGGCCATCTACTTCCTGGGTGACTCCACCGGCAGATGACCTTGTTAAAAGCATTGTGCAGCATGCCTGGAAGGCCCCAGACAATGTAGAACCTGTCCCTCAGAGGCCAGACAAAAAATGTTATCTACACCTGAAGATCAGCCCCACTGGTCCTAGCAGTTGACAGTTGATTCTATGGTCATGGCAGCGGCCACCAAGAGGGAACTGGCAGAAGATAGTTTCACCATCCATTCTCCAAACAGAGAGTCCCAGACAATGGACAGACTAGGGAAATGGACCTATGCTTCAGCGACATTCGCCATTTGGTCACTGTACTATCTGTCGCACTTTACTCGCCTCCAAAAGAGATCTAATTTCCGAAATGTCTCTCTCTTTGGTGGGGTACTGATGAGGTACGTGATACTGTCACCTCACAGCTAGCTACCCTTGAGTCCATCTCAAATTCCTTGATGCGTTTGATATCTCACTTCACCGAGGGGGCAGCTTGAACTACCGCATCAGGCATTGTCATGAGACGTAATGCTTGGATGCGGTTGTGTGACTTTGCAGTCCCCTTTAAATCTTCCTTCGTCAATGCATCTGTCGACGAATGTGCACATTTTGGACCCTAAGTATGAGACACATTTACACGTAGTGAGAAAGACTGAAAGTCCTTGTCTGCTGTGGGCATACGCCTTTCCAACCCCCAGAAGTCCTACTCCAGGAACCAGAAGGGAGTAAAAATGTGGTTCAAGAAATCCCAAGGACCTTTTCGTGACACTCATGGTGAACAATTCCCCCAGGCCAGAGGGGGCAACTCATATGGAAGACGTCCCTTTCGGGGTAGAGGGGGTCCACATAACCAGGGCGCTAGAGATTCTTTCTCCGTCAGACCCTACCAGCGTTCCTGAGCAGCGGCCCAATTGCATTCCTCTGGAAGCAGTCGGGGGTTGTTTTTCTCTGCATCTACCAGCCTGGCATCTTATTACTACTGATGTTTGGATGCAGAGAATAATATCCAGAGGCTACCAAATACCATTCTATTTAACTCCCATCCCCGATGTACCACTCAATCAGAGGGAATTAGCAGCCTTAAAAAGCTGCTAAGGAAAAGAGTCATCCAGCCAGTACCACCAGACTAGACAAGATCAGGTTTTACTCAAGGTTCTTTTTAGTGCCAAAAAAGACAGGGGACTGGAGACCAATCCTGGATCTCAGCCTATTGAAAAAAATTAATCAAACTTAAAAATTTCCAGATGGTCATGATACAGTCCATTCTTCCCTTCCTAGGGAGGGATAACTGGATGCGCTCTATAGACCTCCAGGATGTGTACTACCACATAAAGATGGATCACCGCTCCCGGCTGGGAGCCAATCACTACCAGTTCAGGGCACTGCCATTCAGTCTCTTGACAGCCCCTCGAGTGTTCACCAAATGTATGGCAGTTTTGGTAGCTCATCTTCAACTACAAGGATTTCAGGTGTTTCCCTATCTAGATGATTGGCTCCTTACCGCTCCGGCCAGGAATCTTCTTACACTCAAGGTCTCGCTCTCCGCTTGGGGATTACAGTCAACAAGGACAAATCTCAATGCCTCCAATGAAGACGTTGGAATTCATTGGAGCAGTCTTTGACACAACATTCTGTCAAGCTTCTCTCCCACCTCACAGGTTTTCGAACATAACACACCAAATCCAAGACCTTCTTCCTCAGACCTATGTACCACCATGTCTTGTACTGCAACTCTTAGGCTCCATGGCAGCTGCCATTACGTTTGTACCACTGGTGAGATTGCACATGAGAATCCTACAGTGGCTCCTTTCTGCACAATGGTCATTGCTAATTTACTCACTCGACCACGTTACATCTTTCAAACTGTTGCAAGGAAGAAATGATCTGATATTGTTAATCCTTGTTCATTCCTTACGCATGGGAATCGGTTCCGACCTTGGAACTGAGCTTGCCATTTTCCAAGCTCGTGTCAGCTTCAAACTCTCAAGCTAAACTCTTACACACAATCCCCCTCTCCCTGTTACCTCAGATTTCATTTACCGTGTTGCCATTCGGTCATGTCAAGCTGCTTCTCTTGAGCTAAGTACAGTTATTTGTTGTTTATTAGTCATTCATATTACTTTTCTGTCAGAAGAGTTTCTATTTCATTGTCTCTTACCCTATCGCATCTAGCGACCACATTTTCTTCAGGTTTTTCTTCTCTTTACCTTTTTACCACGAGGTATTCTCCCCTTACCTTCATTGGTAATCTTTCCCTTTTTCTCATACCTTCAGGTATTCTTTTGTACCATTGCTGGTACACCTCTCTGCTATCTAATTTGCTATCATGGCAGATAAAGGTAGTCTGGGGTTTAAATGGTGTTCTGATTGTGGACAAAAACTACCTACTTCTGATGCACACTCTGTGTGTTTATTGTTTGGGGGCGTCCCACTTATCTGTTGACCTGCCCTGTACTATCTGTGAAAACTTTTCAAATAGGACTTTGTTGGAAAGGAAAAACAAGCTGTTGCTAAAGGGACTTCTTAAATCTCCCTTTTCAGAGGCTATTTCTGGGTCGGAGGTCTCAACCCCTCCTAGAGCCCATAAGAAAATCTTGGATGTTGCTACCAAGGCTAAATCTTTGCCTTCATCCCCGGCTGGGGACACCCGCCAACTAAAACCTAAAAAGGCTAAAATTTCGGCTCCGGAGCTCAGCCCCAGTGCTTTCGGTGCCTAGACCTTTGGCACCCTTAGTGATCTCGGCTCCGTCTTCTCCTGCAGCCTTCACTATATCGGCACCGAGGGGCTCCTCGGTTCAGACTATTATCACTGTATCGGCACTGACCATTCAGTCGGCACAGACCTTGACCACGTCGGCTCTGACAACTTACTTGGAACCAACGCCTTTATTGTTGACTCCAGTTTTGTCAGTTCCAGCTTCGGCACCGATCCCTGTGTCTGTGCAAACCATGACCTTGGCACCGATGACTTCAGTGCAGACACCTGTAGTCCAGTCTCTCTCGGCCCCATTGTTCTTGGTGCGGGCAGGTGAGATGGGCACCGAATTTGCCTCTTCTGTGGACAGGCCTGTTTCTCCCTCAGTCTCCGTGAGGTCCACTAGAAGCCTTTCCGAACACAATGTGTTGCGTCTTGTGGATCAGGTGCTCTTGGCCAGAGGTATCCCATCCCCCAGGAACTATCCTTCCTTGGGAGGTGATCACCCATCTCCAAAGACCTCTTCTTATTCTCCTCCTCCATTGCCTTTGAAGTCCATGGATATAGCACAGTCTTCCCCTTCTGCGGTTCCCTTTATGGATCTCACTAAGGAACCACAGTTGCTTTCATGGCAGGAAAGTTTTGCTACAACCTAGGATGTCAGTTGTGACACGCATAGTTTACTGCTCCACAGCCATCCAGGGACTCCGGGTCGACAGGCTGAGCCACTTAGGGGAGGGGTGACCCTTGTCCTAGACATTCACTCCTCTTCAGGTGGACCAGCCTTCCAACTGATGGAGAAGGCTTTTGCTGCTGCTGGCAATACTGGACTGTCTATCCCTCCGCCCTCCTCTGGTACACTGATTTCACAAGTCGCACCGAGCGGACACCGGGTGCAAGGGCCTCAGGACATATTTCCACAGGAAACCCCTTTTCCGCTGTCTTCCCCAGCTTCTCCCACTGAGGATGTCCACCGGAAAAGTTTGTGTAAGAGGAAGCACATGGACTCTACTGAAGACACAGATTTTGATGAGAGGGAAGGATCCCCTTGGTCACCCTCTGAGGTATCCTTTGGTGATATCCTCGAAATCCTGAAACAGAGAGGTGACTGGCAGTCCTCTAAACTGACCTTTGAGGAATCTGTGTTCCTGCAGGCCTTTTGCGCCCGGCCCCCTACCTCCTGGGTTACTCCACCTGCCGATGAACTTGTCCAGCTTATCATGCAGCATGCTTGGAAGGCTCATGACACCGTCGAAGCTATTCCCCAGAGGCCAAAAATGTTGTCCCCTCCTGCTACGGATCCCCATTGATCAAAAGGTCTTCCTGTGGATGGCTTGGTGGTGGCGACCGCAACAATAAAGGATCTGGCAGAAGAAGAAAGCCAGACTGTCCATCTGCCTAACAGAGAGTCCCGGGCCCTGGACAGGCTAGGGAAGCACACCTTTGCATCAGCAACCTTTACTATTAGGTCCCTGAATTATATGGCACACTTTACCAGGCTTCAACGGGATCTGATTTCTGAGCTCTCTGAAAATTTGGCTGGTGCCATGTCTGATGAGGTCCGTGACAAATTGGCCTCTCAGCTGGCCACCATTGAGTCAATATCTAACTACTCTATGTGACTGATATCTCACGCATCAGAAGGAGCAGCGGGTTCAGCTGCGGTCTTGAGATGATACGCCTGGATGTGCCTGTGCAATTTTGTGGAACCCTTTAAGGCTTCCTTTCTTAATGCTCCCATTGAGGCCTCCTCGTTATTTGGACCCAAAGTTAAAAGCACACTGGCCAGATGTGAAAAGGGTCCGTTATTCTTCTCCTCAACATGCTTTCTCCCGAAACCAAGAGTGGGAAGATATGGTTTAAGAAATCTCAGGATCCTTTCCGTGACACACAGGCTGAGTTCTCCCCTAGAGGCAGAGGGGGAAACTCATAGGGAAAACGCTCCTTTTGGGGCAGAGGGGGTCCGCATAACCAGGGTTCCAGGGATTATTTCCCTGGCCAATCCTACCAGCACTCCTGAAGAGCGGCCCAACTCCTTTCCTCTGGAGGTAGTTGGGGAACATTTCTCTTTGTACCCTTCTGCCTGGCTAACCATCACCACTGATTCTTGGGTACAAAGGATTATAACCAGAGGTTATCATATCCCCTTAGATCTTTGTCCTGTTCCTTCAAAAAACCTTCCCGACGTTCCACCCAGTCAAAGGGAAGAAGCAGCACTAGAGATAGAAAAGCTGCTAAGAAAGAGTCATCCAAATAGTCCCTCCAGACCAGATAGGATCCGGATTTTACTCAAGACCATTTTTGGTGCCAAAGAAAACCAGGGACTGGAGACCAATTTTGGATCTCAGTGTATTGAACAAGTTTGCGAGAGTACAAAAATTCCGGATGGTCACAATACAGTCTATCCTCCCGCTTTTGGAAAAAGACGATTGGATGTGCTCGATAGATCTTCAAGATGCGTACTACCACATAAAAGTGGACAGGCCATCAAGAAGATTTATGCGCTTCCATGTGGGAGCCAGTCACTACCATTTCAGAGTACTGCCCTTCGGACTCTCTACAGCCCCCAGAGTGTTCACAAAGTGCATGGCAGTTGTCACAGCTCACTTGCGACTTCAAGGATTCCAGGTGTTTCCATACCTAGACGACTGGCTCATTTCCGCCCCCACCAAACATCTACTGGAAGAAGCCCTGGCATACTCTCTCCTCGCTGCACAAAGGCCAGGCATAACCATAAACTGGCAAAAATCCAATCTCACCCCATCTCAGTCGACAGAATTCATAGGGATTATTTTGGACATAGAGAACTGCAGAGTTGCTATTCCAGAGCACAGATTTTTAAGGATAAAGCAACAACTGATTCCAATCCTTTCAAGGGAGAAATCCATGGCTCACTCGGTTCTACAGCTGCTGGGTTCCATGGCAGCCTCCATCACCATTGTCCCCCTGGCCAGGTTTCACATGAGGCTTCTACAGTGGCTACTGCTCACCCAATGGTATCCCTTTCAGCATCCTCTTTCAGCCATGATTCGAGGAACCCACAGGTGCAAACAGGATTTAAATTGGTGGATGACACACAATCTGTCACAATGGTCTCGCCCCTTCTCCACCCAACAACCCAAGGCCACAGTGACCACGGATGCCTCATGATGGGGTGGAGTGGGGGGGGCTATGTCAGGGACAGACAGTTCAAGGCACTTGGTCCGAACTGGAGGCCCATCTGCATATAAATGTCCTAGACCTGAGGGCGGTGCTTCTGGCGTTGCAAGCATTCCATCCTCTGCTGCTGTCTGGGACAATTGCGATTCAATCAGACAACATGGCGGTGGTTTGGTACATCAACAAGCAAAGTGGGACCAAATCTTACCCCCCTTGTCGAGAGGCCATGAGTATATGGCAATGGGTGATGGCTACCCCAACTGTTTGCTTCTAGCAACGCACATTCCTGGGAGTTCCAACGTGATAGCAGACAGACTCAGCAGGTGCATTCTTCAGCCTCATGAGTGGTCCCTGAATCCCTTGATAGCGGTGGAGATCTTCCATCGCTGGGGCCATCCTTGCTGCGACCTCTTTGCATCCCTGACCAACTACAAGTGCAGCAACTACTTCGCCCTAATTCCCCCTCCAGGACAGTCACCCAGGGATGCTGTAGTCCACGATTGGCCCTCGGGTCTTCTTTACGCATTCCCACCATTTCCCCTCATTCCCCAGTTTCTGAAGAAAGCCTGGCGGTTGAAGAGCAAGGTGATCCTCATAGCACCATATTGGCCTCGACAGATTTGGTTCCTCTTTCTTTGGCCTCACCTACTAGATCGACTATGGATTCTCCATCCAGTCCCGGAGTTGATCTCACATCCAGAGAACCTGATTCATCCCACCTTGAACAGCCTGAAGCTCACGGCTTGGCTACTCCAATTCCCTTGATTGCCAGGCAGAATGATCTTTCTTTATCAGTACGTCACATTCTCATTGCATCTCATAAGTCTTCCACTAGAATTACTTATCTGAGCAAGTGGAAAAGATTTACCTGTTGGCTGAAAGATAAACAAGTAGATCCCTTCTCAGCACCAGTATCGATAATGCTAGACTATCTGGCCGACCTTTTCCTATCGGGTCTATCGGCCTCTACCATTAGAGTTCATTTGGCTGCAATTTCTAATTTTCATGAGGGTGTCCAAGATTCCTCTCTTATGTCCCACAAATTATGCAAGACCTTCATAAAAGGTGTGGATCATCTGAAGCTACCTTTCAGAGAACCTATTCAACCATGGGATTTATCATTAGTTCTACAAGCTCTGACAATGCCACCTTTCGAACCAGCCTCTTCTTGTGACCTCAAGCATTTGTCATGGAAAACCTTGTTTTTGGTTGCCATTACTTCTGCCAGACGTATTTCAGAGCTTCAAGCTTTATGTATCAAGAGTCCATACTTGATTTTTCATAGAGATAAAGTGTCTCTGAGAACTAATCCATAATTTCTGCCAAAAGTAATCTCTGAAATGTCCATTAATGAAACCATTGAATTGCCAGTTTTCTTCTCCAATCATTCAAACAGAGGAGAGTATTGCCTACATACCCTAGATATCCACAGGCAAATCCATTTTTACTTAAACAGGACTAGGTCCTTTCATAAATCTGACCAGTTATTTTTAGCGTTTTTCTGGACCTAGATTAGGATCTGCTCTTGCTAAGGTCACATTAGCTAGATGGTTGAAGGACTGTGTGACCTTCATCTATACACAAAGCAATATCTCGTTGCCTACTACCATGAAAGCTCATTCAACAAGGTCGGTGGCAACTTCTGCTGCCTTCCATGCCAGAGCTTCTTTACATGACATCTGTGCAGCTGCAACTTGGGCTATGCCTCATACCCTCATCAATCATTACAAATTGGGTTTGGCCTCCAGGGGAAGAACATCTTTCGGTTCTATGGTGCTCAGGAATGTCCTTCCATGAGAGCCTCCCAGGAATAGAGGTAGCTGGGGACTCTGTCCCATGCGTAAGGAATGAATGAGGATTAACAATATCAGATAAAGAAGTTATGTCTTACCGTAATGTTCCATCTGTATTGTTGATCCTCGTTCAATCATTACAGCCCTCCCTCCTTCCCCCTCCTGTGGTCTTTAGTGGATTTCACCATCCGGCTCGCTTAGGTTATTTGATCAGAGGTAGCCTCTCTACCTTCTTTGACTTGCAAACTCAGTCTGAGGTAACAGGGAGAGGGGGACTGTGGGTAAGAATTTAGCTCGAGAGTTTGAAGCTGACGCGAGCTTGGAAAATGGTCGGCTCGGTTCCGAGGTCGGAACCGATACCCATGCATAATGACTGAACGAGGATCAACAATACAGATGGAACATTATGGTAAAACATAACTTCTTTTTATGGTGGATGAACCCACAAAGGAATCTTTGGTGTCGACTGTTCTGTCTTCCCCAGCCCACAGCCACGGTGACCACAGACGCTTCCCTGTTAGGGTGTGGGGGGCATTTCCAGAGAAAGACTGTCCAAGCACCTGGTCCCCCAAGGAGGCCAATTTGCACATAAATGTCCTGGAACTGAGGGCAGTTCTCCTAGCATTGCAAGCGTTCCATGTGTCCCTACCCTCTGGGACTATTGCAATTCAGTCAAACAACATGTCAGTTTTCTGGTATATCAACAAGCAAGGTGGAACCAGGTCTTACCCCCTGTGTTGGGAAGTCATGAGGATTTGGCACTGGGTAATAGCTTCCAACCACTTTCTTATAGCAACGCACATTCTCGGGAGTTCCAACCTTATTGCGGACAATCTGAGCAGGAAAATCCTGATGCCTCACGAGTGGTCCATCAACCCTGTTACAGCGGATCGGATCTTCCAACACTGGGGCAAGCCTTGCTGCGACCTGTTTGCTTCCCCCCTAATCTACAAATGCAGAAGCTACTTTGCCCTGATCCCCCCTCAGGGGGAACCACTGAGGGACGCTCTAATGCATGATTGGCCACCGGGTCTTCCCTATGGCTTCAGCTGATTCACAATCCTTGGATCCTGGATCACTCCCAAGACCTGTTATCTCATCCTCAGGGACTGATTCATCCGAACCTGCACAGTCTCAAGCTCACAGTTTGGTTCCTTCACTTCCAATGATTGCCAGGCTGCCTGACATCGCATCTCCTGTTCGTGAAATTCTTCTGTCTTCACATAAACCTTCCACTAGGAAAGTTTATTCTAGTAAATGGACTAGGTTCTCTATTTGGGCCAAAGATCAAAACTTAGAACCTTTCTCTATGCCTATTCAAAAAATCCTACAATACCTGACTACTGTTTTGCATACAGGAGCCTCAGCTTCGACGATCACTGTACATTTAGCAGCTATCGCCAATTTTCATAATGATCTTGATAATTCTTCAGTTATGTCACACCGCCTATGCAAGACCTTTTTAAAAGGAGTATTACATGTTAAATCTCTGGTCAAGCCTCCCATAGAACCCTGGGACTTGACTTTGGTACTTCAGTCTCTCACAGGTTCTCCTTTCAAGCCTTTTGATTCATGTGATTTGCAATTGTTGTCATGGAAAACCTTACTTCTAGTAGC